>NC_142464.1:115378228-116003228 GCF_049115385.1 Moschus berezovskii
ACAATATTGTAGTGGCTTTTGCCATACATTGACATGAATCAGTCATGGGTGTACATGAAATTAAAGTCCTGTCTCATCTTTCAAGATCCTGCTTATATCACCTTTTTCCTAAAGATTTTGTAAGTCTTTTCAACTAGAATTAACCACGCATTCCTTGGGCTTTCCCAAAAAAATCTTGCTTTTATATTTTATCAGATGGTATCTATGCCCTAGACTCACACATGCTTTCTCATTTAATCATTTATTCCAACCAGTAATACAATGCTTATGAACTTTCAACAAATGTTTTGCAAAGGATGAATAAATTCTCATTAAAGCCTTATAAGATGAAACTAATAATGCCTAATGTAATGTATATTGTCACCCTCCTTTTTAAACTTATATGCAGAGTACATCATGAGAAACGCTGGGCTGGATGAAGGACAAGCTGGAATCAAGATTGCTGGGAGAAATATAAATTACCTCAGATATGCAGATGACACCACCCTTATAGCAGAAAGTAAAGAAGAACTAAAGAGCCTCTTGATGAAAGTGAAAGAGGAGAGTGAAAAAGTTGGCTTAAAACTCAACTTTCAGAAAATTAATATCATGGCATCTGGTCCCATCACTTCATGGCAAATAGATGGGGAAACAGGGGAAACAGTGAGAAACTTTATTTTTTGGGGTTCCAAAATCACTGCAGATGGTGATTGCAGCCATGAAATTAAAAGACGCTTACTCCTTGGAAGGAAAGTTATGACCAACCTAGACAGGACATTAAAAAGCAGAGACATTACTTTGCCAATGAAGGTCTGTCTAGTCAAGGCTACGGTTTTTCCCGTGGTCATGTATGGATGTGAGAGTTGGACTGTGAAGAAAGCTGAGTGCCGTTAATTGATGCTTTTGAACTGTGGTGTTGGAGAAGACTCTTGAGAGTCCCTTATACTGCAAGGAGATCAACCAGTCCATTCTAAAGGAGATCAGTCCTGGTGTTCATTGGAAGGACTGATGCTGAAGCTGAAACTCCAATACTTTGGCCACCTCATGCGAAGACTTGACTCATTGGAAAAGACCCTGCTGCTGGGAGGAACTGGGGGCAGGTGGAGAAGGGGACGACAGAGGATGAGATGGGAGGATGGCATCACCGACTTGATGCATGTGAGTTTGGGTGGACTCCAGGGTTTGGTGATGTACAGGGAAGCCTGGCGTGCTGCAGTCCGTGGGGTCACAAAGAGTGGACACAACTGAGTGACTGAACGGAACTGAATGAATAAAATAAGTTTCAATGGCAGTAAGCATCTTATAAAACATTTTATAGTTGGTGAGTGAGACTCAGGATGGAACTGAAGGTCTTTGACTCTAATCCTAGTGCATTGGTCACTTCTGTATACCCCTTCACCCATATGGATCATAGTTCTCTGCCTAGATATAAATGAACAAGTTTCCCATATGGACTGTAACACCAATGTGCTTTATTCTGTAGGAGAAATATTGAGCTACTTTATGACTTGGGAACAAAAACTTCAAGTTTTGTATTGCTAAATCAAAACCTTATATCACTCACCAGTTTGGTTCTACGATTTTCTTGAAAATCTTTTATTGCTGTGAGAAGCAATACAATTAGAAGCAGTGAGTGTGGTTGAGAAGGGAAGGCTGGTACTACCAGATGTCAAATCACCAAGAAATTAAAACAAAACAAATAACAACAATAAGAAAAATAAGCGTAATAAGAGAGGTAAGGAAAAGATCAACATTAAGAAAGTCATAGCAGGAAGAATGTAAAGGGAGAAAGCTAAGTCTTACGTGCTTATCTAAAATATAAGAGCGATTTTCGTTAATGGGACAGAGGGATATATAGCATAGTTTCTCAAAACAATCTCATCATGTTATCCTTTTGCAGGTACATATGGTTCCTGATCTCTCTTAGTTTGATCTGAATGTGAATCAAATCTCAAGTTTATGGCTAAAAGTAATATAACTTAATTGTGGCTCAAAATTACTTTGGAGAGACTTTTACATCTGAGCAAGATGAAGTTATCTCTCCTAGAAAAACTAATGATTTAAAAAAATACTACAATGGCTTTTGAGACACTAAACTTCAAGCAGAGTGATCACTGAGAGAAAGCAAATGAAATATGTGCTAAGCCTGCCTCAGCCTACTGCAGTGGGATAATTTCTATTTAGTAACATGCTCCCAGTGAGTTCAACACTGCGTCTTATCTATCTATCTACATCTATACATATCTGTATCTATCTATATATATAAATTTTACAAATATACATTGAACTTCTACTATATAGAAGATACTGTTCTAAATGTTGAGGAAGAACATACACAAGCCAGAAAGGTAATAGGCTGTATATATATGTTTTGGTTATTTGCATAAGAGTGATCAGGCAAAGGTTCAAGTACAAGCAGAAATTTCACTGTCTCCATCCAAAACATGCCATTGACTGTAGGGACCACGTCCATTCAGGCAGACCCTTCATTTAATTCACAAAGGGCTTACAATCGGATCTTAACAGACATGGGTCCTATTCTTATTCAGCTTTCATTCTTGTGGCAGGGATGTGTAATAGATACGTGAAGAGGACGATTATAAGCACTAAGTGCTATGCAGAGGTCACATACAGTAGTGAGAAGACAGTCGCTGAAAGGTTACTTTATTTATTTATTTTGCTGTTGTTGTTGAGTCACTATGTCATGTCCAACTCTTTCCAACCCCATGGACTGTAACCCACCAGGCTCCTCTGTCCATGGGATTTCCCAGGCAAGAATACTGGAGTGATTTGCCATTTCCTTCTTCAGAGGATCCTCCCGACCTGGAGATCGAACTGCACCTCCTGTTTGGTAGGTGGATTGTTTATCTTTGAGTCAACTGGGAAGTATTTATTTTCTAATTCCTTTTGATTTTTTTTTTTTTTTTTACAGCACTTACGGTATAGAAGTCAACGAGATGAAAGAGGATACAAGAGAAATTAATACTTTGTTTTCTCTTCCCTCATGCACATTTTCAACTCACCATTTCTCTTCTTCGGAGATAACTAAAGTTATCAATTTCCAGTGCAGACTTGAGTACATATTCTATGCTTATGAAACACATGTGAATATTTTAAAATTTTCTTCACAAATGGTAATACATAAGATATATGTTTCTTTATCTAGCTTTTTCTCCCCTTTAAATATATATATATATAACATATAAAATAAAAATTATTCCAAATCAGTATTTAGAGCTCTTTCATTCTTTTTAATGACTGATTAATATAGCATAAAGTGAAGAATCTAGATTTATTTGGTTGTTTTTGTTGTTCAGTCACTAAGTCATATACAACTCTTTGTTATTACATGAACTGCAGAATGCAATGCTTCCCTGTTCTTCACTATCTCCTGGAGTTTGGTCAGCTTCATGTCTATTGAGTCGGTGATGCTATCAGACCATCTCATCCTCTTAAAGATACTTTTCTCTGCTTTTTATCCTCTGTATTTTCACTTTGCACTAGGCCCCACAGATGACATACATGTATGTGTTATTTGCTCAGTTGTGTCTGACTCTTTGCAATCCCATGGACTGTAACCCACCGGGCTCCTCCGTACATGGAATTCTCCTGGCAAGAATATTGCAGTGGGTAGCCATTCCCTTCTTCAGGGAATCCTCCTCACCCAAGGACTGAACCCACCTCTCCCACATTACAGGCAGATTCTTTATGATTTGAGCCACCAGGGAAGCCCAGATTTATTTGGCTAGTTTTATATTAATGGAGTTTTAGGTCATATTCCACTTGCTGCTGTTAAAAAACAAAACAGCATTGAATACCATTGAACATACATGATGGTTTACCCATAATTTCCTAAAACTGAAATTGCTGAGTCAAATTTTATTTGGATTTCAATTTAATAGAAATTTATAATTTTCCCCTGAAGTTGTAACAACAGAAACTTTTATCAGCCGCCAATAAAAGTGTTCCTCTATATGAGAGTATTATGAAATTTTAGATTTTTTCCTACAAATCAGGTATAAAGGTTTAAAAGTTATATTCTTTATAGTTTCACTTTCAGTTATATATTGAGAGTTTACTTCTTTATCTTAAACAGCCTGTGCACACCTTTATTTATTTTTCTGTTAGGTCTTTTTTTGTAAATTATTTTTTATTTCTTACTGAGTTTTAGGAAATCAATGCATGTTTAGGACATTAGACATTATTAAGTCTATGATGCACTCTGTAAATGCTTTCCCCAGTTTATCTGTGTGTGTTAGTCACTCAGTCGTGTCCAACTCTTTATGACCACATGGACTGTAACACTCCAGGCTCCTCTGTCCGTGGAATTCTTCAGGCAAGAGTAACAGGCGGGTTGCCGTTCCCTTCTCCAGGGCATCTTCACGACCCAGGGATCGAAAGTGAGTCTCCCACATTGCAGGCAAATTCTTTACCATCTGAGCCACTAGAGAAGCCCAGTGTATGTACTTCTTCTTGATTTCCATTTGTGGCACATTTCCAGTCCAACTTTAAGGTATATTTTTGTTATGTAGTCAAGTGTTTATACTAAGTAAAATGTGAATCGAGGCCTTGAGAGGACCAATAATACAGAGGAGTTGGTTAATGGATTGGTGATCCGAGAAGGCACAAGAATCAATTACTGGATAAGGGATCATAAGTTTGAATGAGCGGGTAGATTGAGATGGAGCACATGGGGTAGAATGATGTCCTCCTATTCATGCTATCAGAGGAGTATTGGTGATGACTAGCTTAGCGTGTGATCTTGGGAGTGGTGGCTGGGAGGACGTTGATAACTGGAGATACTCAGGAGGAAGAAAACATAGAACTGTGTGTTAGAAAACATTCTTCTACAAACACGGAAGTGACAAGTGTATGGGTGGAAAAGTAGGAAGGAGTAGTGACCTGTAGGACTGAAGCAACATAAAAGGACTTGGTAAGTTCTCAACCACAAGAGGTAAGAGACCGTCATTTTATTTCATGTCATTGCTTTAATCCTATCATGGTGTAATAGCATCAGCACTGTGGATCAAGGTTTAGGTGGAGTCAGAAAATAGGTCTCCTTTGTAGGCTTCTTTCCTTCTCTGAGTCTCAGTATTCTCATTTGTTAAGTTGGTCTGTTGGACTAAGTGAATTATATAATCATGTATAACCATAATATTCTATGAATTTACAGTCCTGAGCAGCATCACTACAGACTGATACATTTCGTACCATACACATGATGGGAGCAGGCCTGAAACCCCAGCACACTAACCAAACCATCAGATGGGGTAGACCAGTTCTCCTAGTTGGCATGGGGCCATCTTCTAAGGCTGGCTGGCTCCAAGGGAGCTTTTGAAATATTGACAGCCAACTGGACTGGGGCCCAGAATTGAAAAGAGATCAAAAGCCTAGCTTTAAATAAAACCAGCTGGAAACACAGCTATTAAAAAAAGGAGAAAAAAAAACACAGATATTGTAGGCAGGGACCTTATTTTAACATGTAAAACACAAACACTGTAGGCTGAGAATCAGACCCTTTGCTGAACATTTATAGAAGAGGTTGAGCGAGCATTTTGATTTGTGTAATGAGAACCGGCTGTTTAAACATGTTTAGTCTCATTAACCATAAGTAGGAAGAGATGTCTTTCTCTTGTGCTTGACAGGACTGTGGCAAATGTGTTTTTGTAAAAAGAGAAAAAAAAAGAAGTCTTGGAGGTGAAATGGATAAAGCTGCCTCCACATTATCTCATTTAATTTTCATAAGATGAAGAAATAAAGCTCAGAGTGGTTGAGTATGCTTCTGAGTAACTGAGGCCCAGAATATTTCGATAAATTTTCCCAGTAAACGTCCAGGTGGAAGCCCTTAACACTATAAAACCAGCAGCGAGAATGAGAAGTCCATTTTGGAGTCATGTTAACAGAGAGGCTGGGAGAGGATGTGCTCCCACGGCCAAGCCATGGGTGTAGACAGGATGTCTCAGCCTCGGTGCTAGCGACTCTGGGTCCTCTGATGCTGCGGAGTGTTTAGCAGCATCCATGACTTGGTCAGTAACACTCTTTCCCCTTCTTATGACAACCAAAAACGTCTAAATGTCCCCTGAGTAGGGGCAGAATTGTTTCCTGCTACAAAAGACTGAGCTGGAGAATCAAGCAGCTCTGTGATGAGAAGTGGTGGGGACTAGATCACATTAAGAAAGAAGTTTGTTTGCAAGAATGGAGTCCGGATGGGGCTCTCCTACAGTCCTGGTGTAAATGTAAATTGGTACAGCCACTACGGAGAACAGCATGGATTTTCCTTAAGAAACTAGAAATATAGCTACCATATGATCTAGTAACCCCAATCCTGGGCATATATCTAGAGAAAAACATGGATCAAAAAGATACATGTACCCCATGTTCATTGCAGCACTGTTTACAATAGCCAAGACGTGGAAGTAACCTAAATGTTCATCAACAGGTGAATGAATAAAGAAGATATGGTACATATATACAGTGGAATACTACTCAGTCATTAAAAAGAGTGAAATAATGTCATTTGCAGCAACACGGATGGACCTAGAGATTATCATATGCAAATTGGTTGTCTGAGGAGGCCTTACAAATAGATGAGAAAAGAAGAGGAGTGAAAAGTAAAGGAGAAAAGAGAAGATACAACCATCTGAACGCAGAGTTCCAAAGAACACCAAGGAGAGATAAGAAAGACTTCCTCAGTTATCAGTGCAAAGAAATAGATGAAAACAATAGAATGGGAAAGACTAGTGATCTCTTCAAGAAAATTAGAGATAACAAGGGAATATTTTATGAAAAGATGGGACAATAAAAGGCAGAAATGGTATGGACCTAACAGAAGCAGAAGGTATTAAGAAAAGCTGGCAATAATACACAGAAGAACTGTACAAAAATGATCTTAATGACCCAGATAACCATGATGGTGTGATCACTCACCTAGAGCCAGACATCTTGGAATGAGAAGTCAAGTGGGCCTTGGAAAGCATCACTATGAAAAAAGGTAGTGGAAGTGATGGAATTCCAGTTGAGTGCTTTCAAATCCTGAAAGAAGCTGCTGTGAAAGTGCTGCACTCAATATGGCATCAAATTTGGAAAACTCAGCAGTGGCCACAGGACTGGAAAAGGTCAATTTTCATTCCAATCCCAAAGAAAGGCAATGCCAAAGAATGCTCAAACTACCGCACAATTGTACACTATCTTACACACTAGCAAAGTGATGCTCAAAATTCCCCAAACCAGGCTTTAGCAGTACATGAACCATGAACTTCCAGATGTTCAAACTGGATTTAGAAAAGGCAGAGGAACCATTGATCAAATTGCCAACATTCACTGGATCATTGAAAAAGCAAAATAGTTCCAGAAAAACATCTACTTCTGCTTTATTGACTATGCTAAAGCCTTTGACTGTGTAGATCACAACAAACTGTGGAAAATTCTTCAAGAGATGGGAATACCAGACCACCTGACCTGCCTCCTGAGAAATCTGTATGCAGGTCAAGAAGGAATAGTTAGAACTGGACATGGAACGAAAGACTGGTTCCAAACCAGGAAAGGAGTACATCAAGGCTGTATACTGTCAGCCTGCTTATTTACCTTATACGCAGAGTACATCATGCAAAATACCAGGCTGGATGAATCACAAGCTGGAATCAAGATTGCCAGGAGAAATATCAATAGCCCAAGATACAAAGATAACAGCCCCTTATGGCAGAAATCGAAGAAGAACTAAAGAGCCTCTTGATGAAAGTGAAAGAGGAGAGTGAAAAAGTTGGCTTAAAACTCAACGTTCAGAAAACTAAGATCATGGCATCTGGTCCCATCACCTCATGGCAAATAGATGGGGAAACAGTGGAAACAGTGACAGGAGTTTATTTTCTTGGGCTCGAAAATCACTGCAGATGGTGACTGCAGCCATGAAATTAAAAGATGCTTGCTCCTTGGAAGAAAAACTATGACCAAACTAGACAGCATATTAAAAAGGAGAGATATTATTTTGCCAACAAAGGTCGATCTAGTCAAAGCTACGGTTTTTCCAGTAGTGCTGTACAGATGTGAGAGTTGGAGTATAAAGAAAGTTGAGCACTGAAGAACTGATGCTTTTGAACTGTGGTGTTAAAGAAGACAACTCAACTGTGGTGTTGTGAGTACCTTGGAGTGCAAGGAGATCCAACCAGTCCATCCTAAAGGAAATCAGTCCTGAATATTCATTGGAAGGACTGGTGCTGAAGCTGAAACTCTAGTATTTTGGCCACCTGATGTGAAGAACTGACTCATTGGAAAAGACCCTGATGCTGGGAAAGATTGATGGCAGGAGGAGCAGGGAATGACAGAGAATGAGATGGTTGGATGGCCTCACCGACTTCATGGACATGAGTTTGAGCAAGCTCTGGGAGTTGGTGATGGACAGGGAGGCCTGCTGTGCTGCAGTCCGTGGGGTCACGATGACTCAGACACGACTGTGTGACTGAACTGAACTGAAATGAATTAAGTCAGAGAAAGACAAATACCATGTGATATCACTTATATGCAGAATCTAAAAACATGACACAAAAGAAATTATTTGCAAAACAGAAAGAGACTCACTGACTTAGAGAATGAAACTTTTTTCATCATTAAGTTTGGAATAGCAGTATGTAGTTTTCACAGTTGTTGAGAGGTTTAAAAAGCAGAAGAGGGTGTATGTAAATACATCAGCATTTAATAGCCTTTCAATGAACTTCAGAGATGTGAGAGTGTCTGTTTGTTTGCTGTTCATTTTATTTTAGGCTTCCCTGGTGGCTCAGACAGTAAAGTGTCTGCCTACAATGCGGGTAGACCTGGGTTCGAACCCTGGGTCGGGAAGATCCTCTGGAGAAGGAAATGGCAACCCGCTTATCTTTATATTCATTCTCCTCCCCAGTGCCTTGTACATTTGTGTCTGTGAGAAATGCTGAAATTTTTAAAAATATTTTCTTCTAGCTTTAGAATATTTAGTTTTCTGATTGATACACAATATTTTTTAAAAAAGTCTTCCATTTAACTCAGAAAAATACTAATATTTTACCAACAAAAGGCCAGGTTTTCACAAGTTTTGAATTTGGGAGGTTTTGCTTAATTTTTTACTCATTAAAGCAGACCTTGCTTTTTGAAGATATAAGAGTAGCTGTGACAATAAGTGACTGGTGCATGCAATAGGTTTATGAGATGGACCGAACCTGACTTTCCACTAAAGTTACTAAAGGAGACACAGAGACCTTGATGGAGATCTGAACTTCAAAATCAGCCTGGGGCAGCATGAGGCGTGGGCTTACCAGAAGGAGCTGTTGTTTTTCTTGGCAGTTACTAAGTCATGTCTGACTCTGCAACCCCATGAACTGCAGCCCATCAAACTCTCCTCTCTTCCACTATCTCCTGGAGGTTTTGAGTTTGCTCAGATTCATGTCCATTGAGTCAGTGATGCTATTTAAATATCTCATCCTCTATCAACCCTTTGTACTTTTTCCTTCAATCTTTCCCAGCATCAGGGTCTTTTCCAAACAGTCGGCTCTTCTCATCAAATGGCCAAAGTATTAGAGCTTCAGTTTTAGCATCCATCCTTCCAATGAGCATTCAGGCTTGATTTCCCTTAGAATTGACTGATCTGATCTCCTCGATGTCTAAAGGACTCTCAAGAGTCTTCTCCAGCACCACAATTCAAAAGCATCAGTTCTTCTGTCCTTAGCCTTCTTGATGGGCCAACTCTGACATCCATAGATGAACTACTGGAAAAACCATAGCTTTGACTACATGGACCTTTGTTGGTAAAGTGATGTCTCTGTCAGGGTACAAAGGAAAAAAATAGCATATTGAAATTAGGATAATTCAAACATTGTTACCTATAAGGAGATTAATTTAAGGAGGGTGTGTGGTGTAGGGAACTACAAAAGATTGTACAAAGATCCTGTTCACAGCAGTGACCTTGAAGGCGTGAGGAGAAGGGGATTTACTGAAATCTGGAAGGCCAGAGAGAGTTCATATACAAAGCTGACTGCCTTGGGAGGGGCAGTGAGCTGGAAGGGAACAGAGCTATGCTGAAATAACCAATGGAAGAAATACCCTGACCTCTCTCTTCCCTTTAGTTTCCTGCTGAGGTTCCCTTTTGGCTCAATTCAATCAGAGGTCAAGGGGCACAAGAGACAGCCAAAGTGCCTCAAGAGGTCAGCCTCCCAGATAAAGAGCTAAGTGGATTTTGACGGACAAATGGAAGATACCTGTAGTGACCAGGTTGGGGAATGAACCTGGTAGAGGAGGCATTTGAATAAGTAAGAAGTGAGATTGGGGTGCGCATGTGTGTGTGTTGAGTATTGTCTGACTCTGTGACCCCATGGGTTACAGCCTGCCAGTCTCCTCTGTCTATGGAATTTTCCAGTCAAGAACACTGGAGTGGGTTTCCATTTCCTCCTCCAGGGGGACTGGGGTGGTTTGGAGCTAATATTTACAGTTTGTCAAGCAAGAGTTCAGTACTTGCTTTGCCAAGAATGCTGTCAAGGTGAACAGCAACCTGGTCTATTTCATTTTAACTGAAGTTTGTTCTTTAATTTATAAAAATAAATGCACACATTATGTTGGGACTCCAACTATTGGTTGGTGGGGGTTGCATTTGCAGACAGATTCTGAAAATCCTCAAATAGCTCTTAGCTGTGTGTTTGTATGTTTGTATTAAACATTTGCAGAAAGACCTCACTCATTTAAAAGTAATTATAAACAAACCTCTAAAGAACACCTACTATATATCAGCCTCTGTGACTGGGGTGAGAGGTGTACAAATGCATATATTGTGGTTATCGTGAAAACGGTCATAGCCCAGTGTGAGACACTTAAGCCAAAGATGTCCCTGAGTTTAATGCTACTTTAGTAGAGGTTTGTACAAGAGAAAAGACTCAATTATATATGAAACTGCAGAGGTCAAATATGCTGTTTTCATCTCCAAGAATACTATTAACATGATATTTGAATGGGCTGTGTGTCCATTCAGGAATGAATGATCTTACTCCACTAGAGCTTTATCCTTTGGCCTTGGAGAATCGAGTAGGTTTAATAACATACAAAGAGGCTAAGAGACATTCCACTTGACCCCAATAAATGATTTTTCTTTTCATCTTAAATCATAAGTGTGGACAATCTTGAAAGGCTTGAAAAGGATTATTTCTTTTTATTTATTTACATGGCCATCATCATTATTGCCACATTTAATATTTATTGAATATGGAGCAATCTTGGGCTAAGAATAGAGTAGAATAAGAGAGAAAGCTAGTGGGCTGACTTACAAAATGAATCTCCAAAATGGAAACTGTGAGATTCATTTGTGATGAGTAGACGTATGCTCCAGGGTGAGAATTGGCTGGATTCACGACAAGGGTAGAGCATACACATGGGTGTAGATCCTATTACGGACCATATTGCTCTAGTTGGATACCTTTGAGGGCTACTTGCATTTCTTCATAAAGAACCAGTTCATTTTCAGTCAATCTCTGTCTAACAAAATGGTTATTATATACTTGCACTTTGTTCAGGAACTCAGGCTAGTTTTATACAAGATAAAGCAAATATCTATTTCTCAGAGGGAAAGATAATGATATCATGAGCAGACACAGAAGGCAGAGAATGAAACAGGCTTTGAGTGTGATTTAGTCACTTAGGTTTTAAGTTTCTAAGAAAATAAAAAAGAAATAAAGTAAAAAGAAAAGAAGAGAAGCACAAAACAAAGGAAGCTCAGTTCTAACTCACCATGTTAGTAAATGAGGGCTGGTCCGTTTTCATTGATGTTTTAGTTCAGTGAATGCCTGAGCACTAAGTTGCTTCAGTTCTGTCTGACTCTGTGACCCTATGGACTGTAGCCCACCAGGCTCCTTTGTCCATGGGATTCTCTAGGCAAGAATACTGGAGTCAGTTGCCATGCCCTCCTCCAAAGGGATCTTTCTGATCCAGGGATTGAACTCGTGTCTCTTCTATCTCGTGCATTGACAGGCAGGTTCTTTACCACTAGCGGCACTTGGAGGTTGAGGAAAAACAGAATGAAATATAGGGGGAAAAAAAAAAACAAACTATGAGAAATTTCAGGAGATTAAAGTTAAAACAAAAAGAAAAAACACCTCAGACTCATTTGCCTTCAGAATATGCAAAAATTGATGCCAGTTACTCTTCAAACACTACTGGGGTTGCACTACCTGTAGTAAGTCCCCTGTTGGTTGCCCCATCAATGTCAATTTCTTCATTGTCTTTAATGGAAATGGCTTGATTTCTATTTGGGGACCCAGGTGGGTTTAGAGAAACTGACCCCCCACCTGTCTCCAAGAGTCAGTCATTGTATTTGGCTGACATTTGACTCAGGAATGGATATGTGATCTAAACTAGTGCAGTTAGGGTTAGAGGTGGATCTCTTTTGAGTGACTTCCCAGATGGGGCCAGTGCTAAACAATCTGCCTGCCAATGCAGGTGATACAAGACATGTGGGTTTGATCCTTGGGTGAGGAAGATCCCCTGGAGTAGGAAATGGCCACCCACTCCAGCGTTCTTGTCTGGAGAATCCCATGGACAGAGGAGCTTGGTGCACTACAGTCCATGGGGTTGCAAAGAGTTGGACACGCCTGAGTTTGTGTGCACGTGATGTGGAACTCTTGCATGAGCTTCTGGGACACAAGGGCCCTCTCTGCCTCTGAAGGTTGTAAGTTGTAGAGATGAGACTAGAATTGCCCTAGCCAGTACTGGTAGGAAGCCAGCCTGAGAATGGTATCACAAAAGAGGGCAGAGTTCAAGGTTTCTAAGAGAAATGAAACTGAAATCTTGATAACATGGTAAACTAAATCAAACTGTACTTGAAACCCTCTTAATCTTATGGTTCTAGTTAAAATTATTTTTTGCTTTTTAGTCAATTAAGATGTTGCCTTTGTTATTAATAGTAATAACTAACGCGATTCTAACTGATACATGTTTAGAAACGACAACTTTTTTTTACCCGTTGTTGTCATGTCCAACTCTTTGGTGACCTCATGAACTGTAGCCCACAAGGCTTCTCTGTCCATAGGATTCTTCAGGCAAGAATACTGGAGTGGGTATTCCCTTCTCCAGGGGAGTCTTTCTGACCTAGGGATCGAACCTGCATCTCCTTCATGGCAGGATTCTTTATTAACACCACTGAGCCACCTCTTTTGTGCTTGGCCCTGTGCTAATTTTGGAAGTTACATGGAATTACAAATTATCTGAGTCCATTCTCCCCTCTTTCCTCAAATGGTTGAAAAATTCCTAAAAACCCTTTATGGCTTAGTTCAACTTCCTGCTCTTATGTGAATGAGCCCAATCTTGCTCTCATCTTAATAAAACTAATTATATCCTCCTTGCATTCTCTTCATTATAGTTACAATGTACAGGAAGCATTCACCACATTGTCTTCTGGTTGGTTGTTTACATGGTTACCTTCTCACAAAGGTCTCTGAATCCTGAGGACCTAGAACAGAACCTGGTCCATAATATGTTCCCAATTTTGTTAACGTTGTACGAGGCACTTGCAGTTCAAACATGAATGCCCTGGTCTTGGTTTTTAAAGAGACTATAATCTAAGGATATGAATTTGGGGGGATTGAACTTTTCTAGTTGTTTATACATTACTTGTTTCTGCATACAATAGTAATTCAAACACAACTGCAATATTTAACTTTATTTATAAATTATATAGAATACAACAACACCTACTGTGCTATTATATTATTCTCATTACAAATTTAAAGTAACACTGTGTGTGTTAGTTGCTCAGTTGTGTCCAACTCTCTGCAATCCCATGGACAGTGGAGCCTGGTCCACTGTCCATGGGATTCTCCAGGCAAGAATACTGGAGTGGATTGCCATTCCCTTCTCCAGGGAAAGTAAACATTAGAAGGGCTAAATGAAGCATAAAGCAAAGGCTTACTGATTTAGTGATGCTTCCTAAGGAACTGTATTACATATGCCCTAGATCCCCATTCCATGATGAAGAACACTGGGTCATCGACTCAGGCAACAGTGGGAGACAGACAGATTGGGTGGTGCAACCTGTGAGGCTTTCCCACTATGGAAGGGAGCACATGGAAGATGTGCCCCTAATGCTTTGAGCCTGAGGCTTCTGGGATGGTGGGAAGAGCTATTCAGATGGCTGCATTTTTCCACCTTCCTGCTCTCAGTCTTCAAAGAACGGAAAGGCTTGAGTCTCCCCTTCAACCCAGAAAAAAATATCAAGTTTCCCCTCTTCCCAGGACAGTCCACAAAAAGGAGGCTTCCTGTGGGGACTAAAGGCAAATGTCCTCCGGTGAGGATTAATCCTGTCGTTTCCGCAGTATTCTGCTTGCACGGTTCCTGGCAATACAGAGTGCAGAATGTGTCTGGAATTCTACACCACCAAAACAACAGTCTTTTCTAACTTAGCCATTAGCTCTGTGTCCGTCACCCATAGTCAACACAAAGGGCTTGACTTTAACCTTGACGCCAAGAGATCTTTATTAGCTCCCTGACTCCCAATGTCTCCAGCCAGGCAGAACTAAGGGGGTTCAGTATTTCATTTGCCATAGGCCCGCTGGATGTTTTTAAAAAGGACAGAACAAATGAACTAGAAGGCACTGTCTCATGGATTTTTTCTCCCCTCACGGAAGTCCCATGAGGGGTTGTATTATCCCATTTTACAAATAAGACAACCGAGACCAGGGAAATTTAATAAATTCCACCAAAGTCAGTTGATGTGCGGAGAATCCAGATTCAAACCAGGGCCCTCTGGCTCTGCTTTCTTCTTTTCATTACACCACACTGCTCTGCTTCATTAATGAGAGTGGGATTATTTGTTATAAAAGGATTAGATTCTATTTTATTTGTAAGTGGATAGCAGGTGCATGGAAATCACACAGGTTCAGAGTCTGAAAGGGCTGCAGGAATAGCGTATGCTTCCTGCAGTAGCATAGTCTTCTTTTTGTTTGTTAAGTGAATGTTTAGTTCCCTGGCAAGGTGAAATAGCTGACTCACCTGGTGGTGGCATTGGGAGTACAATCAGAGTCCTTTCTTCATGCCCACCTTTCCTTTTTCCCTCCCTCTATCCTTTGTCTGGTTCTTTATGAAGAAGGAAGGGCAGGGCGTTACAAACGTACGTACTGCATGTTAACGTGTTATAGGATCTCAGAATTTAGCACATTCTTTCTTTCTTCCTTTTTTTTTTTGCAGACTTTAGGTTTTATTGTTCCACTTCAATATTTTCTTTCTTTTTTGTGGTATAATCATAAGTTTATTTTATTTTATTATTTTTTTTTACTGGACCAAAAATACATTTAATCACAAGTATTGTTTTATATTTAAATAACCTGTTATGCTATTTTATTTTATTTTTTTTATTTTACAATATTGTATTGGTTGGTTTTGCCATACATTGACTAGCACATTCTTTCATGCTCACTGGGGCCTCCCTGTTGAATCAGGCAGTAAAGAATTTGCCTGCAATACGGGAGACTGGGTCTGATCCCCAGTTCCAGAAGATTCCCTGGAGAAGGACACGGCTACCCATTCTAGTATTCCTGCCTGGATAATTCTTTGGACAGAGGAGCCTGGCCAACTATAGTCCATGGTGTTACAAAGAGTTAAACACAATTGAGTGACTAAAACTTTGTGTATATTATTTCCTTTAAATCTTATCACCACTTTGTGAGATAACTATTATTCTTCTCCACCCACTGGCAGGTAAGAAAACAGATTTGGAGACCACAGATATGTTCAGTTATACGACTGAAGTCTCAGGAGTCCACTGTCCCCAGCTAAGCTGGTCAAAAGATTCATTTGGGTTTTTCAGTGAGATCTTACAGAAAAACCCAAGCAAACTTTCTAGCCAACCAAACACGCCTAACACTAGTTGTCAGCTTTATATTTTATTATGGAGACGTTTATCATTCAAGGCATTACCTCACCATTTCATCAGCTATTAACATCAGCTCATGCATAAGGGAGACAGCGATGGAGAGGGTCAAACCTACTTGCTTCAGATCATACTGAGTGACTGTTGAGTCTGACTTTTTATTTAATTAGGAGACTAAAAGCGATCCTAGTTATCTCTAATAAGACACTTTATTTAATTTCCATATTGAAATGGCCACTTATCTCTAACTAATAGAAAGTAAAAGCACAATAAAAATTATAAAAGTATAAAAGATGCAGATGAAGACACGGGAGCATCAGAAGCCAGACTCGTGGGGATGAGCTGCAGTTTCCTTCTTGTAATACTGATGTTAATAGACACATTTGTGGTCTATAAGCATGGTATATATATTGTATCCACACATGCTCACAAAGTCCTGTGAAGTCGTAGGATGATATTATGGTTATCATTGCTCTAATTTTAGAGGAAAGACAGCCAAGCTGGGCTGGAGTTCCATAGGGTCTGTTTAAGCTCACAGTCTGGATCAGATAAGTATGGCCCTTTATTGCAATGCTTCTGGCATACTCTCCCTGTTTGGTGATAGGTTGCCTACTTTGTGAAGAGCTTGTACACACCCTCATCTTCTTTATTATCTTGTAATATTTATTTATTTGATTTCTCTGGGTCTTAGTTGCAGCATGTGAGATCTTACATTTTCTCTGTGGCTTGCAAGATAATTAGTTGTGGCGTATGGGATCTAGTTCCCTGACCAGGGATCCAACCCAGGCCCCTTGCATGGGGAATGCAGAGACTTAGCCAACGGACCACCGGGAAAGTCCCACCCACATCTTTTTAAAAAGATTTCTTTGACATTTCAAGACCCAAAGAACAATAGATCTGAATGCTTTGGGGGATAATATTCTTGTCAAAGAACTAGCAAAATAATGGTAATGTCTCTTCTGTTATCATGTTTCCAATGAAAACGGAAGCTGAAATACTTTTTATTGGAGTGCTAAGACCAGGGACAGCCCTAGATGTTTAATGCAAAGCATTGCATTTTCTCTGTAACTGTGATATAAACAGATTCAGAGAGCAGTGGTGCTTGCAGGAGAAAAACAAGAAAGAAGCAGCGAATAGTCTGGTGGTTCAGCGGAGCCTCTCTGGACCCAGGAACTGCACATGATGCAGAGTCACTGTCATTTCGGTTGGTTTCAGCAAACATTGAACCCCCATTGTATGTGAGAGCAGTGCTGTGAGGAAACACATGGAGAAGGACCAGGCTGATTGTGTTCAATAGGATGAAACGTTTCAAAGGCGAGTATGACTCGTACTGCAAGAGCCACGGTGATAAAGTTTCTGGGTAAGAATGAAGGGGGAATTACCACATAATTTGGGTGGAGGACACAGTGTGGAGTGAGTTAGAAGAGGCTTTGTAGACCAGGAAGTCATTGAATTGAATCCAGAAAAGGAAATAGGACAGAGATGAAAAATGTCCTTAGCAAACCCAAGCATGCAGGAAAGGAAGGGACACACTTAGGTTCTTACAAGTAGTAACAGCCACAGGAGTAGGCAACAAGGCTGGACTGGGTTGGTCACAATCAGAGAGTGTCTTTCGTCTTCATCACCTCTCCTCATCGGTCTCACGCCCTGGACTGTTGGTACATCCGGGAGCCCCACTGCCTCTCCTCTTCCCTGTGTGAGCTTTGAACAGTTTGAGAAATTAAATGAGAGCAAACACATGGAGACCCATCTAGGGTCTCCATGTCACAGAAAGGCTGGTTGTAGGACTTAGCTGAAAGTGAGAGCCAAATGCACCAGATAAGTGGATTCCTGATTTAAACAGATTCCCCAGTTGTCACCGGTATGCTGGCCCAGCATGGGAATCCATTGGAGGGGTGAGCAAGGTGCTGCCTACGTAGGACTCACATCCTAGACCACAGAAGATTTGTTCTCTTCAGAGCTTGCTCCCAACTCGAGGAGATAAACCGAACATAGCCAATTTATTCTTGCAAATGTTTCACTGACAGAAGTCACTATACCTGCAATAAGGAAGGTGCCAAAAGGTGTTAACGGTCTGAAATTTATTGACTCCCTCCCATGTGTGAAGGATCCTTACATGGTCCTATGATTTCTTGCCCTGGACCAAGTCTCAGCTATTCCTGTGCCTTCTGGGGTGACGTCACAGTATAGACCTGTTAGAATCATAAATGTCCAGACCAGTGCAAGCATCAAAATTTGAGCCTTGTTCAAATGTATAACCCCTCCGCTCCTGAATCAGGCCACCTTTAAGTTGGGATGCCTTGGTGGTTACGTGGGCAAGTGAGCGTTGTTTTTACTTCCTCACTCTGCACTTTTCTCCCTCCTACTCTCTCTAGTGTAGGTTTCTGATGCCTCCATGATCAGATGCAAGAGGAGAGGGCGATAGGGAAAAGGAGCTTGATGTAACGTGGTGGCCAATGTGATGGGCAGACACATGGCCGAGTGTGGGTCCCACAACACATGAAATAGTCACTCTGTCGGTCCCTCGAGGCGACACATTTAAGGACTCATTTCAGAGGTCTTCCTGCTAGAGGCTCAGGACAGATGATCCCATCCCTCTAGTTGGCCACTTCCAGTTTGTCCTCTGGTGCCCTTGTCTCCCAATAACCCATCCCACAAAGATGCGAGGTTAACGTCCAACCTCGCCGTCATATCTGGTGCCCTAGAAAAGGCTTCTTGCCTCATGGATGGGACTCCATCTCCTTCCCAGGCTGGGAGGCATAATTCTGGCCACAACTCTCCCAACTGTGGTCTTCCCCAGGCAAAGGCCATGTGTCCCCCAAATTCCACATCACATAGGAACATCGGTGCTCCTTTAAAGCCCCCTTCACTTGGTTTGAGGTAATGGGCAAACACTCCACTCTTCCTTGTTGTTTTTAGGAGATGGCTCATGGCCCCCACAGACATGCTCTTATAAGAGGTAATCTCTTTCACCTGTTTTCTCACTCAAACCCTTTATTCCTTGGAGGTGGATGATGGACATTTTGTCTCAAATATGGCGCAGCCCTTACTTAGGATACAGGTGATTGGTGGCCATTACTGTAGTCTTTGGGCAGTCAAGAGAGGCCCCACTTACAGGCCTTTTATGCTAGCATTTATTAAGGGCTTATGACATGCCAACTACAGTGTTAATCTCGGCTTATTCATTTAATCCCCAGAAAAGCCTATCGGATAGGTATTGTTTTACTGACAAGGAAATGTTGGCACAATAATTCAAGTTAACATAGTAGTTATGAGCACTGGAGCTGGGTATTATTCCAGGCCATCTGATGATTCCCAAATAAACACTGAGTTGAATTCCTACTTTTCCTACAATAGCAGCAGGGTTGGGAATTATGCCAAGGTCAACTTCTTGGAAGGAATTCATGCTTATATTCCACTAGTGCTGAGCACAGAGGTTGATTTAGACAGAATGCAAAGGACTTGGGGGGAAGAAGGTGAAGAGGAAATGGGAGGGTGGCCTTAGGAACCACAAGGCCCAGCTTGATCCTGAACTTTGTCTTTACTAGGAGAGTGACTGTGACAAATTATTCATCAACTTGAGTCTTGCTTTCAATTCCATAATGCAAGGATAATAGTACAAGTTATAGGAATGATCTGAGAAGTCAAATTTGGGAAATAGTAGATGATCCAGAGCTGTGATGATGATGATGGTAATGATTATAGTTGCTGACATAATTGACATTTATTAAGCCAGGTTTATTTATTAAATCTGGCATTTATTGCATGCCAGGTGCTCATATACACTTTGCATGTATTTACTTGGTTAATCTCCGCAGCATAAGAGACAGCACAATTCCTAGCTCCATTTACAGAATAAACCCAGGTATGGGTGATCTAGAACCTTCTAGGGAAGATCCATGAGTATTCTTAGCCACAATAAACAGTAATGTAATCATTATAATTATTTTTACATGTTTTTTCAGGCAGTAGGAAGTCACTTGAAGTATAGCAGTTTCAAAGTATACCAATTATCAGAGTATATTTCAGGTTGAGCAGTGAAGAGTAAATTATTAATTGTCTATCATCTGCATATTTTTGTATAAACTACTTGAAACTATTTGGTGGACACAAAGAAGTTATTTAACATTTTACTTTGGGTATAAAGGGGGAAAACCAGGCATATTCTATAATTTTGCAGAGATTCAAAGTTTGTTCTTGATCAATACATTTTGGATCTGTTTATCTGAAGAATGCCTTAGTTTAAGGTTCATATAGCATAAATGCTTCCAGTAGCAGAAATAGATTTCCTTTTGTTTCCCTGCTCACCAACAGAATCCAATCTATTTGCAGTAATTTAATGAGCAAGAGTGAGCTGTTTACAGGAAAACTCCCACATAAATCAAAAATTTCCAGTACACGTTTGCTCCTGACTTTTCTGCTGCCCTCTGACCAAACTGGTTAGCCATTTGTAACTCTATTTGTCTGTGTGTGTGTGTGTGTGAGAGAGATTATATATATATATATATACACACACACACTGAATAATTATAGCATCGGAACATATTATTTTTTGAAGTCTGATGATCACTGGCATTATAGCTGCTTCATGTATGCTCTGGTGTTTGGAAAATGCATTTTCCTTTAAATGTAGATGTCTGAATTATTTTCTAGAAGAGAATTTATTTAAGAGCTGACATCCTTCTTTCCTCTTTTCCTCCTCTCCATTTTGTTCTTCCTTCCTTCATAGTTTGTTTCAGTTAGGTGTCTTTGGTCTCAAGCAACACTGTTGATGTTGTTCAGTTGTGTCCAACTCTTTATGACTCCATGGACTGCAGCACACCAGGCTTTCCTGTCCTTCACCGTCTTCTGGAGCTTGCTCAAACTCATGTCCATTGAGTCGCTGATGCCATCCAAACACCTCATCCTCTGTTGTCCCCTTCTCCTTCTGCTCTCAATCCTTCCCAGCATCAGGGTCTTTTCTAATGAGTTGGCTCTTCACATCAGGTGGCCACAGTAATGGACCTTCAGTCTCAGCATCAGTCTGTCCAGTGAATATTCAGGGTTGATTTCCTTTAAGATGGAATGACTTGATCTCTTTGTTGTCCTAGTGACTCTCAGTGTACAGCAATTCAGATTAAGTACAAAAAGAAGGAAACTTTCTGTTGGGTGGATTTAGGGAAGCTGTCTGAATGGAAAAAGAAAGGAAAAGCTGAACCCCAAGATTTTTCATCTTTTACCGACAATTTGCTTCTTTTTCCAGTCTCTGACCAACACCCAGTATCAGTTATTTCTAAGCACCGATATTAAATCATTATGTTTTTAAACTTACAGACGTATACAATGCTGTATATCAATGAAATCTCAATAAAATTGGGAAAAAACTCATTGTTGTGTAAGTAACCAATTCAAACCTCAGCACCTTGAAACAGTAGGTGTTTGTTATCCCCTATCTGCAGTTTGGCTGGAGAGGTCAGCTCGTCTGAGTCAGGCTCAACTTTGAAGAGCAAACAGAGGCACCATCCGTGTCTGTGCACCTGAGGTCAGCTGTAGGTTGGCTAAGTGCTGGCTTCACAGATCTTAGCTAGCTCTTCACTTCCTCCTGGGATTTTATAGGGAGAAATGGGCAGGTTCTGCCCCACATGGTCTCTCATCCCCACGGGATGACTGGGGCTTATTCAAATGAAGGTGGAGGAGGTCCAAGAAAATGAAAAGACACCTAGGCTCAGACCTGGTCTGATACCACCCCCGACACATCTATTGACCAAAGTAAGTACCATGGCCAGCCTGGATTCAAGGCAGGGTGTGGAGCAATTAGATGTCGCCTAATTCCCACCACTTCATGGGAAATAGATGGGGAAACAGTGGAAACAGTGTCAGACTTTATTTTTTTGGGCTCCAAAATCACTTCGGATGCGGATTGCAGCCATGAAATTAAAAGACGCTTTCTCTTTGGAAGGAAAGTTATGACCAGCCTAGACTGCATATTAAAAAGCAGAGACATTACTTTGCCAACAAAGGTCCGTCTAGTCAAGGCTATGGTTTTTCCCGTGGTCATGTATGGATGTGAGAGTTGGACTGTGAAGAAAGCTAATCGCCGAAGAATTGATGCTTTTGAACTGTAGTGCTGGAGAAGACTCTTGAGAGTCCCTTGGACTGCAAGGAAATCCAACCAGCCCATTCTAAAGGAGATCAATCCTGGGTGTTCATTATGCTGAAGCTGAAACTCCAATACTTTGGCCACCTCATGCGACGAGTTGACACACTGGAAAAGAGTCTGATGCTAGGAAGGATTGGGGGTAGGAGGAGACGGGGACGGCAGAGAATGAGATGGCTGGATGGTATCACCGACTTGATGGACATGAGTTTGAGTGAACTCCGGGAGTTGGTGATGGACAGGGAGGCCTGGCATGCTGTGGTTCATGGGGTCGCAAAGAGTCGGACACGACTGAGCGACTGAACTGAACTGAACTGAACTGAATGCACAGACACATTACAGAGGGGCATGTTTGTGGCCATTTTTGGAAACAATCTACACAGAAACTACAGCCCCTAAAGAATCTAGGTAACAGGAGAATGCATGAACACATGATTTATGGCATCACACTGGGATAAATCAACTCCATTCAATGCCCCACCCCCTTTTTTTCTTTTTCCACTCAAGATAACACTCTCCATCCCTGGAATGGCATCTTGATTGTTGGCCTTATCAAAATTTATAAATATTGGGAAACAAGAGCCCTAAAGAAAAAATCAAAGTCCTGTTGCAAGAAGAGTTGGAAAGTGGTGCTGAGCAGAGACAAAGTAATGTTTTTGGATGTAGCCCTCAAGGACCTGAATCTTTTAAGAATGCAGTTCTTTGTTTAAGTCTTCTTACACACTTTCCATGGGGCCTATTGGAGGGGTCTATTTTAATTTTTAATTGGAGTATAATTGCTTTATAATGTTATGTTGACTTCTACCATACATTCATGGGAATCAGCCTTAAGCGTGTGTGTGTGTTTGTGTACACACACGCTAAGTAACTTCAGGCAAGTCTGACTCTTTGAGACGTTATATACTGTAGTCTGCCAGGCTCCTCTCTCCATGGGGATTCTCCAGGCAAGAATACTGGAGTGGCTTGCCATGCCCACCTCCAGGGGATCTTCCCGACCCAGAGGTCAAATCCAGCCTCTTACATCTCCTGCATTCCTGCATTGTCAGGCCAGTTCTTTACCACTAGTGCCACCCTGGGAAGCCCTCTATGCATAGAGAGAGTGTGTGTGTGTGTGTGTGTGTGTGTGAGTGTGTGTGTGTGTGTGTAACTATGTCCCCTTTCTCTTAAGCCTCCCTCCCACCTCCACCGTCCCACCATTCTAGGTTATCACAGAGTCCCAGGCTAGGCTCTCTGTTATATAACAGTTTCCCATTTGTTGATGATGCCTGGGTGAAGACTTGATGGCTGTTTGCTAAGAGGATAAGAAGCAAGCTCAGCAGTGGTTCTGAGGAACTCTTCCTCTTCACTTCTAACATACCCATCCCCTTAAAGAAGCTCAGTTCAGTTCAATCACTCAGTCATGTCAGACTCTTTGCGACCCCATGAATCACAGCACGCCAGGCCTTCCTGTCCATCACCAACTCCCGGAGTTCATGCAAACTCATATCCATTGAGTCGGTGATGCCATCCAGCCATCTCATTCTCTGTCGTCCCCTTCTCCTCCTGCCCCCAGTCCCTCCCAGCAGCAGGGTCTTTTCCAGTGAGTCAACTCATCGCATGAGGTGGCCAAAGTATTGGAGTTTCAGCTTCAGCATCAGTCCTAACAATGAACACCCAGGATTGATCTCCTTTAGGATGGATTGGTTGAATCTCCTTGCAGTCCAAGGGACTCTCAAGAGTCTTCACCAGCACCACAGTTCAAAAGCATCAATTCTTCAGTGATCAGGTTTCTTCACAGTCCAACTCTCACATCTATACATGACCACGGGAAAAACCATAGCCTTGACTAGACGGGCCTTGGTTGGCAAAGTAATGTCTCTGCTTTTTAATATGCAGTCTAGGTTGGTCATAACTTTCCTTCCAAGAGTAAGCGTCCTTTAATTTCATGGCTGCAATCAGCATCCGCAGTGATTTTGGAGTCCAAAAAAATAAAGTCTGACACTGTTTCCACTGTTTCCCCATCTATTTCCCATGAAGTGATGGGACCAGATGCCATGATCTTTGTTTTCTGAATGTTGAGCTTCAAGCTAACCTTTTCACTCTCCTCTTTCACTTTCATCAAGAGGCTTTTGAGTTCCTCTTCACTTTCTGCCATAAGGGTGGTGTCATCTGCATATCTGAGGTTATTGATATTTCTCCCGACAGTCTTGATTCCAGCTTGTGCTTCTTCCAGCCCAGCGTTCCTCATGATGTACTTTGCATAGAAGTTAAATAAGCAGGGTGACAATATACAGCCTTGACGTACTACTTTTCCTATCTGGAACCAGTCTGTTGTTCATGTCCAGTTCTAACTGTCGCTTCCTGACCTGCATCCAGGTTTCTCAAGAGGCAGGTCAGGTGGTCTGGTTTACTCATCTCTTTTCCACAGTTAGTGTAAATCTCGGCCTTTCTCAGATCCTTTAGCTTATGAGTGAATTGATTTACTTGGATTAGTATGTAGAAAGAATAATGGGGGTTGCTCAGCTCAGCCAAGCTGTCCGTGTTGTAAGAGTTATGGGCAGGGAGGGCTGTCCAGGCCCAGAACTGCTGGATTTCAGTGGGAAGGATTCCTTAGATCCAGAGTTTGCTATAGCATTATCAAATCCATTAATCTACCTAACGATGTGCATTCCATCTTGGTCTCCATCTGTAGTAAGTATCATACTTGGATCTCATGTTTCACTTTTGCTTTATTTCCTACTTGTTCAAAACAGGATTATTTGGGTGGGGGGCGCAGAATGAAGCAATTTGGAGCTTTTGGGAAATTATGGTTCAGATACCTGGACTGAAGATGAGGAATGGAATATAAAGCAAGAAGGGAATGGGGGTATCAGACAATGAAAGACTTGGGTGCATACTGAAGAGGGCAGGCTTTATACTAAGGGCCTAAGTTGCTGGTGTACCTGGGTCTCTCAAGTCTCCTACACTGGCAGGTGGGTTCTTTACCACTAGCACCACCTGGGAAACCCTTGATGCAGTGGACAGACAAGAAAACCTTACTGTTTTTGAAAATCTACTCAAGCACTATTGCTGAGAATGTTCAATCAGAGTCTCAAACACAAGGCAATGGAGCCAAGTCACAAACATCACCTTCCAGAGTCAAATGCGTGTGTTCCTCAGAGCACTGAGCAAAGGAACAAACGATCAAGAAAAAGAGAAAAGAGTCAAAGCAAACTAGAGAGATAAAGAAGAGTTCTCAAATAGTATAGGTGAGATCACTGTCCTTTGTTAACAGTTACTATATTGGGCTTAGTCTGGCTGTTAAGTAACACAGAACCAAAATAACAATGTGGTCCCAATACCAAATTCAATCTGCAGTTATTGACTTCTGGTTCTAAAGGGACTCAGAGATGATCCATTTCTCACAATAGGTTCAGTGGTTTGCCCCAAAGTCCCATAGTTCACTTTTGAGTCTTTTTCAACTCCATAAATTACTAAATTACATATATCCTGCATTCAATATTCCATATCTATGTCCTATAAGCTGGACGATTACACATTATGCTCCATTCCAATGACTTTTCTTGCCTCCAATTAAATCAGTTATCTTATTACTTGTTTTTCCTGCCTTCTGAGAGTTGCTATTGCACTTCCATGGCATAAAGCACAGTAAATCATTCATGGTGGTCCCTGCTCAAAAGCTGTCATTCTACAAGGATGCCAAGGCATTGAAATGTAAGAGTTGGGAAATGTCTTTTGTAGCAGTATTCCATGCTTCCTTTCACTGAACATGTCCTAGATGCTCAAGCTTGGAAGAGGTGTTTGAAGGATGCCAGAAGGGGAGCTTCTTGTTGTTGTTCCATTGCTAAGTCATGTTGGACTCTTTGCGACCCCATGGATTGCAGCACGCCAGGCTCCTCTGTCCTTCCCTATCTCCCAACCTTCACTCAGATTCCTGTGCATTGAGTCAGAGCTCAGGCTTGAGTAAACACCTGACTTGTTCTAAACCACTCCCAATTCCTGCCTCTGTTTAGGCTTTTTGTCCCACTGCACTTTCCATCTGTCTGCTAAATCCTGTAGTTTCATTAAGCCACTAATGATTCCTTTTAGTTAAACTTCCCATTATTTTCCATTCAGAACGAGGGTTGGCAACCTATGGCCCTCAGGTTGCCCTCCTGTGTTGATAGATTTATTACAGCACGGCCTCACTCCTTCATGTACACATGGTCTAGGGCTGCTTTTAGGCTACCACAGCAGAGTTGAGCAGTCATGAGACAGACCCTGCAGCCCACAGAGCTGAAAATATTCACTCTCCAGTCATCTACAAGAAAAGCATGTCGACTCCTAATTGAGAAGGTTAATCACACAGCACTTTGCTTTTACCACTCTTAGTAATAAATAACAGTTATTAGCAATAGTCACCACTGATAGAGTGATTGATTAAGAACTTAGGTAACAGTTGGGTCCTTTTTAAACATTACAACAGTCAACATTCATGACATATCTGAGTATAATTTTTCACATGATATAGAGAAGCAAAAAAAGGCTAGAGAGGTTAAGGAGTCTGCTCAATACAGCACATGTTACGTAGCAGAAGGGAGGTTTGAACACAGTTTTCTCTGCTGTTGAAATCTGTGATTTTGATCTGCTCTGCAGCTGATTGTGTGTCTCTTCATTCCTTGGCTAAGTTTTCATTTCCTCTTTGTACGGTGCTTACCAGAATGTTTTGCACGGCTATGCCGTCAGCTTATTCAATTACTAAATTGATTAAGGCTGAAATCACACAGGATGGGGAAAGACAAGAACTAGGGGGCATTTGACCGTCACTGTTTCTTGATCCTCTGAGTGTGGCCAGAGGCGAAGTTTGTTTTGAATGTTGTCTCATCAGAGTCTAAGACCCTTGAAGGCACAGATTCACATGTCTATGGAAACAACCAAGAAATAGCTCATTTCTAGGCTTGGGGACAAAGGTCCATCTAGTCAAAGCTATGGTCTTTCCGGTAGTCATGTATGGATGTGAAAGTTGGACCAGAAAGAGAACTTGAACATCGAAGAATTGATGCTTTTGAACTGTGGTGTTGGAGAAGACTCTTGAGAGTCCCTTGGACTGCAAGGAGATCCAACCAGTCCATCCTATAGGAAATCAGTCCTAAATATTCATTGGAAGTACTGATGCTGAAACTCCAACTCTTGGGCCACCTGGTGTGAAGAACTGACTCATTGGAAAAGAACCTGATGCTGGCAAGATTGAAGGCGGGAGGAGAAGGAGATGACAGAGGATGAGAGGGTTGGATGGCATCACTGACTTGATGGACATGCGTTTGAGAAATCTCTGGGAGTTGGTGATGGACAGGGAAGGCTGGCATGCTGCAGCCTGTGGGATTGCAAAGAGTTGAACACAGTTAACACAACTGAACTGAGGCTTGGGGACTGCTTGTGAACTAGAAACAAGGAGACTAAGTCTGTACTCATGTTTCAGCTGCAAAGTAAGAGTGACCTTGAGCAAGTCATTCATCTTTCTAAGCCTATTTACTAATCATATTTCAAGAAAATTTGATTAGTTGATTTTCAAGGGTGTATTACAAAGCTTATTCAAATCTAGGAGTCTGACTGTAACTGTAACTCTCCTTTTGGTATATTTATCATAAAACCACCAGGTCTAAGACAGAACGAGGAAAAGGAAGAGAGTTAACTTTTACATTAAAATGTCAACTGTGTGCGGGTGCAGATCTGGGTATATTTCATGAATCATGTCATTTTAACCTCAGAGCAGTCCTGAGATTGCAATAATTACTAAAATGATTTAAATGGAAGTTCAGAGGGATTAGCCAAGTTTTCTAGGCTTAAGCACAAAATGAGAGTTCCAGCAGGAATTTGAACCCAGGTCAAATTCATGACAAATAATATGCTGTTCTCAGTACATCAAGGTTTGTCCAATGAGGTCATTCCACACTGGACACTAACTGAAGGTTGTAATTCATCCCTTTACTTCAGTTCAAGGCAATTGATCTGAAAGCATTGGGAGAAGTTCAAAGAACAATACAAGCACAAAGCATTTTTAGAGTGCGACTTCAATTTCAGGTCTTCAGAATCATAGGCTGCCTGCTACTAAAGCCCATTGTGTTGCATGGTAAATCTTATCAAAGCTCTTAAACATAACACATTTAAAAAAATCATCTACCAGTGTCTGAAAGTGGGCCTTGTTGGTTCTGATTAGGACAGGGCATTACCCATTTTTGCTTGTTCTGTGGGTTGTTTTGTCCTATAATCAAAAACAAAATATAAAGAATACAGTATGATCAACAATTGCATAGTGCTTCATAGCCTATACATCACTTTTGGTAGAAATGTTTCATGTTTTCTTTTTGTCATTATACTCAAGACTGACACATTTTCTTTTCTTTGGCTTCAAAATCAGTGTAGATGGTGACTGCAGCCATGAAATGAAAAAAATGTTCTCTCCTTAGAAGGAAAGCTATGACAAGCCTAGATAGTGTATTAAGAAGCAGAGAAATCAACAAAGGTCCCTATAGTCAAAGTTATGGCTTTTCCAGTAGTCATGTATAGATATGAGAGTTGCACTGCAAAGAAGGCAGAGCTCCAAAGAATTGATGCTTTCTAATTGTAGTGTTGCAGAAGACTCTTGAGTGTCCTGTGGACAGTAAGCAGATAAAATCAGTCAATCCTAAAGAAAATCAACCGTGAAGATTCACTGGAAAAGACTGATGCTAAAGCTCCAATACTTTGGCCACCTGATGCAAAGAGCCAACTCATTGGAAAAGACCCTGATGCTGGGCAAGATTAATGGCAGGGGGAGGAGGGGTCAACAGAGGATGAGATGGTTGGATGGCATCACCTACTCAATGGACATGATTTTGAGCCAATTCCAGGAGATAGTGAAAGACAGGGGAGCCTGACATGCTGCAGTCCATGGGGTTGCAAAGAATCCAACATGACTTAGTGACAAAAACTTATTAAAACACACAACACCAAAGGCTCAGGAAAGTGTCAGCACAAGGGTTTCCATACCCTCAGTTCTCGTCTATATGTTTTCCTCTCTTCTTGTTGCTATCTCTTTCTTTCTATCTTCTCTAAATAACTGAGAGTTCATCCTGACTCAGTATTCTCATCCATTTTCAAAAGCTGATTAGGCAAAAGAGAAGAGAGCCACCGAATGAAATAGAACATTTAGCCAACTGCTTCTTTCTTGCCTCTGCTTTGTGTTATACCATCAGGCTACACAGGTTTCTGGAAATTAGAGAGATTAGATTTTATGATGATGAAAACTTCTCTCTGGAGGGTTGCATTTCACCTCGTGTGCACTGCAAGCCTGTTTTGACAGTTGCAATTGTAAGAAATGTTCCCTCACTAACTGCTTGGCTATGACTCACCTCCAATAGTCTCTCTCTGCAACATCTGTCCACTTTGTCTTTTCCCTTTCGAATCGTGATTTTAATTTTACACTGAGCATGCTTTACAGCAAAACCCACGTACGGCTGTCCTACCGAGGAACTGATTAAAATAAGTATGGAAGTTGAAATGTGGAAAATATGTCACTCTCTAAAGTTTTCCTAAATAGGCTCTGGTCTTGCACACCAGCATCAGTGGAGGGATAGAGCTAACAGTTGAATTTTATGCTCTCAGTAGCTGTGAGCATTTGGTAGACAATGAGCTTACATTCACAAACTATAGACCTGGCAGAATAATTCATCATTTTCTTTAATATTCAGATGCTAAGTTCCCATAGAGCCCTTAGCATGCAGTCTTCCATCAAGTCTAAGAGCTAGTTCTCCAGTATAGTATTCTTCTTCCTTTCTGTCCACCATGATTTATGTGTTGCCTCTGTCATAGGATATATTTTCTGCGATTTTTATCAACAATCTTTCCTGAAGCTAGCATGAATTATCTTCTTAAAAATTTAAGAAATACTGCAACTTAATAGGTTTCTTAGAACTCTGACTCTATTTAAAAAAAGCTACAGCCCAAATAAATTTTTATTGCTAAACTCACTGATTTTGCATTGTTGTTTAGTCACTAAGACGTGTCTGTCTCTTTGTGATCCCATGGACAGTAGTCCACCAGGCTCTTCTGTCCGTGGGATTTCCCAGGCAGGAATATGGAGTGGGTTGCCTTTTCATTCTCCAGGGAATTTTTCCTGACCCAGGGATGGAACCTCTCTCCCCTGTCTTCTGCATTGGCCAGCAGATTCTTTACCAATGAGCCACCAGGTAAGCCCTGATTTGCATAACAACATTACTGTGATGGTGTAGTTACTTTCACACTAAACTGTATTTTAGAGGCCATGTGCCTTCAGGTGAGTTCAGAGAATGTGCCTTATTCATTTTAGATTCTCTAGTACTTAAACTCAACTATAACTCATCTAGTAATGCATAGACTCTAATGGGTTAGATTTCTTAGAATCACCTTCTAGGCCAGTCTCTACATAACTATTTGATCTTAGACAAGTATCTTAACTTTTGGTTTCCTCACATGTAAAAAAAAAAGGGCTAATGGTGGCCCTTTACATAAATATTTTAGTGACAGATTAAATGAAATTAAATGAGTTAATTTATATTAAGAGAAGAACACACTGACTGACAAATAGCAAAAGCATAAAAATGGTAGTTGTTATTGTTAGAGAAGGAACTGATTTAAAATCTACTGAATTAATCTTGAATAAAGTTGGAAAATATATAATCATATGAAGTTCAGAATGTTTTGTTACTATAAAATTTCAAAGAAGACACAGAGAAATAGTGGAAAGAATATATATATTTATGATCAGCATCCTGGCTTGGAGTCTGTGCTCTGTGACTTATTAATAGGCAAGTTTCCCATCTGTCTGTGGTTTGTGGACCTTCGTTAGTAATGATGGATAAGGTTAATAACTACTGCATGAGTTTGTCATGAGGATTATATCTGTGGAATCATTCCCCAAAGCAGGAATTTTCAAATTTTTAGCCCCCAGAGCTTTTCCTCCCAAGGACTTTTCTTCACAAAGAGGCCCAAGGAGTAAGCAAAGAAAGCACATTACAACAGAACTGAATTTGAGGACTCGAACCTGGCATGGATGAGAGTCCCTTGTACTGAGCTCACTCACCTCCCTCCCTTCCACCTCTCCCTACACCTTTTCCACTTACTACACAATTAGTAAAATGTTTATCTGGGATAAATAAACCCTGAACCAATGAACGAGTTATCATACCACAAAGAATGAGTGGACTGGTAACTTTTTTCTGTCTCTCCAATGCATCATATTCTTCCTGGATTGGGGAAGATCCCAATGATCTTACCCAGGGGTACTTTTGGGATAGCCAAGAATTTTGTGGATCTCCATGGTGACTAAATTTGGCACCAGAAATCACTGTTCAAGCTGTAGATACGCAGCAGTATAGAAAGTTGGTGTCTGGGTAATCACTACACTAAGAGCATCCCATAGCGTTAGGATTTTGGTGATATAGTCCTGGGTTCATAAAATTACTCTCTTTCTGTCAAGTTCTATCTGACTGATGGAACTTGTTTCATTGAATGCCAATTTATTAATGACTGATGCATTTGATAGAGAAGGAAAGATCAATAGAGGATTTAAAATTGGGAGGAACTTTTCATACCACTTCATTCTAAATCCTTCTATTTATAAATAGAGATGTTAAGACCTAGAGAATGAAGGGACTTTTTTCCTAAAACGATCAAGTGTAATAAAATTACTTGGACCATCTTGAGGACGGATTGTGGACATTCATTAGGAAATCTCCAAGATTATTAAGATGGTGAGGGGCTATCGCTGGATGACTGTTACATCTTTAGTATGGATAAAAGAGAGGAGAAAACAGGTACATATCTAGTCTGGAAGGTGATTTGATCAGAGAGAGACAGATGGATAGATGGGTAGATAGATAATTAGCATCATTTAGAACTTGAACTTCCTACATGCCAGGTACTGTTCTAAGTGCTTTATGTATATTTTGTTTAATCTTCACCACAGCCCTATATAATTATTCCTTGCTATTATCTTCATTTCACAAGTGAGGAAATTGAGGCCCTGAGAAGTTAACTACCTAGCATCAGAACACTCAGTTAGTGGGGCAGAGTAGGATGGAACTCAGACAGTCTGACTCAAGAACCCGGATTCCTAACCACTCTGTCATCCTGCTGCAGAGAGAGACCCTTAACCGTACAGGGAGGGATTGAGAGGTTGGGAAAGGTAGAACATTAGCCATGGACCCTGGGTGTGATGAGCCAATTCTCAGGGTCAACTCCAAGTACTGTCCTCAGGGACGTGCCTTTCTACGTGGCCACCAGCCTGGAGCTTACTGTCTTACACTCCTTCCTTCTGCACCATACCCCATCATGCCATGTAGTCCTTGGATCCTTTGAATCATCCCCTTTGGCCCAAATTTCACCAACTGTCTCCTCCTAGATATCTGCTTTCCTTGTCTCCTCTTGCAGCTCATTCTTGTACATGTTTTGAGACCTGATTCTTCTCCCTTTCATCTGTTTTTCCAGCTGGGATGTGGAAGACAGAAGCCAGGGTATCTGAGGCTGAACTTCTCAGCAAGTGCTGAGAGTTGGAATTGACAGCAGTCTTTCCAAATAGGCTATAAAGGGAGTCCCCTACATATGAACAAACTTAGCTTCAAGAGCATGTTGGTAAGTCCAATTTGTTTGTAAGTCCAACAAAGTTAGCCCAAGCACTCAACTAACACAATTGGCTATGTAGTGCTGTACTGTAATCGGTTTAAAATATTTTCATGAAAATAATACATAAAAAAACACAAAAAATAAAGAAAACATTTTAAATCTTGCAGCACAGCACTTTGAAAAGTGCAGTAGTACAGTACAATAGCTGGTATACATGGGCTGGCAGCAAATGAACACACAAAAAAGACAGAAGGGAGAGCTGGTGGGAGATGATAGAGCTGAAAGGTTGTCAGCAATAGGAGATGGAGGGCAAGTTGCAGTTTCATCCCCACCTGGTGTTGATGGAACGCTCATTCACATCTTTGAAAGTCTGCAACTTTAAGATCTGCATGTAGGGGACTTGCTGTAGTTAATGTTAGACTCCATCAAGATGGAAACTGTGGCTTCCTGCTGTGTCTTGCTGGGGAGCAGTGGTCATATGGATGACATTGTCTGATATGTACCCAAAAAAGTGTTGCCACAATCAGGAGGGCAGGGTCTTAGGGGTCCAGGAAGATTGACTGGGATGAAGCCTGGCAGAATAATTTTTCGTTAAAGCCTAAGACTGTTTCCTGCTCAGGGAACATTTGTGGAAAAGCCCCCTCACACAGAGGAGTGACTGTGAGGATGGGGGACACATTTTTGTGGTCAACCAAATGTCACTGTATAATCTCTCTGCATCTCTGCCTGTGCTCTTGGTCCTGAGAGTTTCCATTTTGCCTGCAAAGAGAGTTGCCACCATGGACTAAGAAACAAACAAAAAGAGTAAATTGACAATTACGTAACTGTGCCATGAGTACTAAGATGCCTCTATAGGACTCTGGGCTCGTAAAAGAATACCTAACATGGGAATAGGTGAGACTTTTTGATGATTTTAAATCCTGCTGAAGTTTTTATTTATGCCTCACACTGGTCTCCCTCAAACTACGGTGAGTTTGGTTCTCAGATCTTATGACCTCTGCTGGACGTCCCCTTGCCCTTGTGTTTGCACTACTTGCAGGTACTATTAGGGCCCATTTATCAACAGTGTTGCCCAGGAGTTTGCTCCATCCCGTGCTCAGTAGAGAGCTCAGTAGAGGTCTCCTACCTTCTGATGAAAAAAAATAAGGCTTCTTGTCTTCTGTTTCCTGGGTGCTGTAGCTCTCCCGCGTTCTCTTTATCCTGGTCTTACAGATCATTTTTTTCTACAAACCTCTTCTCTGCCATAAAAAGGAAGGATATTTAAAACATATCCTGTCAGTAAAAAGTCACTTTCTACTTAAGCTCCAGTCCCACCCAAGATGGATTGCTCAATTGGCTGCGGATCAGGTTCCCAGGAAACAAACCCTGAGACAGAGTGGAGAATGCAGAATGTTTATTAAAGAGTGACCTTGAGATCAATGTCCTTGGAAAGGACAGGGAAAGCAGAACTGGGCAGAAGGAAGTTGAGTTACATTACAGCTCATGCTGTGAACATGTAGCTGATCAATGGGAGCTGTGGAGCTAGAATGGCCCTTCAAATTTGTCCCATCTTGCAACAAGATGACCAGACTTTTATATTTCCACATTGATCAGCCGTTGATTGTGAGACAGTGTATTGCAAGGTGACTGTTTACAGATAAAGCAATCCCTAGGGGCTGCTGAAAGCTGAAGGTTTTGTGATGACGGCATTTCTAGCAAGTGGAGCAACGTGAACTTCATTGAGGGCGACTTTGGCTCATGCATTGCAGTGTCCCCCTACTTGTTAAGGTCTCCCATCTCCGAAACTTAGAAGGTCACAGTGATGAATACTGGGCATTTATTTCCGGCATAGATTTATGTTTCCTGCCCACAGAACCTCAGTGAGCACCACTCTCAGATGACTTTTGGAATTTCCGGTCTAGAGTTATGGCATCTTTAATAACATCGAGTCTGACCAGGGGACCCATTTCATAACAGACGAGCTGTGGGAGTGGCCCCATGACCAAGGACCTGACATTCATGACACACAAGATACTACCATTCAGTGTCTGCCATCCAATCACACATGGACATGACCTGTAGGCTCAGCTGAGGCCAGCTCAGAAGCAATCCGCTGAGTAAGGGGTGTCACCCTTCAGAATGCAATACACACCCTGACTCAGAAATCTCTCTATGGCCCTGTACCCCTAGTAGGAAAAGACACCTGAGTCTGGGATTCAAGAGATGTGAAAGAGACTGGGATCACCAATCATTAACCATCATTCTCAATAATCCATTGGGGGAATTTGTACTTCTTGTCTCTGTAACTCTGGACTTGGTGGCTTGAGCGGTCTTGTCCTCAAATGGGGTGCAGTCCTACATCAAGGGTGCAATTGAACACACCGTGCCCAGGATCCAGCAGGGGAGAGGAGTCACTAAGTGAGAGTAATTGGACCTGATCAGCGGTGCTTGCTAAGACTGCTGTAGCATGATGGAGCAGGGACGGCTATAAGAAGACCTCAGGTGTCCAGTTGGCTCCCTCAGGAGGTCCTTGCACAGTCTTGGCTGCAAGTCCTGCAAGCCTGGTCAGAAAAGAGAATGGTTTCCAGGGTTCAGGCCACTCAGGGACTAGGGTCTGGCTCACATTCCTAGCTACTCTGATGATTAACCTTGTATGACAATGTGGCTTCTGTACTTGGTTATTTAGCCAGATACTAATCTCAGTGCTGTATTGAAGGTACTTTGTAAATGTGGTTGAAATCTATAATCACTTGACTTTACGTAAAGAAGACTATCATTGATAATGTGGATGGGCCTTGTCCAATCAATTGGAGGGCTTAAGAGCAAACGACGAGTTGACTCACTGGAAAAGACTCTGATGCTGGGAAGGATTGGGGGCGGGAGGAGAAGGGGACGACAGAGAATGAGGTGGCTGGATGGCATCACCGACTCGATGGACTTGAGTTTGAGTGAACTCTGGGAGTTGGTGATGGACAGGGAGGCCCTGTTTGCTGTGATTCATGGGGTCGCAAAGAGTCGGACACGACTGAGAGACTGAACTGACTGAAATGTCAATTGTTCATGCAAAGATTTTATCAGTGCAAATATGTTCTGATTTTAGCTTTTAGAGGAAAACTACCCACACTTTAGGTCATGCAGACTCAAGCTGAGTTTAGAAACTAGTTTTATATATATATATATTGCACACCAGGTGTCACCTTTATAAATAGAATTCAAAACATTAAGGGCATTTCTGGAACAATCTAACAGGCTACCTAGATCCTCAACTCAGAAAATTATTTGATCAAGCTTATCGATCATCTCCTATGCATGAGACATTCCCCTGGGGATTCTATGGAGATGTAATCACGTAGATATACAACCTTACCTTCAAGGAATGGACAGTTTATTAAGACAGTTTTAAAATTAGGTGTGTGGTCTCTTTTGGCTAATAAAGTCATTCAGAATTAGAGGCAATAATAAATTCTGTTCTCACCTGTGCTACACACTTAGAAAGCAAATTAACTTATCTGAGCTTCTTCATCTTTAAAATGTGGATAGAATTACCTATGTCCTAAGATTGTGGTGAATATAAGACGAGGCGATGCTATGTATGCTGCTGCTGCTATTGCTGCTAAGTCGCTTCAGTCGTGTCTGACTCTGTGCGACCCCATAGACGGCAGCCCACCAGGCTCCCCCATCCCTGGGATTCTCCAGGCAAGAGTACTGGAGAGTGGTGCCATTGCCTTCTCCCGATGCTATGTATAGCACATGATAAAATAGCTGAAGAATACCGAATATGCTTTTTCTAAATTCTTGTTTCCACTACTCACCATCCAATAATAATAATAATAAATGCAGATAGGCCAATTGTGTATAATTGTATATTGTGTGTATGCATGTGTGTGTATATACATGTGTATGAATTCTTAATCTCTTCTGCCATGTCTGACTCTTTGTGACCATCTGGACTGTAGTCTGCCAGGCTCCTCTATACATGGGAAATTCCAAGCAAGAATATCCCAGTGGGTTGCCACGCTCTCCTTCAGGGGATCTTACTGACCCAGGGACTGAACCCGTGTCTCATGTCTCCTGCCTTAGCAGGCAGGCTCTTTACCACTAGTGCCACCAGGGAAGCCCATGTATGTGTGTGTGTGTGTATATATGTGTGTATATATATATATAATTGTAAAACTATCATTTTCTCCCATAATCCAGTTTGGTGGAATTATCACAACAAAGAAATGTTCTAGTTGAGAAAACACTTCCTAATACCAAAGGAAGAAATTTGAACTACAATTATGGACACTAAGAGTATATATCTTTTTAATTCTGGCAAACTGCTATGATAGGAAAGGTCTAAAAGAAAAGTAGTGGGACTTCCCTGGTAGTCCAGTGACTAAGATGGCAGGCTCCCAGTGCAGGGGACCAATTTGATCTCTGGCCAGAGAACTAGATACCACATCAGCAACTAAGAGGTGGCACAGCTAAATAAAAAAATAAATAGAAAGGAAGGAAACAAGACACTGGTTAGCAACATGATGCTCCCAGAAGATGAGTGTGTTTGCTCATGTCCCAAACCAAGTGAGATCTCCAAGATCCTCTGCCTTTAATTTGGACAAATATCTATGTGACAGGGAATAAATGTCTTACTGGCATTACAGCTCAGGTTTCTGGAGAATTTGCCGTGCCACCTGTATCTTCTGAGAACTGAACACATTGACAGGCCTCTCTGAGCTTCACTCCCTCTACTAAGCATAATGAGACATGGTTAATAATGCTTTCCTTGCATGTTTATTATGAGAATCAAGTCAGCAGTAAAATGGGAGTAACCTGAGGATGAAGACTGCCTCCACCCAGCTTGTAGCTCTCGGGAAGCAAGTTACTTCTCTTTTTCTCTCTTTATTACTTATTTTTCTTTTTTTCTTTCATGGACTTATGTTCTTCATCTGTTGCATGACACAAGTGCCAAAGTCCCTTCAGCATGGAACAACAAAATAAAATTACATTTCCATTAAATAACCAAATTAGAGGGACTTAATTGGAAGGACTGATGCTAAAGCTGAAACTGCAATACTTTGGCCACCTCATGCGAAGAGTTGACTCAATGGAAAAGACCCTGGTGCTGGGAGGGATTGGGGGCAGGAGGAGAAGGGACGACAGAGAATGAGATGGCTGGATGGCATCACTGACTCGATGGACATGAGTTTGGATAAACTCTGGGAGTTGGTGATGGACAGGGAGGCGTGGCGTGCTGTGATTCATGGGGTCGCAAAGAGTCGGACACGACTGAGTGACTGAACTGAACTGAAAGCTCTAGTTACCGAAGGAATGGGAACTCAACTTTTCATGTCCTCAGTATTCTGGGATTTCCTTTACTATATTGTTTAGGTGTCAGTAGGGACCTTTTCTTCTTACTGAAAGCTGTTGTTAAAAGAGAAATTGAATCTTGCCTTCTGATGTTCATATTTGCAGCCACTAACTGTGTTGATACTAATAGGCTCTCCTGTTTTTTTGTGCACCAGGTCACCATCTTCAGTTCTTGTTGACAACCTGCTGAGTTCTAAAATCCATGGCAATGTATACCCAGTTGAGCTGCTGACTTTGGCACCCTGACGTGTTCCCTTCTGTCTCCTTTTCCATTTCCCAGGCCATGGTTGGTCCTTGAGTACTTTCTCAGGGTGCCTCTTAGCTATTCTACCTAGGCTCCCAAATACATTCTCAATAAAATATTTTATATTTACACAATCCAATCATTTCCTTCCAAGATACATAGGCACAGTGCCAGAGTTTAGATTTGGACAGTTTTCAGTACTAGGTACACATTGGGGAAAGAACTGGACTTCAAAACTGGCTCTGGTCCTATGGCCTACCCTTTTTACTCTTCATAGGGGAGGGCTCCTTTTAGGGTTCCTCTGCTGAATGAAGAAAATATGTGGTTTAGATTCCTGCCCTACATTCTTCAAGAGAAGTTTTGAGCCCCAAATACCAGCGGATTCATTGGTTTGGGGTGAGAACAGCTCTATTCCGCCAGCCCTAGAGAAGACAAATTTCCCTGATCTAAATTCATGTCAACTAATCAAATTAAAAGATGCTTACTCCTTGGAAGGAAAGTTAAGACCAACATAGACAGTATATTAAAAAGCAGAGACATTACCTTGCCAACCAAGGTCCGTCTAGTCAAGGCTATGGTTTTTACAGTGGTCATGTATGGATGTGAGAGTTGGACTGTGAAGAAAGCTGATCATCGAAGAATTGATGCTTTTGAACTGTGGTGCTGGAGAAGACTCTTGAGAGTCCCTTGGACTGCAAGGAGATCCAACCAGTCCATTCTAAAGGAGATCAGTCCTGGGTGTTCATTGGAAGGACTGATGCTAAAGCTGAAACTCCAGTACTTTGGCCACCTCATGCGACGAGTTGACCCACTGGAAAAGACTCTGATGCTGGGAGAGATTGGGGGCGGGAGGAGAAGGGGACGACAGAGAATGAGATGGCTGGATGGCATCACCGACTCAGTGGACATGAGTTTGAGTGAACTCTGGGAGTTGGTGATGGACAGGGAGGCCTGGCATGCTGTGATTCATGGGGTCGCAAAGAGTCGGACATGACTGAGTGACTGAACTGAACTGAACTGAACTGAAAAGTAAACAGAAGCAGAAAATACTAAGAAAGGTGGCAAGAATGCATAGAAGAACTACACAAAAAATGATCCTCATGAACCAGATAAGCATGATGGTGTGATCACTCACCCAGAGCTAGGCATCCTGGAATACCAAGTCAAGTGGGCCTTAGCAAGCATCATTACAAAAAAAGCTAATGGACATGATGGAATTTCAGTTGAACTATTTCAAATCCTAAAAGGTGATGCTGTAAAAGTGCTGCACTCAATATGCCAGCAAATTTGGAAAACTTAGCAGTGGCCACAGAACTGGAAATGTCATTTTTCATTCCAATCCCAAAGAAAGGCAATGCCAAACAGTGTTCAAACAACTAGACAATTGTACTCAGCTCACAAGTTAGCAAAATAAAGCTCAAAATTCTCCAAGCCAAGCTTCAACAGTACGTGAACCAAAAACTTTCAGATGGTCCAGCTGGGTTTAGAAAAGGCAGAGGAACCAGAGATCAAATTGCCAACTTCTGTTGGATTATAGAAAATGCAAGAGAATTCCAGAAGAGCATCAACTTCCACTTCATTGACAATGCTAAAGCTTTTGACTATGTGGATTGTAACAAACTGGAAAATTCTTAAAGAGATGGGAATATCAGACCACCTTACCTGCCTCCTGAGAAATCTGTATGCAGGCCAAAAAACAGTAGTTAGAACTGGACATGGAACAACAGACTGGTTCCAAACCAGGAAAGGAGTACGTCAAGGCTGTATACTGTCACCCTGCTTATTTAACTTATATGCAGAGTGCAACATGCTAAATGCCAGGCTGGAAGAAGCACAAGCTGGAATAAGGATTTTCAGGAGAAATATCAATAACCTCAGATATGCAGATGAAGAACTAAAGAGCCTCTTGATGAAATTGAAAGAGAAGAGTGAAAAATCTGGCTTAAAATTCAACATTCAGAAAACTAAGATCTTGGCATATGGTCCCATGACTTCATGGCAAATATATGTGGAAACAATGGAAACAGTGAGAAACTTTATTTTTTTGAGCTCCAAAATCACTGCAGATGGTGACTGCAGCCATGAAATTAAAAGACACTTGCTCCTTGTAAGAAAAGTTATGACCAAATTAGGCAGCATATTAAAAGCAGAGACATTACTTTGCCAACAAAGGTCTGTCTAGTCAAAGCTATGACTTTTCCAGTCATCTTGTATAAATGTGAGAGTTGGAATATAAAGAAAGCTGAGTGCCAAAGAATTGATACTTTTGAACTGTGGTGCTGGAGAAAATTCTTGAGAGTTCCTTGGACTTCAAGGAGATCAAACCAGTCAATCCTGAAGGAAATCAGTCCTAAATATTCATTGGAAGGACTGATGTTGAGGCTGAAACTGATGCAAAGAACTGAGTCGTTGGAAAATACCCTGATGTTGGGAAAGATTGAAGGCAGGAGGAGAAGGGGATGGCAGAGGATAAGATGGTTGGGTGGCATCACCGATTCGATGGACATGAGTTTGAGGAAGCTCTGGGAGTTGGTGATGGACAGGAAGGCCTGTCATGCTGCTGTCCATGGGGTCTCAAAGAGCTGGACACAACTGAATAACTGAACTTCACTGAAAGGTAAACAAACCACTAAGTGGAATTAGGTTGGGAAATAATATGGGCAGAAGGAAGGTACAGGGATGAAAACTCACACTGTATTTTAAAAGCAGCACCTATTTCATTGTGTGAAGAAAGTAAGTTAGATAACTGGGTCATTAGCTGATAAGGCTGAAATTGTACTGAACTCTAAAGAATTCAGAAAGATTGTGAGTGCCACATTAAGGTATTTGGAGTTTATTCTGCAGCCAGTGAAACCACTGCTAGAGATAATTGTTAAAGATTACTTAGCATACAGCAGTGGAGCTAAGCTCAGAGAATCAACATAGGTATTGCTAGCACAAAGTCTATCCTGTTGATAACAAGTTTTGCTTTCTGATCATCAGGTCTGTGGACAATTGTGGCCCATGACTACCAGTAGATATTTTGCTGCAAATTAGCAAACGTGGGTCTCTGAAGAGGTAAGGACCACCCTCCACCACCACCCAAGCCATAGACTTCTACATTTGTCTCTTCCACAGCCCCAGTTCAGCAACAAGATATGCTAGCTCTGAGATTCCCCAGCAAAACCAGCTGGCTCACCCATGCCAGGGCTACCTAGGGTAGACCAGTTATCTAAAATCTAGTTTGTATACAATTGTGATTCCATAATTTTCATAGAGTTTCTTCCCTGATTGAACTTTAATATGCATATATATCTGGAGTAGGAAATGGCAATCCATTGCAGTATTCTTGCATGGAAAATTCCATGGACAGAAGAATCTGGCAGGCTACAGTCCATATATATCAGCTTTTATTTATAATATACCTAAAATACTTTTATGCCATTTTATTAGTCGTTAACAGTTATCATTTTCACGAGTTTATGTACTACTTATGATTAACTACGTTTCGAAGACAGAAAGCAGAAAGCTCAGAGAGTTGAAGCGAACACACACCGCGTGATAATGGCAGGTTAGCCCTCACTCTTAGGACTCTTGGTTTTCTTCCATGCAGCAGGTGGCCACACACAGGTCCATTGGAAGATGGGATCTTTGCTGGAGCTATAAGCTACAGCTACAGCTATTTGCCCATTTTTCATAAAACCTCTTTGGTTCTCAGAAAGCCTGGAGTTTTTGTTGAGGTTATTTCACAAGGAAAGAGTAGATCCTGAAAGATGACCCTCTGACTCAGATCAGGAAAACCGCAGCTGATCACTTCTTGTAAACTTAAGGCATGTGTTCATTGTGGCTGACCACAGCAATCGTGTTCACATGGCCTTGTTCACTGAGGGACAGCTGGGGAGATGAGGGGATGTGGGGTGATAGATGTTGAAGAGTTCAGAGTCAGAATTAGACTGTATAATCACCAAGTATGGGCGCGCGCGCACACACACACACACACACACACACACACACAAACACACCTGGCAGAGTTCAAACATCGAGTAGAAACACACACACACACACACACACACACACACCTGGCAGAGTTCAAACATCGAGTAGAAACTCTATTTTATAGGAATCAGACTTAACACAAGTGGTCTGCAGTAGACAACCCCAGGATGGGTGAAAGAGTGGGAGCTTGCAGGAATATCTCAGAGACAGCATATCTTGGAATAGAAAAGTGTGATAGGTTGTTGGCTAACTATGGCTCTATCTCTTTGAATTTGCAGCAAAGCAATACATACACACACACACACACACACACACACACTTTACTTAGTCAAAATTACTGTGAAAAGCTCGCACTTTCTTTATGGGCCTGCCTCTTCTCCTTGGAGATTTTGACATTAGATTTCTGGCCTGAAGAGCTAATTTTCTCAGAAACAAGAGTAATGAAAACTTATCACAACAAATGTTTCTTAAATTTTAATGGCACTCTAATCTTTCTAAAGCACTTTCACATTTGGGCCTAACCACAATGAGCGGGAAGTGGGGCTACAGTGCCGGCCTGAGCAACACTCCTTTCTCTTTAGCAGAGGGTGAACTGAATCGATAAAGTGACCTAGCAGATTCGGGACTTAAAAGTAGGGTCTGGTAAAGAACTGTCATGAGAGTAGTGCCCTCACGTTCTTCTTAAAAAATGGAACAAAACACAAGCAGAAGAGCTAAGTGTGAATGTATATATGCACATAAAAAATAAATATATCATAGACTACTAGCTGAGTTCTCAATAAATACAACTGATATTTATCCTGGATAAGGTAGAATCTGAAGAGGGATTTCAATGAAGCATCTGTATATATAGAATAAGATTTTTTGATGTGCTACTCATCCACACACAGGCTTCTGGGAAATTTTGAATCCCTTAAATTACATGCAACATTTGGACATACATAGACCCAAGAGCGGCTTCCACATAATAGGTTGTTTCTGTTGACATCCTTCTCTAAGAATGTGACCTGCCAGGGTGGGAGAAAAGAAATCTGGGTCCACAATTGCTCTCCTTTCCTTAGACAGTGTGAGTACTGGACTCTGAACAGCCCTCAGGTCCTGGCGGTCTAATCACTCCATTAGATCTGTGTTCAGCTCTCCATCTTTGGAATGGAAGGAGTGTGCTGGAGACGAGCCCATTCTTACCTGCTACAGGAGCTCCAGCTGCCCACCGCCTCCTGCTAAAAGAGATGCAAGCCAAAGCAGCCCTCCTACCAAGGGCTCTGAACAGATCCCACACCTCTCCAAGAAGGACTTTTGGCAATAAAGAAGACAATCCTAAGGGAAAAAAAAATGTGAAGGAATCTGCTATAGGTTTTATGTAGACTCTTTGAGTTGCATTAGATTGTGTCATTTGCTGTGTATATTTCTAGATTTTCTTTTCACTTGACACATCACTTAATCTTTGTAACAGCTTAGCTCAGGTGACAGTTTTTGTCCTTTTACAGGTGAGAAAAAAGAGGCTCAGAGAGGGAGTTGCTCTCCCTGGACCCAGTGGTTGATGAGAAATGTATCTCCCTGGTTTACAGTCACAGTGGAAAGTCCCTAAGTGATGCAGTTGGTAAAGAACCCACCTGCCAATGCAGGAGACTCAAGAGACACAGGTTTGATTCCCCTGAAGAAGGAAATGGCAACCCACTCCAGTATTCTTGCCTGGAAAATTTCATAGACAGAGCAGCCTGGCAGGCTCCAGTCCATGGGGTGCAAAGAGTCGGACATGACTGAGCCTGCACACACTGAACGTCCCACAATGAATAGGACAATGATGGGATTCGCTTTTAATTTCTTGTTCTCTCTCTTTAATTTTTGAGGCAGTAATTTTATTATATTTAAATTCTACCTCAATAAAGTTTGTTTTAAAATATCTATCATGTTTCTGTTTTCTTCACTGAGACTTGAATTTATATTAAATTCCATCCAGATAAGATTCTTTTCCATCTTACAAACAATAAATTTAAAGGTATAAGTAACCTCTCCTGCTCACCTGTTATGTAATAATGGAGAAAAAATACAGAACCACATTGGTAACTCCGATCATTGGCCTGCCACAAATGCCCTTATGCTTCAGTTTTTACAACAACTTCTTGAGGTTGTCCCCTGAAAATTAGTCAATATCATAAATAATAGGAAAACGATTGTCATTAGAATCAGTAGTAAGACAAGAATTCTTTCTATATGTTCTCATAATCTTTTACAAGGAAATAATTCTAATTGAAGAGCAGGCATTATTATCAAAGATATGTGTGGCTGTATGATTTTAAGGAAAAGCAGAAAATGTTATTTATTAAGTAAATTTACCTTGTCTTCTGAACATACATTTGCAAAGCATTTAGTATAACATAGAAACATTTTCTTTTATAACTAATAAAAACCATAGATACTGAAATTTCTATATTAAGTTCACTGATCTCAAGAAAAAAAAATATTATACTCTTCTAAGCTGGAAAAAGTAACAAGATATTTAAGATATTTAGAGGTTAGTTTTCAGTATCTTCCGAACCTTTGGAATAGTCATGGATTAACTTTATAATGGAAAACATGAAATGAATTAGGATTCATTCATTCTGCTAATGCTATTCATCAGTAGCGCTGATTTGGGCATCTACTCTGTGCCTTTGTCACAGGTTCAGTGTGTGTTCCTTCAACATTTATAAGCTGTGGAGAATGGACTTGTGGTTGCCAAGGGGGAGAGTAGTGGGGGAAGGATGGAGTGGGAGCTTAGGATTAGTAGAGGCAAACTATTACATATAGGATGGATAAACAGCAAGGTTCTACTGTATGGTACAGGGACCTATATTTGGTATTGTGTAATAAGACATTATGGAAAAGAATATGAAAAAGAAAATGTATATGTATAATGGAGTCATTTTAGTGTAGAGGAGAAGCTGACACAACATTGTAAAGCAACTCTACTTCAATAAAATACATTTTAAAAAATTAAAAAAATTTAAAAATCCACATGTTGCAGCCCTAACCCCCACCTCCCACACTGCGTGATGGTAAATGGAGGTGAGGCCTTTGGAGATTACTAGGTTTAGATGAGCTCATGTGGGTGACACGCCCACAATGGGATTGATGTCGTCTTAGAAGGGGAAAACGAAGCATCTCTGCCTTCCTGTGCAAGCACAGAGGCAGGGTCCTGTGAGCGCAGGGTGAAAAAGCAGCCCTCTGCGGGCCAGGAAGTGGGTTCTTATGAGGAAACGAATCTTCTATTGCACCTCAATCTCGGGCTTTCCAGCTTCCAGAACGATGATAAATAAATGTCTGTTGTTTAAGACCCCCAGGCTGTGGTGTTTTTTAATAGCAGCCTGAGCAGACTAAGACAGCCAGATACTGATATAAGTACTTTTACATATTAATTGACAGATTTTTCCTTGACTAACTTTAGCATGACTCCTCCGAGCCTTCTGCCCTTGTTGGGCCTGCATCGTTCAACATTAGCAAGAATTCAGCAAAGCCAGTTTAGTAAGAATCCCTTTCCACCCTTAATATATTTAATATGATCACCCCTGAGCCCTAATCAAATGCCTCATCTCACACACTCGGTATCTGATCATCCTGGCCTGCCTTCAGCAAGAATTCTGTAAGTCGGTTTAGCAAGAATCCCCTTACCATTTGTGCCTCCTCTTAGCACTATTCCATCCAATGATGCCCTACCTCTGCTCCCTGGCTGTAAATTCCCAGCTGTGTTCAGAGGTGAGTCGCATCTCTCTTCCTTATATGATAGTCTTGACACCTACTGTGATAGCCCTAAATAAAGTCTCCCTTAATATTTAAACAAATGTCAGTATGTTTTAAAGACAATTCCTTTAAGCCTCTAACAATATTTGAAGGTGGACATCATTATCCCATTTTACAGAAGAGAAAACTGAGAACTAGAAGCATATTGCCACTTTTTAGTAGTTAATAAGTAAGTGATCATGCCAGGATTTAAATCTGGACAGGCAGCCAGTATAAGAATTTATGCCATCCTGCTTATTTTAGCTGGGTCTTTTCTTGGACCACACTCCTTATTTGCTTAGGGAGTCTTTCTTAAAGTGCCTTTCCATTCACCTGGTATTCACAAGCTTGTTCTTTGAGTGCTCTGCATTTCTCCTGGAGACTCTAGGTTGACCCTTTCCAATTACCTCTGTTTACCTATTGAGCATAATTCCTGACATGTTGGAAGTCCTTAACAAATATTTGCTAGTTTAATAAAAGTGCATATTATCATAGCACTCGGGAAATATCGGGTGACCAAAACATATACCTGTTATGTATATGGTTTTTTTTTTTAAAAATAGTTTTAGTTTTATAGAAAGATTAAGCAAAGGGTATAGCAGCTGTAATACAACCCTCCTCCTCACCCCCAGCTTTCCCTAGTCTCATACATTTTTTGTATGAAAACAAAAGCAAAAATGTGATGAGATTGGAAAAGGGTGACAGATTTGTTTCAATTTGCTCCTGACTCACTAATATGTATTAGGGAATGCTCCATCACTTTTCTGAGGTCAAGCCTGCTCTAGAGAAGTTTGTTCATTCCTTTGGCTCATATAAGTAGTTGTGTATAAGGTCTGTATAGTCAAAGCTATGGTTTTTCCAGTAGTCATGGACATATATCAGAGCTGGACCATATAGAAGGCTGAGCACCAGAGAATTGATGCTTTCCAACTGTGATTCTGGAGAAGACTCTTGAGAGTCCCTTGGACTGAAAGGAGATCCAACCAGCCAATACTAAAGAAAATCAACTCTGAATATTCACTGGAAGGATGGATGCTGAAGCTGAGGCTCCAATACTTTGGCCACCTGATACAAAGAGCCAACTCCTTGCAAAAGATAGCATCCTTGGATGCTGGGAAAGATGGAAGGCAAAAGGAGAAGGAGGTGACAGAGGGTGAGATGGCTAGATAGAAACACCAGCTCAATGGACATGAACTTGAGCAAACTCCAGGAGATAATAAAGGACAGAGAAGCCTGGGGTGCTGCAGTCCATGGGGTCGAGAAGAGTTGGACATGACTTAGTGACTGAAAAACAGCAAAAGATTTTTTGAGTAAATGAGCTGAGGGTCAAGCATGAGAGGAAGAGGGAGAGGCCAGAGCCAGCTATCCGGGAAGCAGTGGAGTTTTGTTATAATGAACATATTTGATTGTCTCTCCTCCCACTTTCTCCTGCTTTTTAATGAAGCTGCATAGGATGTGGGTGCAGAGAGGCTTCTGGGGTCCTGTAATTACCAGAAGACCTTCTTTAGCAATCAGCATATAGGACCTAGGAGCAAATCAAACTGAGAGGCAACAGTCCATGGTGCTTTCTACATTTGCAAATGCCCTGCTCTCTGCAGATCTGGACAAATGAATGAAAGAGCTAATACCAAAAATAACTTCCAAGGTGAACTATATGTTTAGTCACTAAGCCATGTCTGACTCTTTGTGACCCCATGGACTGTAGCCCAACAGGCTCCTCTGTCCATGGGGTTCTCCAGGCAAGAATACTGGAGTGGGTTGCCATTTCCTCCTCCAGAGGATCTTCCTTACCCAGGGATGGAACCTGTATCTCCTATGTTTCGTGCATTGGCAGGTGAATTATTTATGGCTGAGCCACTGGGAAGCCCAAGGTGAACTATAGCAGGTGCCAAATGATATGGAGAAATTGAGGGACACAGGATATCAGAGCAGAGAGGACTCCAGCTGGGCCCAGAGAGAGAAGGTTGAGGGAGGTAACTCAGGTCTTGAAATGCAGCTTCACTTGGTCAGAAATGCAAATGCCTTTTACACTGACTGCTAGCATCCCAAACCCCTCCAGCCTTACACTTCTAGAGCTGCACAGACACCAGATACCAACCAGTCAGTGGTCCTCAAATGTGGTTGTGTATTAGGAACCTCATGCGGATCTTAAAAGACCACATGAGGCCAGGAGAGAGAGTAACTGGGAGAGGGCTTGACAGCGGGGATAGCGCATGCTGATAGAGGGCTGGTGGGACCAAAGACACAGCAACAGGATTCAGATAAAGCTGTCAGGCAGCAGGAAAGAATAGTGAGAAAGGTTTATAAGACAGCGGTAGGAATGAGACAGGAAAGGTTTCCTTCTTCACGTCACAAACGTGGACACCATTTTTAAGCATCAGCTAAATCCAAGACATAGACAATTTTCGCTTCATCTTTTTCATCTTCATAAGGTATTCATCTATCCATGCAATATATACAGACTTAGCATCTACTTTAGGAGCTCTTACGAGAAGAATCAAATAGACGTACTCCCTCCTTTGTTCCTTTGAGGAAGGTAAACCAAAATCAAATAAGCAAAAATTAATTCAAAAATCAAGCAAGTAAGCAAACAAAAAAAACACAACTCCACCAGAAATGAGTGTTATGAATGAGTAAGCGGTGTGATGGAAGAGTGGTTTTCAGTGGTTAAAACCGTGCTTATGATGCATCTTAATATTCGCTCGTCTTTAGGCGAAGGTCCTTGGCTCTTTCAGAAATTTCCATGACCCTCGTAGTGCATAGCAGAGCGGTAACCTGAAGAGAGAAAACTCAAGGATGGGAGAGTTTGCTTCCTGGGATTTGGTATGAATACTGAGTTGTATCCACCAGCTGGGAGATCTTAAGAACACTGTCTGTCTCCTTACCATAAAAAATGGAGAGAGGAATTTTGTTTCACAAATGCAAATGTCTAGATCTAAAGGTGGCTTGTGTGTGCTATTTCTCCCACAGTTCTTGCTACATAGAGTGTGCTGTGAAATGGTCTTTCCTTTATACCCTCCATGTGCATGTCTACCGGAGAAGGCAATGGCACTCAACTCCAGTACTCTTGCCTGGAAAATCCCATGGACGGAGGAGCCTGGTAAGCTGCAGTCCATGGGGTTGCTAAGAGTCAGGCACGACTGAGCAACTTCACTTTCCCTTTTCCCTTTCCTGCATTGGAGAAGAACATGGCAACCCACTCCAGTGTTCTTGCCTGGAAAATCCCAGGGATGGCGGAGCCTGGTGGGTTGCACCCATGGGGTCACACAGAGTCGGACACAACTGAAGCGACTTAGCAGCAGCAGCAGCAGTGCATGTCTACAACTGAGCCCCATCGTAGACACACACACACACACACATCCCTGTTGGGACCCCAAAGGCAGGTCTGTTATTACTTTTAAAAGAAAGTACAACTATTGGGGGCACACAAAATAGCCCATTGATTTCTGGTTGGCTGTCCAGAAATTTATTTCCAGTGAAGTCATTACTGAGCATTAATACTGCAGAGGCAATCCCTTCTCCAAACTAGCAAATGTATGAATTTGTGAGACCCACTGCCTGGGCTGCAGAGAACATAGCCCTATTAGAAGAGTGGCTGGAAAGACAGTGCTTCACAATCTGACACACCTTTGTGCTTGATCCGCAAAGATTTATCTTGAAGACTAATAGAAGGGTCCTCTTAGGTTACACAGACATTGTTTCTGAGTCCAGGGTTCCTAGCAATGAGTGTTCTCCTAGGGAACTATCACTCACGCTGGCCTGAACCTCTTGAAAAATGGGTGATGTGACCACAAAGCAAGTCTGTATTAGGGCATCCCATCAAGGCATTCCTTGAGATTGTGCTTTTCTTCTTACACAGGAAGTTAAGTTAGAAGAGAATGAGTAAGGAACGAAAATCACCTTTCTCTGTTAGCCGTTATTGACCTCTGAGTTTTGGAACACTGACATTTTTCAAATGTCAGCTCAATGACAATGCCAATTGTCACTATCTGGGCATGAAATTCTACTGTAATTTGGCAAAGTGCCACCATTAGGGGTGAGTGACTGAAGGGGTAAACAGGGTCTCTCTGTAATATTCTTACAACTACGTGTGAGCCTATGATTATATCAGAATAAGAAATTTAATTTTTAAAAGTGATTAAGTGATTTAGGGGACTATATAGGGCTTCGAAGGCACTGGCACCCCACTCCAGTACTCTTGCCTGGAAAATCCCATGGACGGAGGAGCCTGGTAGGCTGGAGTCCATGGGGTCGCAGAGTCAGACACGACTGAGTGACTTCACTTTCACTTTTCACTTTCATGCATTGGAGAAGGAAATGGCAACCCACTCCAGTGTTCTTGCCTGGAGAATCCCAGGGACAGAGGAGCCTGGTAGGCTGCCGTCTATGGGGTCGCACAGAGTCGGACACGAATGACTGCAGCAGCAGCAGTGGCTCAGTGGTAAAAAATAAATCTGCCTGCAATGCAGGAGATGTGGATTTGACCCCAGGATGGGGAAGATCCCCTGGGGGAGGCAATGGCAACTCACTCCAGTATTCTTGCCTGGGAAATCCCATGCCTGGAGGGTTACAGTCCATAGGGTCACAAAGAGTTGAGAAAGACTGAGTGACTGAGCATGCATGCAGGATAATCGTCAACCAGATGCAATATGTAGACCTTCTTGGATTTTGATTCAAATGCACACTGTAAAAGGGCATTTTGGGGTCAACCAGAAAAATATGGAACCTGAATCAGATGATATCAGAGAAACATTGTTTATTTTGTTAGAGGTAATATGACATGTTAGAAAGGTTTCCTTTTTTTTTTTAATGTCCTTCTTTGTTAGATATGTATGCTGAATTATGGATAGACTAAAAAGGCATTTGATCTGGAATTTGCTTTTAAGGACTTAAGGCGAGAGTGTGGGATCAGAGAGATGGGTACATGGTGATTTGTTATACATTCCTCTCTACTTTTGTATATTTTTAAAAAATTCTGTGATTTAAAAAGCTAAAAAGAAATAAACAGTCAGCCCAGGGCCAAGCACAGTGCATAGCTAAATTCAGCTCAAAAGGCTGAGATGAACTTGACTGGCTGGGCCTTCAAGGTTGGAGAACAGAGGTTTCTCACAGACCACTGCCAGCAGAGAAGGTGCTGCTGCTCCCAGCATGTAGGACTAAAAAGGACAAGCCAAGTCAATTACATGATGGAGGCTCTAGTGTTGGCAACCAGAGGTCTCAGGTGGGACATGGTGTCCTTACTTGAAATGACCCGCAGGGCTGTGACCTGCTTTGTTCCTGGTCTTCCTGATAACAGGGACTACCATGCCTTGTCCAAAGCTGGTTCTCAAAGACCATCCATTAAATGAATGCATGGCAAGGAACTGTGGGAGCAAAGGGGGAATACAATCTGAGACGAGAGCTTGCCCAGCAATGAACTCCAGTTAAGCAGGAGGAAGAGTGAACCAGAGAGACCGCGAGTGTGGCTGGCCAGTAGCAGGTATGGTATCCTTTCTCATCTTCACCCCTTTCCCTCCTCCTCCAAGCTTCCCTCCTTGTCCATAAAGTGGGAACTCCAGCACCTGGTTCACAGTTTTCTGGGGAGCACTAATTGTGTGTGTGTGTGTGTGTGTTGGTCACTCAGTCATGTCTGGCTCTTTGCTACTGCAAGGACTGTAGGCTGCCAGGCTCCTCTGTTCATGGAATTCTATAAGCAAGAATACTGGAGTGGGTTGCCATTCCGTTTTACAGGGATCTTCCTGACCCAAGGATTGAACCTGGGTATCCCACAGTGCAGGCAGATCCTTCACTGTCTGAGCCATCAGAGAAGCCCTAATTAGGTAACATCAATTTCCCTGAATATCCAGTTAACTTGTCTTTAATCGCATCTGGGTTATTTTTGACTCTGGGCAAGTCTCTTAGCATCTCCATACTTCAATATCCTCATGTGTAGAACATAGCTCTTAGGAGCGCCTACCCCAGAGGGTACCTTAAAGTTAGATATTCCATGGCAAGTGCTTGGCACTGCACTTGACACTTAGTAAGTGCCCAATAAGTAAAATAATTACCTTCAATAATTACCATCATTATTGCCATCGTTAGCAAGATACTTAATGCTAGAGGAGTTGACAAAGGGCAACTCCCATTTTTCCTCCATTTCTTGGCACTCAGGACAGTACAGTAAGGTTTCTGCTTCATGGAATGTGACACCAAGTTTTGAGTTTTGGAAGAATTGAGGAATACATATGACATGGTTAATCCTTGACTTGGTACAAGATCCATATGGAAGCAAAACTGCAAACAAACCCCAGCCTTATTAGTAATAGTTGTCAGTGCTTTTAATCCCCATGCAATGTTCTTCCCTTTATTGTATGTCCTGGATTTGCAGAAATAATTCCAATTTGATATACGCCTTGCCATTGAGAGAGCAAATGTCAGAGTGTTCTTTCCTGAAATCTGACTGCTGCAGTCACAATTTCCAGTATCCAAGTCAGCTAAGCCACTGCAGCTTTGAATGTCAGTGGTAAAGGAAGGAAATCTGTTTATGTTTAAAAACAGATGGCTGTGTTCTGGTCTAACAACTCATCAAGGGGAAAACACGCATGGGTACAATCATACACATGAGAAACACATGCATGTACACACGTGCACACATATGCACACATCCACGCGCATGCACACAAACAGTAGAATAGCAAGACTGGCAGGCCTGTGCAGCCTGACAGTTTGGCAAATGGACCTCCAGAGTTGAGATGGAAAGGAAGTAGTTGGGGGGCACATAAACTTGCAGGGGGTCTCTCGTGAACCTTTCACTTCTTGTTTAAGAAGAGTAACGCTGGCTTACAGGCACCTTTTGCTCCCTGGGATGGCAAAGCCCTCACTCTGTAGTTATTCTTAGAGATGCTGATTATGTTGACTAAGGGAGGTTTGTTGCTCAGCAAGCCCTAAGCTGAATATCTGTAAATTCATTGCAGCTAAGAAAGAGTCTCAGATCTGCGAAGCAGGTGGCCAGAGTCCACATAGATTAAATGCTTGTACTTGGAGGAAGGTAGGGTATGATGGAATCAGTGTCAGAAGCTTTGGGGTCTGCCTCTTACGAGCTCTATGGGTTTGGGCAAAACACTACCAACTCCCACCTAAAAAGAAATGGTTGAACACCTAGAATGTAGTCATGCTAGAAAAGTGTTTAGAACAGTCCTCAGAACACGGCAAAAATTCAATAAATATTGCCCTCCTGACTGTGTGCATGGTACTGTGCTGTGTTACTGGGGAACTTGCAGTATTGGAGGATAAGGAGTCACTGATCATATAAAAAATAATAAATGCAACCAGAGAAATACAAGAAGCACACGGAGCAATGTAGGAAAGGATTGGATCTTTCTTTGCAGAAGTGGGAAAGATAAGGGCCGGTTTTCCAAGAATGACAATATCTAAGCCAAGCCAGAAAACATCAGTAAGAGCTCAGTCATGTAGGTTTAGCTTAATTCGGATGGAAGAAAGGGTCTGTTCAACGCCCAGAAGTTTGAAATAATTTGGTCCCTCTGGGGAGTTCCAGTGATGCAAAATGGTGTTGGGGAGAGAGAGGGTGGGGAGTAATGTTGCAAGGAAGTCAGAGCCAAGCCGTGATCTCCAACCTTCCATCCCTCACAATGTGTGTGACTCTAAAACTCCCCATCTGGGTCTTCTATTGACCACATCATTAGCTGGTCAGTGTTCATCTTGACCTTGCATGGCTGATGTTTATCATCTGTCACTGGAGCCTGGGAGCCCGGCCTGGAGAATGCCAACTTCTTCATTTACCTTCAAAACTGGAGAAGCCGCTGCCTTCTCTCTTCATGAGACTGTTCTCATGAAAACTGCAGAAGCCAAGATGGGAGTGGGTAACAAGACTATCGACTCCTTCAGCGTGTGATGACCTGCCCTCTGCTCCCTTGAGTCAGTTCCGGTGGAAGGCCCGTCCTCTTCTTCTGTTTGCAGGTCACTCAGGATGTCCCATGCTGGCTCTCCCTCTCTCCTTGCTCTCTGCTTTCTGATTGAACACTTGAGATTCTCTTTCCCCCAACTGGCTAATTTCTATTCAAGTTTCTGTTTAAAATTTTATTTTTAATTTGGGGTTGGTAGATGCAAACTATTATATAAGGGATGAATAAACGATAAGATCCTACTGTATAGCACAGGGAACTATATCCATTCTCCTGGGATAAGCCATAATGGAAAAGAATATTTTAAAAAAGAATGTATATGTGTAAAACGGACTCACTTTTCTGTATGGCAGAGATTGGCGCAACACTGTAAGTAAATTCTTTCTGTTGTTGCTGTTTCGTTGCTAAGTCATGACTGACTCTTTCGTGACCCCATGGACTGCAGTCCACCAGGCTCCGCTGTCCATGGGATTTCCCAGGCAAGAATATGGGATAGGGTTCCACTTCCTTCTCCAGAGGATTTTCCAGACACAGGGATGAAACTCAAGTCTCCTGCATTGCAGGTGGATTCTTTTACCATTAAGATGCCTGGGAAGCCCAAAGTAAAACATACATCAGTTAAAAAGAATGCCAATATAGAAAGCACACAGAAATGAACATTTTTAAAAAATAACAAAATGAACTTCCCTGTCCTCAGAATACAGCTTACGATTTGGAGCATTCCCTGAGTCTTAGAAGCCACTGGGAGTAAGCCATGAATATAGGAACAGCAATTATATCTGAACGTTGTGTTGATGGTCCTGACCAGCATGAAAGTCAAGACCATAAAGCAAAGTGTATAAAGAATGCAAAGGAAGAAACACAACTCTTTTCAGTAACACAGATAATATGATTGTCTACATAGAAAAACTTAAAAATCAAAAGGCAGAATGTTTAGGATTAAAGAAGTCAGTAAGTTTTCTGAATATAAAATCAATATTCCAAATGAGTTGAAGGCCATATACAGATTTTGAAGATGTAATTTTAAAATCTAAGAATTATAATAGTCACACACACACACCATCTCTATCTATCTATCTGTCCATCTAAGCCATAAGACATAAAACACTCAGGAAAAAGTTCAGTAAACTTTATGTAAGCTCATTATGGTGAAATTACAAAAGCCTTTTGAAAGATACTAAATAGCTAACTGAATGGAGAGACTCAATATTATAAAGATGTCGTACATCTCCCCCAACTGAGCTATAGCTATAGTGTAATTCCAATGAAAATGTCAATAGGATATATCATAGAATTTGACAAGCTAAAACCCCAAATCTAATTGGAAGTGCTAAGGTCAATAATAGTCAAGAGAAAGAAGAAAAATGGGCTGTATGGCCTTTCCTCTGCAGATATCATGAATTACTGTAAAGTTAGGGTAATTAAATAGGCAAATTGATAACCATCAGAATAAAGGGATCACCAATAGCCCTGACAAATATGGAAACCTGATTTATGGGGAAGCTGGTGCAGCAATCAGTGGACAAAGGAGAGACATCTCAAAAAATGGTGCTAGGACTCTGGGTTATCAACAGGGGGAAATAAACTGAACCCCTTAATCTCCCTATACATGAAAATCAATTCCAGGAGGATTAAATATGAAAGATGAAATTGTAAAACATTTAAAAGACAACAAAGGAAAAAGCCTGTAAGTTGCTAAGCAGGGAAAGACTTTTTAAACAAGCCACAAAATGCAAACACAGGAGCAATGGCACAAGAAACCAACAGAACTAAAATTTTGTAATTTGAGAACTATTTGGATTCTGCCGCTCTCTGGGCAAACTTGTGACAGTTAGGCTGGGGAAGAGGGCTTCTGAGAAGCATATAAACTGCATCTCATACATGGAGCTTGTGAAAGCTATTATGCTTTGCTATAAAGCAATTAATCAACACTTACCAACGATTAAATAGTTTGTCTGTTTGCACTGGGAGCATTTTAGTTGCATAAGAATGTGTGTGCTTAGTCGCTCAGTCATGTCTGATTCTTTGTGAACCCATGGACTGCAGCCCACCAAGTTCCTCTGTCCTTGGGGATTCTCCAGGCAAGAATACTGGAGTGGGTTGCCATGCCCTTCTCCAGGGGATCTTCCCAACCCAGGGATTGAACCCAGGTCTCCCACACCATGGGCGGATTCTTTAATAATTGAGCTACCAGGGGAGCCCACCTAAGAACAGGAAGAACATTATATTCTTTTTGAGTCTACAGATATTTACAGAAATTTAATTAATACACAAGACTAACTAGATTATATCACAGCTCCAACGTTTATGAACTGATGCACTGGCAAGTATGCTACTGACCCACCTAGTATATAATATATATGCAAATTTATCAATTACTGTATCAAAACTGATCTTCTTTAAATATTTGTGGCCAGTGCACACTGTAGCTAGATCTGTCTATCTTTGCTTTAGTTGATAGTATGTTTCTATTAATTTTTATTTTTAAAAATTTATTTCACAGAAAATAATTGATATGTGTGTATATATACATATATCCTAAAACTAAGGATAAATTTGCAAAAATGGATCAGTAATACATCCTAGACATTGCAATACAGTCTGTGCCTATTGGGATTGATTCTAAAGGCTTGAAAATGTTTCTGCAGTCAAAAATTTTCCAGTGACATAACTTTGACTGCAGTTTATTATAGATTTCAGCATATTTGGTAAAACTTTCAAAGGTATTCTGCAAATATCAGAGAAATGACCGAAGGATAGAATACATTGAGATCTTTTTGTGCATTGCTTTTAAAGGAGTGTCAGGTCTTGGTGAAAGGATGCAAGCACTCAAACTTTGTTCTTTACATTATTTTCTGTAAAGCAAGACCAGCATCTTTTGTTATTTCAAGCTTGGCATTCTTCTTTAAAATTTGACACTGTTTCCTATGTAAGTGTTCTTAATTTGCAATTAGTTTCTACTCTAATTATGTTCATCTAAAAAAAAGTCTCATATAGCTGTCATTGTCTATTTTATTTAAACTCAATTTTATTTTATTTTACTTATGTTTTTCATTGCCCTGGGTCTTTGTGCTGGCATGGGCTCTTCCTTGTGGTGTGAGAGCTTTTCTAGTTGTGATCCACAAGCTCAAGATTATGTGGACTCAGTTCCAATACCTGGGCTTTATTGCTCTGCAGCATGTGGGATTTTAGTTACCCATCCTGGGATTCAATCTGCATCGTCTGCACTTGAAGGCATATTCTCGACCATTAGGCCAACAGGGAAATCCTAGTGAGTGACTATTTTAAATCTACTGCCCAAACATAGGAATATGTATCAAAGCACCAGAGTTATACGTATAAACTTCTCCCAAAACAAGCTTGAAAACTTTCAGAACATAGCATCTTATTCTTTTATAATAACAAATGCATGTAGTTGAGTTTGTATTTTGGGGAGTTTGCTGTACAAATGAACAAGTGAGAGTTTTCCAAATTAACCTCAACATACATTTATTTTTAATTTATTAGAGGATAACTAGTAAAAAAAAATATCTTGCTATTAAGCTTATGTATATGTGGTTAAAAACCAGCATTAAACATAGCAATTTTTAGAACATAGACCAATAAAATATGTTTTTTCAAGGAGAAATATTTTATCACTGACCTTGTAGAGCTGCTGGCATTTAGTGACACAAAAAAAGCAAATGAACTTTAGTTTGCTTTATCATTCTTGTAATTCTCTGTATATAACATGCCATTTTATTTTTTGTCCTCTGAGAGACCACTTCCACTTCCTAAGCTTGGTTTACCAGTCTGCACAATATTAAACAAAATGACCTTAAGATATACAGATATTTATATATTGAATTTTTAGCTATTTAATTCAGTGTAGGTTGTGAATCTTTTGATTCAAGTCCTGTTTTGGAATTCTTCACATCTGGTGAGCCTGAACCAAAAGCAGAATGTCGACTTTGCCACCTCAAAATTTCACAAGGATTAAAAAAAAAAAAAGTCCCCAAATCAAGTATAATATCCATGATAAATCACTTTCAACTGAGACATAAAAGGAATGTAGAGTAGGAAGAAAAGAAGAAAGTAGATTTTGCGTTTTGTTTTGTTGTTGTTGTTTTAAAGAGGTATCCACAAGGATCTGGCTTCACTACGGGCTTCAGTGAAAGGCTTTCATGCTCAAGTACAGCCCTGGGGCTCCGCAGAGTCTCAGAGGGAGAAACTGCCTTGGTGCTCAGTCACCCCTCAGATTTTTCACTTTCACCTATGCTTTTGACCTCTGCAAATTCCTTACTTTCTTACCAGCTGAGACAAAGATTAAAACAATTTTCAAAATATTTTTCTGTCATATGTAGCTTTTAAGTTGTTTGCATTTGAAAAGTCATTCAGGGCACCTACTCTGCCATCCCTCTGGACATTGACAGCTTCTAAAGAATGTTTTTTTCTTCACTTCCTCCAGCATGATTCTCTGTTATCCACAACTGGCTCCTATCACTGCGATTTATGTTCTCATAGCTTTGTGCATTCCCCCTTTCATACCAGGTCCTGTAATATTTGTCTCTCTTTTCAACAAACTGTCAGCTTCCCGAAGTCTCTCTGCATTGCTTCCCGTAATGGCCCCAAAGCTTCACTTGGATACATTCAAGGTGCCTCTTTCTTGCTTGCTACCTTTCTTCCTTCCTTTCTTTCTTATCTACTCAATTCTCCTTCCTCAGCCCCTTTTTCCTTATTCATTCCTTCAGTAAATATTTACTGAGAGCCAACTGACCTATTTAACCAAGCAGCTAAAATACAGTGTCCTAAGTATTACAGTCCCCTTCATGGTTCACGGCCTTGTGGCGAAGCAGCTTACATAACTCAGTGAAGCTATGAGCCATGCCGTGAAGGTCCACATTACTTTGCCGACAAAAGTCCATATACTCAAAGCTATGGTTTTTCCAGTAGTCATGTACGAAGAAAGCTGAGTGCTGAAGAATTGATGCTTTTGAACTGTGGTGCCAGAGAAGACTCTTGAGAGTCCCTTGGACTGCAAGGAGGTCCAACCAGACAATCCTAAAGGAAATCAGTCCTGAGTATTCATTGGAAGGACTGATGCTGAAGCTGAAGCTCCAACACCTCGGCCACCTGATGTGAAGAGCCTGGAAAGCCTGGTGTGCTGCAACCCACGGAGGTGCAGAGTTGGACTCGACTTAGTGACTGAACAACTACAAAATGTTGGTATGAGAATTACAAGATGACGTAGATGCATGGGGGGAGGGGTCATGCTTAAGCTAAACTTGAGAAATTTAGGGAGGACCCACAGAAGACTTCTAAAGTTCCCACAGCAATTAGCCGCTCATTAATACTCTTTTTTCTACCTCTCTCCCTTTCTCACTGTCTTCCCGCCCTTTATATCCTCCCTGGAATCATCTCCCAAAGGAACCGCTTGGATCGAACACGGACCTCAGGCTTTGCCAAGAGGGCCAAGTGAGGAACTGGACAGACCATTGTTCCCATCGTCCCTGTCTCTGACTGTAGTGCGGCTTTTTAGTCTCAGATCTTACTCTTCCCTCCTTCATTTTCACCAAGATTTTCAAAGTAAACTCCTGATAGAGAAACTTATTTTCCCCAAATCCTCTTTCCTAGACCGGACTCTTCTTCCAATCACCAGAAGCCTATAGACTGGCTATTTCAGGGTAAGGCACATGTTCCCACCCCAGTTCAATCCATTGTGGTTGGCCGCATAGGGTACAGAGGGCTAACCTCAGGAACATCTGCTGGCAGAAAAATGAGGTGGCAGGCACCTGTGGAAGTCGCCAGGCCAGAATACAGGAGTGGGTAGCCTTTCCCTTCTCCAGGGGATCTTCCCAACTCAGGGATCAAACCCAGGTCTCCCGCATTGCAGGCAGATTCTTTACTAGCTGAGCCACAAGGGAAGCCCAAAAATTCTGAAGTGGGTAGCCTCTCCTTTCTCCAGCAGATCTTCCAGATCCAGAAATCGAACCAGGGTCTCCTGCATTGCAGGTGGATTCTTTACCAACTGAGCTATCAGGGAAGCCCCAATAATATCTCAGTTCAGTTCAGTCACTCAGTTGTGTCTGACTCTTTGTAACCCTGTAGACTGCAGCAAGCCAGGCCTCCCTGTCCATCACTGACTCCCAGAGCTTACTCAACTCATGTCCATCGAGTCAGTGATGCCATCCAACCATCTCATCCTCTGTCATCCCCTTCTCCTCCCACTTTCAATCTTTCCCAGCATCAGGGTCTTTTCAAATGAGTCAGTTCTTCACATCAGGTGGCCAAAGTATTGAAGTTTCAACTTCAGCATCAGTCCTTCCAATGAATATTCAGGACTGATTTCCTTTAGGATGGACTGGTTGGGTCTCTTTGTAGTCCAAGGGACTGTCAAGAGTCTTCTTCAGCACCACAGTTCAAAAGCATCAGTTCTTCAGTGCTCAGCTTTCTTTATAGTCCAACTCTCACATCCATACATGACCACTGGCAAAACCATAGCTTTGACTAGACAGACATTTGTTGGCAAAGTTATGTCTCTGCTTTTTAATATGTTGTCTAGGTTGGTAATGACTTTTCTTCTGAGGAGCAAGTGTCTTTTAATTTCATGGCTGCAATCACAATCTGCAGTGATTTTGGAGCCCCCCAAAGTAAAGTCTGCCACTGTTTCCATGTTTTCCCCATCTATTCATCTTGAAGTCATGGGACCAGATGCCATGATCTTAGTTTTCTAAATACTGAGTTTTAAGCCATCTTTTTCACTCTCGTCTTTCACTTTCATCAAGAGACTGTTTAGTTCTTCTTCACCTTCTGCTATAAGGGTGGTGTCATCTGCATATCTGAGGTTATTGATATTTCTCCCTGCCAATCTTCATTCCAGCTTGTGCTTCTTCCAGCCCAGGATTTCTCATGGTACTCTGCATATAAGTTAAATAAGTAGGGTGACAATATACAGCCTTGACGTACTCCTTTTCCTATTTGGAACCAGTCTGTTGTTCCATGTCCAGTTCTAACTGTTGCTTCTTGACCTGCATACAGATTTCTCTGGAGGCAGGTCAGGTGGTCTGGTATTCCCATCTCTTTAAGAATGTTCCACAGTTTGTTGTGATCCACATAGTCAAAGGCTTTGGCATAGTCAATAGCAGAAATAGATATTTTTCTGAAACTCTCTTGCTTTGTCAATGATCCACCGGATGTTGGCAATTGATCTCTGGTTCCTCTGCCTTTTCTAAATCCAGTTTGAACGTCTGGAAGTTCCTGGTTCACATACTGTTGAAGCCTGGCTTGGAGAATTTTGAGCACTTCTTTGCTAGTGTGTGAGAGGAGTGCAACTGTGAGGTCATTTGAATATGCTTTGGCATTGCCTTTCTTTGGGACTGGAATGCAAACTGACCTTGTCCAGTTTTGTGGCCACTGCTGAGTTTTCCAAATTTGCTGGCATATTGAGTGTAGAGCTTTCACAGCACCGTAATATCTACTGGCAGAGAAATGAGGGTTGCAGGCAGTCTGAAAATTAGTATGAATTGAATTCTTTCAACAGTACTATACAGGAAGTAATATTGTTCCACTATCAGATGGGAAAACTGAGGTTCAGAGAGGTTAAGTGATCAGTTTAAGATTTCACACAGGTTAATGGTGGTATCTGGGCTTACATCCCAAACTTTCTAACCCCAGCATTCTTTTTACTATGCCACAACGTATCTATAGCCTGAATGGTCCAGCATCAGCAGATTAGATGTAAATCCAATATGCCTCTTTTAAGTTAATTGTAATATGTGACAAAGTAAATTATTTCCTGAAACAAGCTCATGCCTGTCTTTTACTTTTTTCATTTTGAGAGCATAAAAGTCAAAATATATAAGCAAACAATTGCATCTTTGTAGTGGAAACAGAAAGATTAGGGGCTAAGTGGTGGGCAGTGGATAGTTTGTCTTAGAAAATTCACAGGTAATTGGTGACATAGTTGGGAACTTAACAGGAGATATTATAGTCAGAAGGGGATATAAATCTAAAGCTTGTCTCAGAGTGGACATTTCATCACATCACTTTGAAAGCGGTAAGCAAAAAGCAAGTCTGTAAGATTCCCCATTGACCCAATATCTATTTTTGTGATGTGAAGCAATGGCTCTTCAAAAATACACAGAATGCCTGGCAGGGCATTTATTGTTTCAAGTGGAAAGGGAATGTATTGCCTCAATGTAATAGAAGACCGCAGTAGGGTAAATAAACTTCACTTTTGTCTCTAGTCAGGATCAAATGAGGCCTCCCTGGTGGCTCAGAGAGTAAAGACTCCACTTGCAATGCAGGAGACCTGAGTTTGACCCTTGGGTCAAATAGCACCATCAGGATTTAGCTCTTCTATCTTTTAGCTCTGTCTTTGATTGGAAAAAATTTAGTCTCTTTCAGATAGAAGCAGCCATTTCAGTCCCCACCCCCTTTCAGGTTTCAAGTCTATAGAATCAGAGCAAAAGTCTATTTCGTAGGAGCCTTAGCACAGATCTCAGTGAATACTGTTGAGTCCTAGGTAATGACTTGCCCATCCCTGAACCGATCATTGTGATGAAAGAAATTAGGTTGCCTGATTGGCTGCACCTGATTCCCTGGTTTGACTACAGTGTTGGATTTACCTAAAACACTCCAATGAAGAGTGACAGGAGATGGAACCCCTAACAAAATCAAGATCCTTTTATCACAAGAAAAGAATAAACTCTTGATGGCCCCAATAGATAGGCTTTCCAGGTGGTGCTATTGGTAAAGGACCCTCCTGCCAATGTAGGAAACATAATAGACATGGGTTTGATCTCTGGGTCAGGAAGATCCCCTGGAGGAGGGCATGGCAACCCACTCCAGAATTCTTGCCTGGAGAATCCTATGGACAGAGGAGCCTGGTGGGCTACAATTCATAGGGTTGCAAAGAGTCTGACACTACCGAAGTCACTTAGCACGCATGCATGACCCCAATATATGCACACACATACGTACAACAAGCATCCCTTACGTAACCTCACAAAGAAAGTTGTGGTTCTAATGCACTGGGATACAAACATGCTCAAAAACTTGTTGGATTTGAGCTGTTCTCAGATACTAAAACTAATTAATGAGCTGACAGATTCTGTAGGTAGAATTTTTTTTTTATAATCACTTTTTTTAAATTTTTTATTTTTAATTAATTAATTTATTTTTTATTGGAGTCAAATTATTTTACAACATTATATTGGTTGGTTTTGCCATATATTGACATGAATTCGCCCCGGGTTTACATAAGTTCCCCCTCCTGAACCCCCCTCCCACCTCCCTCCTCCCTTTATCCTCCCTCTGGGTCATCCCCGCACCCCAGCCCTGAGCATCCTATAACATGCATCGACCCTGAACTAGTGATTCGTTTCACATATGACAACATACGTGTTTCAATGATAACCCTGTATACGAGACAGCAAAAGAGACACAGATGTATAGAACAGTCTTTGGGACTCTGTGGGAGAGGGTGAGGGTGGGATGATTTGGGAGAATGGCATTGTAGGTAGAATTTAAAAGGCCAAGGGTTCAAACAACCAAGGCAAATCTGGATTGCTCTTCTAATGCCAATCTGGCAAATCCCTATTCACTCCTCTATCCCAGTTTACTTGCTGTCTTCTCTGTGAAACAGTCCCTCATTCTCTAATCAGGGTCCTTTCCTTTCCCAGCTCTAGTGATTTTGGATAGTTCTGCGAAGAAGGTTGTTGCATAACGCTGTTGCTCACTCAGCTGTGTCTGACTCTTTGCGACCCCATGGACTGCAGCATGCCAGGCTTCCCTGGCAGATTTAGTTCCAGACCACACAATAAAGTGAATATTGCAATAAAGTGAGTCACAGGAATTTTTGTTTCCCAATACATATAAACATTGTGTTTACTATACTGTATTATGTAATACATTATGTCTAAAAAAAAAAAAGTGTATACCTTAATTAAAAATACTTTAGTGACAAAAAATGTTAACCACCATCTGAGCTTTTGTGAGTTACAATAGTTTTGCTGGCAGAAGGCCATGATGTCAATGACTGCTGATTGCTCAGGGTGGTGGATACTAAAGGTTGGGGTAACTGTGGCAATTTCTTAAACTAAGACACAACAAAGTTTACTGTATCGATTGACTCTTCATCTTACTATAGCACTTCAAGGCCATTGTGGGTTATTAATTGGCCTAATTTCATTATTACTGTGTCTCAGGGAATAGAGTCCCCAAGGGTGGAAAGAGACAAGGAATAGCAAGTTGGTGAGCAGACAGAACAGACACACACCTTTTGTCAATTAAGTTCACTGTCTTCTAAGGGCACATTTTGTAGCATTTCAAAACAGTGACAATGATAACATTAAGAAGACTGATTACAGATTATTATAAAAACATAAAAAAAATGAAAAATTTGAAATATTGTGAGAATTATCAAAATAAGACAGAAACACTCGGTAAGCAAATGCCGTTGGAAAAATGATGCCAATAGGCTTACTCAATGCAGGGTTGACACAAACCCTCAATTTGTAAAAAAAACCACAGTGTCTGTGAAGAGGAATAAAATGAGATGTGCCTGGACACATTCTTCTCAAGAAAACATGGAACATTATCCAGAGTAGATCACATATTAAGCCACAGAATAAGTCTAAGCAAACTTAAGAGGAACAAAATTACACCAATTATTTTTTTTTGACAATAATTGAATGAAGCCAAAAATTAATAACAGTAAGAAAATAGAAGCATTCATAAGCATGTGGAAACTACACAATAGATTCTTGAACAACCATTGGGTCAAAGAGAAAAAAAATGTAAAAGGGAATTTAAGAAATATCTCAAGACAAATAAAAATGAAAACACAACATTCCAAATCTTATGGGATCCAGGGGAAAAAAAGTATTAAGAGGGAAGTTTATAGTTGACAGAGATGAACACTTACAGTTAAAAACAAGATCTCAAATAAACAACCTAATTTTACACCTCAAGGTATCAGAAAAAGAGAAACAAATTAAGCCCAAAAATAGTAGAAGAAATGAAACACTAAAGGTTATAGCAGAAATAAGTGAAATAGAGAATAGGAAAACAATTTTAAAAATCAAGAAAACTAACAGTTGGTTTCTTGAAAAGACAAAGAAAATGCACAAATCATTAGTTTTCCATACTTATGCCTGTTCTTGTCTTATTGGCCTCTGTATGGTCACACTTGCCCAGGATAGGACCTCCAAAAAGCCTTCACATGAGTTTACTAAGCAAATTGAATGAGACACAACACCTACCAGAGCCCTGACATGTTGGTAAGTATCCAACGTGCTAAATGCATTGAGCACAAATTTCCCTGGAACACAAAGCTCTGCTTGTTTATTGGTGGAAATATAAGTATGTTTATTTTATTTAGCATGCAGTGATGAAATAGATACATCAGTAGTCAAACCTCAGACATCTTGTTTACCTAAAGTTGTCTGTTTATCTCCACAGCTCCAGAGAACGGTTCTGAGAGATTCTGCTTAGAGAAGAGCATAGGCTGCTGCACATACTTTATTTTGATTTGTTTCACCTTCAAAGACTCATTTGTGGCTGATTTCTCACGTCAGTAAGGTTGTCAATGTCCAGGGATCAAACCTGTGTCTCTTAAGTCTCCTGCATTGACAGGTGGATTCTTTACCACCTGGGAAGCATATGTAGGTATGTACAAAATTGAGAGCATTTTGCCAGAATTCTATCCAATGTGCTCTGGGAGCACAGAGCAGGGTCTTGGAACTCATGTTGGAGAAGGTGGAGAAGATGCAGGCTGAGCAGAGACTTGGGCAATGAGGAGGAATTTCTCATCTAGCAAAGAGGAGCAGGAAGGAGTTCCAGGGAGATGGAATGACATGACCGAATCATGATGTAACCATGTCAATGTTTTCACTGTTAAAAAAAGGAGTTAGCTATTGTAAGAGATGAGGCAAGTGGGGCCACCAAGCCTTTTGCAAAGGCAAGTTTAGTCTGGCTACCTGATTTTAGCCTGGTTGGCTACAGTCCAGGAAGTCGCAAAGAGAAGAACAATAGCAAGAAGTGATAAGAAAGCTTCCTCAGTGATCAGTGCAAAGAAATAGAGGAAAACAATAGAATAGGAAAGACTAGAGACCTCTTCAAGAAAAGTAGAGATAACGGAGGGAACATTTCATGCAAAATGGGCACAATAACGGACAGAAATGGAATGAACTTAATAGAAGCAGAAGATATTAAGAAGATACGGCAAGAATACACAGAAGATCTATACAAAAAAGATCTTAATGACCTAGATAACCACAATGGTGTGATTACTCACCTAGAAACAGATATCCTGGAATGAGAAGTTAAGTGGGCCTTATAAAGCATCACTATGAACAAAGCTAGTGGAGGTGATGGAATTCCAGTTGAGCTATTTCAAATCCTGAAAGATGATGCTGTGAAAGTGCTGCACTCAGTATGTCAGCAAATTTGGAAGACAGCAGTGGCCACAGTAATAGAAAAGGTTAGGTTTCATTCCAATCCCCAAAAAAAGGCAATGCCAAATAATGTTTATTTTTTTAATTTATTCATTTTAATTGGAGGCTGCAAGGAGATCCAACCAGTCCATTCTAAAGGAGATCGATCCTGGGTGTTCATTGGAAGGACTGATGCTAAAGCTGAAACTCCAATACTTTGGCCGCCTCATGCAACGAGTTGACTCACTGGAAAAGAGTCTGATGCTGGGAGGGATTGGAGGTGGGAGGAGAAGGGGACGACAGAGAATGAGATGGCTGGATGGCATCACTGACTCGATGGACATGAGTTTGAGTGAACTCCGGGAGCTGGTGATGGATAGGGAGGCCTGGCGTGCTGTGCTTCATGGGGTTGCAAAGAGTTGGACACGACTGAGTGACTGAACTGAACTGAACTGAACTGAGCCACTAACACTTTCACTTTCACTTTCCAGGTTTTACTCAGGCTTGAGTGATGCCGCAGAGCTTGCTGACCACTTTTCGGGCAGATCGTGGTTGCTGTTATCCCCACAAGAGAGAACAAGCTCTGGGAACAAAGTCACACTGAAGCAGCTGAGCAGGAAACTACCATGGTAAAGTATTTATTCGCTTGGAGAAATCATGTGGCCAATATTTCCTGAAGCCAGATTCGAGAGTCTCTTTGGGACCTTGAGCTGAGAGCTGTGGCAGCTTGCTTGGAAGCCAGTAAAGGAAAATGTCATTAATTAATGACATCCTCTTTCCACCCTCGGAAGTATGGCATTTGGAATCAGACTGATGGGAATTTTAATTTTCATTTCAATCTTCACCTCTGTGACCTTGAAAAAATTACTTAACTTTTCTAAGCCTCCGTATTATCTTCATCTGTGAAACAGGAATAACTGTATTTTCCCAAGAGGGTATGTTCTGAGGAATCTGGACAGACTATAGTGTAGAGTATATAGCATCTATACTTTGGAATATTTAGAATACAGTTTCTGCAGGAGCTTGGCACACAGGATCCTTGACTCAACAGCAACAGTTGTTACTGAGATAAACCAGCTTATGACTAGTTACTTGAGTCAGGCAGGGCATCTTCTGTGCTGAAATCACAGATAACATGTAACTAACTCCCTCTTGTCAATACTCTATCACTTTCCAAATCATGAATGCATTGCCATATTAATACTTCTCACGATAGCCGGGTCATTACACATCTGTGTAAGACATTCAGTCACATCTGACTCTTTGTGACCCCATGGCCTCTCGCCCACCAGGCTCCTCTGTCCATGGAATTTTCCAGGCAAGAATGCTACAGTAGATTGTCAGTTCCTTCTCCAGGGGATCTTCCCAACCCAGGGATCAAACCTGGGTCTCCCACACTGCAGACAGACCCTTTATTACAGGGGGTATTTACAGGGGATCCATCATTACAGGGGGTCTCCTTGAAGTTGGCATACCCCAAAATTATGAGCCCTAAATTCAAGCAGGTTATTTCTGGGTTCTTGGCAAATGGCTAACCTCAGGCATCAGTGAAATTCTATAACTTCCCACTTGATTATGACATGTCTTGACTTTCTATCCTTGACAATAATACTCACCTTTCCTATATTGTCTTCCTGATTGCTTAACATGGTTTATAAAACCCTCTACTTTCCCATTCTTAGGATTTTGTATAATTGTCTCCTCTGCCTGGAGCTTTATCATTTGCTCATCTCAACTCTCATCCTTCAGGTCATGAGTTATCTGCCATTATGACCACCCCTTGGAGGTTTCACTAACCCTCAGTAGGTATCGGACTCAGTGAACTTGTTTTATCCATCACTTATCATGATTTATATTACTTCTGGATTAAGTCCCCAAATGTGGTTTAATCTGAGCCACTCCCCTTGTGCTCCAGGCACCCACACTAATAAAGGAGAAAACAATCCAATTTAATTGACCTAGCCATATTCATACCCTCACAAAGCAGATATTCTTGCTTTTATTTTAATTTTCTTGGAGCTCTTTTACCTCTCATAAAAATTGGGATGGTAACACCTTCCAGAGATAATTTCTTTGGCTCTTTGAGAACAAAGGATAACCCCCAAAAAGAGAGGATCCCTGTGTCCGTGTTCTGTTTGTATAATGTTCCAACCAGGTAGGTTGTCTAACATTCAAGTCTCTTGATTCTTTTGTAAAACACGGAGAGAAATCTTCTCTCCCTATTTCATGGATTTATTAAATGGATCCAAAGAGAACAAATAGTATTAGAACATGATGTGCAGAATGTTGATGTAACTTTGTCTCGGGGAAAGGAGAAAACTGAGTCCTAATAGAGGATTTTCTAATAAAGTTCTGATTACCAGGGAAGATTGAGAAGTGAGACATGGATATTTTAGTGAATATATTTGTAAATTACCTGGCTAGAGATGTAGTTTGGGTGCGGAGGGTGTGGGGGAGACATTCTGAGAAGCTGATTCAGTCTCAAATCTCAGGTCTAAAGGTTCTGGGATGGGATGGGCAGGAAGGTACAGAGACTTTGTTCTCCCGATGCCAGCCTTTACCTCATTTTTGTAGCTATTTTATTCAGAGTTTAAATCTGCAGACTTTAGGTGAATAATAAGCATTTTTTTGTTCGTTTTTGAAAGTCATAAATGCTCATCAAGCAGAAATTATCAGTGTGACACCATTTTCTTGGCATCAAACTGCAGTTTAATGGCAGATCTAGGGTAGGACTGTGCTGATTCTGTGGTAGAGATTTGTGCTGTGTTTTCTAAGAGAATGTAGCACAGGAGGCTCATGCCTTTTGCCAGGTTGTGAAAAAGGCCCTTGTTGATCAGTTCACTCACCCACATGTTTTCAGCTGAATGTATTCATTTCAATCTAGTCAATACCTGCAACCACTGAGTCCTTGACATGTTGACTTAATCTATCCCTTGGGGGGAAAAATGACTGTAGTGAACTATATCTGAGGTTCCTTAGGCACCAGACCTGAACCTTTGTTTTCTAATCTGCATAAATTTGTATAAAAATATCAACAATGCCTCTGTTAAAGTCCCAGTCCAACCTAAGTGCGTCATTAACTTTGGTTTCTTTTCTATTTGCTTCTAGATCCATGCTGTCTTTTCCTGATACACTACCACCCGTCCACCCTCTCTTGGGTACCCTCTGAGGTGATGGTACCGGATCCACCTGTGAAGAGCTGAGATGCTTATCTTTTAACTCCCAACCCTCATTGGGTGGGGGTGCCCCTGTAGGGTGCTCTGCAGGTGGCCTCAGCGAGCACCCCTCTGGAGACAGCCTCAGGTGAACTAGCAGAGAGATGCAGATGCTTGAAGAAGGATGCTGTCAGCCTTCAAAAGAACCTGTCCACTTGGGCTGCAGGTGAGCAGGGTGTGGGCCAGGGAGCGTTGTTGAGACACTGGCAGTCTGTGTCTGCCGCAGTGTGTATCCCAGGCCGAGAGGGCTCGGGAGATATGAACAAGAGGCAATGGGTACAGAATCCAGAACACAAGGCCTGATGCCAGGAGGCAAGAGGGCAGCAGACACAGAGAAAACGTGAGTCAGACTAGAAGACCTAAGCAGTTAGCACGATCTACAAATTTCCCTGCCAAGCTGACTGGAGCCCCCAGGGGCCCACACACAGACTCCATCTGCCATGTCAGTGTGGTGAGATCAAAACTACTTTTCATGATACCTGTGAGATTCTGTCCTTTCTGTCAACTCATGTGCATCCGTAAACTATCCCACCTCTTCTTCCTTAATCCTACTTGAGCACGTCTTTGCTTCTTGCCAGCCAGAGAACCCCAGCTAAATCACTGCTTAAACCTGCAACCCAACCTCAGCTAAACCAGAGCCTCGGGCTTCATCATAACTGCTGGTTGGTGTTCTGCCAGGCAGCGTGGTCGGCACATGAAGGAGGAAGACTGTGTGACTTCAGCAAGTTACCTTAACTTCCTTGTGCCTCAATTTTCTTATCTCTAAAGTGGGGATAATGATACCTACCTTACTGCAATGGGGCTTCCCAAGTGGTGTGAGTGGTAAAGAACCCGCCTGTCAATGCAGGAGACATACGAGACATAGGTTCGATCTGTGGGTTGGCAAGATGCCCTGGAGCAGGAAATAGCAACCCATTCTAGTCTTCTTACCAGTTCAGTTCAGTTCAGTCCAGTTGCTCAGTCCTGTCCGACTCTTTGTGACCGCATGAACCGCAGCCCGCCAGGCCTCCCTGTCTAACACCAACTCCCAGAGTCCACCCAAACCATGTCCATTGAGTCGGGGATGCCATCCAACCATCTCATCTCTGTCGTCCTCTTCTCCTCCTGCCCTCAGTCCTTCCCAGCATCAGGGTCTTTTCAAATGAGTCAGCTCTTCACATCAGGTGGCCAAAGTATTGGCGCTTCAGCTTCAACATCAGTCCTTCCAATGAACACCTAGGACTGGTCTCCTTTAGGATTGACTGGTTGGATCTCCTTGCAGTCCAAGGGACTCTCAAGAGTCTTCTCCAACACCTCAGTTCAAAAGCATCAATTCTTTGGCGCTCAGCTTTCTTTATAGTCCAACTCTCACATCCATACATGACCATTGGAAAAACCATAGCCTTGACTAGATGGACCTTTGTTGGCAAAGTAATGTCTCTGCTTTTTAATATGCTATCTAGCGAGAGACGCCCGGCTCCGGCGGCGCAGACGCGGGAGACACTGGCGCAAACGACCACGTGCAGAATCGTGGCTGAGAGGAGCTGCCCGGCGCCCAAGGTTAGGGCGGTGGCCGAGAGGAGCTGTACCACGTCGAGGAGGCGGTGGCTGCTTGGGCACTGGAAGGCCGAGAGGAGCTGATCCATATTCAAAGCAGGAGGGGCGGCCTTGAGGAGATACCCCTTGTCCAAGGTAAGGTACAGCGGCTACACCTTGCTGGAGCAGCTGGGAAGAAATACTCCACAACCAAGTGGAATATAAGAATACAGTGTTCTGGGGAGGAAGGAACAAGATGGCGGAGGGATAAGATGGCGAGACCACTCTCTCCCTGACAAATTCATCAAAAGAACATTTGAACGCGGAGTAAAGTCCACAAAACAACTTCTGAATACTGGCAGAGGACATCAGGCACCCAGAAAAGCAGCCCATTGTCTTCGAAAGGAGAGAGAAGAAATCCAGCTCCACCCACCAGAACACTGACACATGCTTCCCTAGCCAGGGAACCCGGACAAGTCACCCGTCCAACCCCACACACAGCGAAGAAACTACATAATAAAGAGAACTCCACAAACTGCAAGAAGAGGGAAAGGCCACCCCAAGCAAAGCAATATAAGCAAGATGAAGAGGCAGAGAAATACCCAGCAAGTAAAGGAACAAGATAATTGCCACCAACACAAACAAAAGAAGAAGATATAGGGAATTTACCTGATAAAGAATTTCAAATTTTGATGGTGAAAATGATTCAAAATCTTGAAAGCAAAATGGAGTTACAGATAAATAACCTGGAGAAAAGGATTGAGAAGATGGAAGAAAGATTTAATAAGGACTTAGAAGAAATAAAAAAGAGTCAATATACAATGAATAATGCAATAGATGAGATCAGAAACACTCTGGAGGGAACAAAGAGTAGAATAACAGAGGCAGAAGACAGGATAAGTGAACTAGAAGATAGAATTGTAGAAATAAATGAAACAGAGAGGAAAAAAGAAAAACGAATTAAAAGAAATGAGGACAATATTAGAGACCTCTGGGACAATGTTAAACGCTCCAACATTCGAATCATAGGAGTCCCAGAAGAAGAAGACAAAAAGAAAGACCATGAGAGAATACTTGAGGAGATAATAAAAACTTCCCCAAAATGGGGAAAGAAATAATCACCCAAGTCCAAGAAACCCAGAGAGTCCCCAACAGGATAAACCCAAGGCGAAATACTCCAAGACACATATTAATCAAATTAACAAAGATCAAACACAAAGAACAAATATTAAAAGCAGCAAGGGAAAAGCAGCAAATAACACATAAGGGGATTCCCATAAGGATAACAGCTGATCTTTCAACAGAAACTCTTCAGGCCAGAAGGGAGTGGCAAGACATACTTAAAGTGATGAAAGAAAATACCCTACAGCCCAGATTACTATACCCAGCAAGGATCTCATTCAAATATGAAGGAGAAATCAAAAGCTTTACAGACAAGCAAAAGCTGAGGGAATTCAGCATCACCAAACCAGCTCTCCAACAAATGCTAAAGGATCTTCTATAGACAGGAAACACAGAAAGAGTGTATAAACTTGAACCCAAAGCAATAAAAAAAATGGCTATGGGATCGTACTTATCAATAATTACCTTAAATGTAAATGGGTTGAAATTTTCAAAAAGGCTAGGAAACAATTCTCATAGCCATCAATAGTTCAGTGTTGAGTTCATGAATAGTTTTTAAAGTTTGGGACAAACTGTAGTATTTGCTATTTGAAGTACTATTTGTAATTGGCATATTACGATGTAACATTGGCCTTCATTTCCAACTTAAAACTCCTAAAAATGCCTAACAGGTTTTTAGATTTGTGAATTTTAGTTGAAATGTATTTTACGATGTTACTAAACCTGCAGAAATATTGAAATATTTCAGAGAACTTATTCACTGTACATTTAATTTATTTTATTTATAAAAGTTATGAATTGTAGAAAGTTTTACTTGTTGGGTCAGATGCTTGTTGCTTCAAATGCTTGTTGCATTTGAAGTGCTAGTTACAAGAAAATCAAATACCTTCAATGTATAAATGCTATTAAGTTTTTAAAGGACTCTGGAGTATAAGTAAGTTTGTTTAAAGAAATTTAGTCTGTTCAACTTGAATCAGCTCTGTCAAACATTAATTAAAAGCCTCATTTAAAAAAAATAAAGAAAAAAAATAAATTAATATGCTGTCTAGGTTGGTCATAACTTTCCTTCCAAGGAGTAAGCATCTTTTAATTTCATGGCTGCAATCACCATCTGCAGTGATTTTGGAGCCCAGAAAAATAAAGTCAGCCATTGTTTCCACTGTTTCCCCATCTATTTGTCATAAAGTAATGTGACCAGATGCCATGATCTTAGTTTTCTGAATGTTGAGCTTTAAGCCAACTTTTTCACTCTCATTTTTCACTTTCCTCAAGAGGCTCTTTAGTTCTTCACTTTCTGCCATAAGGGTGGTGTCATCTGCATATTTGAGGTTATTGATATTTCTCCCGGCAATCTTGATTCCGGCTTGTGCTTCATCCAGCCCAGCATTTCTCATGATATACTCTGCATATAAGTTAAATAAAGGAAATCCCATAAACAGAGGGGAGCCTGGTGGTCTACAGTCCATAGGGTCGCAAAGGGTCGGACATGACTTAGCAAGCACGTGCATTTTTACTCTAATTTTTTTGAATATTTCAATGGATAGGAGGGAAAACTTGAAGACCAAGGTCTGATCTTGAAAGTTGGTGTTTTTCCAAGATTGAATGCCTCAAACGTCATCTAGGAACTAGTCAAGGAAGCAACAGACTCACTGTAGCAAGGGACCAAGTTGATACTCTTAGAGTCTCTTGGCAGAGACTTCTGTTATTCCCAGATCTTTGGGGCTTCTTTGCACATAAATGAGGGTGGGCAAGCTGGGATAATCTCATTCTCTGCGTATATGCAGCTGGGAGTTTAGTTAAGTCTCTGCACAGGAAGATGTTAGAGGTAGCTTTGAGTCTGCTCAGTAGGAACCCCCAGCAGCCCTCTATAGAGCAGGGATAACGCTGAGGTTGACACCCCTGGCAAATGAGAATGGCTGGCATTCTGTCACTTCTGGCCTCTCTCTGCATCTTGCACTGCCTGTTAAATTCTGAAAGGACAGGAAAAGTGTGATTGAGGCTGGAACTCTGCCTTGTCCCGTGGTTTCTTCCACCAGACTGCAATGCTCCTTAGAGCCGAGACAGGTCCTGGCTCCTCTGTTGGCCCCACTGGCCTATGGTCCCTGAAAACTGGAACAGAATTGAGGTGAGAAAATGCAAGATGGCCAAAAAACATTTGATGCACATAGACACATACAAACTAATACGATCAAAGTCCTCCTCCAGGGGCATTCACATAATGCTGCTCCCACCCTCCCCACCTATAACACTCTTTAAACATTGCTGCCTATTAAAACTATTAATCTTTTAGATCTCAGCAAATATATTACCTCTCAAAGGATTGATCCCAGGTTGGCCAATTAGCCAAGCCCCCTTGTTATACTTTGATGTCAAACTCTGCAGCCTATGAAGATGTTTATTCAATTGATAGGAATACGATGGTAAGTCAACTGTGCAATTATATATTTAATGTCTGATTTTATTTTATATTATGCTCCCCTTCTCCCCACTCTAACCTTCATTATACCTAGAAACACATCAACTTCAGGCACCATGGCATCTTATTTGTCCAGCAGAGTGACTGGAACATTGAAAAATCAGAAAACAATATTTTCTGAGTCAATGAAAAAATGAACAACTATAAAGATGGCACACAAAAAAATATGTTTACTGCAACCCTGAGTCCTAAAATGATTAAAAAGCCAATACTTGGCTTTTATAGATCCAAGGTTGGCCAAAAACCAGCTGGAGGAGAAGTGGTTTAGGAAATATATAAAAGCTTTCTAATCATCTTTGTTGTCGGGGTCCTTTTAGCCAGACAATTATGTTTTCTTGTTCTCCTTTCAGTAAACAGGTTTTGGAAGGTAGGTGTATTTCCATGATATTTGCCAATTTTATAGATGCATTTTTTTCCCCTAGAGCTGATAAGTGAATGCTTATTTAAAAAAAAAAAAAAAAAAGAAAGAAACAAGTGGTTCAAATGGAGAGAGTTTTAACCCACTGAAGCATTAGTTTAGTGTGGTATTTTTTTTTATTTTCTTAATTGCTTTGAGAAAAATAGAGACCTTTAATAATTGGAGTGATGTGCTCTTCAGTGTTGTATGGGTACCAATCTTTGAAAAACTACGTGCAAACATTTCTGAGATGGAATTTAAACTCATCATTGTTTCTTTTATTTTTATGATTTTTAATGTAGCATGAACCAAATTGCTTGTTTCCACCACCACACATGTTGTTTTGAAACACTGTCCATATTCAGCACAAATCCCAACTGTAACGTTCATATAACACACCATTGGAGGGGGCCACTGATTTCTCTGTAAAGAGAGGTTCAGATACCAAAATGGTTATCTTTAAAGAATAGAAAGGGCATTTCCATTCACACACTGGGTATTTCATAGAAACTACCTAACCCAAATATACATATTTTTCTTTTTTTCTATTTTATATATGTTATTCTGAGGAACTCGGATTCATTGATTTTTACTAACCTTGCCAGTGTTTTCCAAACAGTGCTTTATTCAAAGTAACGTCTTATCTCCTGTTTTGCAGGCTTCATGGTGAGACAGGAGACCGAGTGAAAGCCATTCCTTCGTTTAGTCACCTGTTCCTTCATCCGCTTGTTTAAATACTTGCTCATAAAGTGAAGACAACGTTATTTGAAACCTACCACCTGTCAGGAATGGTGCCAGGCTCAGTGTTGTGGTGCCGTGATTCAAATTACCCTTCATTCCACCTGTGTGACCCTGCTGGAGGACGTCCTCGGACAGTTGGCAGATACTATGGTCTTTGCAGTGCTGGTCATTGCCTCAATGCGGCTCTCCTTTTCTCACCAAAGCTTTACCTCTTGGGTGCAGAGGTGCATCAGTTGGAACGTCTGATGTTGGGTGGAAAAGGCAGGCAAGTCAGCGGTCACAAGTCAGCGCAGTACGTGTGAAGATAGGGCTGAGAGCAGGTGTGTGTGCGAGCACAGATGAAGGGTGAATCCACCATGCTGAGGACGCAGGGATGGAAAGGGAAGCTAACCTCTGAGCTGAGTGTTGCCAGACACGTACAACTGAGTGTAGCGAAGGGAGAAGGAAGGGAACTTCCTCTCGCCTTCCACGTGGTCTCCCCTGCTCAGCTGCTTTGTCCGAGTGGAAACTCACTCACAGCTGCTGGTGCCTGGAGCACACATTCCATGCCCGTGTCTTTTCAACCAGTGCAATTCCAGGCTGAGTCCCCTGCCAGCCATCTGCTGATCTTGGCCGGCTGTGCAGACTCAGCGCCTCTGGTGGAAGGTGACGGTGAGCCTTCTGCAAACAGGAAGCACCCGGCTAATTCTGCTGATGCTGCAAAATGGGAACGGCAGATAGGCAGTCACCGTTTATCAAACTGACAGCTGGAAAAAAAAAAAAAAAAAAACCAGCCGTGAGGCCAAATGTTCACTGGGGCAGAGCATCTTGATGGGAAAAGTTGAAACTGAATCAACTTAATGAGGAGAGGAGGTGGCTTTGGGTATATTGCCTATCAGAATGCCAGGCATAGGCAGATAAAACCCCCAAACGTTGACTTAATGGACATTAAGGAGGGAGATAAGGCCTCCAGGAAGCCTCCTGTACTTCCTATTGACATATAATCTCACTTTATCAACACCAATGCACTTATAAGCCAAGATCTGGAATTCTGAAGCAGAGATTGCCTTTTCAGACAGAGTAATACCACAGGACCCAATTAACTGGGGACAAATAGAAAGTGGGAGATAAAATAGTGTATAATGAGATCAGCTGGGGGATGCAAATGAAGTCCCACAGTCTTGTAATGTGATTGAAAAAATACTTATACAAATCATTATCTTTATATGTAGAGCATCAAAGAGTTGGCCCAATCCAGTGCCCATGTGAAATCGCCCTCTGGGGTATGCAGAATTCCAGGTATAGTTAGATTCTGGTCCAGAGATGCTCCATTTAGGAAGACCCGAACTGAATGAATCATCTGTTATGAATCTGTGGTTGCACTCAGTTTCCGGAAAAACGTAGACCTGGATTCTCAGAAATGTATTCCTCTACTGCTTCAAGCTTTCATTTCGCGTGATGTTACAGAAAGAGGTAACAAAAGGGAAAGGAAAACCTCAGTCATTTTCACAAACCTACAGTTGACCAGATAATGTTATTTTTTTCACATACCTTCTTTAATTTACTTCACTTTCATGCAAGAAACAAAACACAGTTCTTCATTTTACAAATTTGAACTCAAGGCTGTGTGTGTGCTTAGTCACTCGGTCATGTTTTCCAGCAACAATATTGAAGGGGGTCACCATTTCCCACCCTAGGGGATCTTCCTGACCCAGTGATCAAACCCACAACTACAGGATCTTCTGCACTATAGGTAAATTCTTTACTCGCTGAGCCATTGCGAACTCAAGTATAGTTGGTGCTAAATGACTTACTTAAAGCTGAACAGTGGAAGAGCAGGGTCTGGGTCACCATCTCAGAAATGCTAGAAGCAAAGTGAATGACTCTGTTGTATACAGAATGAATCACAAGTTGTTCCAAGAACTACCTGGGTATATCTGTGTTTTTAATATCTAGGTCATAGTAAACCCTAGTCCCCTCATCTTTATAATCCCACCCATCAAGCTGCTGCTGACTAGTGCTCGGTCATGTCAAACCCTGCAGCCCCATGGACTGTAGCCCACCAGCCTCCTCTGACCACCACTTCCGACAGGCTGAAATAAGGTGCTTGCAGTTCATGGTGCTTACCTGTCTCATCTCTTATCTTCAAGATTTGTGACTCAAAGGAGAACTTTCCATTCACAGTGAAGCTTTTGGAATAGAAGGAAAGGTGGAATTTATGCCCTTGTTTGTGACTCTCTTTGATATTATTTAATAACCAGATTATCTCAGAAACAGAATCAAGCCGATGAATACCCAGGGACACAGCTACCTAACTTTCAGTTATATCACTTATTTTGTGGTATGTTGCTCGCTTGTCTGGGATTTCAGGTTCATATTAAGAAAGCTGCCATGTATGATCTCCATCTCCTAGTGGTAGTCACAAGGTATTATAACAGCTACCAAAATCTAGCCCAAATGCTGTTTCTTGTTTGGCTCCCATAGCAGTTATTCTTTATTTTTTCTTTCTTTTTTGATGCTCAAAAACTATTTTTCTTCCAGTTTATTGAGATAATTTACCTACAGCACTATATAAGTTTCAGGTGTACAGCACAATGGTTTGGCATGCATACATCATAAAATGATGATCACAATAAGTGAATATTGTCATCTCATATAGATATTGTTCTTCAGTTGCTCAGTCATGTCTGACTCAACGACCCTATGGAATGCAGTACGCTAGGCTTCCCTGTCCAGCACCAACTCCCGGAGTCTACTCAAACTCATGTCCATTGATTCGGTGATGCCACTCAACCAGCTCATCCTCTGTCCTCCCCTTCTCCTCCCACCTTCAATTATTCCCAGCATCAGGGTCTTTTCAAGTGCGTCAGTTCTTCGCATCAGGTGACCAAGGGATTGAAGCTTCAGCTTCAGCATCAGTCCTTCTAATGAATATTCAGGGTTGATTTCCTTTAGGATGAACTGGTTGGATCTCCTTGCTGTCCAAGGGACTCTCAAGAGTCTTCTCTAGCACTGCAATTAGAAAGCATCAGTTGTTTGAGGTTTAGCCTTCTTTATGGACATTAAATAAATAGAAAAAAGCAAATATTTTTTCCTTGGATTTACTCTCTTAACCTCATATATAACATAAAGCAGTGTTAATTATATTTATCTTGATGTATTTTTTAAAAAATTCAAATCTGTACGTGCATTAGCTATATTTTCTAAGAATTAAACAAGAAGAAAGTGGAGATGCTGGGGATTGAACCCAGGACCTCATACATGCAAAGCATGCGCTCTACCACTGAGCTACATCCCCATGTTGATGTGATGCTTTTAAATAAGTTTTGTCAGTGTCTAATCAAAGAAACTTGCCTGAACCAAACTATTTAACCTTAGGAAAAAAAAAAGCAGTATTATGTCATGTGGATGTAGTTTTGATAATGGAAATTGGAGAATATCACAGTTAGTAGCTCAATTCTGGCTTTATAAGAGATATAATATTTTATCTTCCATAGAGGCAGTAAATCCACAATTTACAAATTATTTTCACAGGAAAAGTGACAGCAGATTATATGGAGGAAATCAGACAAAGGTATAATGATCCAGGAATCCGTTCCTTTATGAGGATCTAATTAAATTATATATTATTTAAATGTTTGATTATAAATGTTATATAAGCTCATTATTGATACTTTATAATATATATTAATAGTATCAGAGATAACTTTTCCATGCAGGGTTACTGCTTCCCAGTCTTTCTTGTGGAGGTAATTTTGGATATATAGTTCTGTATTCTGATTTATTCCCAGTTACATTATATAATCAACACTTCCCCCACATTCTTCAAAAAGACCATAGGGTCGTTGAGTCAGACATGACTGAGCAACTGAAGAACAATATCTATATGTAGCTGGCTCCAAATCTTTCAGTTAGCACAATTCAGTCCCTGGCCACCAGAGCTTTCGGTACATTCATAGCAAAGATCAATTCTCCTCTTTGAATCTCTTGTCTCTGTGTTTACATGTTTATGGCTTGTTTATTTCATTTACACATAAGGCCTAATATCAGTTTCCCATCTTTTACTGTAGATGATACTCAAGAAGTATGCTTGGATTTGTATTGCTTCCTGCCTTTAGGATGAGCTCTCTTTAGCCGCTAAGACCCAGCCTGGTCCACCTCAGCCTTCATGGGACAGTGTGTTAATTCCAAGAGAGCCTATTACAGTAATACTGCTTTTATAATCCCTTGCTTGCATGTTTATCTCTTGCACTATGCTGTGGACTATGCCCCAACTGAAGATGGAACTTCATCTATCTTCACTCTTGAATCTTTGTCCTTTAATCTGTATACTTCATACCCAGTTCACAGGTGCTCAGTAAGTGTTAACCATGTGAATGAACAAAGATGTAAATATTGAATTGGTTTGCTTTGGTTTTAATCATTAAGTTGTTTCTGACTCTGCAGTCCCATGAACTGTAACCCTCCAGGCTCCTCTATCCTAAGATTTTCCAGGCAAGAATATTGGAGTGGGTTGAATATTGAATGGATACATTCAAGTTACCAGTCAAGAGAGCCAAGAGTGAATATATAACGTTATCTATCTTGGTAGGTTCAGCATATTTGACTCTACAGACCGCAGCTTGGATTCAAGATGAAGGGATAAAGGGTCCCCGTTGTACATGGCAAGGCACCCTTCATGGATCTCAAAAATGTTTCCATGCTGTGAAAGACCTAAGGAGAAGCTGTTGGCTTTTATAATGATTCAAGATTGAAGGAATGGCAATACATAATATCTCTTCACTCACCTTTCTATTGACAATGAACAGTGCATTGCTTGAAAGCCAAGACCCTGAAGATGTCTATGGACCAGAAATAAATCTAATATACATTCAGATGACTACTAGGGCAGAATCTCAATCAAGAGCTATCTGGTGTCAACTGTTTGCATCATGTTTTCTTAAATAATGTTTTGTTTTAATCTTATAATACTCCAAAAGTATAAGTAGAGCAAGAGTTATTATTTACATTTCAAAGATAAAAAGTAGTCTCAAAAAGGGAAAATAAATGACTTATCTAAGGACTTAGTATTAATGATTAGGGCAGCCAGAACTCAAACTGACGTGTTCAATCTACTCTCATGCTATTGATTAAGGAAAAAAAAAAAATAGAAGAGAAAAAAAAAACAAAAACATCCACTTACTTATATTCTTTAGGCATATCAATTGAACTGAGCTTTTCTGTCAGATGCTAAAAGCTAGAAACAGTGTGTATTTATAATTGGAAATAACAGGCACATGGAAGTCAAAACAGGTCTATGCTTGACTCACAGACATACTATACATTCCATATGACCTCTGGGAAATTGACTCATCTCCCAAGGTCAGTTTTCTCAACATAAAACTAGAAAAATAACACCTCCAACAAACAACTCTTCTGAAGATTGATAAGGTGATATCATTGTGTACAGTGTCGAACACAGTAGGTCTGCCAACAAGAGTACTGATATTTACTACCCCAATTCCTACAGAGAAACCAGACACTAAATATGTGTGCATGCTCAGTTGTGTCTGACTCCTTGCATCCCCATGGACTGAAGGCAAAGGGCTCCTCTGTCAACAGAATTTTAAAGGCAAAAATACAAGAGTAGGTAACCGTTTCCTTCTCCAAGGGATCTTCCCAACCCAGGGATCAAACCAGGGTCTCCTGCATTGTAGGCAGATTCTTTACCATCTGAGCTACCAGATAGGTTGACAATTTCACATGGAAAAACTCACTTTCATGTTGTGCAGCTGTATCTGCATGGCCCTTCTCAGAACGAAACCAGCATTCCTGTGTGCGTGTATTAATGCCTGGGACAATGGACTCTGCCTGGTCCATAATCTCCAAGATAAACTCTACATTCTGAAGGTTTCTTCTAAGTTCCCAGCCCTGATGCTCAACCTTGCTCCAAGAAAAGGCAGGACTGTGTCTCCAGCCAGCCAGATGCTTTGTGCTTTTTGTACAATCTGAGTCAAGTTAAGAGCTTTTCACAAATAAATGGTCAGAAACTGATGTGAAGAGTCAACTCATTGGAAAAGAGCCTGATGCTGCGGATTGAAAGCAAAAGGGGAAGGGAGCAGCAGAGGATGAGATAGTTAGATAGTATCACCAATTCAATGGTCATTAACTTGAGTAAACTCTGGAAGATAGTGGAAGACAGAGGAGCCTAGTGTGCTACAGTTAACACTGTCACAAGGAGCTGGACACAACTTAGCGACTGAATGACAACTTTTTGGTTGTTAAATCCTGTTTCCAGAAGACAGACCTCCAAACAATCAAAGGCATAAATCTATTGTCATTTTTAAATCTTTTTTTAAAAAATGTTTTGATTTTATAGTGGAGCAGAGTTGATTAACAATATTGTTAGTTTCAGATGTATAGCAATGTGGCTCAGTTATCCATATATCTTTTTCTTTTTCAAATTCTTTTCCCATTTTGATTATTATAGGGTATTGAGCAGTGTTCCTTGTGCTGTGCAGTAGATTCTTGTTGGTTTTCTGTGTTATATATGACAGTGTGTAGGTGTCAATCCAAACTTCCTATCTAGCATTTTCCATCCCTTGAGTCATCCCCTAGCAAAATCCTATGCCCCTCAACCTCTCTGAACTCTTAGTCCCCTTTTCCCATTCGGAACCTCCAAAAATGGCTGAATCTTTAGGTTTAAGGTGAGATCATTGATTCCTCACAGGAAACAGTCCAGGATTTCTTTCCATCTGTCTGTTTGAGGTCTGTCTCTGGTACAAGGAATAGAGAAATGAGCCTATGGATGCATTTGGGCTCTGAGAGCTCTAAGATGCCTGCTTGTAAGATATATGAACTAAGCATCAACACATCTACCTTAGTTGCATCTTCCAGATCAAAGGAGGGATTCCTTCACCAGCAGTATTCTTTGATTTCTATGTGTCTAAAAATGGGAGCACAACTATTGATAAAAGCAGAAATTAGCAAAGTCTACATCAGCTGTAAATTATCTACATCAAAGCTGTGTTTTTATCATTTCCAGTGTGGGTTTTTTTTTTTTTTTGGTTTTTTCTTTCTTTTTTTCTAATCAGGCTGAGAAAGTGTTTGCAAAGAGGATGCATTCAGTTTACGCTAATAACAGTTCTTGCATTAACAGTAATTTCAGCCTGTGAAATACTCAGGTCCTTTGATGCTTGCTTGTGTGTAAAGGGTTTTGCAGGGGGTGTGGGTGCCAGTTATAAGATTCTCTGTGGTGACTTTAAAAATCTTCACAAATTCTTTGATAGTCTTATGTTGATAGGTGGGATGTAGAGCCATTTTTCCAGAATTTTGTCTGGCTTTACTGCCTCATTCTTAACCATAGAATTCAGCAGATATGACCTGCCTCTTCTGAGGCTGGGTCATAGAAAGGGCAGAGGCATCCACTGTGTTAGCTGGGATGTGTTCCTTTGGAGAACTGAGCTGGTATGTAGTCAGCTGTTCTGCTTTGAAATGGCTATGCCTTAAAGAAACCCAAACTATTGGCAAAGATACCACATTACTGGTATATGGGCATGTAACTACTATATGCCATTATCCATGCGGGGAGATGACATGGGGAGGCCCAATGACAAAATGGACAACACCCCAAATTCCTTTAGCTGCTACTGCTGCTAAGTCACTTCAGTCGTGTCTGACTCTGTGTGACCCCATAGATGGCAGCCCACCAGGCTCCCCCGTCCCTGGGATTCTCCAGGCAAGAACACTGGAGTGGGTTGCCATTTCCTTCTCCAATGTGTGAAAGTGAAAAGTGAAAGTGAAGTCGCTCAGTCGTGTCTGACTCGTAGCGACCCCATGGACTGCAGCCTACCAGGCTCCTCCGTCCATGGGATTTTCTAGGCAAGAGTACTGGAGTGGCTTTAGCTGAGCCCTTCCCAAATGCCTAACCGAGACAAACTGAATGATAATAAAATGATTGGCATTGCTTTAATTCATTGATTTGGGGCTAATTATTTTAAAGATAGAGACTTCCCAGGTGGTACTAGTGGTTAAATAAATAAATAAATAACTGCCTGCCAATGCAGGAGACTTAAAGACACAGGTTTGATCCCCGAGTTAGGAAGATCCCCTGGAGAAGGGCATGGCAACCCACTCCAGTATTCTTGCCTGGAGAACCCCAAGGACAGAGGAGCTTGATGGGTTACAGTCCATAGGGTCACAAAGAGTTGGATATGACTGAATCAATTTAGCACACATTACAAAAATAATAACTAGAACATTCTCTTTGTTAAATTTACTTACAATTCAGTTAATTAAAAAACAAACTTCCTACTGTATGCCATGATCTAGAACAAGACAAGGTCCCTGATCTTTAATAGTTCACATCCTAGAAGTGCAATCGACTATGCAGATCACCAGGAATTCATTCTTTAGGGGACCCAAGGCCACTTTATTGAGACAACTAAAATGAAAGCTCATCAAGCAAAGAAGATAGAGGAGGGCACTCCATCAAAGATGAACTGTGAATGGAAGTGCAGTTAGATGAGTACAATGTGTCACCCAAGACAGGGATGCTGTTTACTATGGTTGAAGCTGAGCATGAACTGTCAGGATGAATGAATCCACAAAACCAAAGACTAAAATGGGACATTGAAACAGCTTTGTAAGGGGCTTGAATGTCATGCTAAAGTGTTTAAAATGTATTCTGTAAGTAATGGTGAGTGGAGTATTAATCAGATGCATGTTTCAAAACTACACCCACACACATATATGCACACTTTTAACTTTAAAAAAATTTTTTTAATTGAACTATAGTTGATTTACAATATTGTGTTAGTTTTAGTTGTATATAAAAGTGTTTCAGGTTATATATATAGATATATATATGTAATATTGTCATATATTACATATAATATATCATTAGATATTACATATACAATATACAATACAATATAATATATAATATATTCTTAGTATATTGAAAATATATAATATGTATATTCTTTTTCAGATTCTTTTCCCTTTTAGATTATTTCAAAATATTGAGTATATTTCCCTCTTGTATATAGTAGATCCTTGATGGTTATCTATTTTATATATAGTAATGTATATATGCTAATCCCATACTCTTAGTTTATCCCTCCCCTTCCCCTTCCCCCCGATAGACCAAAGTGTGTTTTCTACATCTATGGGTATGTTTTTGTTTTATATATTAGTTAATTTGTATCCTTTTTCCCTTTAGATTTTACATACAAGAGATATAATATGACATTTGTCTTTCTTTATCTGGCTTATTTCACTGAGTATGATAACCTCTAGGTCCATCTATGCTCTGCAAATGGCATTATTTTATTCTTTTTCATGGCTGGGTAATATTCCATTGTGAAGAAAAGTATTGATCGGATGCACATTTTAAAACTACACACACACACGCTTTCTATATATATTCGTATATTCCCATGTATACATTTTAATTTATACATACATATGTGTAAATAAATTAAAAGAGATTCTCATAGTTAAAAACAGAAACTTGTATTTCAAGCACAGAATATCACCATTATCATTTCAATACAGAAATATATAAGAAGTATATAAAGAAGAAAGTTTAAAAATGACCACAAATCCCAATACTGATATAGCATTGTTAGGATTTCAGAGAATATCTACAAATAATTCTTCATGCTGCTGCTAAGTCACTTCAGTCGTGTCCGACTCTGTGTGACCCCATAGACAGAAGCCCACCAGGCTCCCCCGTCCTTGGGATTCTCCAGGCAAGAACACTGGAGTGGGTTGCCATTTCCTTCTCCAATGTGTGAAAGTGAAAAGTGAAAGTGAGGTCAGTCAGTCGCGTCTGACCCTTAGCGACCCCACAGACTGCAGCCTACCAGGCTCCTCCATCCATGGGATTTTCTAGGCAAGAGTACTGGAGTGGCTTGCCATTGCCTTCTCCGTAATTCTTCATGGGGATTCATTAATTGAAATAATATCTCTTGATCACCTAATACATGTCAGGCAATGAAGAATGAAAGATTTTATGATCCTTGTTTTCACTGTGTCTCAAATATAGACACAGGTAGAAAATAAAGTCAACTCTACACAGACTCATTGGAAAAGACCCTGTTGCTGGGAAAGACTGTAGGCAAAAGGAAAGGGGGGAGGCAGACGATTAGATGGTTATGTATCATCAACAACCCAATGGACATGAGTTTGCAGAAACTCCAGAAGATAGTAGAGGACAGGGAAGCCTAGTATCCCGCATCCCAGGGGATTGCAGAGTCAGACGCCACTTAGCAGTTGAACAACAACACAGAGACAATTGCAAGTTGTAACAGGTGCCATGGGGGGAAGCAAAAAGTATTCACTGACAGACTGCGGTGGTTTACATAGATAGAGATTAAAAAATGATATTTCAACTGAGACACAAAGAATGCCATGAGCTAGGTAAGAGCAGCTCAGGCAGAAGAATGAGCGGATAACGTGTACTGGACGAGAAAGAACTCGGGGTGTCTGGAGATCCCGGTGTGGTTGAGCAATATTGTTTAAGATTGCAGAGACAGAGTGAAGACAGATTTGACCAGAGCAGCCTGCAAGTGGATTGCAGGACACTAGAAAGAGTTTGCATAGATTCCTAGTGAAAAGAAGCTAACTCAATTTTAAATAGGGGTGGTTACTTTGAAACATGTGACTATATGTTATGATCTGAATGTTTGTGTCCCCCTCAGTGTTCATATGTTGAAGGCCAACCCCCAAGGTGATGGTGTTAAGAGATAGAGTTGTTGAGAGGGAAAGATATCATCTAGGAAACAGGTCCTCAACAGACACCAAAACTTCCAGCACCATAATCTTGGACTTTCCAGCATCCAGAACCGTGAGAAATAAATGTTTGCTGCTTACAAGCCACTCAATTTATGCTATTCTATTATAGAAGCCCAAACAGACTAAGACAGTATATAAATATAAAAATAACTTTACAGAAATAGGATTATAATAAACATGCTACTTTATTGCTGCATAAAGTTTCTGAATGTTTTTATATGTGAAAAAATATATCTCTACATTATTATTTAAATGGCTAGAGAGTATTCTGTTATACGCATGTACAATAATTAATTTAACCCTTATGGATGGACATTTACTTTTTGCTGTTATAACAGTTTCTGTGTTAACTATCCACTGACCACATGTCATTATGCACCTTCTTGAAGACATGTAGAGAAAAATTAACTGAAAAGGAAGTCTGTGTTAAAGGGATTCCCACTATAAATTTTGTAACATGTTGCTACATTCTTCACAAAATGTTATACCAATTTTCTATAGCACTGAACAAGAGTACCCCTTTCCCTTCACCGCATAATCACTAATGTTGCTATTTTTAACCTTTGCCGGTATTATAGGATAGAAAAGTACATCATTTCATTTCTATGAAAGTATATCATCTCCTTTCTGTTTTCTGTGGGCTTGAATGTCTTGTCATATGGATCCCTTTTGGGATTAGGTATTTGTGTTTTTTGTTCCTTTATCCATTGATGTAGTTGTCTTTTTTTCTTATTTCTCTGTCAAACCTCTTGCTGCTGCTGCTGCTAAGTCACTTCAGTCGTGTCCGACTCTGTGCGACCCCATAGACGGCAGCCCACCAGGCTCCCCCGTCCCTGGGATTCTCCAGGCAAGAACACTGGAATGGGTTGCCATTTCCTTCTCCAATGTGTGAAAGTGAAAAGTGAAAGTGAAGTCGCTCAGTCATGTCTGACTCGTAGCGACCCCACGGACTGCAGCCTACCAGGCTCCTCCATCCATGGGATTTTCTAGGCAAGAGTACTGGAGTGGCTTGCCAGTGCCTTCTCCGGTCAAACCTCTTAGCATAAAGCTAATACAGCTATTTATTAAATTTCAGATTTCAATTTTTGTTTTTATGTGGTTAAACTCACCCATCTTTTCTTTCTCTTTTATATTTTTGACAGAGGTTGGAAATAATAATGTTGTGAAAATGATACAGTTGCATTTTTGGAAAACCTAACAGGATCTATTGACTCATTGATGGATAAAATAAGTAAGTTTAACAGTTACTTAAAAATGCAAAAGTCATTAGCTTTCTTGTAATAAAAATAAAAGGAAAATAGAACCAAAAAATCCCAGTCACAATGGCAGTAGCATCAAACAAATATAAGTAACCTTAATAAAAGATATAGCTTTTTAAATAATACACCTGAAAGAACCAACTAAGACTAACATTAAAAATAAGTAAATAAAGAAACTTACCTAGTCTGAGGTGAGGGAAGAATCATAATGTGAAGATGGCAATTTGCCCAACCTCAATCTATAAATTCAGTGCACTTCTAATTAAAGATCCAATTATTTTTTAAATTCATTCAGTTATTCTAAGGTTCATCTTGAAAAATACATATGCAACAATGAGAAAGACAACTTTGAAATGGAGAAGTAATGCAAAGACAGCTTTAATGTTACTGTAGCCTGCAATACTTTGGCCACCTCATGCGACGAGTTGACTCACTGGAAAAGACTCTGATGCTGGGAAAGGTTGGGGGCGGGAGGAGAAGGGGACGACGGAGAATGAGATGGCTGGATGGCATCACCGACTCTGTGGACATGAGTTTGAGTGTACTCCGGGAGTTGGTGATGGACAGGGAGGCCTGGCGTGCTGTGATTCATGGGGTCGCGGAGAGTTGGACACGACTGAGCGACTGAACTGACTGACTGACTGACTGAGCCTACCAGACTTCTCCATCCACGGGATTTTCCAGGATAGCGTATTGGAGTGGGTTGCCATTTCCTTCTCCAGGGGATCTTCCCGACCCAGGGATTGAACCTGGGTCTCCCGCATTATAGGCAGACACTTTATCCTCTGAGCCACCAGGGAAGCCCTCTAATTAAAGATCCAATTATTTTTTAAATTCATTCAATTATTCTAAGTTTCATCTTGAAAAATACATATGCGACAATGAGAAAGACAACTTTGAAATGGAGAAGTAATGCAAAGACAGCTTTAATGTTATAAATTAAAATATGCTTTAAATCTCAATTCCAATTAAAACAGAAATCACTACAGAAATTGGCAAAATAATGAATGAAAGAAATACAAATTAGAGCCAAATATGCATAGGAAGTTAGTCTATGGCCAAGAGAATATTGAAATCAGTGGAAAAGCATAGATTATTCAATAAATTGTATTAGGAGGATCAGCAAGTCACTAAAAGAAAAATGTTGAGATCGCTTGTTCACTTTTTTACACCAAAATGAGTTTCAAATGAGCAAAGATTAAAATGTGAAAACAGGCAAAACGAAAATTGCATATGGATGCTTAAATAAAACAAGGTCACTGTCATGGTTTGAATATCAAATGAGTGCTTGAAATACGGTTATGGCAGCAGAAAGAAAGAAAAGGAAGACCAGGCTGGTGGTGGAGGAGGGGGGCAATTAAGAGGTGGTGGTATTGACAGGTTTGGTGATTGATTGGATGCAAAACTGTGTGAAAGGAGGGAAGAAGTAGTTTAAAAAAAAAGTGACTGTTTTTTACTCTTGGAATACACTGAAGGCACACTGAGGTCATTATCGCCTGCAGGTAAATTCCCCTGCCTTTTCCAAAGCCTGATCCAGACTCTAGTTCCTTGACAGGATATTCACAAAGCACCCCAATTTGAAATAAACTTTTTCTCAATTACAAATATATAGGTCTTTGTTTTGACTTATTTTCTCTTGAGTCAAATGACTCACCTACTTAAATTCTAGATCTCTGAGACATCCAATTAAGACTTGCTTGAAAATCTTGATTTGTGACAATGGGCTCATATCTAATATGTAGTGTCAATCAGCATCTCTGGCCCTCAACTGATTTCTGTTTATAACTCTTCACCTTGATGGGTTGAATTAGAAAGTTATCACCACCTGGATCTTTGGCTCTCAGTCCCTTCATAGTACCACTGTCCCCGTGGAGCTGATGACCCTACAAGAGCTGGGTTTCTAGAAGCTCAATGTGTACTTAGAGGTGCTCTTACAGGTTGAATGATGTTAGTTAAAAAACAAACAACAACAGAAAAAATTAGACATTTAATTGGAAATGAATTGAATTTATATATTGAGGATGGGCAAACTGTCATCCCAAGTTGAAGTCTTAACCTCCATTACTTTAGAATGTGACTTTATATGGAGATAGTGTCTCTACAGAGTAATCAGGTTAATGAAGTCTTCAGCCTGCGCCCTAATGCAATATGACTGGTGTCCTTATTAAAAGAGGATTTGGACATAGACACACAAACACGGGGTAAATGTTGTGTGGAGATGACAGCAGAGATGAGGGTGATGGTTCTACGAAGGGACACTAATGATCAGTAGAAAATCATCAGAAACTAAGATGTAGGCAACATTTGCCAACGTTTTAATTTGAGACATCTAAGCTCCTGAATTTCGTTTTGGCTCCATCCCTCATTCTTTCTGGAGTTATTTCTCCACTGATCTCCAGTAGCATACTGGGCAACTACTGACCTAGGGAATTCCTTATTCAGTATCCTATGATTTTGCCCTTTGATACTGTTCATGGGGTTCTCAAGGCAAGTATACTGAAGTGGTTTGCCATTCCCTTCTCCAGTGGACCACATTCTGTCAGACCTCTCCACCATGACCTGTTCGTCTTGGGTGGCCCCACACGGCATGGCTTAGTTTCATTGAGTTAGACAGGACTTTGGTCCATATGATCAGATCAACTAGTTTTTTGTGATTATGAACCTGGAATGTTAGGTCCATGAATCAAGGCAAATTGGAAGTGATCAAACAGGAGATGGCAAGAGTGAACGTTGACATTCTAGGAATCAGTGAACTAAAATGGACTGGAATGGGTGAATTTAACTCAGATGACCATTATATCTACTACTGTGGGCAGGAATCCCTTAGAAGAAATGGAGTAGCCATCATGGTCAACAAAAGAGTCCGAAATGCAGTACTTGGATGCAATCTCAAAAACGACAGAATGATTTCTGTTCGTTTCCAAGGCAAACCATTCTATTATAGTAATCCAAGTCTATGCCCCAACCAGTAATGCTGAAGAAGCCAAAGTTGAACAGTTCTATGAACCTAAAGACCTTTTAGAACTAACACCCAAAAAAGATGTCGTTTTCATTATAGGGGACAGGAATGCAAAAGTAGGAAGTCAAGAAACACCTGGAGTAACAGGTAAACTTGGCCTTGGAGCACAGAATGAAGCAGGGCAAAGTCTAATAGAGTTTTGCCAAGAGAACGCAGTGGTCATAGCAAACACCCTCTTCCAACAACACAAGAGAAGACTCTACACATGGACATCACCAGATGGTCAACACCGAAATCAGATTGATTATATTCTTTTCAGCAAAGATGGAGAAGCTCTATACAGTCAGCAAAAACAAGACCAGGAGCTGACTGTGGCTCAGATCATGAACTCCTTATTGCCAAATTCAGACTGAAATTGAAGAAAGGAGGGAAAACCACTAGACCATTCAGATATGACCTCAATCAAATCCCTTATGATTATACAGTGGAAGTAAGAAATAGATTTAAGGGTATAGATCTGATAGATAAAGTGCCTGATGAACTCTGGACGGAGGTTCGTGACATTGTACAGGAGACAGGGACCAAGACCATCCCCATGGAAAAGACATGCAAAAAAGCAAAATGGCTGTCTGAGGAGGCCTTACAAATAGCTGTGAAAAGATGAGAAGTGAAAAGCAAAAGAGAAAAGGAAAGATATAAGCATCTGAATGCAGAGTTCCAAAGAAGAGCAAGGAGAGATAAGAAAGACTTCCTCAGCGATCAATGCAAAGAAATAGAGGAAAACAACAGAATAGGAAAAACAAGAGATCTTTTCAAGAAAATTAGAGACATCAAGGGAACATTTCATGCAAAGATGGGCTTGATAAAGGACAGAAATGGTATGGACCTAACAGAAGCAGAAGATATTAAGAAGAGGTGGCAAGGATACACAGAAGAACTGTACTAAAAAGATCTTCACGACCAAGATAATCACAATGTCATGATCACTCACCTGGAACCAGACATCTTGGAATGTGAAGTCAAGTGGGCCTTAGAGAGCATCACTACGAACAAAGCTAGTGGAGGTGATGGAATTCCAGTTGAGCTATTTCAAATCTTGAAAGATGATGCTGTGAAAGTGTTGCACTCAATATGCCAGCAAACTCATCAGTGGTCACAGGACTGGAAGAGGTGAGTCTTCATTCCAATCCCAAAGAAAGGCAATGCCAAAGAATGCTCAAACTGCCGCACAATTGCACTCATCTCACACACTAGTAAAGTCATGCTCAAAATTCTCCAAGAGAGGCTTCAGCAATATGTGAACTGTGAACTCCCAGATGTTCAAGCAGGTTTTAGAAAAGGCAGAGGCACCAGAGTTCAAATGGCCAACATCCGCTGGATCATGGAGAAAGCAAGAGAGTTCCAGAAAAACATCTATTTCTGCTTCATTGACTATGCCAAAGCTTTTGACTGTGTGGATCACAATAAACTGTGGAAAATTCTGAAAGAGATGGGAATCCCAGACCACCTGACCTGCCTCTTGAGAAACCTGGATGCAGGTCAGGAAGCAACAGTCAGAACTGTACATGGAACAACAGACTGGTTCCAAATAGGAAAAAGAGTACGTCAAGGCTATATATTGTCACCCTGCTTATTTAACTTATATGCAGAGTACATCATGAGGAACGCTGGGCTGGATGAACCACAAGGTGGAATCACGATTGCCGGGAGAAATATCAATAACCTCAGATATGCAGATGACACCACCCTTATGGCAGAAAGTGAAGAGGAACTCAAAGGCTTCTTGATGAAAGTGAAAGAGGAGAGTGAAAGGGTTGGCTTGAAGCTCAACATTCAGAAAACAAAGATCACGGCATCTGGTCCCATCACTTCATGGGAAATAGATGGAAAAACAGTGGAAACAGTGGAAACAGTGGCAGACTTTATTTTTTGGGGCTCCAAAATCACTGCAGATGCTGATTGCAGCCATGAAATTAAAAGACCCTTACTTCTTGGAAGGAAAGTTATGACCAGCCTAGATAGCATATTAAAGAGCAGAGACATTACTTTGCCAACCAAGGTCCGTCTAGTCAAGGCTATGGTTTTTCCCATGGTCATGTATGGATGTGAGAGTTGGACTGTGAAGAAAGCTGATCGCCGAAGAATTGATGCTTTTGAACTGCGGTGCTGGAGAAGACTCTTGAGAGTCCCTTGTACCGCAAGGAGTTCCAACCAGTTCTATTCTAAGGGAGATCGATCCTGGGTGTTCTCTGTAAGGACTTATGCTAAAGCTGAAACTGCAATACTTTGGCCACCTAATGTGACGAGTTGACTCACTGGAAAAGAGTCTGATGCTGGGAGGGATTGGGGGTAGTAGGAGACGGGGATGACAGAGAATGAGATGGCTGGATGGCATCAGCGACTCGATGGACATGAGTTTGAGTGAACTCCAGGAGTTGGTGATGGACAGGTTGTCCTGGTGTGCTGTGATTCATGGGGTCACAAAGAGTCGGACATGACTGAGCTACTGAACTGAACTGAAGCTCCTGAAATCTGAGATAATGAATTTCTGTTATTAAGCTACTCCGTTTATGGTACTTTCTTACAGCAGCCCTAACAAGCAAATATAGGTGCCTACATATTTTTCCTTCTTCCTACACTTTTTAAAGGCTAAATGAAGTCAAAGGAAGGATGTCCTACTCAAAATTATCACCATTTTCCTACTAATCAAATGTTACAAACACCAATTATGTTGTAGAAGTAGATAAAATTAATCATGGGATGATTTTCTGAGAATTGTAGTTTTATTGGTCATTATTCTTACATAAAAATGCTAGAATCCTTTCACTATTTAAATAGAAAATATCTTTAATAAAGGATACTCTAGTGGCTCAATCAACAAAGAATCTGCCTGCAATGTAGGAGACCACTCATTATGCAGGAAATCCCATTTGATCCCTGGATTAAGACGATCCCCTGGAGAAGGAAATGGCACTCCACTCCAGTATTCTTGCCTGGGAAATCACATGGACAGAGGCGCCTGGTGGACTACAGTCCATGGGGTTGCAAGAGTCAGACATGACTTAGCGACTAAACCACCACCAGATAATACCAAGTATCCCAAGACAGTGGGAAAGTGGATCTTTGATGCTGGACAGTCAGTGTAATCACATAAGAGCTTCTCTAGGGAAAACCCTACTTGGTACCTGTGATTGAGTGGTTGTCAGAAGTCCCAATGTCCCCTTGCCTGAAGGAACACCTGACTCTGTCTCCAGACCTATTGTGTTTTCACACTGTTCATTTCCAAACCCAAGTCTAATCTAAAGAAACCAGGTCACATGTTTGAACCCGAGCTGCGAAGAGTCATGATAGAGATTTTCGGTCTTTCTCTATAAGATAGGTAGACTTATAAAGTTGGAAATTACCAAAATAAATGAAAAGTGCTCAAAGATAACCACCAAGGGTTCTGATGATGATGATGGTTGCAACTCTATCGTCAATCTGCAATAGCATGTGAACAAGACTCTAGTTTGGGCCCTTGTGTTATCACTAGAAAACTAGACAACTAGAAAACATGATGTGAAATATATCAGCATCTTTGTTGGTGTGTTTATGAAAAAACTTATTGGAAGAATAAGATACCTTAGATAAGATCCTGGAATAGAAAAGGATATCAAGTAAAAACTAAGGGAACTTGAATACCAATTCATTGGTTTTGGCAAATGTACTGTATTCATGTCAGCTGTTAATAACAGGAGAAATTGAGTGGGGAGTGTAGAGGAACTATCTATAATCTCTGTGATTTTTTATAAACCTGAAATAAAATTATAAAACAAAAACTATTAATTAAAATTTATTAAAGTCATTTTTTTTCTCTGAAAAAGGAAATAGAAGGCTGTGATAATTTATTTGAGAAAGGAAACAAGTCTTCATATTGTTCTCCTCCACTTACAGGACCTAAAAAGGAAGGGGAAAGGAAAGACTGTCATGTCAGAGAACAAGCCAACCCTTCTAGGCCACTGAAGATAAGATGTAGGACACAGTAGCATGGGCAAAGATGGAGGACATGGTGTTAAGTGAAATAAGCCAGCCACAGAAAGGCAAGTACTGCACTATTCCACTTACACGAAGTATCCAAAATAGTCAAATTCATAAACTCAAAGAATGGAGTGGTAGTCATCAAGAGTTAGGGGAGGGAATGGGTGTGTGCTTGTGCTAAGTTACTTCAGTCTGTGTCTGACTCTTTACGACCCTATGAACCATAGCCCTCCAAGCTCCTCTGTCTGTGGAATTTTCCAGGCAAGAATACTGGAGTAAGTTGCCATGCCCTCCTCCAGGGGATCTTCCTGACCCAGAGATCAAACCCACATCTCTTACATCTCCTGCATTGGCAGGGGGATTCTTTACCAGTACCACCCCCTGGAAAGACCTGGGAGGAAGGGTAACTGGGGAATTACTAATCAACAGGCGTAAAGTTTCAGTGAAGTGAGATCTAGAGATCTGCTGTACAACTTGTTTCCTATGGTCAACCATAATGTATTTCACTCTTTAAAGATGTTATATCTCATGATGCGTTATTACACAAAAAAATAAAATTTAAAAAAATTCAAAAAGGTGAGACACAGATTTGGGGATGCTTGGTTTTAACAAAGCACAGGAGTGAGTTACCAGACATACAATGGTCAATGCAGAACAAAATTGTTCTGAATAATAAATCTAGAGAATCTAAGTGGGACAGCCTTCAGGGACAGACAGGGCTTAACCACATGGCATGGATGAAAGAATTTTGCAAAAATGGACTGTTTTATAATAAATTGAAAGCCCTTTTTGTGCCAAGCTCACTGAAGAACACAGTGTTACAATGCTGGGTATGATTTTTGCTTTTTCAATTCAAAGCAAAGGGGATGATTTCCCAAGCTTGTAAATTTCAGAGCAGAATAAAGAGTTTTAAGTGGTTATTCACAGGGGGAGAGCACATGTCCAGCAGACCAAGAACAGAAATGCATAAGGAACTGCAAAATAAACAGCCTGTGGGACATTTGGGGTGAGTACTAGTAGTCACCCCAAATGACTTGTTCTGAATATTTCCCCTGAAATTCCTAAGTTGAAACTTGAATGCACAATGCCATTACGGGTCCAAGCTCATTCTGCTTATCACAGAGCAGGCCAATAATTTGGAGATGTGTTGAGGCAAGGAATACGAATTTTGGAGAGCCAGCTAATTGAGAAAATGGCAGACTAATGTCTCAAAATAACCATCTTATTGCGGTCTGGATGCCAGGTTCTTTTATAGATCAGAGATGCGGGCAGTGAAGAAGCAAAATAAAAAGGCCATTAAATTTGCAAATATCTCCTAGAATGACAAATCTCAGGCAGGGATGTGTTAATTTTTTTCCTTCCTGCCATCTACAGATGGACATGGTTCTGAACAAAGACACTTTAGTTTAATAGTCATGCAGAGGGGCAGAGTTCTCTGCCCCAGGCCATTCTGTATGATTATAATAACAAAGGCGACAAAAATCAAGTTAGAGATACAGTTCCAATAAGGAGCCAGAGCTGACTTCTCCCTGAAACAATATGATAGTACTTGGGAGCTGGGGAATGTGGAGGTGCATGGACTAAGATAGAAGTCCCACACAATGTGAGACTTCCAAATGGATTTTATTTACACTTTAAGGATAGGGTGGCCTTAGCTGACAACTGTATTATGGAAAAAAACGAATGGAAGTCTTATCACTATAACTGACCCACAGCTTCACGTCCAGGCAGGGAAAATGTAAACTTGGCTCAGGGAGGTAGTCTCCTCTTCTCTTGACCCCAAGAAGAGATGAGTATCATTTGCAGCCTTTTGGAAAGTGATCATAGCTACAAATGATTTTCTGAAACTAGTTCTTGGTAACCAGAGAACAAATCTGATACTTGGGCTTTTGATTGCCTTGGTTTTCAGACCTGAGGGCTCCAGGAGAGTGCTGAAAATGGTTTTCTGAAAAAAAACAAACAAACAAAAACTTCTTTTTTACTTTATCTTAGGCATCCCAGCTGGTTCAGTGGTAAAGAATCTGCCTTTTGATGCAGGAGACACCAGAGATGTGATTTTGATCCTTGGGTTGGAAAGATCCCCTGGAGGAGGAAATGGCAACCCACTCCAGTATTCTTGCCTGGAGAATATCATAGACAGTGGAGCCTGGTGGGCTACAGATCATGGGGAAGCAGAGTTGGACACAACTGAAGATTCACGCACACTTTATTTTAAATGTGTGTATGTGTGTGTGTTCTGTCACTCAGTCATGTCTGACTTTGTAGCCTGCCAGGCTTCTCTGTCCATGGAATTTTCCAGGCAAGACTACTACAGCAGATTGCCAATTCCTACTCCAGAGGATCTTGACTGCAAGATCGAACTTGCGTCTCTTGTGCCTCCTGCATGGGCAGGCAGATTTTTTACCTCTGAGCCACGTGGGAAGTCCCTTATTTTAAATGTATTAAACTCTAAATCATCATTTTTGTAACAAGATCACCTTTCTAATGATAGAAACAACTGGACTGCGTAATAGTCATCAATAAGCCCAAGATGACTTTGTGATGTGTGATGTAAACACAATCACACAATCATAAAAGAAACGCACGGAAGATATGACTTTTACATGGTGAACAGTGACTCACTGTCACCCAGCTTTAAATAAATTGTATGGACAATGGTATATAATGGTAGTAATGAATGAAAAGTGCTTTTTCATCCATTATCTACTTGAAATCTAAAAACATTCTGGTAAGGTAAACATTTCTGGGGCAATTTCCATCCAACCCCTTTATTTTGCGAGCAGGAAACTGAAATTCAGAATTCACTGAACTATTCAGGATTAACAGAGTCAGAAAATGAATAATCACATTTATAAAAAGAGGAATTCTTTTCCCTTTGGATTAGAAATGATGTAAGTAAAGCTCAAAATTCTCCAAGCCAGGCTTCAGCAATATGTGAACCGTGAACTTCCAGATGTTCAAGCTGGTTTTAGAAAAGGCAGAGGCACTAGAAATCAAATTGCCAACATCTGCTGGATCATTGATAAAACAAGAGAGTTTCAGAAAAACATCTATTTCTGATTCATTGACTATGCCAAAGCCTTTGACTGTGTGGAGCACAATAATCTGTGGAAAATTCTGAAAGAGATGGGACTACCAGACCACCTGACCTGCCTCTTGAGAAACCTATATGCAGGTCAGGAAGTAACAGTTAGAACTGGACATGGAACAACAGACTGGTTCCAAATAGGAAAAGGAGTACATCAAAGCTGTATATTGTGACCTTGCTTATTTAACTTATATGCAGAGTACATCATGAGAAACGCTGGCTGGAAGAAGCACAAGCTGGAATCAAGATTGCTGGAAGAAATATCAATAACCTCAGATATGCAAATGACACCACCCTTATGGCAGAAAGTGAAGAAGAACTAAAGAGCCTCTTGATGAAAGTGAAAGAGGAGAGTGAAAAAGTTGGCTTAAAGCTCAACATTCAGAAAACTAAGATCATGGCATCTGGTCCCATCACTTCATGGGAAATAGATGGGGAAACAGGGGAAACTGTGTCAGACTTTATTTTTTTGGGCTCCAAAATCACTGTGAATGCTGATTGCAGCCATGAAATGAAAAGACGCTTACTCCTTGGAAGGAAAGTTATGACCAACCTAGATAGAACATTAAAAAGCAGAGACATTACTTTGCCAACCAAGGTCTGTCTAGTCAAGGCTATGGTTTTTCCAGTGGTCATGTATAGATGTAAGAGTTAGACTGTGAAGAAAGCTGAGTACAGAAGAACTGATACTTTTGAACTGTGATGTTGGAGAAGACTCTTGAGAGTCCCTTGGACTGCAAGGAGATCCAACCAGTCCATCCTAAAGGAGATCAGTCCTGGGTGTTCATTGTAAGGACTGATGCTAAAGCTGAAACTCCAATACTTTGGTCACCTGATGCAAAGAGCTAACTCATTTGAAAAGACCCTGATGCTGGGAAAGAGATTGAAGGCAAGACGAGAAGGGGACGACATAGAATGAGATGGTTGGATGGCATCAGTGACTCGATGGACATGAGTTGGGTGAACTCCTGGAGTTGGTGATGGACAGGGAGACCTGGCGCGCTACGATTCACAGGGTCGCAAAGAGTTGGACACGACTGAGCGACTGAACTGAACTGAAGTACCATTTTCTAAGTTAGCATATAATAGGCATTTATTAGAAAGAATTTATTTATGAGAATGTTTATATTGATCCCTTGTAAAATTTTCTTTATTAAAATGACTTAAGTTGAAGTTAAACTCAGGGTTAGCATTTTTTTTTTAAGCTTTTTTCAGCAAAATCTAGTTCCTGTTAAGCTTAGGTAAGATGTGCGAGCATTCTACAAAAGAGGAAAAATCAAAAGATCTGGACTAGAAAGACAATTGTGCTTATCAGTTCAATTCAGTTCAGTCACTCAGTCGTGTCCGACTCTTTGTGACCCCATGGACTGCAGCACGCCATGCCTCTGTGTCCATCACCAACTCCCAGAGTTTATTCAAACTCATGTCCATTGAGTCAGTGATGCCATCCAACTATCTCATCCTCTATTGTCCCCTTCTCCTCCTGCCTTCAATCTTTCCCAGCATCAGGGTCTTTTCAATGAGTCAGCTCTTCATATCAGGTGACCAAAGTATTGGAGTTTCACCTTATGTGTCCCTTTAAATTGAAATGTAAAAATGTTATTGGAGAAACACTTCATATGAATTAACTTGTGTTTTTTCTTCTCAAGCAAGATGATATCCAAGCTAAAACAAGATTAAAGTAGTACATACTCTTTAATGCAAATATAAATTAATTTAATCTGTCCCTAATTAATTGTTATCAATAGTTGTCATCTAAGCATTTATTTCTAACTAGAGATAATATATAATTTTTGTCTTTTTCTTGATTCTGAATTTTTTCAAAGCCATACTAACATTGGGTATAATTTGAGAAAGAAAAAAAAAAAAACCAGGAAATATTAGTTTTCCTTTCAAACTCTGATTCTTAATCTGTTACCATTAATTATGTTTAATTTATCCCCTTCAAAGTATTTCTTTTTGTGCCAAGATTCTTTTTCCTCCTCATAGAAAGCAGTTCATACCTACTCTCTGCAAATAGACACACATTGATCTCACTAGAAGGTTCTAATTCTTTTCATTGAAGTTTGGTCCAGTTTCTAGGGCTTCCCTGATGGCTCAGATGGTAAAGAATCTGCCTGCAATGAATGAGTCCTGGATTTCAGCCCTGGGTTGGAAGGATCCCCTAGAGAAGGGAATGACAACCCACTCCAGGTTCTAACATTTATTTTATAGAGTCCAAACTTTTTCAATTATTTTTACTTGTGACATTCAAAGCAAACATATATAACAGAGTATATTTGTTTAGAGTTGTTTACATTTATGAATTCAGGCATTTCCAAAGCTCAAAATATAATCTTTAAAAAAAAATAGGGTGACAAATTTTCTTGCAGAAAATGAAATATAAAAATGACATTATATAGGCATCACCTCACTTCAGAAACTGCACATTATTAAGAAAACAGTGGTAGTTTTCAAGTAAGGGAGGGCCTGGTTTGAAATACGCCTTTTATCACTTATTGGTTATATGAACTCTAAGGATATTCTTAGCATCTTAGAGCCTTCTTGTCCTCATCTCTATTAGGGTATGGTAATAAATGCTTCAAAGACTCACTCTCTCTAGCATCTTTGTGATTTCCTTCTGTAGTATTATGTACATCAGAATATAAGATTCTTTATTTTTTTTAAATCCACCCTTGACCTCAGTTCCTCTTCCAGTGGTTGCCTCTCTTATTGCTTTCTACCCCATGAAACAGTTTCAAAGAGTTTCACTTTCTTATCTTTCAATTGGTTTCCTCCAGTCTGCCTTTTGTCCCATCACCATGTCAGAGACTCTGTAACCTTCATGTGATCGACCTAGATGGACCTTTTCTTATGTCATCTTTTCTTACCTCCCAGTAGTATTTGACACAGCCCATCATTCTGTTCTTCAGGAAGCTGTCTTCTCTCTTTACTCATAATATGAGCAAAGAAACTGGTTTTCTTCCCACTTTAACAGCTATTCCTTATGGGTCTCCTATGCATACTCCTTTTATCTTCCAACTCGTGAATTCTGTAGTGCTTCCAGCCGCAGTCTTGGGCTTCTTTCCTTATTGATCTTCCATCCCCAGGTATCATCAAAATGCTAAGACTTTGCTTTCTGTCCATATTTTGTGAATGCAAATTTAGATGTTCACCCCTTTTTTTCAAAAAAATTTTAAAGATGTTCACCTCTTTAATCTCTAGACTCATGTGTCCAACGGCCTACAGGTTTATTTAAACATCTCAAAGTCATTTCAAACCACACTTGCTCAAAGAAACCCAAAAAACCAAAGTTAAAATCTATACACACAGCTCTCCTTCTACCTTAGACTTTTCCTTTCCAGAGACCACACCACTTTCAAGCCAATCATTAAATATCAGATTTGGGTTAACTCCGCCTTATTCCTCATTGCTCACATTGATGTGACCCCCCCCCCCAAGCCCTGAATGTCAGCCTCCAAACATATGTTGGTATTTCTCCATCTTTACTCATCCAAGTCATCATACCTTCTGTTATAGGTTGACTTGTGTCCCTCCAGAATTTTACGTTTAAGTCCTAATCGTCAGAACCTCAAAGGTGTCCTGTAAGAAGACAGGGTTTTTACAGAGGTAATTAAGCTACAGCGAGTTCATTAGGGTGAGCCCTAATACAATATGGTCATTTCCTTATTAAAAAAGGGCACTTGGAGAAAGACACACATAGGAGAGTGCAGAAGATGAAGACAGAGATCTGGTGATGCTTCTATAAGCCAAGAAATGCCAGAGATGTCCAACAAATAACTAGTAGCTAGGGAACAGGCCTACAGACTATTCCTCAGAGGGCCCAGAAAATGCCAACCCTCCCAATACTGGGACCTCAGACTTCCAGCCTCTAGAACTGGGAGACAATCCATTTTTTCTGTTTAAACCAATGAGTTTGTGGTATTTTATTACAGCAGCCCTTGGAAACAAACATCACCTTACCTATAATCTTGCTCTTAATAGTTTCAGCTTTGTCTGTTTCCAGGCTATTCCCTTACAGAGAAAAATGATGGTGAAAAAGGAAAGTAATTCCAGTCATGTCACTCCCTGTACAGGTGCTTTCTCACTGTGTTTAGAATAAAGCCCAACTCTGTGTCACAGTTTATGAACGTGAAAGTGTAAAGTGTTAGTTGTTCAGTCATATCCAACTCTTTATGACCCCATGGACTGTAGCCCGCCAGGTTTCTTATCCATGGAAATCTCCAGGCAAGAATACTGGAGTGGGTTCCCATTTTCATCTCCAGGAGATCCTCTCGACCCAGGGATTGAATCCGGGTCTCCTGCCTTGCAGGAAGATTCTTTACTGTCTGAGCCACAATGCTAACTCAGAGTTTATGAGAAGTCCAATGTTGACCCCACCTTATTTTTCAACATCATCTCATAACAGTCTCTCGTTCACTTACTACAGTCAGTCATATCCATGTGCAATCACTCCTTAGAGTATTACAAAATTAATTCCTGATTCAGGGTGTTTGCATGTGTTGATTCTTCTGCCTGAGACATTTATGCCAGCTCTCTCTCTCTTTAAATATTTATTTATTTACTTATTTTTATTTTGGGCTGTGGTGGGTCTTCATTGCTGCCTGGGCTTTCTCTCATTGCGGCGAGTGAGTGTTACTCTTCGTTTTGGTGTGACAAGCTTCTCATTGTGGTGGCTTCTCTTGTGGAGCACAGGCTCTAGGTGTGGTGGCATCAGTAGTTGTGGCTCAAGGGCTCTAGAGCATGGACTCAGCACAGTGGTGCTCAGGCTTATTTTCTCTTCAGCATGTGGGATCCTCTCAGACCATTGATGGAACACTGTCCCCTGGATTGGCAGGCAGATTCTTAACCACTGGATCACCAGGGAAGTCCCTATGCCAGCTCTTACATGACTGTTTATTTCTCCTAATTAAGTTTTCTGCTTCACTGCTGAAATATTGTATTGGAGCATCTCCCCCACCCTGATTCCCTGCCTCAATGCATCTTCTTTATTTCTACCTCAATATTACATGTCTACTTATTTAATAATCTACTAGTTCATTTATGTGTATGGTTAAAGCCTATCTCTGTGAAAAATAAAAGGTGTCACAGTATAAGACTCTAGCCATCATATTAACAATTTATTTCCAATATCTGACACATGGTAACTCCCAAATACTTTGTTGAATGAATAAATAAAAGAATGGCCATCAATTACATTTTCAGACTCAGTTGATGCAATATGTACTTCATTTACTCAGTATGTGTTTACTGAGTTCCATGTGTTTATGGTACACTATTTTTAGACACTAGAACTTTAGCATGAACAACACAGATCGAATCTAAGTCTGGGAAAACAGTAAAGACAGAAGCCCTAAGAAAGCCCTGCACATACATGCCTGGTGTATGTGAGGAATGGCATGGAGCCTGCTAACATGGGAGCAAATTCAGGGTAAGTCTTTGAAATAAGACAAGTTAGAAGACAGGCAAAAAAAAAAAAGAAAAAAAATTGAACTATTGTCAAGCAAGGGTCAAGGCGGAGAGAACAAGTAAGGCTTTTTATACAGTGCAGGAGAGATATGGTGATGACTTGAGCCAATGGTAGTCAGGCAGGACAAGAGAAATGATCAGGTTCTAGGTGATTTTCAAAGTAGAGCCCAAAGGAATAACAGATGAATTGGATGTGGGTAGTATTGATCAAAAGAGAGCCCAGTTATGGATAATTTCCAGGTTCTTGACCTGAGCAACTTAACGAATGGAGCTGTCATTTACGAAATGAGGTCACCTAGGGAGGAGAAGGTTCCAAGGGAAAGATAAGAATCTGAATTTTGGATGTGTTAAATTAGAAATGTCTGCTAGACAACCAGATGGAAATACGATATAAGTAGTTGGCTGTATGAGTTTAAAGGTCAATACACCGGTCAGTTCAAAGCAAGAAGTGAATTTCAAACCACAGGGTTTTGTATCTAGAGACCCTATGAAGACAGTGCCTGCCATAGTTTACTATAAAAAAATCATCATTGTCTATGGGATGTTACTAATCCTTCCTTCTGCATTAAATGTGAGATAAAGTTCAGGAGTGATTTTGATTTAAATAGTTCTATTGGCATCCTATACAATTGATGGCCATTTATTTGACTGATTAAAACCAACCAGAAAAATGATCCTAAATTTCTATAATAACTCATGTGCTATGGGCAGGGAGGCATTCTTTTCCAAATGTTTATTGGATAGTCTTTTAGCCCACAGACATTTATAGAGAACCTAGTAGGTGTCAGCGACTGACTAGATAAAGATTATATAATGAAAAATAATAGATAGTCCATAGACTTAAAGAAATCAAAATCTGTAGAAGAAACAAGCTTGAGAGTTGCAGTTACTAGTCCTTGCTGCAATCATCTTAGCGAGTTGTGAGGTTCAAAAGAGATAATCCATGTGAAGTGTTGAATCATGTCCACATCTGTAATTAGCATCCTTTTTACATACACAGAATTTAAAGCCAGAAATGTCAAATACTTTTCCCAAAACAAAGCTGGCCTCAGACCCAGATTTTCTTTCTTCTTTTCTTCTTATTTCTCAGTTTTGTTGAGATATAATGTCATACAGTGTTTTATAAGTTTAAGGAGTACAGCTAGTGACTTGACATATATACTATGAAGTAATTATCATATAAGTTTGGTTAATATCCCTGATGGCTCAGAGGTTAAAGCATCTGCCTCCAATGTGGGAGACCCGGGTTCGATCCCTGGGTTGGGAAGATCCCCTGGAGAAGGAAACGGTAACCCACTCTAGTATTCTTGCCTGGAGAATCCCATGGAAGGAGAAGCCTGGTAGGCAACAGTCCACGGGGTCGCATAGAGTGGGACACGATTGAGTGATGGAACGGAATGGAATATCCATCATATCATATAGACACAAAAAACAAAAGTGCATTTTTTTCCTCTTGTTGAGAATTTTCATGATATACTCTCAGAATTTTTCAACTCTAGTGTACAGCAGTGTGAGCTATATCCATCATATTGTACATTACATTCCTAATACTTATAATTAGAAATCTGTACCTTTTGACCACCATTGTCCAATTCTCCCCAGATTTTCTATTTCTGTGTCAGAAACTCACCCACATGACTCCCTCTTAAGACTGGCATTACTTTGAAATGATGATGTCACATGAGTCTTTGGTTCCTTTTCTGAAAAAGTGAGACAAAAGCAAATGCTTCCAAGCAGTCTATATGCATTTTTAATGAATACTGTATGAATTGATGTGCAAATATGTGGTATGTTATATGCTTTTCTTCTTGTTCTTTCTGTGTGGCTTCAGATGAGTAACTGTCACTGAGCATTAATTTTCCCATGTGTAAAACGAGAAGCATAAATGTAACTATTTTGTGAAGCTAGTGCAGGAATTAAACAAAACGAAGGCCCCTGTGTGGACAGAGCTCTGAGCAGGCCTGGACCTAACAGTTATCATTACTATGATGATGCAGAATGAAGTGGAAGATTTCATTACACTCATTTAAATCCTCTTTTCTTTAGTTTTCCATTAGCTAGCTCACTGGTCTGACAAATGGGAGAATAAAACTTTAGGGATTAAAAAAAAAAAAGACCTCTTCGAAAAGGGTTTATTTTTCCCATTTGTGAAGCACTATTTTTCATGGCACAATCTTCTCTATTTGTTCAGGTTTGTCTTCCTTCATGGAGAAGGAAGTGGCAACTCACTCCAGGATGCCATGAACTTATTGATAAGGATGTTTAAACTGCTAAAAAATTGAGTATCAGGAATTAAAACCTGCATTCCCTTTCTAATTTCAATTTCTATAAGCAAATTCCTATGAAAATGAATTGACTAAGGGATTGGGACTAATATCAGCCTAGGAAAAAAATGAAAGCAACCTGCTCAATTTACTCAAAATTAGAAATGGGTGTAGAGTGATTTAATGGTGTTTGAACAACTGGAGTGAATGGTGGTGGGAGGGAGGCCGTGAGAATGAATATTTGTGGAGTATCCATGCTGTGTCTTACACTACATGTCCCTCCATTTCATATTTACAGCCAGCATATCTTGACAGAGAGGAAAACTGAGGATCAGAGTGGTCATGCTACAGCCCTAAGTCACGTGAGTGAAGTGAAGTGATGTGAAGTGAAAGTCACTCAGTCGTGTCCAACTCTTTGTGACCCCATGGACCGTACAGCTCATGGAATTTTCCAGGCCAGAAAACTGGAGTGTGTAGCCTTTCCCTCCTCCAGGAGATCTTCCCAACCCAGGGTTTGAACCTAGGTCTCCTGCATTGTAGGTGGATACTTTACCTGCTGAGCCACAAGGGAAGCCCATTAAATAAATAATTAAAAACCTGGGGCATCTACCTCCAAGTCCTATTCTCTTTCTATTACATCATATTACCTTGAAGAACACTATTTGTCATATGAAACTTGCTATTTATTTAGCGTCGAATACATGGTGACTTTCTGCTGAATAATAAGACATCGTGGAAAAGAAGATAAGCTAAACTACTGCAGTTTAAGGATGAAGATCCAGTATCACTGATTTTCCTCCAGCCCTCAGCCAAAAAGAGAACAGGACCTGGTGGATGAACCACTGAGCTTCCCGTGCTTTGTGGTGAGACGATTCCCAGGGAACTCAATTGCACTGATTCCCCAGAGGATCTCATGGGTCACCTGCCCATGGGTGCCCCCTGAGTGACCTCCTTCCCTCCCTGCCTTACTTCCTCACCCTCTATGTTAGTCATCTAGGGCTGCCATAACAAGGGACCACACACCGGGTGGCTCCAACAACAAATATATGGTTCTCATTTCTGGAGACTGAAGTCAGAGACCCAGGTGTCTGCAGGGTTGATTTCCTCGGTGGTCTCTCTGCTTGTCCTGTGGAAAGCTGTCTTTGCCTTGTGCCTTCTCTCTGTATTCTTGTATGTCAGTTTGCTTTTCTTAGAAGGACAGCAGTCATATCAGATTAGGACCTACCTTGCTGCTGCTAAGTCACTTCAGTCGTGTCCGACTCTGTGTGACCCCATAGACGGCAGCCCACCAGGCTCCCCCGTCCCTGGGATTCTCCAGGCAAGAACACTGGAGTGGGTTGCCATTTCCTTCTCCAATGTGTGAAAGTGAAAAGTGAAAGTGAAGTCGCTCAGTCGTGTCCGACCCTTAGCGACCCCATGGATTGCAGCCTACCAGGCTCCTCCATCCGTGGGATTTTCTAGGCAAGAGTACTGGAGTGGCTTGCCATTGCCTTCTCCGAGGACCTACCTTAAAGACCTCATTTTTACAGTAATTATCTCTTTAAAGACCCTGTTTTCAAATATAATCCTATCTGTGGCCCTGTGAGTTGGGATTTTAACATATGAATTTGGGGTGGGGAAGGGATGAAGTTCAACCTATAGAACCCTCTCATGTATATTTCCTGCTTCATCTCCTAAATATACTTCTTGTTCTCAAATCCCTATCTATTGCTTCTGAGGCAATTCAAACTATTTTGCTATGGTTTACTTTTTTAATGTTTTTCAGTTCAGTTCAGTTCTGTCACTCAGTTGTGTCTGACTCTTTGCGACCTCATGTACTGCAACATGCCAGGTCTCCCTGTCCATCGTCAACTCCGGGTTTTGTTCCGTTCAGTCGCTCAGTCGTGTCCGACTCTACGCGACCCCGTGGACTGAAGCCTATCAGGCTTCTCCGTCCATGGGATTTTCCAGGCAAGAATACTGGAGTGGGTTACCGTTTCCTTCTCCAGGGGATCTTCCCGAGCCAGGGATCGAACCCGGTCTCCCGCATTGGAGGTAGATGCGTTAACCTCTGAGCTACCAGGGAAGCCACATCGCCAGCTCCCGGAGTTTACTCAAACTCATGTCCATTGAGTCGGTGATACCATCCAACCATCTTATCCTCTGTCGTTCCCTTCTCCTCCTGCCTTCAATCTTTCCCAGCATCAGGGTCTTTTCAAATGAATCAGCTCTTCGCATCAGGTGGCCGAAGTATTGGAGTTTCAGGTTCAACATCAGTCCTCCCAATGATCATTCAGGACTGATTTCCTTTAGGATGGACTCGTTGGATCTCTTTGCAGTCCAAGGGACTCTCAAGAGTCTTCTCCAACATCACAGTTCAAAAGCATCAATTCTTTGGCCCTCAGCTTTCTTTATAGGCCAACTCTCACATCCATACATGACCACTGGAAAAACCATAGCCTTGACTAGACGGACCTTTGTTACCTTTATAAATAACTAATTCTTTAACAAACTTCTGCCAGTGTGGAATTATTAACATCTACATTCTATATATAAACTGACAGAGATGCCATAAATATTCCCAACAATTTGTAAAGAGGGGGAAAAAAAAACAAGAGGCCTTTGATGAGAACACAGATCTATGTGAGTCAGCATCTTTACATTCCTACCTCTTGCCTCTGTCATGGTCTTTAGTAATTTTCAGAAAGTCTCTAGAAAACCTCAAGAGAACTCATGATACTGTAGATAAAAATCTTAACTCTTCTAAGTTGTTTTTTCTGTCCAAAAACGTGTTTGTACTGAGACTTGAACAGAAATGCATTCCTATTTCTCAGATCAGCTTAACCAGCCTCCCTGAGCACAGTCTCCAGGGAATGCATTAGTTTGGTCCCAGGGAAATGCAACATGAATAAGATCCTGTTCCCCTAAACTCCCTTGTGAAAAATATCATGTAGATTTTAGTGCAAAGAAGCACTTCATTTTCAATGTGGAAAGACATGTTTCCTTTTTGGAAATTCAGAACTAAATAACAGCTTATATTTCCCTTTCAAGTAGGGCTTCTGGAAAACATTAGGCTTATCCATATTATTGTTGTGTTTGCAATTGGTTCCCATTCTCTTTGATGTATTTTATTTATTCACATTCTGATATTTCACAGCACCAACCACCATAAAACAATGACACCCATCACCAACAATAGCAACTGCTATTTACCATTATTAATAAAAACACATCATGTCTTAGGTTCCATGATTTACATGCATTTTATTATTTATTATGCAACAACTCAATGATGTGATTGACTAAACAAACAACAGTCAACAAGCTGTTTTAGAGAAATGGGATTCCTTTCTTAAGATCATGCAACTAACCGATGAGATGCTGGGGATTCAAACTTGTGTCTATGTGACTCCAAAGCCTGGGGTTAACCTCAACAACAAAAATCTACATGCCATAGTTGGGGCAATTTTAAATATCTTGTAAAAAGAGGTGGACTGGGCTTTCCCTGGTGGCTCAGTGGCAAAGAATCAGCCTACCGATGCAGGAGACATGAGTTCAATCCCTGGCCTGGGAAGATCCCACATGTAGCAGGAAAACAAAGCCCAAGTATGGCAACTGTTGACCCTGTGCTCTAGAGCCTGGGGGTTGCAACTGTTGAGGCCATGTGCCACAGCTACTGAACCTCTACACCTGGAGCCCATGCTCTGCAACAAGAGAAGCTACTGCAGTGACAAGTCTGCTCACTGCAGTTGGAGTGTAGCCCCTGATCGCCGCAACCAGAGAAAAGTCCGTGTAGCAACAGAGACCCAGGACAGTCAAAACACAAATAAATAAAAATAAAAAAAATAAAGATGTGGACTGTATACCATGGTGGGTGTGTGTGTGTCCGTGATATGGAGATGCTTTGCTCAGAATCCCTTTCCCAGAATTGATGCAGGAAGCACAAGACGCTACAGCATCAGCCCAAGATGCTACAGCTTCATACCCAACACCGGTGGGGGAAAGAATGCCAAAGTCATGCTTTCACGAGGCTGCTTGTGGCTAATGACTGAGTAAGGGGGTGGTTATCAAGCAGGCCCACTCCTACTCCTTGAAGGGAAACTCTTCCAAAGGATCACTTTGGCCTAGAGACATTTATTGGCTTAACTGAGATGTTCTCCAAATTTCGGAGTGGTCTGAGGCTCTTTCTATTCAACTCTTCTGTCCCTCTCTTCTTTCACAGATATCAGATTTGGTCTATGACTCTCCTGATCTACTCCTCATCCCTCCTTCTTTAGTTTTCAGAGGCACTTATTTTTCCCACTATGATTTTTCTTAATTTGATTTTTATTTTGTATCAGAGTATTGCAATGTTGTGTTAATTTCAGGTGTACAGCAAAGTCGTTCAGTTATACATATACATATATCCATTCTTTTTCAGATTCTTTTCCCATATTACAGAATATTGAGTAGAGTTCCCTGGGCTATACAGTAGATTTTTGTTGATTATTTATTTTATGTATGCTGAATGTGTGTTCAGTCGTGTCTGACTCTCCACGACCCCATGGACTGTGGCCTACCAGGCTCCTCTGTATATGGAATTTTCCAGGCAAGAATACTGGAGTAGGTTGCCATTTCCTACTCCAGGGGATCTTCCCTACCCAAGGATTAAACCTGCATCTCTTGCATCTCCTGCATTGGTAGACAGATTCTTTATCACTGCACCATCTGGGAAGTCCATTTTATATACAATAGTGTGCGTATATCAACCCCAGACTCCCAATTATCCTTCCGCCTGATCTTCCCCCTCTGGTAACCATGCTTGTTTTTGAAGTCTATGATTCTGTTTCTGTTTTGTAAGTAAGTTCATTTCTATAATTTCTGAGCCATCTCCCAGTAAACCTCATGTACTTCTAATCTCATCTTTCATCAGAGAGAAGGCTAGAATAAAAGAAACTAAGTGTACTCATTTTTAAATATTTTTTCTATAATCCAAGAGCTAACTTATGCCTGTGACATACTCAGCACTCAAGAAATAGTAGTTGGATAAATGCCTCCCATGTCCCAATTGCCTATAATATTGGAGTAATGGGTAACAGAGACGGGAGTCATGATGTAAAAAGGGTCTGTGATGAGAGATGCATAAGTCAAGTTTTTTGGTTGGAGAAGATTAGATTGAAGATACAAGCAGAGAGCTTCATGGAAGGAAAGCATTCCACACAATGAGGTCTCCATGAGTGCAGAAAAGTCAAAGATGTTCATTAGTAGAACTACAGAAACAGTACAAATGAACTAGAGAGGTCTTTTTCTATTACACAGCTTCTACTGGCCAAGTAAGTGGTGACACATGACTGGAGTAGCTTTACAGAGCATAAATGGGGAGCAGAATGGAGAGGAAGACTGGGGAATGGATTGTGTGTGAAACTGTACTGTTTTATGGTTCCATTTCTTTTCCTCTTTAAATTGTAGGATAATTGCTTTATACTTGTTGTGTTGATTTCTGTTGCACAACAATATGAATCAGTCATAAGTTTACATAGACCCTCTCCCTCTTGAGCCTCCTTCCCACCTCCTGCAATGATCCAGAAAGGAGAATGTAGTTCCCTCCAACCAGGGCTGCCCAGTAGAATCACAATGCAAGCTTCACATGAGCCACACATTTGTGACTCAAAATTTTCTGCTATGTGCATGAGAAAATAGGTGAAGATAATTTAATAACATATTTTAAATATCCAAAGTATTGTTACTTCATCATGTAATAAATATAAAAGTTATTCATGAGATTTTTTACATTGTTTTTTATTAGGATTGAATAAATCTTCAAAATCTGACATTTTATACTGAACAGCACATCTCAGTTCAAACCAGCCACGTGTGAGTGTTCAGCGGGCATCTGTGTCTACTGAACACCTCAGCTCTGGGCGACCCAAGTACTTCAGCATGCCACTCTTGCCTGTCCTTCACTGTCTCCCAGAGTTTGCTCAAACTCATGTCCACTGAGTCAGTGATGCCATCCAACCATCTCATCCTCTGTTGCCCCCTTCTCCTGACTTCAATCTTTCCCAGCATCAGGGTCCTTTCTTCAGAGTAAGTTCTTCGCATCAGGTGGCCAAAGTATTGGAGTTTCAGCTTCAGCATCAGTCCTTCCAATGAATATTCAGGGTTGATTTCCCTAAGGACTTACTGATATGATCTCTTTGCTGTTCAAGGGACTCTCAAGAGTGTTCTCCAGCACCACACGTTCTCCAGCATCAGTTCTGCAGTGCTCAGCTTTCTTTATGTCCAACTCTCATATCTGTATATGACTACTGGCAAAACTATAGTTTTGACTATATGGGCCTTTGAGAGGACTGGCTTTGGAGAATTCAGCTCTTGCCCTGGCTAAGTGTGTGACTGTAAGCACATCAGGGCATCTCTGAGTCTCTATGGCCTCAGATGTATAATGATGAAAAAGCTATCCAGCTCTTAATTGCTTGTTCTTCTTTACCCATGAAGTTATTGTCCATGCTTTGTTACAGGCACAATTCTATGTGCCTTGCAACACAAATTTAATTTACCTAATTGGAAGGACTGATGCTAAAGCTGAAACTGCAATACTTTGGCCACCTCATGCGATGAGTTGACTCACTGGAAAAGAGTCTGATGCTGGGAGGGATTGGGGGCGGGAGGAGATGGGGACGACAGAGAATGAGATGGCTGGGTGGCATCACCAACTCGATGGACATGAGTTTGAGTGAACTCCGGGAGTTGTGATGGACAGGGAGGCCTGGTGTGCTGTGATTCATGGGGTCGCAGAGTCGGACACGACTGAGCAACTAAAGTGAACTGAACTGAGTGACTATATAACATCCAACTGAAGAGTAGCAGAGGGGTACTCTTTCTGCCCCCTTCTGATGTCTATGTCAGAAGCTTTCTGTATCTCCTTTATACTTTAATAAAACTTTATTACACAAAAGCTCTGAGGGATCAAGCCTCGTCTCTGGCCCCGGATTGACTTCTTCTCCGGAGGCCAAGATCCCGGTGTCTTTGTGTCATTCCGCAACACTGTGAGAAAGAGAGGTGAATGACTCATCCAGGGTCACCCAGTGAGTAAGTGGTAGAGTCAACATTCAAACCCCGGCCATCCAGCACCAGAATCCATGTTCTTATCATTCTATCATGCTGTATCCCTAACAGGGCTTTAAGAACCCAAATTATAAACAACAACAGCCAAGCAAAGTGCTCAGGAGGCAAGAATTTCTAGACACAACCAGGAGGTAACTCTGTAGACAGCAGAGTTGAGTTCTGTAATAGAATTTGTATAAAACAAACTCTATTATCCCCAATCTAATATGAACTTATTTCTTGACAGGCTTAGAATTAGTTTCTATCCAAATAGAGTTTTAAAAAGTTATGTTCTTTAACATTTTATAGCACTGAGCAGTTTAACAAGCACTTTTATATGCATTCACACATTCAATCACTAAGAGGGAACTATCATTAATTTTCTTTCCAGGAAAGTGAGAGGAAGTTTCAGAGTGGCAGGGAGACTTATCCATTGTCATAGAGTAAGAGGTCTTGAAACAAGGTCTCGAATTAAAATCTGCCAATCTTCCTTGGCATTTTTAGACCTGTTGTCAAGCCCATGTACACTCAAATGAACATTGTTGTACAGATTATCATTTGAAAGAACTGTGTGTCTCTACACAGGGTTTTTGCACTTGTCATTTCTTCTACTTCAACAGTATATAATGCCCATTCTAATAGGTTAAATTATTTCTCACCACGGGATATTGAAGTCCTAATCCCCAACAGGTGTGAATGTGATCTTATTTGGAAATAGAATCTTTGCAGGTGAGCAAGTCAAGATGAGGTCATTAGGTTGGAAGCTTTTAATCCAGCATGACTGATGTTCTTACAAAAAAGGGGAAATTTGGACAAAGGGACAGACACATACAAAGGACAGATAATGTATAAACAGGCAAAAGATGGCCATCTACAAATCCAGGAGCACTTGAGGCTTCCAGAAGCTAGGAAAAAAGAGGAGTAGATTCTCTTTTACAGATCTCAGAAGGAACCAACCCTTCAATCTTAGCTCAGACTGTTATAATAAATCACCATGGAAGGACTGATGCTGCAGCTGAAACTCCAATACTTCGGCCACCTGGTTCAGAGAGTGACTCATTGGATAAGACACCGATAATGAAGACTAAGGAAAGGAGAAGGGCAGGAGGAGAAGGGGTCGACAGAGGATGAGATGGGTGGACAGCATCACTGACTCAATGGATGTAAGTCTGAGCAAACTCCAAAGATAGTGAAGGACAGGGACTTCTGGCACACTGCAGTCCATTACAAAGAGTTGGCTATGACTTAGTGACTGAACAATAACAACGATGGCCTGTGTGGTTTATTCACAACAAAAATTTATTTCTCACAGTTCAGGATGTCTGAGAGAAAAGTGCCAAGGTGGTCAGGTTCTGGTGAAATCCCTCTTTCAGATGTCTGACTTCTCTCTGTGACCTCACATGGTGGAAAAGAACAAGAGAACTCTCTGGGGGTCCCTTTTATAATATAATATCACTAATCCCATTCATGGAGCTCTATCCTCATGACTGAGTTACCTCTCAAAAAACCGCACCTCCTAATACCATCACATTGGGATGTGGGATGTCAGCAAAAGAATTTTGGAGAAACACAAGCATTAAGATCATAACACCTGCCAATAGCTTCTTTGGGCTTCTAGTCTTGAGAGCTGCAAAACACTTAACACCTATTGTTTAAATCATCATGGTCTGTGGTTCTTTTCTACAGCAGCCCTAGGAAACATACACTCATGACCTTTTTGCAACTCTGTGCTGCAGTGTGATCCCTTCAAAGATGCTTTACCTGAACGTCACCTGTCTCATTACTGTGAATCATTTCACCAGGTCATTTCCTTCTTTATCAAATTTCTGGAAAAAAAAAAAACACAAAAAACCTTGTCTGTCTGTGCCAAGTCCACCTCTTTAAATTAGAATGATAGCATAGTGAAGGTAAGTATCACATGTGTCTTGTTCATCAAGCGTGCTTGGCATAAAGTGCAAATAAACTAAATATTTACTGATTGGTAAAGAAGGGGGAGTGGGGAAGAAGGCCAGGTATGAGGGAAGGAAGAAAGGACAAAAGGAAGGGAGGAAGGAAGAGAGGGGGATATTAAAGATGGAGTTGGATCTACCTTTTGCAAAAGTACTTTGCTCATCACAAGGAAATATGTGGATATTAGTGATCCTATCATCATTATTACTGCATTTTTCATTGTGTTTGAATTCATTTGTGCACCATTAGATTTGGACTTTACAGGCTGACTTTATTTTTCTGGGCTCCAAAATCACTGCAGATGGTGATTGCAGCAATGAAATTAAAAGATGGTAATTCCTTAGAAGGAAAGTTATGACCAACCTAGACGGCATATTAAAAAGCAGAGACATTATTTTGTCAACAAAGGTCTATCTAGTCAAGGCTATGGTTTTTCCAGTGGTCACGTATGGATGTGAGAGTTGCACTATAAAGAAAGCTGAGCACTGAAGACTTGATGCTTTTGAACTGTGGTGTTGGAGAAGACTCTTGAGAGTCCCTTGGACTGCAAGGAAATCCAGCCAGTCCATCCTAAAGGAGATCAGTCCTGGGTGTTCATTGAAAGGACTGATGCTAAAGCTGAAACTCCAATCCTTTGGCCACCTGATGCGAAGAACTGACTCATTTGAAAAGACCCTGATGCTGGGAAAGATTGAGGGCAGGCGGATAAGGGGACAACAGAGGATGAGATGGTTGGATGGCATCACCGACTCAATGGACATGGATTTGGGTGAACTCTGGGAGTTGGTGATGGACAGGGAGGCCTGGCGTGCTGCGGTTCATGGGGTCACAAAGAGTCAGACATGACTGAGAGACTGAACTGAACTGAAAGGAAGAAATCTGCTGTTTCCTTGAATGTGTTTGTCCACAGTTTTATTTCGTCTTCAACTACTGATCCCTTTGACTTTGAAGTGTAGCAATCATAAGATTTCCTAAAAATAAGTATTTACTTTATTAATATGCTTGCTCATTTACTAATTGCTTTTTTTAAATACCAGAGCGTCTTCTACAGCTGAGGTTTGCGTAACCTTTATCGATTTTACTTTACTTCTAATTACATGTGTTCCTCATTTGCAGCTAAAAGTAACTCTTGTCACCACTCCTGTCAAATTTGATTCATGACACCTTAATTATTATAATTTCTTTTTCCTGCAATAGCAGCAGAGTGTCCACATACATTTTTGTTAGGTCAATTCTTCATGCAAAAAAAAAAATGGAAATTTGATTTTAAGGAAGCAGAGTTTTAGATGGGGTCCTTATGTTTACCTTTCAATAAGTGAACCACTTTTATTCCTTTCTCATTGGGGGTTATTTCTTGTGAGGACACTATTATTGTGCAGTAGAAAGAGAAGTTGAATCAGACACCGGAAACTCAGTTCAATCTCTAGATTTGCAACGTGTCCTTGTAATGGGACTTTGAAGAAGTTACTTAAGTTTTCTGGCTTGTAGGTTTCTTGCCTTTAAGATGGACTCAGTGACATCACAAGTCTGGGCGTAGCCCAACTGGGATGACTTTAAATGCATGTTGACATTCCCCATGAATTGCAGAGTTTTCAGAAAAATGACACCGGCTTCCTTTGTGCTGTTTCTTCTTTACCTAAATTTTCTTTCACTGTCTCCTAGATTACATCTGGTAAGATTAGATGGGGGCAAGAGAAAAGAAGAAAGAGAGAGAGACAGAGGCAAAGAGAGACAAAGACAGAGAAAGCCCTCTGTGTAGCTGGTCCATCCTTAAATCTCACCCTAGAACAAAGAAGAAGCTTTGGTTGAAAGCAGGAAGTCATTGCAATTCTCACATAGCTGGAGGCGTGTGTGCCTGTGAGAAAAAGACAAGGACTTTGCTTCCATACACCGGCTCTGTCACCAACTAATCCAGAAACCTGAAAAAGAATGATTTAACATCTCACATCCTATGTTTCCTTATTTGAAAACAGTATTTGTGAGGTGAAAAGAGATTTATGTAACAAGTGTTTGAGGAGTGTGCCTGATCCATTCCACTTGACAGTATGCCTTCTATCTTATAAATTTTGTCGAACCCTTCTGGCTACAGGCTTTGGGAATCTTTGTGGATCTGCAGATTTTCAGGACCCCTTTCCCTTGCTCTTGTTTGGGCTTGCATGTTCCCATTGCTTGGGAAGCACTTTGGATGCTGAAGTTCTGGTCGGACCAGATGGGAACTAAGAGAGAGGGACAGGGAACTGAGAATTCGAGATCCTTTTGAGTGGAGGTAACAATGCTTCTCTTATAATCTTGTGTGAGCAGTGGGGAAGTGCCTTACCCCCTGGAGTCCCTTAATTTTACATCAGTCAACACACATTTGGCGCCAGTTCCACAGTTGGTGGGCTTTAACATTATTGTCATCTGTTTGACTCCCATTCTTTCCAGAAAAGAGAGCATAGGGAATTGTTGTTGCTGTTCAGAGGCTCAGTCTTGTCCAACTCTTTGCGACCCCATGGATTTTATGACCCCATGCAGCTCCATGGACTGCAACATGCCAGGCTTCTCTGTCCTTCACTGTCTCCTGGAGTTTGCTCAAATTCATGTCCATTGAGTCAGTGATGGGGGCTTCCCTGGTAGCTCAGTCAGTAAAGAATCTCCTGCAATGCAGGAGACCTTGGTTCGATTCATGGGTTGGGAAGATCTGCTGGAGAAGGGATAGGCTACCCACTCCAGGATACTTGGGTTTCACATGTGCCTCAACTGGTAAAGAATCCACCTGCAATGCGGGAGACCTGGGTTCGATCCCTGGGTTGAGAAGATCCTCTGGAGAAGGGAAAGGCTACTTACTCCAGTATTCTGGCCTGGAGAATTCCATGGACTGTATAGTCCATGGGGTCACAAAGAGTTGGACATGACTGAGCGACTTTCACTTTGAGCCAGTGATAGGGGATAAAAGATAGTAATGGAGCCTCTACTGAAGAATATAGCCATGTGTGCTGTGCTGTATTTCCTCTATTCCCCCCTCCACTTCCTCTCTACACTTGTTTAATTTGCCCAGGACCCTAAGCCACACTGCATGCACTACAACCATGACCCCCTTTGTGTCCCACACTCTGGGCAGCCCAGTCAGCAGGCAGTGAGGTTCAAGTCTGGATAGAGTCAAGGACTAGGCTGAGGGTTTTTCACTTGGCTTCTTTCTCATGGCTGAGTCTCTGGACTGAGACAGCAGGCAGCCCCCTCCACGCACTTCTCCACCCTCTAGATCCTGGGATCTTCTCCCTCCTCTGCCAACTACAAGCCTGGGAGTGACAGTTCCCCTTCCCACTGCCCATGACCTTGCACTTTCCTCAAAACCTGCCCATTCCTTTGTAACTTGTTCCTTTATTAACATTCTGCACATGGCCCACTTTGTGCCATCTGTCACTGCCTAGGCTGGCCCCGACTGATGTAGATAACAACCCACTTTACCAAGGGTCTGTTCTTCTGTCCCACAATGCAGAATTGTCACTGGGAAGGGGACTCTCAGCCAAGGGATTGCCTTACCAGACCCTTTGCCCCAGTGTGGGTCACGTGACCAGTTGGAGCCAATAGCAGGGAAGATGCCATGAGGAATGCTTTGTGGTGCAGTCCTGCACTCTGATCTGTTTCCGAGTCAATTTTAGAGCTGCTGCTTGAGGTGGAGTTCTCACAAGATGTGGAAAGAGTCTCCATTCCCACAGTCACTGAAGAAGGGGAACCCGCTAACCTAAAAACAAGTGAGAAAAAAATTTTAATATATTAAGTCACTGAACCTACACATTGTTCTACTGGTTAGCCTACCCTGAGTAATAGAAAGAAGTCACTACCTGTACTTTGAATACGTGATTTTTAATCTTCCTAATACACCTTTAATCTGAGGATGAACATTATCATTTCCAGATGTGGAAATGAAGACACAGTGAATTAGTTCTCCGAGGTCACACAGAGAAGCATGTGTTGTGGGCTGAATTCTGTACCTGGCCCCCAAATCAGATGTTGAGGTTCTAACCTGAGCACCTCAGAATGTGACTGGATTTGAAAATAAAGTCTTTAAAGAGATAATTGAGATAAAAAGGAGTCATTAGGGTGGGCTCCAATCCAACATGGCTGATCTTGTAAGAAGAGATTTGAACACAGACACACACAAAGGGAAGACAATGTAACAACACAGAGAAAAGAGGGTCATCTACAAACCAAAGAGAGAGACTTCAGAAGAACAATGCTTCAAGGCTCCTTGATCTCACAATTCTAGCCTGAAGGACTGTGAGAAAATAAGCTTTTAAAATTGAAACCATCCAGTCTACGATAATTTGTTCTTACATGTCCAGCAAACTAATACAGTATCATTACTGAGGTGGAATATCACATACTCCATTCACCCTGACTCCTGGGACACAGTTATAGTCTCAGCTCTGGAGCCTGTATGTAATCAGACAGATTGGTGTGCAAGAGACAGCTGGGTCAAACTAAGAAGTAACATGGCATGAATTTTTGAGTGGCCCCATCTCCTTCCCAGGGCTTCCCAGGTGGTGCAGTGATAAAAGAATCCTCTTGCCAATGCAGGAGAAACAAGAGAGGTGGGTTTGATTCCTGGGTCGAGAAGATCCTCTGGAGTAGAAAATGGCACCTACCCCAGTATTCGTGCCTGAAAAATTTCATGGACAGGTAGGCTACAGTCCATGGATTACAGAGTCAGACACAACTGAGCGACAACACATCCACACACATCTCCTTTTATCTACTCCTTCCACTTTCTCTAGCAGCACTCTTTCCCCTTTTACCTTGGGGCAATATTTGCATGATCTGCTTCAGTCAATGTTCCCACCTACATTTTGCAGGGTGGGAATTGTAGCTCTGAGAGGAAAAGCACTATTTCGGAGGGATCAGCTTAAAGTCCTGCATCTTCACTGTTCTGCGAGGAAACTGGAGCTCACAGAGTCTGAGTGATTCAGCCACAGACATTAGACATGAGGTCTTTTGACCTTCATATCACTTCTCTGTCCTTACAGAGTAGACAGAGGCAAATTGCTCTTCAAAGGATGATACCGCCTTCCAAGTGCTATGAATTATAGAATATTTTCGTATTAAAAATGAGTCTGTGCTGTTTAGGAAAGGATGGAACTGATATTGAGTGATGAATGAACCCTTGCCAGATTCCAGCGATGTAAATGAGCATGGTTTCCATATGCCAAACAGTACAATGAGAAGCTGAGAACCCACAATCACTTCATCACAGGGGCAGAGACTAACATTGGAGCAGGAGTCTAACTGCCTTTGTTTTTGAAGCAGCTCAGTTTCTGAGTAACATTGGGGTGAGCTCAGTTGCTGAGGAAGTGAAGTGAAGTGAAAGTCACTCAGTAGTGTCTGACTCTTTGCGATCCCATGGGCTGTAGTCCGTGGAATTCTCCAGGCCAGAATACTGGAGTCGATAGCCTTTTAGTGTCAAACTAGATTCATCCTTCTGTTGACTTCCATGGGCACAAACAGTCACCAACATCTGGAATGAGACAGTCTGGGGGCTTCCAGTTGCAGGATCCTGGATTGACCCTTTACATTCACTGAGACTGCATTTTCTCGTCAACAAAACTGGAAACAGTAAAAATAACTAGATGGAAAGTCGGTTGGAGTAATTAAACATTTTCAATGCCTAGTTCAGCTTTTGAGATCTCGTACTTGATCCGTCAGTTTTAATTCTGTCTACCCTACACATCAATTTTTCACTCTCTACAATGCGTGTACATAACACTTGGATTGTCTAACTCTCAAGGCAGTTGTCTGGGTTAAATTAGGTGATGTGTTTGCAGGCAACTAGATTTTATACTGTTGTTTTCATGTAATGCTATAGTAGTGATTCTTCCAGCTCTTGCATCTCAGATCTTTGTGCATGAAAGTGGTTCAGTAAATGCTTATCAAATTGAATCATATTAAATCAAATCCCCTTGTTTAAATTCTACATTTTTATCTGCTAAAGAAATCCACAAGTATTGTTTCTTAATCAAAGCACTAAAGTTGTTAGCATTTGTATATTAAAAAAGGAAAGGAAAAACAACCTAAATATTGACTTAAAGTTGCAGTGCCTACTACTACGGATGACAGAAGGGCACGTTTGAAGCAAATATACACTACAGACTGCAGACCTACCATTTCCTAACACACAATCATTGCACTGCCAAGGTTCCCAAACAAATAATTTTCATTTCCCAAATCACTCTGCTTTCAGTAAAATTGCAATCATTTTAAGGAACACCCATATGAGAAAATTGTAAAATATATTTCTAAAGATGATCACTGAATGGTCCATGTGAATTCTAGGTACAGATTTCCAATCATTTCACCCTGTGAGATTGCACAGTAATCAGATGGCAAAGTGTGGCATGTCTTCATCTCAAAGCCAGTAAAGAAATGGTGGAAATGCAATGTCTGCTTCTGCCCCACATTAAGCAACATGGTGCTGGAAAAAATGTCAGTTGGATTTTTCAGAATTTTCTGAAAGAAAAAAATTACTCAGTTGGACAGATGGAATACCTGTTTCACAGGCTCTCGACTCTTTTGTCTAATCCTTACACGGTTGTTGCTATTGTTCAGTCTTTCTGTCCTGTCTGATGCTTTGTGACCCCAGTGATTATAGTCCCCCAGGCTTCTCTGTCCATGGGATTTCCCAGGCAAGACTACTGGAGTGGGTTGCCATATCCTTCCCCAGTGGATTCAATCTCTTCCCAACCCAGAGATTGAATCTGCATTTCCCACATTGCAGGCAGATTCTTTACACTGAGCTACCAGGGAAGCCCCAATTCTTGCATCAGTTCAGTTCAGTTTAGTCACTCAGTCATGTCCGACTCTCCACGACCCCAGGAATCACAGCACGGCCTCCCTGTCCATCACCAACTCCCGGAGTTCACTCTAACTCATGTCCATCGAGTCGGTGATGTCATCCAGCCATCTCATTCTCTGCCGTCCCCTTCTACTCCTGCCCCCAATCCCTCCCAGCATCAGAGTCTTTTCCAGTGAGTCAACTCGTTGAATGAGGTGGCCAAAGTATTGTAGTTTCATCTTTAGCATCAGTCCTTCCAATGAACACCCAGGACTGATCTTTAGAATGGACTGGTTGGATCTCCTTGCAGTCCAAGGGACTCTTAAGAGTCTTCTCCAACACCACAGTTCAAAAGCATCAATTCTTCGGCGATCAGCTTTCTTCACAGTCCAACTCTGACATCCATACATGACCACGGGAAAAACCATAGCATTGACTAGACGGACCTTTGTTGGCAAAGTAATGTCTCTGCTTTTTAATATACTATCAAGGTTGGTCATAACTTTCCTTCCAAGGAGTAAGCGTCTTTTAATTTCATGGCTGCAATCAGCATCTGCAGTGATTTTGGAGCCCCAAAAAATAAAGTCTGACACTGTTTCCACTGTTTTTCCATCTATTCCCCATTACGTGATGGGACCAGATGCCATGATCTTTGTTTTCTGAATGTTGAGCTTCAAGCCAACCTTTTCACTCTCCTCTTTCACTTTCATCAAGAGGCTTTTTAGTTCCTCTTCACTTTCTGCCATAAGGGTGCTGTCATCTGCATATCTGAGGTTATTGATATTTCTGCTGACAATCTTGATTCCAGCTTGTGCTTCTTCCAGCCCAGCGTTCCTCATGATGTACTCTGCATATAAGTTAAATAAGCAGGGTGACAATATGACAATATACAGCCTTGACGTACTCCTTTTCCTATTTGGAACCAGTCTGTTGCCATGTACAGTTCTGACTGTTGCTTCCTGACCTGCATACAGGTTTCTCAAGAGGCAGGTCAGGTGGTCTGGTATTCCCATCTCTTTCAGAATTTTCCACCGTTTATTGTGATCCACACAGTCAAAGGCTTTGGCATAATCAATAAAGCAGAAATAGATGTTTTTCTGGAACTCTCTTGCTTTCTCCATGATCCAGAGGATTTTGGCCATTTGATCTTTGGTGCCTCTGCCTTTTCTAAAACCTGCTTGAACATCTGGGAGTTCATGGTTCACATATTGCTGAAGCCTGTCTTGGAGAATTTTGAGCATGACTTTACTAGTGTGTGAGATGAGTGAAATTGTGCAGTAGTTTGAGCATTCTTTGGCATTGCCTTTCTTTGGGATTGGAATGAAGACTGACCTTTTCCAGTCCTGTGGCCACTGATGAGTTTGCTGGCATATTGAGTGAAGCACTTTCACAGCATCATCTTTCAAGATTTGAAATAGCTCAACTGGAATTCCATCACCTCCACTAGCTTTGTTCGTAGTGATGCTTTCTAAGGCCCACTTGACTTCACATTCCAAGATGTCTGGCTCTAGGTCAGTGATCACATTATATCCATTTAGCTTTTACATAGAATTTTTGAATATATTACCTTAGGCCATTCTTTTTTTTTTTTTTAATTTTTATTTTATTTTTTTAATCAAATAATCCAATTTTATTTTTTTTTCAAGTTGAACAGACTAAATTTCTTTAAACAAACTTACTTATACTCCAGAGTCCTTTAAAAACTTAATAGCATTTATACATTGAAGGTATTTGATTTTCTTGTAACTAGCACTTCAAATGCAACAAGCATTTGAAGCAACAAGCATTTGACCCAACAAGTAAAACTTTTTACAGTTCATAACTTTTATAAATAAAATAAATTAAATGTACAGTGAATAAGTTCTCTGAAATATTTCAATATTTCTGCAGGTTTAGTAACATCGTAAAATACATTTCAACTAAAATTCACAAATCTAAAAACCTGTTAGGCATTTTTAGGCGTTTTAAGTTGGAAATGAAGACCAATGTTACATCGTAATATGCCAATTACAAATAGTACTTCAAATAGCAAATACTACAGTTTGTCCCAAACTTTAAAAACTATTCATGAACTCAACACTGAACTATTGATGGCTATGAGAATTGTTTCCTAGCCTTTTTGAAAATTTCAACCCATTTACGTTTAAGGTAATTATTGATAAGTACGATCCCGTAGCCATTTTCTTTATTGCTTTGTGTTCAAGTTTATACACTTTTTCTGTGTTTGCTGTCTATAGAAGATCCTTTAGCATTTGTTGGAGAGCTGGTTTGGTGATGCTGAATTCCCTCAGCTTTTGCTTGTCTGTAAAGCTTTTGATTTCTCCTTCATATTTGAATGAGATCCTTGCTGGGTATAGTAATCTGGGCTGTAGGGTATTTTCTTTCATCACTTTAAGTATGTCTTGCCACTCCCTTCTGGCCTGAAGAGTTTCTGTTGAAAGATCAGCTGTTATCCTTATGGGAATCCCCTTATGCGTTATTTGCTGCTTTTCCCTTGCTGCTTTTAATATTTGTTCTTTGTGTTTGATCTTTGTTAATTTGATTAATATGTGTCTTGGAGTATTTCGCCTTGGGTTTATCCTGTTGGGGACTCTCTGGGTTTCTTGGACTTGGGTGATTATTTCTTTCCCCATTTTAGGGAAGTTTTCAACTATTATCTCCTCCAGTATTCTCTCATGATCTTTCTTTTTGTCCTCTTCTTCTGGGACTCCTATATTACCTTAGGCCATTCTTATAATAACTTGATGAATTATTTCAATCCTTACTTGATAAATAAGCAAACTAAAAATCAGATAAGTTTGCTACATGAGAGAGTGAGTGAGGAGCCTTGATTCCCCATAAGGATCACCTCTGATGTTTATGGGAAAACTAATGGCTTAGTGGGTAAAGAATCTGCCTGCAATGCAGAAGACACAGGAGACATGAATTTGATCCCTACATTGGGAAGATTCCCTGAAGAAGGAAATGGCAACCCACTCCAATATTCTTGCTTGCAAAATCCCATGGACAGTGGAGCCTGGTAGACTACAGTCTATGAGGTTGCAAAGAGTTGAGCATGACTGAATGAGTAGGTGTGTGAGTCAGAATATAAGAAACAGAAAACAAACAAACAAAAAGAAAGTGCATATCATTAGCACTCCTCTGTATATGCAAATCACCAGGTCTGGAGGAAAGGTCCAAGAATCTGTATGATATAAATATCTCCAGGGATCTAAAAAGGAGCCAAGCTTAAGAGCCACCAGAATATCGGAAAGAACATGGATCTTGAGCTTGGATCAGAATTCTGATAGAGTCTGATTTCTCTAAAAAGCTGAGTCTAAGACAGAAGTTTAGGTGTGTGAGGATTTTATTGGGGTATGTGGTTCCAGGGATCAGTCAAGAAAAATAGGAGAAGAGAGGAGGGAAGAAAGGAAGAAGAGCCAGTGCAAGGCTGCTCACAGATTTGGCCTCTGCCATGATGACCGGGTGTACAATCCAAGAGACCACATGGAATGAACGTTGGGACTGTCCACCTGGGGAAATGCATTTATGCACTAGTTCCATACCTCTTGGTCAAAGATTAGCCACAGCCTCACATCCAGGCTGCACAGGCAGGACAGTTTAAGAACACAGAGATCTGTAGGCTGAAGGGAAAATGCTCAGGACAAAATCTGATGGAGGTGCCATTAGTCTGTGCCACCTTGAAGCTGGTCTGCTTCTGTGCAGAACTGAGGTTGTGGCAGAAATAAAAGAGGATTTGAAGAGATGTCTAAGAAGTACCCAACGTTAACCCCACTCTGTTCCCTGCCTTCTGGGTGACCTTGGACTTCTTACCCAAGCCTTTCTCAACTTGAGCAACTGCAGGGATAAACATTATAGAACTTGAGGGTGGATTCATCTTCCAATGTTTAACATAACACATGTCCAGCATATAAACCAGGAGTGGAAAACGTGAAATCGCCTTGCCGTGTTTCCTTTTTTAAACATAAAGAGTTCTGAATCTCTTTGTGGAGGCTGACCTCCTCTAGATCTCCATGGGGACCATCTATAGGAATCTCTCACCTCACCCATTGAAGAAAGGAAACAAAACTGGAGATTTATCAGGAAATGAGGGAGAAGCCTACACTCCAAAGCCAACAACAACACAAAAAGTCACCACGTTTGTTCTCTGGAGCACAGGGAGAGGCTTGATCTTCAAATACAGATTTTTCAATCAGAAAAACAACATAGGATAAAAGCTGGTATATTTTTTAACATAAAGGGATGGATAAAACCTCAAACACATGCACTCAAAGAAGAAAAAATAGAAGAAGAAAGGATAAAAACACACTGTGAGGGCCTCCGGCACACAGACACACACACTAATTTTAGTTTCTATATGTTTAGATTTGTTGTTGTTGTTCAGTTGCTAAACAATGTCAACTCTTTGAGTCCCCATGAACTGCAGGACACTAGGCTTCCTTGTTCACTATCTCCTGGAGTTTGCTCAAACTCACATCATTGATTCAGTGATGCTATCCAACCATCTCATTCTCTGTAGCTCCTAAGGGACATCAACTCTGAATATTCACTGGAAGGACTGATGCTGAAGCTGAAGCTTCAATACTTTGGCCACCTGATGTGAAGAGCTGACTCATTGGAAAAGACCCTGCTGCTGGGAAAGATTGAGGACAGGAGAAGAAGGGGACGACAGAGGATGAGATGTTTAGATTGGCATGACAATAAGATTCTAGATAGCACTACATGGGTGCACAGCAGTTAACCAGCCATGGATGTCTTCCAAAGATTTACTGAGAAAAGGAAAGTAATGAGTATATTCACAGGAAGAGTAGGAAGGCACAACTTATTGGACACTTGATAGAAGATGGAGACACAGAAGCAAATAGGATCCTGCCTATTGACTTCCGAGATGGCTGTTCTTATACACATATGCATGATACTTGGGGATGCAGACAACGGTGATCACACGTCTTCCAGAGGTAGTGATGTTTGAGCTGAATTTCAATGTTCATATGAAATTCACCTGGTGTCCAAGAAGAGAAAGAGTTCATTCCATGGAGAAGTGAAAAAAAAAAAAAAAAGATCTAGAAGAAATGAAATTAAACTTTTGGTACACTCCAGCCTGTCATACTGGCTCACATACATTGAATAGCACAGGTATTAGAGTAAGAGACATTTAACTTCAGTTTCTTGCTTGTTTATTTACTGATTATTTGCCATCTTTGCATCACACTAAAACTTGCAACTTGGAGACCTTGAGTAACTTGCCCCAAATTGACCTCCCTGGATAGGTATAGAAGTAAAGAGCGAGCAGACATAAAGCCTTACTCAAGGCTTCAAAGAGTAAGGTTTTAATACCCTTGGCTACTATCACTCAGTGTGATGGAAGCATGAAGGTTAGTCTTCATAGAATCCTGCCAAAGCGTTTTCTATAAATAAACCCTTTCCCCATGTGTCCATTTCAGTCAACAAATGGGAAGCTCTGGATCTAGGGGAGGTGAACTTTCTGGTCATCAGGGAAGGACTTCCAAGAATGAAAGTAAAAATGGTTTATCCAAATTCTCCACAGCCAAAACACACCTTTGCTCCCTTTTCTGTCTGCTCCCATTCTACTTACTGACCAAGCTTCCCCAGGGAGCACTGATTTCAGGAAAAGCAAAGTTCTGCTCCATGTCAGCCCCTCAGAGTCCACTCTGTCTAATGGACTCCAAGCTTCATTGTACGACATCATTCTTCTCTTCTATGATGCTTAACTTTTCTTCACCACATTTAAACCTTTCTAGTATAATATTTGGGTTTTATTTGTGATTCGTATATGCCTTCATCACTAGAATACAAGCACTACAAAGCAAGGACTTTATTTCCCCCTGCTATTTTATTTAGGGTAATAGGTTTTCAAAAAATAATCAAAAAATAATAAAAATATGTTATTATTATACATAGTAATTATGGATATGTGAATACATGATTAATTAGTAAACATGGGAATACCAGTAATTTGGAAGGGAAGTCTTCATAATACCAGTTCCTCTTTTGTATTCTTTATTTTACAAAATTGCACAAAATTCTTTTCATGTATTCCAGCCTCAAACATGAGTAGTCTCTGATACCTTCCCTGCTCTGAAGCTCTCTCTACAGGTAAGAAAATGTTCGGTTACGTCATTAATTCTACCTTGTAATTATATATTCCTTTTTCCCCATCCTGGCTACTGGGATCATTGCTCACCTGGCTCGCCTTTATAACAACTGGACTGCTCTCTCTCTCTCTTTTTATTTTTTGTATGTCCATCTTCTTTGGTTTCCAGGCAGTAATCAGAAAAATCTTTCCAAAAAAAGCATCTGACTTTGTTAACCTATTCAAAATCATGACCATGTTTTAGAAGAATTTTCAGTGTCTCCAGCATTATTCTGTTCTTTAAATTTGTATCCTAGGGTCTAGCAATAATGAACTCCTTGCAGCAATTTCAAGCTTGCTTCTAGGCATTTGCACAAGTATTGCATAGCATCTGGCATTTCTATTCACTTTTCTGAGCCCCTCGTGAGCCTATAAACTTCATGAATTAGAAGACTACATTTTGTTTATCATTGTATTTCCAGAATCTACTAGAAACTATAGCACATCTAGGTGTCAATAAATAAATAAACAAAATAATTTTATATACCAATATCGTGTGTGTTGGTCAGAAAATATTAATCTTCTTGGGTTTGATCACCTGGGAAAAAGTAATTTCCAATTAAAATGTTGAGGCTCACTCTCAGTCTCTCTGTCCTGTCTGACTCTTCGTGGCTACATGGACTGTAGCCTGCAAGGCTCCTTGGTCCATGGGATTTTTCAGGCAAGAATACTGGAGTGGGCTTCCATTTCCTCCTCCAAGGAGTCTTCCCAACCCAGAGATAGAATCTGTGTCTCCTGCATTGGCAGGCAGATTCTTTACCACTGAGCCACTTGGGATCCCCAAATACTGAGGATGACACTAAAACTTCGCGATACCTCTAAGGCACATGTACTCTTCCTCTCTCTAACATCAATATTTGCTACAATTGGAAAAGCAACCCTAAGAAAATCTATAGCTTATCAGGATGGCCTAAATGATGCTTTTCCTCTTTAAAAAAAAAATGAAAAAGAAAAAGAGTAAAAAATAAATCATTACTTTCTGTACTCTCCATCAGCCCATCTGTCTCTTACAGGCCATCCTGGTTACAGCTACAAAAAAGGTTGACTGTGAACCATACCTCCTGCTTCTCGAGAAAGTCACATCTGGATATGCTTGTGTTCAGAAGCAGACAGGAGTTTGAGTATATTTTTTCAAAAGAGTGCTGCGGCATACCACATTGAGAATCTGCAAACAAAGCATGTATGCATTTATTTTAAAGGATGGGAAAAGAATAAACACTTCATAATTGGTGGACTGGAAGATATATGAAAGAGATATAAGAAGCAAAGCAAAACCTTAATCTCAGTGGTTAGAAGCAAATTAATAATAGCTATATTATGGAGAAGGAAAGGGCAACCCACCCCAGTGTTCTTGCCTGGAGCATCCCAGGGAGGGGGGAGACTGGTGGGCTGCAGTCTATGGGGTCTCACAGAGTCGGACACGACTGAAGTGACTTAGCAGCAGCAGCAGCATTATTATATTAAAGAGGAAGAAGAGGAAGAGAATGAACACGAACAAGACGGCTGTGGGCGAGAACTTATATCCCAGGTGGCACTAATTGCAAAGAATCAACCTGCCAGTGCAGGAGATGTGAGAGACTCAGGTTTGATCCCTGGGTCAGGGAGATCCCCTAGAGCAGGAAATGGCAACCCACTCCATATTCTTGCCTGGAGAATTCCATGGACAGAGGAGCCTGGCAGGCTACAGTCCATGGGGTGGCAAAGAGTCGGACACAACTGAAGTGACTTAGCACAGCACACACTGGATTTACGGAGTTTTGTAGCAGAAAGTTAGTCCAGAGATCACTGGGTTCCATGTTTTTTGTTTTGTTTTGTTTTTTTGTACTTGTGGACACAAAACCCCAGAGAGGTGAAGTTAGTTATAAGGTCACATGGTGTAGAACACAAGTGATCACCCAAGTCAATTTTGGTTTAGGAAGAGTTCTCATCTAATAACCTCACTGCACATGAGATTTCTTAGCTACTTCAAGGTAACCGGGCTAGAACAGTCAAACCTTATGCTTGATAGTTTTCGAATAATTTTCTTTTCATATTATTTTTCCTCCTGGTGAATCTAAATACTGAAAATGTTCTGAATCATGGAAGAAATGCAATCAAGTTCGCATGCTCAATTCTAGAAATGAAAAGAACTTAGATTTGGGGATTCGGACAATTCAGAACTTAGTGTCTATTCTGTCAAATACTGTCTATAAACCTGGAGCAAATTTAAACTCATATTCTCAATTTTCTTTTTGGTAAAATAGTGATAAGAATCCTCAACGTAAAGGCAGTTTGTGAAGTCTGGGTTTAATTTTGTACCTTAAGACTATGGCACAGTGTTGTTGTTTAGTTGCTAAGTCATGTCTGACTCTGCAACCCCATGGACTGTAGTCAGTCTCCACTGTCCATGGGATTCTGCAGGTAAGAATGCTGGAGTGGGTTGCCATTTCCTTTTCCAGGGCGTCTTCTCAACCCAGGGATTGAACTTGAGTCTTCTTTGTTTCCTACATTGCAGGCAGATTCTTTACCACTGAGCCACCTGGGAAGTCCCTACAAACTCTCAAATAACGTGTATATGCCATCAATACTTCTTAGCCAATGAAAATAATGCAATTTATGATAATGAAGCATTTCAAAATACAGTTTCGAGTGCTACTTTCACATTATCAAGTGATAAGAAATTGTTACTTTTAAAAGGATTTAAGTGTGTGCTGCCAATAAACAACACATTAAAAAAATCCATAGGAAGCACTTACAAGTGAATCTGGTGAGTGTGTTACTCCGCGTAGTGCACTGGTGAGACGACTCAGTGGGATGGCAGGATCAAAAAGAACAGTTTCTCAAGGAGCTATAGTACTTTATCCATTGGAAAAGCTCCAAGTGATACACATATTTTATATATAAACATATACGTAAACACACAAGTGTAATTAGTTTCATGTTTAACTGAACTAATTGTATGCAAAACTGATTACTGCAAAGAAAGTTAGAATCTGAGTGATTTTGTATTTTCACATCATGTAAGATGACCAGGTGGTGCAGTGGTAAAAACTCCATCTGCCAATGCAGGAGACACAAGAGACTTGGGTTTGATCCCTGGGTTGGGAAGTTACCCTGGAGAAGGAAATGGCAACTCACTGCTGTGTTCTTGCCTGGAAAATTCCATGGACAGAGGAGCCTGATGGGCTGCAGTCCACGGGGTTGCAAAGAGTCGGTGACGACTGAGCATACACACACACAGACACACACTCGAGATGACCGTGAAACAGTTGAACATGATTTCTTTCTTTCTTCTCCAAAAGGTGATGCCATAAATAACCAGAAACCACAGAAAATCATGTTACAGCTCTGGCTTTACCTCTCAGTGAACTCTGAACTCACATCTGCCACTCACACCCTGGTTCTCGGTCTCCTCACTTGTGAAATGTGGACAGTGATAACTCTTTCCATCCCCTTCAATTCCAGCCCGATCTTAAGGGTTAAGAAAAATGCTTACAGGGCACACATGAAACCCTAAATAGGTGTCAATTCATTTCTTTGTACAGGCAAGGCCCCATCCTCACAGGGCTAACAAGTGAGTGAGGAAAAGAGGAAAGGATGGAGGGGGGGATGGACCTTGTGAAGACCTGAACCAGGAGGAGGGAGCCTAGAAGGAACATCAGACTTCAGTTCACTTCAGTTCAGTTCAGTTCATTCGCTCAGTCGTGTCTGACTCTTTGCAACCCCATGGACTGCAGCATGCCAGGCTTCCCTGTCCATCACCAACTCCCAGGGGCTTATGCTGATCATTCCCAGCATCAGAGTCTTTTCCAACAAGTCAGCTCTTCGCATCAGGTGGCCAAAGTATTGGAGCTTCAGCTTCAGCATCAGTCCTTCCAACGAATATTCAGGATTGATTTCCTTTAGGATTGACTAGCTGGATCTCCTTGCAGTCCAAGGGACTCTCAAGAGTCTTCTCCAACACCACAGTTCAAAAGCATCAGTCCTTCAGTGCTCAGCTTTCTTTGTAAAGTTATTCTTTTCTACTTCACCAAAAACTGTCTCTGAGAATTAATTTGGTGTTGAGGTACAGAGTTGGGATTCACCTTCAGAGCTCCAGGTAGAGACAAGCTGTGTCACATACAGAAGAAAGACAGCACACTGTTCAGGGAAGGGAAATGAACTTGGCTCATTTGGATCATTGGATTTAAGGGGAGAATCTTCTAGAGGGGACGAAAGAGATATTGTACACCTCTTGCCAGTCATGTTATCTTAGATTTTGGGATCAGAAAGAGTCCTTTAAAGGATTTTATACAAAGTATTTTTTTATGATTGGTCTCATGAATCATACATGGATTCATCTGGCAACTCGAGTGCTAAAATGACCCTGAGTCAGGAACAATGAGTTTCTCAGAAACAAAGCTCCTACTCCTATTCCTTTATCTCTCTCCCTACCCCAGACCCAACACCTCTTCTCTTTGTCTAGACTTTTCAGTTTTGTGAACAGCTCCCACATCTCCATACCCTTGACACAGCTTCTGCCTTCAAGAGGACTCATCTGAGAGTTCTGCATTTAAGACTGAAGCTTCTACCACAGGCTAAGAACCTTTCTCTTCAGTAAGCGGTTTTAAGATCACGTCCACCTTTTCCTTGACTCAGAGCTGTCATGCTATACCATGTTGCTGCGATATCAAACTCGGAACTGCAGAGTCTGGAGAGATGTTAGAAACCTGTGTTCACAGGTTCATCTCCTCTCCAGTGTCTCAAGGTGAAGGGCTTGTCTAAATCCTTCTTTTTACTTCAGTTCAGTTCAGTAGCTCAGTCGTGTCCGACTCTCTGCGACCCCATGAATCACAGCACGCCAGGCCTCCCTGTCCATCACCAACTCCCAGAGTTCACTCAAACTCATGTCCATAGAGTCGGTGATGCCATCCAGCCATCATTCTCTGTCGTCCCCTTCTCCTCCTGCTCCCAACCTTTCCCAGCATCAGAGTCTTTTCCAGTGAGTCACATGAAGTGGCCAAAGTATTGCAGTTTCATCCTTAGCATCAGTCCTTCCAATGAACACCCAGGACTGATCTCCTTTAGAATGGACTGGTTGGATCTCCTTGCAGTCCAAGAGACTCTCAAGAGTCTTCTCCAGCACCACAGTTCAAAAGCATCCATTCTTCAGCAATCAGTCTTCTTCACAGTCCAACTCTCACATCCACACATGACCATGGGAAAAACCATAGCCTTGACTAGATGGACCTTGGTTGGCAAAGTAATGTCTCTGCTTTTTAATATGCTATATAGGTTGGTCATAACTTTCCTTCCAAGGAGTAAGTGTCTTTAAATTTCATGGCAGCAATCAGCATCTGCAGTGATTTTGGAGGCAAAAAAAATAAAGTCTGACACTGTTTCCACTGTTTCCCCATCTATTTCCCATGAGGTGATGGGACCAGATGCCATGATCATTGTTTTCTGAACGTTGAGCTTCAAGCCAACTTTTTCACTCTCCTCTTTCACTTTCATCAAGAGGCTTTTGAGTTCCTCTTCACTTTCTGCCATAAGGGTGGTGTCATCTGCATATCTGAGGTTATTGATATTTCTCCCAGCAATCTTCATTCCAGCTTGTGCTTCTTCCAGCCCAGCATTCCTCATGATGTACTCTGCATATAAGTTAAATAAGCAAGGTGACAATATGACAATATACAGCCTTGACGTACTCCTTTTCCTATTTGGAACCAGTCTGTTGTTCCATGTACAGTTCTGACGGTTACTTCCTGACCCGCATACAGGTTTCTCAAGAGGCAGGTCAGGTGGTCTGGTATTCCCATCTCTTTCAGAATTTTCCACCGTTTATTGTGACCCACACAGTCAAAGGCTTTGGCATAGTCAATGAAGCAGAAATAGATGTTTTTCTGGAACTCTCTTGCTTTCTCCATGATCCAGAGGATGTTGGCAATTTGATCTCTGGTGCCTCTGTCTTTTCTAAAAGCTGCTTGAACATCTGGGAGTTCACGGTTCACATATTGCTGAAGCCTGGCTTGGAGAATTTTGAGCATGACTTTACTAGCGTGTGAGATGAGTGCAATTGTGCGGTAGTTTGAGCATTCTTTGGCATTGCCTTTCTTTGGGATTGGAATGAAGACTGACGTCTTCCAGTCCTGTGGCCACTGCTGAGTTTTCCAAATTTGATGGCATATTGAGTGCAGCACTTTCATATCATCATCATTCAAGATTTGAAGTAGCTCAACTGGAATTCCATCACCTCCACTAGCTTTGTTCGTAGTGATGCTTTCTAAGGCCCACTTGACTTCACATTCCAAGATGTCTGGCTCTAGGTCAGTGATCACGTTATCATGACTATCTTGGTCGTGAAGATCTTTTTTGTACAGTTCTTCTGTGTATTCTTGCCACCTCTTCTTAATATCTTCTGCTTCTGTTAGGTCCATACCATTTCTGTCCTTTATCGAGCCCATCTTTGCATGAAATGTTCCCTTGGACTTTAATTTTCTTGAAGAGATCTCTTGTTTTTCCTATTCTGTTGTTTTCCTCTATTTCTTTGCATTGATCACTAAGGAAGGCTTTCTTATCTCTCCTTGCTATTCTTTGGAACTCTGCATTCAGATGCTTATATCTTTCCTTTTCTCCTTTGCTTTCCACTTCTCTTCTTTTCACAGCTATTTGTAAGGCCTCCTCAGACAGCCATTTTGCTTTTTTGCATTTCTTTTCCATGGGGATGGTCTTGGTCCCTTTCTCCTGTACAATGTCATGAACCTCCATCCAGAGTTCATCAGGCACTCTATCTATCAGATCTAGTCCCTTAAATCTATTTCTCACTTCCACTGTATAATCATAAGGGATTTGATTTAGGTCATATCTGAATGGTCTAGTGGTTTTCCCTACTTTCTTCAATTTCAGTCTGAATTTGGCAATAAGGAGTTCATGATCTGAACCACAGTTAGCTCCTGGTCTTGTTTTGCTATCTGTATAGAGCTTCTCCATCTTTGGCTGCAAAGAATATAATCAATCTGATTTCAGTGTTGACCATCTGGTGATGTCCATGTATAGAGTCTTCTTTTGTGTTGTTGGAAGAGGGTGTTTGCTATGACCAGTGTGTTCTCTTGACAAAACTGTATTAGCCTTTGCCCTGCTTCATTCCGGGCTCCAAGGCCAAATTTGCCTGTTACTCCAGGTGTTTCTTGACTTCCTACTTTTGCATTCCAGTCCCCTATGATGAAAAGGACATCTTTTTTGGGTGTTAGTTCTGAAAGGTCTTGTAGGTCTTCATAGAACAGTTCAACTTCGTCTTCTTCAGTGTTACTGGTTGGGGCATAGGCTTGGATTACTGTAATATTGAATGGTTTGCCTTGGAAAGGAACAGAAATCATTCTGTCATTTTAAAAATTGCATCCAAGAACTGCATTTCAAACTGTTTCGTTGACCATGATGGCTACTCCATTTCTTCTAAGGGATTCCTGCCCAGAGTAGTAAATATAATGTTCATCTGAGTTAAATTCACCCATTCCAGTCCATTTTAGTTCCCTGATTCCTAGAATGTCTATGTTCACTCTTGCCATCTCCTGTTTGACTACTTCCAATTTGCCTTGATTCATGGACCTAACATTCCAGCTTCCTATGCATTATATTCTTTACAGCACCGGACCTTGCTTCTATCACCAGTCACATCCACAACTGGGTATTGGTTTTGCTTTTGCTCCATCCCTTCCTTCCTTCTAGAGTTATTTCTCTACTGATCTCCAGCAGCATACTGGGCACCTACAGACCTGGGGAATTCCTCATTCAGTATCCTATCAATTTGCCCTTTGATACTGTTCATGGGTTCTCAAGGCAAGTATACTGAATATACTTTTTACTTCAGTTCTGTTTAATACAGTGGCTGGCCCAAGAGTAATACCATAAATGTGGGAATAAACAGCACATAAGGAAGCTGCTTCCCTGGTGGCTCAGAGGTTAAAGCGTCCGCCTCCAATGCGGGAGACCCGGGTTCGATCCCTGGGTCGGGAAGATCCCCTGGAGAAGGAAATGGTAACCCACTCCAGTATTCTTGCCTGGAGAATCCCATGGATGGAGAAGCCTGCTAGGCTACAGTCCACGGGGTCGCAAAGAGTCAGATATGACTGAGCGACTGAACGGAACGGAACGAAGGAAGCTGAGGCCCAGCTGTATATGAGAACTGTGGCCTCCAGCCCCAGGTGCTTTCACTTGAGAAAATATTTGGGTCATCCTTAATGCTGGGGCATGACCATACTTCCTCCCAAATGAGATGCTGTAAGCCACAGGCAGGAAGTGCCATGAGTCTGATGTTCTAGTTCATCTCTGCCCCATGGGACTCTGTCTCTCCTGGGGAAGTGGAATGACTTAATTCCATTACTGAGTTTAGAAGTTTAGAGCATGAAGTAAGTTGCAGGCACCCCAGCACAGCCCTGCTCAGTGCCTGGTTGACATCCATTGAGGAAAGTTAGAAGTTGGAGTCTGGTCCTTCCTGGGTTGACCTGCAGGTCTCCACCTCTCTCTCTCTCTCCCTCCCTCACAGGATTAGTACCAGTAGGGAAAATTCTATCCCCTTGTTCTTCCTGGCAGCAGCAGCTTCTGCCCTGTGGGGAAAAGACAGCTCTACTGGCCCAGAATCACTTGTGATTATCGGGTGGCTCCTTGGAAGAAAAGCTATAACAAACCTAGACAGTGTATTAAAAAGCATGGATATCACTTTGTCAACAAAGGTCTATTTAGTCAAAGCTATGTTTTTTCCAGTGGTCATGTAAGGATGTGGGAGTTGGACTATAAAGAAGGCTAAGTGCCAAAGAATTGATTCTTTCAAACTGTGGTGTTGGAGAAGACTCTTGACAGTCCCATGGACTGCAAGGAGATCAAGCCAGTCAATCCTAAAGAAAATCAACTCTGAATATTCATTGCAAGGACTGTTGCTGAAGCTCCAATACTTTGGCTACCTGATATGAAGAAGCAACTCATTGGAAAAGACCCTGGTGCTGGGAGAGAATGAAGGGAAAGACAAGGAATTGGCAAAGGATAAGATGGTTAGCTAACATTACGAACTCAATGGACATGAATCTGAGCAGTTTCTGGGAGGTTGTGAAGGACAGGGAAGCCTGGTGTGCTATAGTCCATGAGGACAGAAATAGACATGATTTAGTGATGGAACAACAGCTTGCCTTTTTATCATCTCAAATAGTTTGCAAACGTATTGTCATTTCTTCAAATAGCTTTAAAGTACTATTTTCAATGTAGAACAGAGTTGTATTGTGTGTCTGAAAAGAGTATATCCCATTTTCTCTTACTTCATTACTCATGAGTGTGTTATTCTAAATAAATAACTTTTGTGGTAAGATAGACATTCAAAAGAAATAATTAAGCCTGATTCCACAATCAAGAGATAATTCTTTTTTTTAACATATATCATTATGTTTTGTTGTCTGCCCCCAGAGATATATTGGGAACATTTTGCATGCTATTAAATAATTTTAAAAAATGTTACTTTTATTGGCTGAACAGTATCCCACTCTACAGGTAAAAATTCTGTATTCCATTACAGTTTTATTTCTTTTCCTCTATATAAAGATGACCTGTGGACAAACCAGGATTGGCTCACTTGATAAATAAGGAAAAGGAGGCCTAGATTGGTGCGTTTCTTTGCCAGGGTGGCAGATTTATGGTGGTTCTCAGACTAGAACTCAGGGTTCTGGACTAAAGTGTTCTGCCTCTGATGGGGCACATTCTCTTCATATCAGAAAGGTTAATTGAATTTATTATGCGTTTTTCTGAGCACACACACATTTTTTGCACATAAGTCACAAAAGAAAGAAGCCAACACTGAAAGATATGGTTAGCCTTTTCATGAGGAATCAATGAAGTCTGCTGTAAAAACAAACAAAGAGTATATCGTAGCTTCACTTAGCTATAGTTACGCAGTTAAAACAGTACAGATGGCCACATAAATCCTTTTATAGTACTCTCATTGGAAAGTTCCCTTTTCAATGAAGAAGATTCACTGGATGGATGTAAGTCTGCCCTGACACAGAGCCACAAGACATAAGACACAAAGTGTCAAGAAATAGACACTTGCTATGGAAATTCACTAAATGCTTGATAACCTTTATGAGGGGTGATGACAGTGAAAGCTGATTAATTTAGAAACTGATTGCAGCCATCTGAATGCTTAATGTGTGCTGGATTGATCTACTTCCAGGATGGCTTGCTTACATGGTTGTTGGCAGGAAGATTCAGTTTCTTGTCATATGGGCTTCTCTGTAGAGCCGCTTATTGGATCTTCACAGCCTGGGAACTGTCCTCCGGAGTGAGTGATACAAGAAGACAAGGCAAATGCTACACTAACTCTTAGGACCTAGTCGTGCAAGGGACATTGCCATGGCTCTCGCAGTGTGCTGTTGGTCACACAGATGAACCCTGTTACAATGTGGAGGGAAACTATACAAAGACAAATATCATAGGCAATTAGCAGGGGACATCTGAAAGGGTTGCTAGCCTAGAACCCCCAATTATTGATGGTCAGAAAGCATGCTTAGAAAGCTGTGTAAGACTCAAGAAGGGTGTTGTCTCTATTATTCTCTTTAGATGTGGTCAAAGAGGGCAATGGAAAGAGAAAGCCTTCTCAAAGTTTGGATTTAAGAACCAGAGGGCAATGTTGGGAAGCTGCTCCCGGACAGAGGAACCAGGGGATGATCAAAGCATATTTCTTAGCTTGAGACAGTGGACACTCACTCACAATAAGAACCTAGGAAAATGCACAAATTCTACTCTCTAGTAATATGTCCCGTTAATCTTCCCTTTACACACGAGAGTGTTGATTTTGGTTATTCTGCCTGAGAAATGGAATATTTGCTGCTCTATCTGTAAACAAAGAATGTCACAGTCATCAGTGACTGCAGCCCTTCAAACTGAGCGAGTGAGCCCCGAGGGAACTTGGGAAGGAAAGAAAGTCTGCCATCTAGCAGCCAGCAAACTGCAGCCCCTCCCTTCAGCCCCTCCCTGCTAACTGTTAACCCTAAGGAAACTCAGGATGTAGAAACACAGGATACTGGTCCCAGATAGCTGATGTGCATACCAAGGGAATGATTCAGTAAGCCTCTTGCATCTTCCCATACACAGAAAAGAGCTAAGCCCCTTAACTTGCGATACCTGGTTTTCATTTCATTGCTGTTGTTCAGTCACTAAGTTGCGTCTGACTGTTTGTGACCCCATAGACTGCAACACACCAGGCTTCCCTGTTCTCCACTATTTCCAAAACTTTGCTCAGATTCATGTCCATTGAATCAGTGATGCCATTCAACCATTTCATCCACTGTCACCCACTTCTCCCCCTGCCCTTAGTCTTTCCCACCAGCAGTCTTTTCCAATGAGTTGGCTTTTTGCATCAGGTGGCCAAAGTATTGGAGCTTCAGCTTCAGCATCAGTCCTTCCAATGAATATTCAAGGTTGATTTCTTTTAGGATTGACTGGTTTGATCTCCTTGCAGTCTACAAGACTTTCAAGACTCTTCTCCAGCATGACAAGCATCAATTCTTTGGCAGTCATCCTTTTTATGGTCCAACTCTAACATCCATACGTGACCACTAGAAAAACCATAGTTTTAACTATACGACCTTTCCTTTAATTAACAGTACTCTTTTGATGTTCATACTACCTGCCCCTTGCTACAAAATTTCTAGATAACATGCTCCCCCACCTCGCCTCCTTGGAGCAGATCTCTCAGGGTTACCTGAGATGCTGCTTCCTAGGCTTGAAGTTCTAAAAAAACTCCGCCAAAGAAAACATAGCTCTTAATTTTTAGGTTGTGAATGTTTCTTAAAATTGACATGCCCCGTATCACCCAATTTATTTTGGATATGTAGGAGGAAATCGCCAGTCTTTTTAACTTATAGTTCTCTGAATCAGAGGAAACACCTTCAAATCTGATGTGGAAAATATCATGAGATCCTGGATCTTGAGTCTGATGCTGTTTTTACAGGAAGTATTTGTTTCTGTGTTTGTGGAAAGAGAGTGAATATTTGTGACCAGAAGTATAGACTACAGTATATTTTCTTATTATAAAGCAAATAATAACTTTGCCTTTCCTACTTCTGGGAGGGGTAACTTTCCCTGTCCAGTGGTTGCTAGGTTTGGGCATGGACCCAATGTTTTGGTCAATGAGATTAAAGGAAGAGTTGATGTGCCATTCCCAAGCATAAAATCATAGTCACTGGGAATTTCCTCTAGATTTACAAACTCTCTTTTACTCCTGCCCTCCACCATGAGAAAATAATATTCAAGATGACTCTCTCTTTTTGAGTCCTGGAATGAGGAGATAGTTCAGGCTTCCTGAACTAATTGATAGTTTAGAGCAGAATCCTAGCATCTTATATGAATGAGAGCTAAATATTAATTGTAATTCATTTAAATATTGAAGTTGTTTCTTACACAACACCATTACAGCAAAAACTGGAGGCCACAACGGGCATAAGGAAAGACGTTTGGAATGGCAAGGACCTTTGTGGTCATATAGAGAGCTCTTTCTTATTGTGTCTAAGACATCACTTTGCCGACAAATGTCCATTTAGTCAAAGCTACGGTTTTTCCAGTTGTCATGTATGTATGTGAGATTTGAACTATAAAGAGAGCTGAGTGCTGAAGAATTGATGCTTTTGAACTGCAGTGCTAGAGAAGACTCTTGAGAGTCCCATGGACAGTGAGGAGATCAAACCAGTCAATCCTAAAGGAAATCAACCCTGAATAGTCATTGGAAGGACTGATGCTGAAGCTCCAATACTTTGGCCATCTGATGTGAAGAGCTGACTTGTTGGAAAAGACCCTGATGCTGGGAAAGACTGAAGGCAGGAGAAGAGGGCAACAGAGGATGACATGGTTGGATCACATCACCGACTCTGTGGACATGAGTTTGAGCAAGCTCCGGGAGATGGTGAAGGAGAGGGAAGCCTTGTGTGGTGCAGTCCACGGGGTTGCAAAGAGTCAGACATAACTGAGCAACTGAACAATAACAAGAAATCACTGCATACTTTTTAACTTTGGTAAAATACATAAAACATAAAGTTTTGTATTCGAATAAATTTTAAGTGTTCAGTTCAGTGGCATTAAGTGAATTTACATCGTTGTGTAACCATCATCATTATTCATCTCTGTAACGTTTTATCATCCCGAACTGAAACTCTGTATCTATCAAATAATTACCATTTTTTTTTTTTAAAAGAAGGAAGGGGTTACTCAAACATTTTTGAGTTGTCAGCACTTGATGTTTGTGCCAAGGTAAATGACTGCAGTATTTTCATTGATGTTTCTGCTTCCTGCATTTCCACTGACCCCAATTCAAATTGTGTACGGGCCAGCAACCTGTTTTTCCAACGTAAAAACATAAGTTCCCAGAAACTAACGTCACTTTTGGTTCCTTGTAAAGGTCTACACTCATTGAAAACTGCCGGTGGAAGAGAAAGGGAAATACGGGTGGAATTTTGAGTAAGGAGGGAAAGTGGGGAAGAGAAAGAGAGAAAAAGGAAGAAAGAGAAGTGCTTGTGTGAGCCTGCTAAGGAGGAGCCTGCCCTGCAGACGGAGACCACCATGTACCCAGCCTGTGGTCAGCGCTGCTCTGCAGCAGTCCCCATCAGACAAGGGCAAGCATATCCATCAGCTAAACACTGGCAGGATTTCCAGCAAAGCCATCAGACTTCCCGGAGCCACAGGAAGTAAAGACAATGGGGATGTTACAGCCACCAGAAGGGCCTCAAGGTCAGAGGCCACAGCTCCTTTCTCTAAGTGCCAATTAAACCTCCAGGCTGGGGACAGACTTGACAGATGCTGTGGTCCAATATTTACTGAGCTTAAATTTCCTACCAAGCTGGGATAAAGGAGTCCTATTTAATTTGACTTAAAGAAAAAAGAATTACTATGTCTGAGCTTGTGGACAAAACTTTTTCCCCTTCCATATACATCATGCCATTCTTTGGAGGCTGGTGTTATGAACTTCAGTTTTCACCAAAGCAGGAAATCAAAGCTGAAGGAGGTTAGGCAATTAGGCAGAAACATTCCTCTCTTATATAGCAGAATCAGGATTAGAACCCAACGCACTTGACAGATGCCAAAATGGATGCTCGGTTTCTAGATCCCAGGCAGAAGAGAACTTCAGGACCCAAATGCCAGCTGTGAGAGTATCATCTAAAAGGATTCAGGAGGAGAAGCAAATGATTATTAACAGGCAGAAGTTCCCAGTCTCCTGTTTTATGTCGTTTCCAATGTCTTTTTCCTGAGGCCTGAAGATGAATTATTCTTTGTTTTTGAGGCTTTCTTCAATCAGCATCAGCCAAAGATCTATAAAAATGAAACACATTGACTAAAAATAATGGAAGGAAAACATGCTAAAAAGCAAGAAAATAACAACTCAAACCCTAAGTAAAGTCATAGAGATAAAACGCAAAACACATTAAACACTTGAAAATCCATAGACTTGCAAAAGAACTTCAGGAGTTGGATCTTTAAGTGAAAAAGTAAATATTTGGCAAATGTAATCAGGAAAATAAAATCTTAAAAACTATACACAAATTAGAGGTTAGAAGAGTAATACAACAAATGTGTGACTTACTATAATAAGAAAATATAAACTAAGCTCACCAAAAAATATGGTGAACATAATACATTGCATTGGGATGGCCAAAAAGTTAGTTCAGGTTTTTCCACAAGATGTAATGAAAAAGCCCAAACATACTTTTCTTTGCCAAACTCTATAAGTGCCAGTCTGTTTGCCCCTCTTCTATTGTATTAAGAATTTGAAGGTAGAGATTTGATATTCAGTTTCTGACATTGTACCTCCAGTACCAAGCAAAACAAAATGAAAATGAAAACATACATTATTCCAGCACACAGAGGGCATTCAATAAATACCTATGAAAAACTTTTTTATGCACACATAATTGGCAGTAATTGAAGAAAATGAAAAAACATGAATAGGACAATCAAAAGGAAGCAATTTAAAACATTTGTTAGGAATTATATTTTATACTTCATCAGTGATTTCAGACTTACAAAAAGGAACTAATACATTATTTTGATTTTCCTAAGTAGAAAATCCAGTCAATTATGAGTAATAATTTGTTCTTATTTGAAATAGGCATTATTTGATTGGTTCATGCTTTATTTTCCTAACCGGGAATTATAGGCATGCTTCCAGGCTATGTCAGTGTTAAATATGTAGACCATAAACTCTTAGCTCTTTGCTTTGGAGCAGCATACTGTCTAGTGCGGAGGGCATTTATACTCAGCAGGGAGTCCTTCTTCAGCTAGCTAAAGGACTTGCAGTTTCTTTATCTATTAAGTAAAAGGGAGAAAAACTACTTATTTATGCCATTCAATTTCAAAGTGATATGGAAAATATAAGTAGAATTTAGACCTTAAAAAATTATATTGTTTCCATCTCTCAGAAGAATTCATGTTTTTATATTCAAGATTCCAGATATGTTCTGTACATTCGGTAATTAGAAAAATTGCCTTAGAATGTCAGTCTCATGAATTCAATGTTTTATGCTGTATTAGTCTACTTGGGATGGGTGGTTTAGACCACGCCATACACTGGGTAGTTTTCAGCATAGACGTTCATTTTTTCACAGTTCGGGAGCTGGGAAGTCTGAGAACAAAGCATTGGCAAATTTGGTTCTTCTCTGAGGTTCTTCCTGGCTCATAGATAGCTGTCTTCTATAACCATTGGAGAGAGACAGAAAGAGAAAGGAACGAAACTCTCTGGAGTCTCCTTATAAAGGCACTAAAGAAGGCTTCACCTTCAGGGCCTCATCTCAACCTAATCACCTCCTGCAAACATTAATAAAGAGAAACCTCACTAAAGTGGAGTGGAGTGCCAGAAGGGCAGCTACCACTCAATATCAATAAAGATCACAGAAGGAAGAGTGGTAACCTCTGCCTCTAGAAGGAAGTAACACTACTTTAGAAACTCCAACAGGAGAAAGAAATATCTCTTTTGCTGGTAACAACTCAGTCAATGAGAGACTATCTTAACTCAGCCAATGAAAAGCCACTCTACACTGAACTCTCAGCTTCATTCAATGGACGTTTTGTTTATAACAACCCCTCCAAACTTCCTTTCCCTTCTATAAAAAAAAATTTCCTTCCTTTTGCTTTATTAGACTTGCGTGTGGTTTATCATATTCCATGTCTAGATTGCAATTCTAAGTTGCTCCCAAGTAAAGCCTTTATGCTGGTAAAATTAATGGCAGTTTTGTCACAATAGGTTAAACGCTCAAAGGCCCCCCTCCAAATACCATCACTTTGGAAGCTACAGTTTCAGTCTATGGATATGATAAGACACAATTTAATCTATAGCATGCACTTTGCATAAGAGTAGTTCCTAAACATTTTGAATGTATTGAGTCCTTTAAGGAATCTGACAAAATCTATGGATCATTTTCCCAAGGACAGGAAGGAATATGGAATATTTGTATAATCCCAGACACATACATATATATGCATACTGGTGGGCATGACATTTACCTATAGATTTAGGGAATTTCACAAGCCTGAAGCATATTCAAGGCATTCCAGAAGTCCAAGGTAGGAAGCTTTGCACTAGGCTATTGGAGATCCAATCAGATTTAAACATCATTCTGAAAAGTTAGAAGTAATTATTTACTATCAGGAGAACTTAGAGAAAAAGTTAGTGAAAAAGTTAGTACTTAGTGAAAAAGTTGGCTTAAAACTCAACTTTCAGAAAACTAAGATCATGGCATCTGGTCCCATCACTTCATGGCAAATAGATGGGGAAAGAGTGGAAACAGCGAAAGATTTTATTTTTGAGGGACTACAAAATCACTGCAGATAGTGACTACTGCCATGAAATTAGAGGACTCTTGCTCCTTGGAAGAAAAGTTATGACCAACTTAGACAGCATAATAAAAAGCAGAGACTACTTTTCCAACAAAGGTCTGTCTAGTCAAAGTTATGATTTTTCCGGTAGTCATGTATGGATGTGAGAGTTGGACCACAAAGAAAGTTGAATGCCGAAGAATTGATGCTTTTGAATTGTGGTATTGGAGAAGGCTCTTGAGAGTCCCTTGGACTTCAAGGAGATCCAACCAGTCCATCCTAAAGGAAATCAACCCGGATATTCATTGGAAGGACTGATGCTGAAGTTGGAAGCTCCAATACGTTGGGCACCTGATATGAAGAATTGACTCATTGGAAAAGACCCTGATGGTGGGAGGAGAAGGGGATGACAGAGGATGAGATGGTTAGATGGCATCACCGACTCAGTGGGCATGAGTTTGAGTAATCTCCAGGAGTTCATGATTGACAGAGAGGCCTGGCATGCTGCAGTCCATGGGATCTCAAACTTAGAATGGCTGCAGATACTTCTCTTATAAAGTTTTTTAAGTACAGCTTATCATTCACATCCCCAGTTTGGGTGAGATTAAGTAGTTTATTAAAGACCACATGTGCTGCAGAGAGCAAACAGGCACATGAAAAGATGTTCATCATCACTAATTATTCAGTTCAGTTCAGTTCAGTTCAGTTCAGTCGCTCAGTCGTGTCCGACTCTCCGCGACCCCATGAAGCACAGCACGCCAGGCCTCCCTGTCCATCACCAACTCCCGGAGTTCACTCAAACTCATGTCCACAGAATCGGTGATGCCATCCAGCCATCTCATTCTCCGTCGTCCCCTTCTCCTCCCGCCCCCAACCTTTCCCAGCATCAGAGTCTTTTCCAGTGAGTCAACTCGTCTCATGAGGTGGCCAAAGTATTGCAGTTTCAGCTTTAGCATCAGTCCCTCCAATGAACATCCAGGATTGATCTCCTTTAGAATGGACTGGTTGGATCTCCTTGCAGTATAAGGGACTCTCAAGAGTCTTCTCCAACACCACAGTTCAAAAGCATCGATTCTTCGGCGATCAGCTTTCTTCACAGTCCAACTCTCACATCCATACATGACCACGGGAAAAACCATTGCCTTGACTAGACGGACCTTGGTCGGCAAAGTAATGTCTCTGCTTTTTAATATACTATCAAGGTTGGTCATGACTTTCCTTCCAAGGAGCAAGCGTCTTTTAATTTCATGGCTGCAATCAGCATCTGCAGTGATTTTGGAGCCCAAAAAAACAAAGTCTGACACTGTTTCCACTGTTTTTCCATCTATTTCCCATGAAGTGATGGGACCAGATGCCATGATCTTTGTTTTCTGAATGTTGAGCTTCAAGCCAACCTTTTCACTCTCCTCTTTCACTTTCATCAAGAGGCTTTTGAGTTCCTCTTCACTTTCTGCCATAAGGGTAGTGTCATCTGCATATCTGAGGTTATTGATATTTCTCCCAGCAATCTTGATTCCAGCTTGTGCTTCTTCCAGCCCATTCAAAGCAATCAGAAAGTACTGCCTCACACCAGTCATAATGGCCATGATTAAAAAAACACATGTACACCTGTGGTGGATTCATGTCAATGTATGGCCAAACCACTATAATATTGTAAAGTAATAAGCCTCCAATTAAAATAAATAAATTTATATTTTAAAAAGTCTAAAATTAAATGTTGTAGAGGTTGTAGAGAAAAGGCAGTGCTCGTACACTGTTGGTGGGGATGTAAATTAGGGCAGCCACTATGAAAAATGGTATGCAGGTTCCTCAAATAATTAAAAATAGAGTGGCCATAGGATCCAGCAATCCCATCCCAGGCATACACCCAGATAAAACTGTAATTCAAAAAGATACATGCAGCTCTATGTTCTTAGCAGCACTATTTAAAATAGCCAAGACAAAGCCACAGTCATCAAGACAGTATGGTACTGGCACACAGACAGAAACATAGATCAATGGAACAAAGTAGAAAGACCAGAGATAAATCCACGCACCTATGGACACCTTATCTTTGACAAAGGAGGCAAGAATATTCAATGGAGAAAAGACAATCTCTTTAACAAGTGGTGCTGGGAAAACTGGTCAGCCACTTGTAAAAGAATGGAACTAGATCACTTTCTAACACCATACACAAAAATAAACTCAAAATGGATTAAAGATCTAAACATAAGACCAGAAACTATAAAACTCCTAGAGGAGAACATAGGCAAAACACTCTCCAACGTAAATCACAGCAGGATCCTCCATGACCCACCTCCAAGAATATTGGAAATAAAAGCAAAAATAAACAAATGGGACCTAATTAAAATTAAAAGCTTCTACACAACAAAGGAAACTATAAGCAAGGTGAAAAGACAGCCTTCAGAATGGGAGAAAATAATAGCAAATGAAGCAACTGACAAAGAATTAATCTCAAAAATATACAAGCAACTCCTGCAGCTTAATTCCAGAAAAATAAATGACCCAATCAAAAAATGGGCCAAAGACCTAAACAGACATTTCTCCAAAGAAGACATACAGATAGCTAACAAACACATGAAAAGATGCTCAACATCATTCATAATCAGAGAAATGCAAATCAAAATCACAATGAGGTACCATTTCAGTCAGAATGGCTGCTATCCAAAAGTCTACAAGCAATAAATGCTGGACAGGGTGTGGAGAAAAGGGAACCCTCTTACACTGTTGATGGGAATGCAAACTAGTACAGCCACTATGGAGAACAGTGTGGAGATTCCTTAAAAAACTGGAAATAGAACTGCCATACGACCTAGCAATCCCACTCCTGCACATACACACCAAGGAAAAAAGAATTGAAAGAGACACGTGTACCCCAATGTTCATTGCAGCACTGTTTACAATAGCCAGGACATGGAAGCGACCTAGATGTCCATCAACAGACAAATGGATAAGAAAGGTGTGGTACATATACACAATGGAATATTACTCAGCCATTAAAAAGAATACATTTGAATCAATTCTAATGAGGTGGATGAAACTGGAGCCTATTATACAGAGTGAAGTAAGCCAGAAAGAAAAAAAAAAACAATACAGTATACTAACACATATATATGGAATTTAGAAAGATAGTAACGATAACCCTGTATACGAGACAGCAAAAGAGACACAGATGTATAGAACAATCTTTTGTACTCTGTGGGAGAGGGCGAGGGTGGGATGATTTGGGAGAGTGGCATTGAAACATGTACATGATCATATGTGAAACGAGTCGCCAGTTCAGGTTTGATGCATGATATAGGATGCTCTGGGATGACCCAGAGGGATGGTATGGGGAGGGAGGAGGGAAGGGGTTTCAGAATGGGGAACACACGTACACCCATGGCGGATTCAAGTCAATGTATGGCAAAACCAATACAATATTGTAAAGTAATTAGCCTGCAATTATAATAAATAAATTTATGTTTAAAAAATAAAATAGCCAAGACATGAAAACAACCTAAACATCCATTAACAGATGAATGGATGAAGATGTGGTACATATTCATAATGGAATATTGCTCAGACATAAGAACAGAATGAAATAATGCCATTTGCATTCATATGGATAGATCTAGAGATTATCATACTAAATGAAGTAAGACAGAGAAAGACAAATATAATATCATAGGATATCATGGAATCTAAAATGCAACACAAATGAACTTATCTATGAAACAGAAACAGATTCTCAGACATAGAGACCAGACTTGTGGTTGCCAAAGGGTAGGGAGGGAAAGGGAAGGGTTGGAAGTTTGGGATTCAGTTCAGTTCAGTTCAGTTGCTCAGTCGTGTCCGACTCTTTGCAACCCCATGAATCACCACAGCACGCCAGGCCTCCCTGTCTATCACCAACTCCCAGAGTTCATTCAAACTCATGTCCATCAAGTTGGTGATGCCATCCAGCCATCTCATTCTCTGTCATCCCCTTCTCCTCCTGCTCCCATTCCCTCCCAGCATCAGAGTCTTTTCCACTGAGTCATCTCTTTGCATGAGGTGGCCAACGTATTGGAGTTTCAGCTTTAGCATCAGTCCTTCCAAAGAACACCCAGGACTGATCTCCTTTAGAATGGACTGGTTGGATCTCCTTGCAGTCTAAGGGACTCTCAAGAGTCTTCTCCAGCACCACAGTTCAAAAGCATCAATTCTTTGGCAATCAGCTTTAGCAGATGCAAATTTCCATATACAGAATGGAACAAGGTCCTCCCTTATCACACAGAGAACTATATTCAATATGGTATGTTAAACCACAAAGGAAAAGAATATGAAAAATGTATACATGTATGACTGAGTCACTTTCTGCTGTCCGGCAGAAATTAGCATTGCAATTCAACTGCATGTCAATAATTGTTTTTAAAGTTAGAAAGCCTAAATAAATAAATAAATACCACATGCTCTATTTCCTATAAAGTATTTCATTCGTACAAGGGAAATCATGGCTGTCTACTTTATCCTGTGGATGCTGAACCTGGAAGAGACCTCAGGTCTCCTCTAGTTCATTCTCCTTAGTTGACTAATAAGGAAAATGAGGCCAAATAAGGAGCGAGAATATGCTCAAGGTTACATGGCTTCATGTTAGCTTTTCTGAATTAACTTGGTTCAAACTGTTTTAAAATTATTATAAAATTAATGCTCTTATTATTTCTTAAAACTATTTGTTGTTGTTCAGTCATTCAATCATATCCAATTATTTGTGATCCCATGAACTACAGCACGCCAGGCTTCCCTGTCCTTCATCATCTCCCAGAGTTTACGCAAACTCACGTCCATTGAGTTGGTGATGCCATCCAACCATCTCATCCATTAAATTTTCCAGGTGAAGATACTGGAATGGGTAGCTACTTCCTTCTCCAGGGAATCTTCCTTACCCAGGGATCAAACCCAGGTCTCCTGCATTGCAGGCAGACTCTTTACCATCTGAGCTACCAGATAAGACCCTTAAAACTATTAAGCTCCTATAACTTTCATTCAGGGTTTCTATGACCAACTTAATAAATACTTCCAGAATAACTGTATTGCATGTGGTGGTTAAGATGTCTCTCAGAATGTAGTATATTATGTCTATTTCATTTTCCAATATATTCAGAGAATTCTGGATTTTCTTCTCTTTCTGATGGACTCAACTGAATTTTCAAAGACAGCTGATTTGTATATGGCTCCCATAGAATTTCATACTCCCCTGCAGAGATCAGTTCAGTTCAGTTCGGTCACTCAGTCGTATCTGACTCTTTTGACCCCATGGACTGCAGCACACCAGGCCTCCCTCTCCATCACCAACTCCCAGAGATTACTCAAACTCATGTCCATTGAGTCAGTGATGCCATCCAATCATCTCATCCTCTGTCGTCCCCTTCTCCTCTCGCCTTCAATCTTTCTCAGCATCAGGGTCTTTTCCAAGGAGTCAGCTCTTCACATCAGGTGGCCAAACTATTGGAGTGCCAGCTTCAGCATTGGTCCTTCCAATGAACATTCAGGACTGATTTCCTTTAGGATGGACAGGTTGGATCTCCTTGCAGTCCAAGGGACTCTCAAGAGTCTTCTCCAACACCACAGTTCAAAAGCATCAATTCTTCAGCGCTCAGCTTTCTTTATAGACCAGCTCTCACATCCATACATGACTACTGGAAAAACCATAGCCTTGACTAGATGGACCTTTGTTGGCAAAGTGTCTCTGCTTTTTATTACGCTGTCCAGGTCAGTCATAACTTTCCTTCCAAAGAATAAGCATCTTTTAATTTCATGGCTACAGTCACCATCTGCAGTTATTTTGGAGTCTAAAAAAATAAAGTCAGCCACTGTTTCCACTCTTTTCCCTTCTATTTGCCATGAAGTGATGGGACCAGATACCATGATCTTTGTTTCCTGAATGATGAGTTTTAAGCCAACTTTTTCACTCTACTCTTTCACTTTCATCAAGAGGCTCTTTAGTTCTTCATCACTTTCTGCCATAAGGATGCTGTCATCTACATATCTGAGGTTATTGATGTTTCTCCCAGCAATCTTCATTCCAGCTTGTGCTTCTTCCAGCCCAGCATTCCTCATGATGTACTCTGCGTATAAGTTAAATAAGCAGGGTAACAATATACAACCTTGACGTACTCCTTTTCCTATTTGGAACCAGTCTGTTGTTCCATGTCCAATTCTAACTGTCGCTTCCTGACCTGCATACAGGTTTCTCAAGAGGCAGGTCAGGTGGTCTGGTATTCCCATCTCTTTCAGAATTTTCCACAGTGTATCATGATTCACAGAGTCAAGGGATTTGGCATAGTCAATAAAGCAGAAATAGATGTTTTTCTGAAACTCTCTTGCTTTTTTGGTGATCCAGTGAATGTTGGCAATTTGCAGAGATCACACAGTAATTATTCTGACTGGAATTGTGTTGTGTGTCTACTTGCATTGGCCCTTTATTTGGACTTTTAGCAAAAGAGAGCATTATTTGGTAGAATATATAACAGTATTACAAAATCATTTACTTCTATCAAACTTTTCTTAGTGATCATCAGCCCCTATGATTAATCTCCAAGCTTGTGATATTCGGTTTCTCTACCCTCCACCTTCGCTTAGATAGAAGGCCTCGTATTTATCCACACATCTTCAGTCTTACTGAAATTGTCTTCTCTGATACATCCTTGAACCCCTGAGTTCATGGCAATAAAGGATCTTCTGTCAGCAAAGGAGGAAGCACCTCTAATTTGAAACCAGTGAAATGCAGGTGTTACTCACAAGGTTTCAAGGACCAGTTGCTACTGCTGCTGCTAAGTCGCTTCAGTTGTGTCCGACTCTGTGCGACCCCATAGACAGCAGCCCACCAGGCTTCCCCGTCCCTGGGATTCTCCAGGCAAGAACACTGGAGTGGATTGCCATTTCCTTCTCCAATGTGTGAAAGTGAAAAGTGAAAATGAAGTCACTCAGTCTTGTCCGACCAGTAGCGACCCCATGGACTGCAGCCCACCAGGCTCCTCTATCCATGGGATTTTCTAGGCAAGAGTACTGGAGTGGCTTGCCATTGTCTTCTCCGTCAAGGACCAGAGAAAGGCATAAAAGTTTCTCCTGATTGAATTGGAAATAAAAAGGAATATTGGAGAAGAAACAGGGTCCTGAGGATTGTAAATAAGTAGAATAAATGGGGTGCAAATAAATGGAGCCAGTGGGATCCAATGAGCATTAATCAGGAGAAAAGGTCAGTCTTGGATATAGACTCTTACTGAACTGAATAGACTTTGACACCTCTTTGAATCACTTGCGTTTATTAAATGTGCATGATTTTCTTTTTTTTTATTAAAAAATTTTTAATTTATTTATTTTAATTGGAGGCTAATTACTTTACCTTTTTGTATTGGTTTTGCCATACATTGACATGAATCCGCCCCGGGTGTACACGTGTTCCCCTTCTTGAACCCCCCTCCCACCTCCCTCCCCATATCATCCCTCTGGGTCATCCCAGTGCACCAGCCCCAAGCATCCTGTATCATGCATCGAACCTGGACTGGTGATTTGTTTCACATACGATGTGCATGATTTTCATAGGAAGGGTTCATGTACAACACACACAGAAAGTAAGGTGTAGCCCAAATTGGGCTTTTCCAAACACTGAAAGAAGAGGAAGAATGAATCAGAAGAGAGAGGGAGGTAGACTATCAGTGTGTAAAACCCCCAGGGCCCTAAGAGTTAGTCACTCAGTTGTGTCCAACTCTGCGACCCCATGGACTGTAGCCTGCTAGGCTTCTCTGCCCATGGAATTCTCCAGGAATGAATACTGGCATGGATTACCATTCCCCTCTCCCGCATTGTCCCAACCCAGGGATTGAAGTCAGGTCTTCCTCACTGCAGGCAGATTCTTAAGCATCTGAGCCACCAGGGAAGCCTCAGGGCCCAAAATCCTTGCAGAAACCCATTGAGACCCACAAAGAAGAATTTCCTAGAATCCCAGCTGCTCTCCTACCCAATTAGATTATAATTGGTGTTTATTTGTATCAGAACATTAACTTGTATTTTACTCTCTGCTCTTGCTATGTTTTTCCTCACCTTGGTTGAAGCCCATGGGCCACTCGTTTTTAGATTTTGTGTGTGCGGTGCTGTCAGATTAGAAGAAGAATTGTCTAAAATTAACCTCCTTTTCAAGCTTCAGCCTTTGAACAAAAACAAAAGTATATATCTTCCCTTTGGCCTTGGAAGCATAAAGGATCCTCAGTAAGGATAGATTGAAAATCACCCTCTGTTCCAAGACCTAGAGGCTTGAATGGTCAGTTTCAATTGATTTGAAGAAGCTATTCCAACTTCTTTTAAGTATTTGTGCTGGAAGATTCCTAGTCACTACGTGTGCTTTCTCCACTCTTTGCTTCACTTCACCCTCTATTCCAGCACCTCCAGTGTCTTCTATTTTCGACTCTGAGCCAACTGGGAACTCTCCCCACTGCTCTCCACTCCTAGGAACCAGACAGGCTTGTTTCATGGTAATTAAGTTGAAAGAGTCTAGAGGACATCTGATCCACATGCTCAGCTTACAGGAAATGCAGACTCTTGCCCATGTACTCAGGATCACAGGGTGTCTCCATCCATTTAGGATGCTGTAGCAAAATACCAGAGTCTTGGAAGCTTGTAAGCAACACAATGGATTTCTCACAATTCTGGAGGCTGGTACTCAGAGATCAGGGTGCCAACAGGTTTGGGCTCTGGTGAAAGCCTGCTTCTGAATTGCAGACTGCATGACATCTCTCTGCATCCTCATGGTGAAAAGCAAGCAAGAAAGCCCCCTGGGGCCCTTTCATAAAGGCATGAATCCATTCATGAGAGTTTCACCTCCATGACCTAATTATGTCCCAAAGGTCCCACCTCCTAATGTCATTGGGTGTTAGGGTTTCAATGCATGAATTTTAGAGAGACATAAACATCCAATTCATTGCGTACAGATTCCTACCTAATTGCAGATTTCAGACTACACTCCAAGTTTGCCAGTTCTCTCCAGAACATATATAATAACTGATGTTCCTGGTGTGAAGTTCTGTTGGGTATCTTCTGCTTAGTGAGACCACACAGTGGAGAATGGAACACCACTTCCCCACTGGGAATTGAGTTGTCAAATTTCTTTATCCAAGACTGTTCAAATGCCACCAGTAAGGTCATAATCCACTACCGTCTTATCCATAAGGCCGGGTCTCCTTTCTCCCATCCACTCTGTATTGTAGATTATCAGTGTGTGCTAAGTCGCTTCAGTCAAGTCCAACTCTTTGCAACCCCATGGGCTATAGCTCATTAGCCTCCTATGTCCATGGGATTCTCCAGGCAAGAATACTGGAGTGGGTTGCCATTTCCTTCTCCAAGGGATCTTCATGACCCAGGGATTGAACCCACATCTTTGCATCACCTGCATTGGCAGTCAGGTTCTTTACCACTATTGCCACCTGTTCACTTATTCTCATAGAGCTTATGTTTTGTTCATTTTTGTGTTCCATTCTCTGGCCAGTAGAAGGTTCTTCCTAAAGGCTTGGTGAGGTGGATCTACAGAATTGAATTTCTTCACATCTAAGATTGCATTCCCCGATGATAATCTAGATCATAAACATCTTAAAGTGTTTGAAAAACTGTCACATGGAACTTAATACTCATAGAAGCTCCTAATATTTAGCGAATAAAAATACTTATCTGCTTCAAATCAGATGATAAGTCTTTTACCTGGATTATCTTATTCATTCTTTACAACAACCCTGTGAAATAAATACCTTCGTTACCCTCTCTTTATGGAAGAAAAGCCTGAGACACAGGAAGCTGATATAAACTTGCTGACTCACATCCAGCTAGGAAAGCTCATTCTTGTTCCACGTGGAGCTAAATGAAGAGATAGAACATGAACCCAGGGTTGAAAACATCATAGATTAAGATTTTGGTTTCACTCAAAGGAAGCTTCCAGACTGAAGTTAGTCTTGGGATTCATAGATTCTGGGATGACGATGGCTCAGCAGGGAAAGAATCCACTGACAATGCAGGAGACCCAGGAGACATGGGTTCAATCTCTGGGTCAGGAAGATCCCTTGGAGGAGGAAATTGCAACCCACTCCAGAATTCTCACCTGAAAAATCCCATGGACAGAGGAGCCTGGCAGGCTACAGGCATGAGGTTGCAAAGAGTTGGGCACAACTGAGCAGATATACACAAACTCTCTTTCCCTGAACATAATTTAAAATTCCAGGAAAATTACTTAACCGGCACATTCTAGAGGAGTTCAAGTATAAGAATGCTTAAATGTCTAAAAGAATGCCTCTCTGTCCTAAAGTGTGATGATTTCTCAACATCCTCATATGTATTTATGCATCTCTCTTATCCATGTTTTGTGTATCTATTTCTTAGCCAGCCTTGCCACCCTGTGTTTATAGGATCTATTTTGTTCACTAGCTCACAAAGGAAAGGGTCAGGCCTGCTTTGTGCTACTGTCTCATATAAACACAGAATGGTTTGTTGCTGCTTTTGCTTTGAAAAACAAAGCTGGGCTTAGTTTCGAAACAGAAAATGCTTTTCAGAGAAGCTAGAGCAAAGGTCTCTGGAAGCCACACAACACAAACTGGAGGCAGTGAAGAAGCCACATCATACTCTTTCAGTTTTGCTGTTTTGGTCCTGTCTTTTCTGTCCACCTGCAGTGCCATCCTGCCCCCTGCTCCTGACAGCAAAAGCTGTGAGTGTGATAAATGAATGGGCTTCTCATCATTGGACTTCTTGGATGTGGCCAGAGCCAGCATCTATTCACAGGGGGGATCTCTGGGCTCCATTCACTTCTGCGGTTGGCCACCATTTTCTCCTTTCACAGGAAAAAACCAATTAAACAGGACATGGCATGTTACTGATGGTGCCACCTAATGAATTTCTGAACTGCCCAAGCCTACCAGGAATGACTGCTAAGCACCCTTTGATGACATTAAGCAGGGCGAGTATAGGTGTACACTCTCCTATAGAAGGAAAGCGGGGTTCAGAGAGAGATCCCATATTTTGTTTTACAAAACCCCACATCTATTTTAATGAGCAGATTCATATGTTACTGATATGCAGGCTTCCCTGTCACTGCAAGCCTTCTGTCTGTGTTCTGAAGGAAGCTTATTTCCTGGCTAGAGCTTCATTTTGCTTCAGGGAATCAGATGCTAAAGTAGATATGGCTTCTAAGCATGCACCTTTACACACCTACTGCTATTGAAAGCCACTTGTAGAAGAAATCTCAGTTCTGCTCTACACCTTCTGAGCTGGTTCCTAAATTCCTCTGCTACCTTTATTGGGGAAATAATCACTGCAAATGTTGATAGAACCCGTATAATGCATTGCCACTATGAGTAGTCCTTGATGCATTTCAAATAATTAACATAATTCTGTGGGTAGAGGCTATTAGCCCCCCTTTTTTTGAAAAAAAATAATTTTATATTGGAGTGTAGTTGATTCACAATGTTGTGTTAGTTTCTGGTATTGAGCAAACTGATTCAGTTATGCATATTTGTAAAAGAATTTTGCAAATTCTTTTTCCATTTAGGTTGTCACAGAGTATTGAGTAGAGTTCTCTGTGGTATACAGTAGGTCCTTGATGGCTATCTGTTTTAAATATAGCAGTGTGTATGGGTCAATTCCAAGCTCTCCATCTATCTCTTAGCCCATTTTTAAAATGAGAAATATAAAACATATAGAAAGTATACAACTTTCATGAGGTTACAGAATAGCTTTTGGAATAAGGATTTGAACTCAGGGCCGTTAGCGCCAAAGACTGTGCCCCATACTATTACCTCTTGTGCTATGACCCTTCCCAGCCTTAGACAGAGGGATACCTTCCTGTACCTTACTTCATTTCTTATTTGTAATCTTACCTGAATACTAGATACTGATCTTGCCAGCAGTTCTGAGTGGATGCATTCCAATCCCAAGGGCTGGTGCAAGAAGGGCCATAAACATGTGAACGGTGCTATTTATTTGGCATCCGTGTAAAAATGATGCGACTTCTGCTCAGACAAGGAAATTTCAGCTGCTGAAACAATTTCTACAGAAAAACTTTCCAGACACCTAAGTTCATTTAAACATGTGCTCCTGGACATATACTCACCTTCCTTAATTATCTGAAGTGTTCCCCAAAGTTAATGGTTGCTGCATTAGAATGTAGGGTTATGCTGGTTGTGATTATGGAGTACAGAGCACCAGGTCTTGTCTTAAATAATACCAGATTACTGACGGTTTTAATATTATTATTGTTGCTAATGTCAGAAGTTCTTATCTCTTATTATCAGTTTTCTATCATCTTCCTAACTTTTGGGCTGGTGTGAGTCCTTCCCTACCCTTTGAAATTTTCATGTATTGTTTATAAGTTTGAGCCAATGCTGGGAGACATGGAAGGACAGGGAAACCTGGTGTGGCACAGTCCATGTGGCCGCAGAGAGTCAGACATGACTTAGTAACTGAACAACAGCAACTGTAGGAAAACACATACTCAAGGAGGTTTGAATTCAGAACATATGTGTACTGTTTGTGGGGAGCACAGGATGTGCAGGCCCCCAAGGGACTTTATAAAAAAGGTGATGATTGATAAAATATTATGCAAAATATTAAACAAGATGTAATTATTTACCTTAGTAGATGTGGAAGTTAAACACCATAGGAACAAAGAACCCCATCAGAAGTAGTTCCACACCATTTTACTCATTACTAGTGAAATGGCTGATTCTCTTCAAAGACCACATCACACTGAATTTCCAGAGGGTCTGTGCTTCTTTCTTACTAAAAAAAAATTGGAGACATGGTGCTAGCCTCAGATGGGAAAGAGTTTTCTCAACTTACTAAAAACGATTTTATCACCTTGTAGGAGTGGCTCAGGGGTAAAGAATCTACCAGCAATGCAGATCAAACCCACGAAGTTTGGTTCCTGGCTCAGGAAGTTTCCCTGGAGATGGAAATGGCAACCCACTCCATTGCCTAGGAAATCCCATGGACAGAAGAGCCTGGTGGCTAGAGTCCCTAGGGTCACAAAGAGTTAGATATGAGTGAACATGCATGCAGGCATCCCTTACAGTGGGTAATTTGTTGGTGAAAAGATAGCACATTTTTGTCTTTAACTGTTTCATCCAGAGAAACAAAAGCTAGAGCCCGCTTTGTAAGAGACATGTTGTGACAGAATGTGTACTTATTTTAGGGCCTGAAGAGCCAACTCCATTATTCTGATGACTTTTTGATGTGCCCACTCTGTTACAATCTCAAGGTAGTCAAACAAACACTAACTTAGGTGCCAATATAAAGGAATTCTTCACGGGTGTTACAATTCTTCATCAGTTGGTATTAAAATTCATCAAAAAGGAGATTACCACTGGTGGGTCTACCCTAGTCAGGTAAATCCAGCCCAGATGTTCAAATAGTTTGTTCCCAAGAGATCCCAGTCCACTTGTGGTCTTTCCAGAGTTGAACTCTGACTGATACTACTATTGAATTAGTTACAGAAATGATTGTTCAGTTTCGTCATTTATGAGATGGAGGTTTGTGACTATAAGAAATCCTATTTATGGGCTTCCAGGCACTGGGTAGGCTGTAAACAAACAAAAATTGGAATCATAGTAGTTCAGGGTCAGGAAGCCAGGAAGAAGTGAAAGATATTCTGGTTTAAAGTTTACAACTTGTTCAGTGCACATTAAGTGTTCATTGTGTGCGTTTTCCCTGAGGGAATAAAACTAAGTACATAAAAGTCCCATGAGAAAGAACATTTTTTCCCCTTAAGAGCAACACTAAATGTCCCGATTTCATTTTGATGTCCAGAGAAGACTATAGACCAAACATATCTGAAGACTTCACTTAGACCTCTGCCTGCTGGACTGGAGTTTTAATGAAGAAAATCTAGATTTTTTTTTTTTTCTATTGATATTGGAAAACTGTCTCAGACTCTCAGATGTAGTAAAAATCAAGGACAGATGAATTAGGGGCTGAGGGTCACATTCATGGGCAAAAAACATTGCTTTTGTGAAATTGGCTTTGTTATTTAAACATTTATAACAACTATATGCTCGATCCTTGAGTCACTGGGATAAATGACTTAAACTATGTTAAATATCAGTATATTGAAATGATTTAGGAAAATTGGGCCTAAAGTGCCATATATTAAACTACTTTCTCTAAATATAATTTTAAAATTAATTAAGGAAAAAGTATCTTTTTAATTAATGATTCACCATGTTATAGGCTAAGCAGCAGCTTCAGATTTAAGGGTGGGTTTCGTATCAAAGCTCTATTTAGAAGTGTAGTTAATATGAAAAGATGAAGTAGATAAATCTGTTGAATTGTAGTATTCCAATATTCATGCATTCAATTATAAAACAGTTCAATGCAGAAATAAAGAAGTCCAAAGAATGCAGGTGACATGTTTATGGCATATGAAGGGAAGGCATCAGGTGGGGTTTGGGGGTATCACCAAATAGATGACATCACCTATAAAGGAGGCAATGAAATGCTGAGATTTGAGAGATATGCTTTTCATAGAGAGAGGTCAGATGAAGGCACTGCATTATGCTTGTTGGCAAATCTGTTGCTCCTCAAATTGTGACATCCATGCTAGTTCTCCATAACCCATACAGAGGCAGAGGCAAGGGAGGATCTAAACGATAAGAGTGCTGTTTCTGGAGCCAACTGCTTGGGTTGAAACTCTGTTCACCCTGACCAGGTGCATCACCTGGGTACCTTCCTGTGCTTCGACATCTTTATCTTTATATTTGGGTACTGGCATTTCCCTTGTAAGATGGGTTGTTGAGAGAACTGAATGTTGAAAGTGTTTTGAATAACATTTGGCCCATTACAAGTCCCTAATAAACGTGAGTTTATTACAATAGTATATAACTATTATATGTACATGAGGGCTTCCCTGATAGCTCAGTTGGTAAAAACTTCTCCTGCAACACAAGAGACCCTGGTTCAAATCCTGGGTTGAGAAGATCCACCGGAGAAGGGATAGGCTACCCACTCCAGTATTCTTGGGCTTCCCTTGTGGCTCAGCTGGTAAAGAATCCGCCTGCAATGTGGGAGACCTGGGTTCGATCCCTGGGTTGGGAAGATCCTCTGGAGAAGGGAAACGCTACCCACTCCAGTATTCTGGCCTGGAGAATTCCATGGACTGTATAGTCCATGGGGTTGCAAAGAGTTAGACACGACTGAGTGACTTTCACTTATTATATATACATATATACATAGATACACACTACCATATGTAGAATAGACAAGAACCTACTGTATAGCACAGGGAAGTATATTCATTACCTTAAAATAACCTGAAGAATAACCTGAAGGAAAAGCACCTGAAGAATAATACATGTATATCAGTTCAGTTCAGTTCAGTCCCTCAATCATGTCCGACTCTTTGGACCCCATGAATCACAGCACGCCAGGCCTCCCGGAGTTCACTCAAACTCATGTCCATCAAGTCGGTGATGCGATCCAGCCATCTCATTCTTTGTCATCCCCTTCTCCTCCTGCCCCCAATCCCTCCCAGCATCAGAGTCTTTTCTAGTGAGTCAACTCTTCGCATGAGGTATACTCTTGCGACCCAGCAGATTGCAGCTTGCCAGGCTCCTCTGTCCATGGGATTTTCTAGGCAAGAATGTTGGAGTGGGTTGCCATTTCCTGCTCCAGGGGACCTTCCCACCCCAGGGATCAAACCCATGTCTGCTGTATACATCTTCTGCATTGCAGGTAGATTCTTTACCCACTGAGCCACCAGGGAAGCCTATATATATATGTGTATATATACATATATATGTATAACCAAATCACTTTTCTGCACACCTGAAAGTATTACAACATTGCAAATCAGTTTTACTCAATAAAAAAATAAAATTAAAAGATGGACGTACAATGTTTTATATATACACACAATGTTTTATATATATATATATAATTATAATTGCATATTATACCATACAAGCAAGAGGAAACCAAAGTGTCTTTCGCTTCTGAGACAAGAGGGGTGAAAAGCATGGAGGTGAGAACAGGTGTCTTAGGCTTGTGCTTTGCAGACAACCACCTGCTATCACCTGAATTAGCAACAACAACAAAAAACCCCACAACAAACAAAAGCAAAAACACATGCTGTCTTACACCCAATCACAAACCATCTTTTGTTCCTGGCCCCTCCGGTGAGCCTTTGGAGAATGGAGAATCCCTGCTGGAGTGGAAGGTTCTCATTGAAAGGTCATGGAGCTAAAGCAAACCGTCATCCTTTCCTGGCCACAAACCTGGGTAAGATTTGGGAACAGCTGGAGTGACTTGTAAGTTTGCTTTCTTGGTGAGAAGCATGGCCTGCAGAAGGCCAGGAAGAGAGCACCATCTGTTTAAGGGTAAACTTCAACCAACATTTGTCTTGTAAGCAATTCTTGCACATTTGCACTGTGTCATCTTGTGTTTCCCCCATATGTAGTTCAGTACAAAATATGAGACAGATGTGATGACTCCCACTTTATAAGAAGAAACCATGGTGCAGAGAAGAAATGGCTTACCATGCCCAACCACTGCCATATACCCACGACACCAAATGAACGAAGACCCCAGCACCGGACATAACACCTTAGCTCCAGTCTTTCCATGGGCTAAGCCCAAGACCTGGCTACCTTCCTCTTACCTGTGATCCTCAAATATTAATTTTTCAGTCTACGGCCATACCACCCTGGGTGCACTTGATCTCATCTCGTCAAATATTAGTTTTTCAGCTATTATCTTAGTTTTGGTACTTTATATTTTCAGACTAAACACTGAATACCATTTTCCTTGGTCCAAATTGATTCCTCAGTTCAGTTCAGTCGCTCAGTCATGTCCGACTTTTTGTGACCCCATGGACTGCAGCACACCAGGTTTCCCTGTCCATCACCATCTCCTGTGTCCATTAACTCATGTCCATTAAGTCAGTGATGCCATCCAACCATCTCATCCTCTGTTATCCCCTTCTCCTCCCATCTTCAATCTTTTCCAGCATCAGGCTCTTTTAAAAATGAGCCAGTTCTTTGCATCAGGTGGCCAAAGTATTGGAGCTTCAGCTTCAGCGACAGTCCTTCCAATGAATAAATGCTTAATTTTTTCTCATCCAATGTTTTCCAAGAGTAGCTTGTAGGCTTGATTCGCATGTCATAAGGAATATTTGAATTGGATGATTTGTTTGGCTTACACCAGAGAATAGATTCTGAATTGTCTACCTGGAAGAAGAAAGCCAATATTGGACTCTGGGGAGGACACATCTTAAACAGCAACGATAGATTAAAAGTTTGTCATTTGAAAGTAGAGTTAGATATAAGTTAACGTGCTTCAGAGAAGGCAATGGCAAGCCACTCCAGTACTCTTGCCTAGAAAATCGCATGGACAGAGGAGCCTGGTGGGCTGCAGTCCATGGGGTCGTTACTAGTCGGACGTGACTGAGCAACTTTACTTTCACTTTTCACTTTCACACATTGGAGAAGGAAATGACAACCTGCTCCAGTGTTCTTGCCTGGAGAATCCCAGGGACGGGGGAGCCTGGTCGGCTGCCGTCTATGGGGTCGCACAGAGTCGGACATGACTGAAGTGACTTAGCAGCAGCAACGTGCTTCGGATATTATAGCCAGGATCCAAGGGGTGGGGCATGTATTCCAGGGTCACCAATGAGTGGGTAAAAAAGAAACCACAGAGAAACTGGAGAGTCTCGGAAATCTGCTGGGTCTGGGAGCCTCACTTGGCCATAGTATTCTGGGTTAAGGCCTGCAAATCAGGTTGTCGCTACTGCTTAAAGGTCACCACCCTCAGAGAAAAAAGTTTGATTCCTTTCAGTGTTTATATTCTCTGTTATGTGACTTGAGAAGGGATCTATTATATTTTATATGTTAGGGATCTATTATTTTTTATATGTTAGATAAATTTCCCATGTAAATTTCATTTAATTCTCACTACAATCTTTCCAGGTGGTCATCTCTATTTATACATATATATTATGTACATATACATATATTATATATGTGTGTATGTGCTCAGTAGCTCAGTCATGCCCGACTCAGCAACCCCATGGACTGTAGCCCACCAGGCTCCGCTGTCCATGGAATTTTCCAGGCAGAAATACTGGAGTGGAGTGCCATTTCCTCCTCTAGGGGGTCTTCCCAAACCAGGGATTGAACCTGTGTCTCTTGCATCTCCTGCATTGGCAGGCAGATTCTTTACTAGCGCCATCTGGGGAGCCCATATATTACTTATATTTTTAAACAAATTCCCCGGATTAGGAAGATCCCCTGGAGAAGGAATGGCAACCCACTCCAGGACTCTTGCCTAGAGAACTCCATGGATGGAGGAGCCTGGAGGGCTATAGTCCATGGGGTCACAACAAGTCGGACACGACTAAGCGACTTCAATTCACTTTAAACAAATTAGCAGTAGTTCATGAAAACCATGTATTAAGTAACTGGAGTTTTGCGCTAGCTGACTAGCTGCTACCAGCTGACTCAGTAACTTAAGTCCTGCCCCCTTTAACATGCTGCCTCCCACTCAGAATTGGGAGGTGGGACTAGGTCAGTAGGAAATGATTCAGTTACCCTCGGGCGGGCTGTGAGGAATCAATGGGAACCCTTGTACGCAGCCGTGTAAATGCAAGTTCCTGCAGCGATACTGATGACACAATTCCAGAAAAGCTGGCAGTGTCTGCCACCAGAAGCCTTCCCTAAAATGTGCCCAGCCTTGGCTATAATTACCAAATCCCAGGATGATCTCGTGGGCTGTCAGCTCACAGAGTTGTCATCTCCAAGTGCCATGGTATCTTAATTTCCACGTGTGTGGAAGGCAGAGTATACTATGTTCTCTCAGGGGCTCTTTCAGTAAATTAGTCCTCATTACCCTGTGAGGACATGCATTTTGCTCACAATAAATGAATAGGGAAAATAGATGGAAAAACAGTGGAAACAGTGTCAGACTTTATTTTTTGGGCTCCAAAATCACTGCAGATGCTGATTGCAGCCATGAAATTAAAAGACGCTTACTCCTTGGAAGGAAAGTTATGACCAACCTAGATAGTATATTAAAAAGCAGAGACATTACTTTGCCAACCAAGGTCCGTCTAGTCAAGGCAATGGTTTTTCCCGTGGTCATGTATGGATGTGAGAGTTGGACTGTGAAGAAAGCTGATCGCCGAAGAATCGATGCTTTTGAACTGTGGTGTTGGAGAAGACTCTTGAGAGTCCCTTATACTGCAAGGAGATCCAACCAGTCCATTCTAAAGGAGATCAATCCTGGATGTTCATTGGAGGAACTGATGCTAAAGCTGAAACTGCAATACTTTGGCCACCTCATGCGACGAGTTGACTCACTGGAAAAGACTCTGATGCTGGGAAAGGTTGGGGGTGGGAGGAGAAGGGGATGACGGAGAATGAGATGGCTGGATGGCATCACCGACTCTGTGGACATGAGTTTGAGTGAACTCCGGGAGTTGGTGATGGACAGGGAGGCCTGGCGTGCTGTGATTCATGGGGTCGCGGAGAGTCGGACACAACTGAGCGACTGAACTGAACTGAACTGAACTGAAATGCTAGGCAGTCTTCTTCCTCCAAGATTTTTCAGGCTGCCCAACTCCACTGTGTCCAAGCCCATCACAGTCACTCCTGCTTCAATCAAGTTACTCCATGGCTCAGATGCTCCTCAGTTCAGTTCAGTCACTCAGTCGCGTCCGACTCTTTGAGACCCCATGAATCACAGCACGCCAGGCCTCCCTGTCCATCACCAACTCCCGGAGTTCACTCAAACTCATGTCCATCAAGTCAGTGATGCCATCCAGCCATCTCATTCTCTGTCATCCCTTTCTCCTCCTGCCCCCAATCTCTCCCAGTGAGTCAACTCTTTGCGTGAGGTGGCCAAAGTATTGGAGTTTCAGCTTCAGCATTAGTCCTTTCAATGAACGCCCAGGACTGATCTCCTTTAGAATGGACTGGTTGGATCTCCTTGCAGTCCAAGGGACAGCACCACAGTTCAAAAGCATCAATTCTTCGGTGATCAGCTTTCTTAACGGTCCAACTCTCACATCCATACATCACCACTGGAAAAACCATAGCCTTGACTAGATGGACCTTTGTTGGCAAAGTAATGTCTCTGCTTTCTAATATGCTGTCTAGGTTGGTCATAACTTTCCTTCCAAGGAGTAAGCGTCTTTTAATTTCATGGCTGCAATCAGCATCCTCAGTGATTTTGGAGCCCTAGTCATGCCCTAGACCTTGCTGTTCCCTTCTGCAGGTCTCATCTTTATTCTTTTTTTTTTGACTTCTTCCTGTGTTCTTTCCTGCCTGAGCCTTTGGCTACCTACCACTTTTATGCAACTGGTCTTTCCATCTGTCTTTCAAATACATGTCATCTTTCCTCCATGCCTTTGTGTGGGTTGCTGCTGTCTCTCCTTTTATCCAAATCCAATATACTCCTTTCAAAAGATCATGGGCTCTTCCCTCCTCCTGCTCTTGCAGTTAGGACAAGTGACTTTAAAATTTACCTTAAACTCTATTGGTATAAAAATAGATAGATATGGACATAGATTCTAGGTCTACATGCACATATGCAAATAGGAAGCCAGCTATTATGTCATTCAGACACTCTGTCACCCTCCAAAGAGTTCCCTGTAGGAAGGAGCTGGGTCCTTTGCTAACTTTGCTAGCATGAAACTTTGCAGCCACCTTGGAATCATATCCTCCAAGCCCAGCCAAGAATTTGGATGACTGCAGCTCTAGCTGACATCCAACTGGATCTTCATGGGAAACTCTGAGCCGGAACCACCCAGCTAAGTATGTCTTGTTTCCTGACCGCTGGAAGCTATATGATATAAATGTGCATCATGTTTTGAGACCCTAAGTGTTGTGGTGATGTGTCCGTAGCACTAGATAATGGATACGATTGTCTACTGTTGATTATGTGTCAAAGACTTTGCTGACTGCCCTTCCTACTTCACTGTATCCATCTTTACTCCAGAGACGAATTTCTGTATCTTTATACCCATTTTCCAGATGTGAATACCAGGACCTAGGGGTGTTAAGCCACCTAGCCAAGATTACACAGCTAGTAATTGTTAGAGTCAGAATCCACAGTGGCTCCAAGCAAGGCCCAGAGCATGGTACACCCCCTCCAGTACTCAATTAGTATTTTGTATTGGGAGCTTAAAGGCCATACAACTTATCCTGCCAAACTCTAATAATTTACACTCTCCTACTCCTGCCTTCAGTTTAAAGTGTGCATTTTGAGGCCACATTGTTTCTGAGATACCCTTTTCTTATTTAATGTTTGCTCAGATGAATTTGTGACATGCCTGAGGTTGCGTAGATAAAGAAAGAACTTGTGAAACCCTTTTGCAGTGTGTTTCCTTAACATCATTGAAAGTACAGAGGGAAGATATTTTGAAAACTACAAAATAATTTGCATGCATTCAACATTTCTCTGGGCTGGGGTCTCTGTGTAACCCCCAAATAAAGAGCTTAAATCTCCCGCCAGATCTGAGAAATTTCAGAAATAAAGCTTGGTTAATATAGAGATCAAACAGAAACTTTATTGGGGATAGAGGCTTTAGGACTTTGCTTCATGCCAAAGAAAAACAGCTCAGTTCACAGAATACAGCATTGAGCAGTGTCTTCATTTGGATTGTTTCCTAATGAGGGACTATGATGAGGGCTTGGGTATAGGTAGATTATTTGGAAGGTGATTCCAGGAAGCAGAAATGAGAGTTTGAAGGATGGGAGTCGGTAGTAAGCATCCTTGGCTTCTCTCCTGATTGGTCGAGCGGTGTCTCCAGGGATGTAGCTCCCTGATACTTCCACTGCTGGATTTTGAGGGTCAAGCAGCTTCTCACAGCCCCAGAGAAGTCAGGAAGTGGAAAGACTTGTGACATGCCCTGGATGGAGGTGGGGGGAGCGGGGTGAGGTTTGGGCGGCAGGAGATGTCTCTGCTACCTGAATATGAACTTGAATCACTGCAGATGTGGCTGCAACCAAAGATGGACCAAAGAGATGTGATGGAGGGCACAGAAAACTCCTTCCATACCAGGCATCTTTATACAAGCTATTGGCAGAAGAGGCTAGAGCTTGGAGGAGCCAGGATGACATTTTGCGGGCAGCCAGGACCACACAGAAAAAGAGAGACTGGACTGTGGTGGGTGAGCCCACTTGATTTTTCCCAAATTTATCAGCCTGGTAAGTCACACCACCTCCTCAGTGAAGAAGAGGTAAAACGAGCAGAGAAAGACCTGAAAATGCTTGGGTGACGTGTCCCTCTTCATGGAACCACAAATGAAACAGGGTATCTAGCCTGTGCTCCTACGATTCTGGTGCCTGTTGGAAGGAGCAAAGACATACATAAGATGCATGATAAATCTTCGACAGTGATTCTTCGACCAAGCCCACCAGACAGGAGGCCCTCAATAACCCCTCTGACACCAAGTCAATAAAAATCTAATATGATAAAAGAGTTCTGTCCCCATTTTCTCCTCTTAATTTTTTTTTTTTTTTTTTTAGGCAGGGTTTTTGAAAAGGTCATTGTAAAAGATTGCATTGTATTTCACAAATCTTTAGCGTTCCCCACAGGGTACATTATTACCAATATATTCTCTTCCATTTGATGTCTTTTAGCAGTTGATGCCAAAAAAAATCTGTTGTTTTTAAACCAGTTTCCAAGTAGCAGATCCTGGGTGATTAAAAGGAGAAGAAATAACAACAAATAAGTCATCAGGAAAGGTTAGGAGAAAGACAGAGGTGGAAGACACTGAGGCTTCTCTTATTTCCAGTATCCTGTGGGCTTGCAGAGCAGACTAAGGGTGTAGGTGGCCTGGGTTTACATCCCCGGCAACTCTACGCACAAACTCGGTGACCTCTTGGTTATCTCACAGGATGAGAAAACAATGCGGCAACTCTACGCACAAACTGGGTGATCTCTTGGTTATCTCATAGGATGAGAAAACAATGGCAACTCATTTGAAGACATTGTGTGAGCATTCAATGAGTTTTCATATGAAAAGTGTTTGACCCAAAGACCATCATTGTAACAGCATATCCCATTCCAGGAAACTGAAGCAATGAACTCCCTGAGGACTATTTTTTTTCCCACGAGGTTCTTCATCTTTTGGTATGTATGGACCATTGATGAAGGTTTCAGAGTACTTTCTGCATGTGATAGCCAATGTGGAACTTTGGTAAGGGGGCCTAAGCGACACTCCCCAAATCCTGATTCAGAAAGTTACAAGTGTATTGATTGTGCAAGGATGACATATGAGTCTGCTGGGACTGCATAACAAAGTATCACAGACTAGGTGCTTAAACGACAAACATTTACTATCTCTTAGTTGTGGAGGCTGAAAGTCCAAGATCAAGGTGTCGGCAGGGTGGGTTCATTCTGAGACCTTTCTCCTTGACTTGTAGGTGGTCATCTTCTCGGTGTGTCCATACTTACTCTCCCCTCCCCTCCCGTGTGTGTGTGTGTGTGTGTGTGTGTGTGTGTGTTAGTCACTCTATTGTACTCTTTGTGACCCAGTGAACTGTAGCCTGCCAAGTTCCTCTGTTCATGGGATTCTCCAGGCAAGAACAGTGGTGTGGGTTGCCATTTCCTTCTCTAGGGATCTCCCAACCCAGGGATCAAACCCAGGTCTCCTGCATTGCAGGCAGTTTCTTTACCACCTGAGCCACCAGGGAAGACCCCTGTGTATGTCTGTGTTCAAATCCCTTCTTCCTACAATGGCACCAGCTCCAATGTATTAGGGTCCCCACCGATATGACCTCATTGTATCTTAATTATGTCTTTAAAGGCCCAGCTCTAAATATAGTCACATTCTGAGATGCTGGGGCTTATAGGTTCAGTATACGAATTCTGGGATGAGGGGGGACATGATTCAGCTCATAATAGACGAGGTCAAGGAGAAGAGAATCCTGAAGGGAAGTTTATTGGTGCAAATCAGAAGTTAGAAAAGGGATATTTGGTACAGGAGGGTGCTTACTTTTCAGAGCCACTGTCCCTCCATGGAATGGACACAGGTCAGGACAGAGGGCAGAACAGTTAAGAACATTCACTAAATATAAAATGAGTGCCAAGCCTGAACTAGTTACAGGTTATATCTGCATTTATAGCTACATGTCCATCTACATCTGTATCCACATCCACATTTATATCTGTATCTTCCTTGGGCTATACAAAAAAGTATTGCCTCAAACTTGTGGCTTAAAACAATAGGAATTTGCATTTCTCTGATTATGAGTGATGTTGAGCATGATGTGGGGAGGGAGGTGGGAGGGGAGTTCAAGATGGGAAACACATATACACCCGGGGTGGATTCATGTCAATGTATGGCAAAAACAATACAATATTGTAAAGTAATTAGCCTCCAATAAAAATAAAATAAAAAATAAATAAAAATGAAAAATAAATAAACAAAAAAAGACAATAGGAATTTATTCTCTTGTGGCTGTGGAGCCCAAAAGTTAGAATCAAGGAGCAAGTTCCCTCCAAAAGCTCTGGGGAGATTCCTTCTTGCATCTTGCAGCTTCTGGCGGCTCCTGGCATTCCTCGGCTTGTGGCTGCATCACTCAGGTCTTGCCTCTGTCTTCATGTGGTTTTTCTTCTCTGTCTGGGATCTCCCTCTATCTCTTCTGACACTTACTGTTGGGTTTGTGGCACGACTGTATAATCCAGGGTGATCGAATCTTGAGATTCTTAATGTAATTATATCTGCAAAGACAGATCTTTTTTTTTTTCCAAATAAATGCACATTTTCACAGATTCTGGGGTGAGCTTGAAGACAGAGATGGGTGTACCATTCAACTCACTCCTTGTATATGTAGCTTCTCTCTTGCTGTGTGTGTGTATGTGTGTATAGGCACACCGTTTTATTGTGCATTACACAATTTTATTGTGCTTCACTTTATTGTGCTTAACCAATATTGTGTTGTTTACAAACTGAAGGTTGGTGGCAACTCTGTTGAACAAGTTGGTCAGTGTCATTTTTCCATCAACATTTGCTTACTTCATGTTTCTTTGTCACATTTTGGTAATTCTCACAATATTTCAAGCTTTTTCATTGTTATTCTATGGTTATTATCTGTGATCAGTGATGGTTGATGTTTACTACTACAAGATCACAACTCCCTGAAGGCTCAGATGCCGGGTAACATTTTTTTAGCAATAAAGGATTTTTTAATTAAGGTATGTACATTTTTTATACATAATGCTATCTACACTTTAATAGACTATAGTATAATGTAAACACAACTTTTATCTGCACTAGGAAAGAAAAAGCTCACATGGTTCACTTTACTGCAGTATTTGCTTTATTACAGTGGTCTGGAACTGAATTCAGTCATCGCCTAGGTATGTGTATGTGTGTGTATATGTGTGTGTGTGTGTATGCACACACATATATGTGTGATAATTTGCTTCAGTCAACTCTTTGCAACACAATGGATTGCAGTCCTCTAGGCTCCTCTGTCCATGGGATTCTCCAGGCAAGAATACTGGAGTGGGTCGCTATGCCCTCCTCCAGGGGATCTTCCTGGCCCAGGGACTGAACCCGCATCTCTTACATCTACCTGCATGGGCAAGTGGGTTCTTTACCACTAGTGCCACCAGGAAAGAAATTTAATCAAAATAATTGCATGGGAATTTTACTTAGGCAGAAATAATGACACTCATAAGTTCAGGTTTCCATGTGAGCACTTTTATTAGAATTGTGCATCATCTCAAGCTCTATGGTCAAGTTCTATGGTAGGTATATACACACATCCACATTTGTATCTGTATTTTCCTGGGGCTACATATATATATATATATTTAAAAATGTATTTAATCCTTACAAAAGCTCATAATCATCTCCTAAGTATGTGTATGGTATATGTGAGTGTGCAGGAACCATAGGAGACATGGGTTCAATCCCTGGGTCAGGAAGATCCCCGGGAGGAAGGCATGGCAACCCATCCCAATATTTTTGCCTGGAGAATCCCATGGACAGAGGAGCCTGGTGGGGTACAGTCCATAGGTCACAAAGAGTCGGACAAGACTGAAGAGACTTAGCACACATATGAGTGTGTGTCTGTGTTTGTGTGTATATATATATATATAATTTTATTTAATCATCAAAAAAATAAATACTGATGGGCTGGCAGAGACACATGAGGCAAAAATGCTTCAGCAGAAATGGAGTTTGCATTCAGATGGATCTTCTCACTGCTGCTTCCCCTCCCCAAGTCCCAGGTGCAGACCAGCAGGGCTGCCCCGCATGGGGAAGAAGACAGAGATTTGCCCGCCCGGCTCCCCTGGAGATGACTTGCCTCCACAGAGAGGCTGGGCTTGAGATGATGCGCATTTCTAATAAAAATGCTCACATGGAAACCTGAACTTATGAGTGTCATTATTTCTGCTTAAGTAAAATCCCAGCGTACATATTTTGATTAAATTTCTTTTACCGGGGAATGACAATGTCAAAAGATCAGAGAATCACAGAACACATTGCTGAGAAGTGTGACAAGAATGTATAAGGTGGAGGAGAGACCCGGAAAGGTTCTTCCCTGAGCTTGGCAGCTGCATCTGTGGCTGGTGAAACTCGCTGTATTGCCACCTGTCCAGGGATACTGACAACTGTGTTAATGAACGGCAAAGGAATTCTGCTCAGTATTTTAAGCCATTTGAACTTAAAACTATATTGCCTATAACAGGCAACAGATTTAATGGGTTGCAGATAGCTAGACATTCTAATAATCTCTTTGTTGGGCTGTTTGCAGTATTAAAGCTCAGATGTGATGATGTGTGTACATAAAGCCAAATAGATACAACCCAATACAAAGCATATAGCAACGTGAATCTATTTTTCACTAATGCCTTCATTCATTGTTTTCCTAAAATCAATGCCTCACTTCTGCCTAAACTCCAGATAGAGGAATTTACTTTTGGATATCACACACACACACACACACACACATTCTTTTTGGATATCACCAGGCTTCCCTGGTGTGTCAGATGGTAAACAGCCTGCCTGTAATGCAGGAGACCCTGGGTTCGATCCCTGTTTCAGAATTTCCCTGGAGAAGGGAATCACAACCCACTCCAGTATTCTTGCCTGGAGAATTCCATGGACAGAGTAACCTGGCATGCTATAATCATGAAATGACCTAAGAGTTGGACACAACTTAGGGACTAATGCACACACATCACACATGTGGAATCAGAAAGCAATTTTGAAAATTGCCTTTCTAGAGAGTATTAGTTAGATTGGACTATTAGCATTGATCTGGTCAGGCAAGGCACTGTTGCACTGCATAGCTTTGTAATCAGAAGTCTGGATGCCTGTGCCTTGGTTTAACTGGGACTTTCCTGGTTCATGCCTGTTGTCCTGGTGTACCATCCTGTAAGCTCTCTTTTCACTCTCACTGATGTGTTAGAGTCCAGAAAAGAGTTAATATAGCAGATCAGAGGCAATTATCCTTCAAAATCCCTTCTTGCAAAGTTGGCCCTTGGCTGTTTCTGGGCACTTGGCTGGTATGTGGTTCCCTATGCTGATGTAAAACCTCCCCTAATAATGAATGTGGCTCACTACCTGTGCAGCATGGAGACAGTGTGGTTGTGTTGCCTTCTTTCTGGAAGTCTGGAATTTGGGGTGTGCTAGACAGGGAGGCCTGGCGTGCTGTGGTTCATGGGGTCGCAGAGAGTCGGACACGACTGAGCGACTGAACTGAACTGAACTGAGGCTGAGGGTGCCTGTGCGACCAGCCCATGATACAACCTTGAGTGCCAGCCCTTTAGTGGATTTCTCTGGGCAGGAACATGGTCCATAGATTCTGCATGTTCACTGCTGGACTGAGAGTGTGCTCAGTATGACCCCTTATCGGGGTGGGGAGAGACCACACGGCTTCCTGCACTCTGCCTTTGTTAATTTCCCTTATGCCCCAGCTATGTATCCTTACTATGTCACTGTAATCAACCGAAGCTGTAAAGTTTAACTATAAACTTAATCCCAGTGAATTTCCAAAGTTGGTGTGACTTGGGGATCCCTGGCATACAAGGGCATTGTGATAGATGATACAATTGTTCTATTCACTATTTAGCTTGACCGAGTTGCACAGAGACTTCAGAAGCCATCAGGGTTAAGATAAATATTTGGTTTAAAGTTAAGAAACTGAACAGACAGAGTCTTACATGATTTGCCCAGACTCATTAGAACCCACACTCTTTTGTTTGCATGCCAGGAGAGCTTCTTGTAGAGGAAACCAGTGCCTTGGGTATCAAACCCTGTTCCTGTCAACATCTACCTTTGGGACACATCTACCTTTGGGAATTCACTGGGAGTAAGCATACAGTTAAACTCACAGCTTTGGTTGATTACAGTGACATAATAAGGATACACAGCTGGAGCATAAGGGAAATTAAGACAGGCGGAGTGCAGGAATCCATGTGGTCTCTCCCTACCCAATGAGGGGTCATACAGCACACACTCTCAGCCCAGCAGTGAACATGCAGCATCTATGCGAATGACATGTAGGAGGCTCAGCCTCCTCCCCTGTGCAGTGATGATCACCATACCCAGTACGCAGAAACATGGTGAGGATGGAAAATGCAGGCGTGCCCAGCCTGTGGCACACGCAGGTCCTCAGGAGATGTCAGCTGCCTCGTCTTCTCTCTCCCAGGCTAGGGATACTCCAGCTCCCAGCATCAACTTCTCTGATAGCAAAGTCTAAAGACTCGTCTCAACATGGACCACTGCAACAATCTTTCTGAGCATTTTTTGTAACAGTGCTCTGGAGAGAAATAAAATGCTCTGAATGAAATGTCAGCATTTGTTTGATAAACTGCTGAGCCCCGATTGTGGAGGCTATTCCGATTTTACACATCCTGTCCTCACAGCAGCAAAGACAGAACAAGTTAGGAAGAGACGAACTCATTACACCAGCCAGGTGGATGGCTTGTGCTTCCTGGACTCCCCAAGTCTCTTCCATCAAAGCAGACAGGCTGAGATGATGACAGAGCTGATTTGAGAGCAGAGGAATCATCTCTTCTTCCTGCTCTGCTCTCTCTTACCCAAGGGTAGCCTTTGTCTTCTTGTTCCTGAAGCTCTGTCATTCGTGCTGCCATGGAGGAACGTGATAGAGAGTGAGAAAAGCTAAACTCTAATTCACTGCGTGCACAGAGCTCTTCCTGTGGGTCCACAGTAGCAGTAGAGGCTGTGTAATTAACTGGACGATAGAAATGAGGGTATTAAGAAGTGGGGACCATTTACTGCGAGCCAAAACTGGTGAGACCAATCTCCCAGCCATGGAACCTTCCTGTGGGGATAACTCTACCCATTTCACAAACGAAGATCCACGTCAGTGCCGAGAGGCCGAGTATTGTGACCAAGATCACGCAGCTGGGTGGAGAAAGAGGACTGAATCCTACACATTGTCTCTTCATTATTCTGCTTTTTCTTCCCATCACCCTCGTAGTTTTGCCAATTGGGAAATTCCTTGAGGGGACCAATTGCTGTTAGAAACCAGTTTGCACAGAATAAGAGGGTCCTGGGTTATGAAGGGATAGAGTTTCAGGTCTCTGTACTATGGAAGCAATAGGAGCTGCCTCAGGCAAGGTTAGATTAATAACTAGAGTCAATGTTGGGTTGGAATCAGTAAGTTGTGGGACCCAGGGAAAGGGATGGGGAAAGGACATGTAAGTGTTCAGATGAGTTCTCCACTGTTTGAAGGCACCCTGGTCAAGGAGTTAAACTGAACTAGGTGTACAACCTGATCAGGTTCTGGGCTTTCACCTGCTGCAAATGACCTGTAATTGAAACACGGCATGCCTTTCTCTAGAATTTATTCTCAGTCTGTTTTTATACATTTTAACAATCAGATGGGATGTGGTTTGGATGTGGGTTATAGAACTCCATGCAATACAGTAAGATTTCCTACAAATAAGGACATTGGAGTCAAGGTAAAATGCAACTGGTGGGATCCAGATGGGGACATTCAGATGGCAGAGGTGAAGTAACTTTGGTTCTGCAGTTATTCCCCTGCTCTGAATGTCCTGTCAATCAAAGAAAGAAACACACATGGTCAGTGATGCGAGTCACATTGTCTATAAGCTAAAAGCAAATTAATGTATCTCCACAACGTAGAGGAGGACCACATTAGTCTTTTAGAACTGACATTAAAAAATGCCAGAAACTGAGTGGCTTAACATGACAGAAATCCTGGAAGGTAAAATGTGAAATAAAGGTGTTATCAGAGCCATGTGCCCTCTGAAACCTGGAGAAGGGAATCCTGCCTTGTCTCTTCATAGCTTCTGGCAGTTTTGCAAGCTTTGGCTTTCCTCGCCTTGTAGAAACATGACCTTCATCTCTGTCTCCGTGTTCACAAGGCATTCTCCCCATCTGTGTGTCTATCTGTGTCCAAATTTCTCCTCTTTATGAAGACACCTATTATATGTTAGATGCTCAGCCATGTCCAACTCTTTCCAAGCCCATAGATTGTAGCCCACCAGGCTCCTTTGTCATGGAATTCTCCAAGCAAGAATACTAGAGTGGATGGCCATTCCCTGCTCTAGGAAGTCTTCCTGACCCAGGGATCGAACCTGATCTCTTGCATTGCAGGCATGTTCTTTACTGTCTGAGCCACCAAGGAAGCCCCATATTAGATGAAGGGCCCACCCAATTTCAGTATGAGCTCTTCTTAACTTATTAGATTTGCAACAGCTTTATATCCAAATAAGTCACATTCTAAGGTATTAGGGGTTAGAGCTTCACACATATGCTTGGGATACAGAATTCTACCCATAACAAGAGCTACAGCAGACAGATTCTTTACTGTCTGAGCCACCAGGGAAGCACATAACAGGAATCAAGATAGCTATAAATATAAGCTGTTGAATCAGTCCAGTTTGCTCAAATCCTGATTCCAATGCTTGTTAGTGGTGTGACCTTTGACAGATTATTTAACCTCTCTGTGCTTCAATTTCCATTTCCATAACATGGCATTTTTGACAGTATTTAACTCACAGAGGTTTTAGGAGAACTAACTTAGATAATGGAATGCAGAAGTAGGAAGACAAGAAACACCTGGAGTAACAGGCAAATGTGGCCTTGGAGCACAGAATGAAGCAGGGGAAAGGCTAATAGAACGTACTGCTCATAGCAAACACCCTCTTGCAACAACACGAGAGAAGACTCTACACATGGACATCACCAGATGGTAAACACTGAAATCAGATTGACTATATTCTTTGTGACCAAAGATGGAGAAGCTCTATACAGTCAGCAAAAACAAGACCAGGAGCTGACTGTGGCTCAGATCATGAACTGCTTATTGCCAAATTCAGACTTAAATAGAAGAAAGTAGAGAAAACCATTAGACCATTCAGATATAACCTAAATCAAATCCCTTATGATTATACAGTGGAAGTAAGAAATAGATTTAAGGGAGTAGATCAGATAGATAGAGTGCCTGATGAACGATGGACAGAGGTTCATGACATTTTATAGGAGACAGGCATCAAGACCATCCCCATGGAAAAGAAATGCAAAAAAGCAAAATGGCTTGTCTGGGGAGGCCTTAGAAATAGCTGTGAAAAGAAGAGAAGTGAAAAGCAAAGGAGAAAAGGAAAGATACAAGCATCTGAATGCAGAGTTCCAAAGAATAGCAAGGAGAGATAAGAAAGCCTTCCTCAGCAATCAATGCAAAGAAATAGAGGAAAACAACAGAATAGGAAAAACAAGAGATCTCTTCAAGGAGATTAGAGATTCCAAGGGAACATTTCATGCAAAGATGGGCTCGATAAAGGACAGAAATGGTATGGACTTAACAGAAGCAGAAGATATTAAGAAGAGGTGGCAAGAATACACAGAAGAACTGTACAAAAAAGATCTTCACGACCAAGATAATCACGATGGTGTGATCACTCACCTAGAGCCAGACACCTTGGAATGTGAAGTCAAGTGGGCCTTAGAAAGCATCACTACAAACAAAGCTAGTGGAGGTGATGGAATTCCAGCTGAGCTATTTCAAATCCTGAAAGATGATGCTGTGAAAGTGCTGCACTCAATATGCCAGCAAATTTGGAAAACTCAGCAGTAGCCACAGGACTGGAAAAGGTCAATTTTCATTCCAATCCCAAAGAAAGGAAATGCCAAAGAATACTCAAACTACTGCACAGTTGCACTCATCTCACATGCTAGTAAAGTCATGCTCAAAATTCTTCAAGCCAGGCTTCAGCAATATGTGAAATGTGAACTTCCAGATGTTGAAGTTGGTTTTAGAAAATGCAGAGGAACCAGAGATCAAATTGCCAACATCTGCTGGATCATGGAAAAAGCAAGAGAGTTCTAGAAAAACATCTATTTCTGCTTCATTGACTATGCCAAAGCCTTTGACTGTGTGGATCACAATAAACTGTGGAAAATTCTGAAAGAGATGGGAATTCCAGACCCCCGGACCTGCCTCTTGAGAAACCTGTATGCAGGTCAGGAAACAACCGTTTTAACTGAACATGGAACAACAGACTGGTTCCAAATAGGAAAAGGAGTGCGTCAAGGCTGTATATTGTCACCCTGTTTATTTAACTTCTATGCAGAGTACATCATGAGGAACACTGGGCTGGAAGAAGCACAAGCTGGAATCAAGATTGCTGGGAGAAATATCAATAACCTCAGATATGCAGATGACACCACCCTTATGGCAGAAAGCGAAGAGGAACTAAAGAGCCTCTTGATGAAAATGAAAGAGGAGAGTGAAAAAGTTGGCTTGAAGCTCAACATTCAGAAAACCAAGATCATGACATCTGGTCCCATTACTTCATGGCAAATAGACAGGGAAACAGTGGAAACAGTGTCAGACTTTATTTTGGGGGGCTCCAAAATCACTGCAGATGGTGATCGCAGTCATGAAATTAAAAGACGCTTACTCCTTGGAAGGAAAGTTATGACCAACCTAGATAGCATATTAAAAAGCCGAGGCATTACTTTGCAAACCAAGGTCCGTCTAGTCAAGGCTATGGTTTTTCCCGTGGTCATGTATGGATGTGAGAGTTGGACTGTGAAGAAATCTGATCGCCAAAGAATTGATGCTTTTGAACTGTGGTGTTGGAGAAGACTCTTGAGAGTCCCTTGGACTATAAGAAGATCCAACCAGTCCATTCTAAAGGAGATCAATCCTGGGTGTTCATTGGAAGGACTGGTGCTAAAGCTGAACTCCAATATTTTGGCCACCTCATGTGAAGAGTTGACTCAGTGGAAAAGACTGTGATGCTGGGAAAGGTTGGGGGCAGGAGGAGAAGGGGACGACAGAGAATGTGATGGCTGGATGGTATCATTGACTCTATGGACATGAGTTTGAGTGAACTTCGGGAGTTGGTGATGGACAGGGAGGCCTGGCGTGCTGTGATTCATGGGGTCGCAAAGAGTTGGACACGACTGAGCGACTGAACTGAACTGAACTTAGATAAGGTAGGTAAAATGACTTAAAAGTTGACTAACAATTGTTCTATTTTTATCACACACGTCTATAATAATGAGAGGCCAGTCCAAGTTTACATAGTAAATAGCAAAATTGCATCTTAAGTCTTGGATTTCTGAGTGTAAGAGAAATGTATTTTTCTCTACCTACCTGTTTAATTGATTGGCTGCAATATGTTAAGTGTCTCGGTACTTCCTTGATGGTCCAGTGAAATTCATCTTGTAATGCAGAGCATGTGGGTTGTATCCCTGGTCAGGAACTATGATCCAATGTGATTCAGAACAACTAAGACCTCATGCTGCAACTATTGAGCCGGCTGGAAGAACCATAACTAGAGAATCCATGCACTGCAGTGAGAGGTCCCACGCAATGCAGCAAAGATCCCAAAGAAACGTCCCACACAATGCAGCAAAGATCCCAATGAGAGGTCCCACACAATGCAGCAAAGATCCCAATGAGAGGTCCCACGCAATGCAGCAAAGATCCCAATGAGAGGTCCCATGCAATGCAGCAAAGATCCCAATGAGAGGTCCCACGCAATGCAGCAAAGATCCCAATGAGAGGTCCCACGCAATGCAGCAAAGATCCCAACGAGAGGTCCCACGCAATTCAGCAAAGATCCCAATGAGAGGTCCCACACCATGCAGCAAAGATCCCAATGAGAGATCCCACGCAATGCAGCAAAGATCCCAATGGAAGGTCCCACGCAATGCAGCAAAGATCCCAATGGAAGGTCCCACGCAATGCAGCAAAGATCCCAATGGAAGGTCCCACGCAATGCAGCAAAGATCCCAACTGCCACAACGAAGACCCAATGCAGCCAAATAAATAAACGGTTATATTTATATACATATATATATTTCTGTATTTAAAAGACTGATTAAAAAAAAAGGAATCAAAGCTGGATTCCTATGAAAGAGAGGTGAATTGAAGAAAAGCAATTAAAAAAGGCAGTTAAAAAAAAAAAAACAAAACAGTTTAAGTATTGCCAAAAGGTGATTAGCCATCAGTATTCTTCAGAATAGAAACTCTACTTATATAGGGATATTTGATCTGTTTCATTCACTAACGAATCCCTACAGCTCAGAACAATGTCTGGTACAAAGTAGGTGCTCAAGAATTTATCTAGTGTTGAATGCATGAAATCCTTATGAGTGGGCTTATGCTTTAATCCAGAAATCCTGCTTTTAGTAATTTAAGAAAACTATTAAAGCTAAGAAAAAGTATAGTTACATAATTTCTTATTGAATAATTGTTTAGAAAGCAAAAAAATTGGCAGCAACTTAAATATAAGTTAGCGGGGACTGGTTAAATGAATGATTACCCTCCAACTATCAGATGGTATACCACTCAAGGAAGAGAGACTAAATGGCTGCAAAGTTTCCATGTTCAAATCTCTAGAATCTGTGACTTCACAGGTGTGACTAAAGTTAAAGACCTTACATGGAAAAATTATCCTGCTATTCAGGTAGATGGCCTTCCCCAGTGGCTTAGCAGTAAAGAATTTGCTTGCAATACAGGAGCCACAGAAACCATAGGTTCAATCCCTGGGTTGGGAAGATCCCCTGGAGGAGGGCATGGCAACCCACACCAGTATTTTTGCCTGGAGAATCCCATGGACAGAGGAGCCCAGTTGACTATGGTCCATATGGTCATGAAGAGTTGGACATGATTGAAGTTACTTAGAATGCACCCAAAGATGAAGTCCTAGGTGGTATCTGTACCTTTTGGGATTCCCTGGTGGCTCAGATGGTAAAGAATCTGCCTGAAATCCAGGAGACACAGATTCAATCCCTGGGTTGGTAAGATCCCCTGGAGAAGGGAATAGCAACCCACTCTTGCATTCTTGCCTGGAGAATTCCATGTACAGAGGAGCCTGATGGACTATAGTCCATGGGTTGAAAAGAGTTGGACACAACTGAGTCACTAACACTTTTCATTTAGGTAGAACCAACTGGGTCACGTAAATCCTTAAATGAGGAGATCTGGTCTGTGATCAGAGAAAGAGAGGAGGTGATGGAGAAAAGGTCAGAAAGATGCTACCTTGCTGACCCTGAAGATGAAGGAAGAGATCTTGAGTTGAAGAATATAGCCACAATTTGGAGCTGAAATATGCAAGGAGACAGATTCTCCACTAGGGTCTCTGGAAGTAGTGCAGTCTTGCTGACAACTTGATTTTGGGCCAGTGAGACCCATATCAGGCACCTGACTCATAGGACTGTAAGATCATAAATGAATCTTGGCTCAAACCACTGTTTGTGGTCTTTTGTTACAGCAGCAATTGGAAACGCATACAGCAGTCAAATGTTTCCCACGTTAGAGCAGGAAACTCAGGCTCAGATGCTGACAGTGTCTGGGTAGTTGTGTGTAAGTTGCTAGCTCTAAGGTAGAACAGTAAATGGAAAAATATCAAATCTACCGCCTACTGTCTAGTTACTGAGCCTGCTAAGATATACGTGGAAGGGAGGTGGGAAATCTGAGTCACCAGTCTCTAACCTCTGCTGCAGAGGAAAACTTACTGGCATGAATGAATGCTTAATAATGCATTTTTACAGAAAAATAGCTGCTCTTAAAATAGCAGAGACAGTAAGGCTTTTTTTTCCCTCGTTTTGTAATTTTATTTACATAGAAAAAGATCGAGAAGGATGTGATCTGATAACAGATCATCTGGGAGGAAGAGATAATGAAAGCTTTAATGTACTTTTGTGTCTCTGTATATTCTAAATTTCTTTGCAATGAAATTTCTTTACATTGTTTTGAAGCTGCAGGACAAGTTAAATAGAGAAAGAGGAAGTGAATTGCCCCTACCTGGCAGGGCAGACAGTGGAAACGCTTGAGAAAGCCCACTTGAGCTCCATTCCTCGCTGTTACCAATTTTTCCCTTGTCTCCTGGGTGCCAGTGACAATTGCCTTCAATGCCATTTCAGCCAGGCCTTATTCATTCCTCTGCGGGGACAATTCAGTTAAATGAGTGCTGACCCCCAGAAAAGGCAGAGCTCCTGGGGCTGCTTCCCCAGGGAGACCTCCACATTGTAGAAAGAAACAGGGCCGTGCATAACTCATAAATCCTTGCCTTTTGAAATTAACAACCCTGCAGGGTGGAGAATACAATACGCATCACCAGGTCACGTCATTCATCTCAGCGGGTTGAAAGCAACAGAACTGAAAGCAAGAACGTGAACGGAACCTTCGCTGTGGCAGTGAACTGACTCCCTGTTTCATTACCAGTCACTTGCCTCACTCAGCTCCTTTTACGAATTGAAGCTGTTTCTCCCAGAAGGCAGTTTCCTCTGGTGGAGAAGTGTGTAGAATCTGGGGGCAGGCAGCCTGGAGCTGGAGCCCTGGCTCCAACTCTCTCCAGTTGGTGTCCCTTCCCCAGCTAGGAATTCTTGGATATCGTATGTGTTCAGTCTCTCAGTCATGCCTGACTCTGCTACACTTTGGGCTATAGTCCACAAGGTTCCTCTGTCCATGGAATTCTCCAGGCAAGAATACTGGGAGTGGGTTGCCAATTTCCTCCTCCAGGGGATCATCCTGACACAAGCATCGAACCCACATCTCTTGTGCCTCCTGCATTGGCAGGTGGATTCTCTCTCTCTTTCTTATTTGTTTTAATTGAAGGATAATTGCTTTACAATATTGTGATTTTTTTATTGCTATTCATCAGTATGAATTGGCCATGGGAATACATGTACCTCTTCCATCCTGAATCCCCCTCACTTCCTTCCCCACCCAGTCCATCTAGGTTTTCACATAGCACTGGCAGGTGAATTCTTTACCACTGCGCCACCTGGAAAGCATGGATTTCACTAATGTGTAACTTCATCTGGTAAAAGGGATGATGATCTCTACCTCCAAATTATTATGAGGATTAAACAGGGAAGGAAGCATTTGACATAGAGGGCACATCATAAGAACACAAGATATCAGCACTTATTAATCGAGTTGATTATTTTCATAAGGTCTTATAGGTTATCTCTTGGGTTACTTCCCAGGAAATATCTCCCCGTTTCTCATTTGCTTCTTGGGAAGGCTTGTTCCATTGGAAAACATTGCTCGTTTATGAATGTAATTCCGGCAAATGCCTAAAGGATATTGCTGTACCTTATAGAATTCCAAATCAGTTCAGTTCAGTTCGTTCACTCAGTTGTGTCCATCTCTTTGCGACCCCATGGACTGCAGCACGCCAGGCTTCCCTGCCCATCACCAACTCCCAGAGTTCACTCAAACTCATGTCTACTGAGTCAGTGATGCCATCCAACCATCATCCTCTGTCATCCCATTCTCCTCCTGACTTCAATCTTTCCCAGCATCAGGGGCTTTTCAAATTAGTCAGTTCTTTGCATCAGGTGGCCAAAGTATAGGAGTTTCAGCTTCAGCATCAGTCCTTCTAATGAATATTCAGGACTGATTTCCTCTAGGATGGACTGGTTGGATTTCCTTGCTGTCCAGGGACTCTCAAGAGTCTTATCCAACATTACAGTTCAAAAGCATCAATTCTTCAGCACTCAGCTTTCTTTATAGTCCAACTCTCACATCCATACATAACTACTGGAAAAACCAAAGCTTTGACTAGATGGACCTTTGTTGGCAAAGTAATGTCTCCGGTTTTTAATACGCTGTCTAGGCTGGGCATAGCTTTTCTTCCAAGGAGTAAGCGTCTTTCAATTTCATGGCTGCAGTCACCATCTGCAGTGATTTTGGAACCCCCTAAAATAAAGTCTCTCACAGTTTCCATTGTTTCTACATCCATTTGCTATGAATGATGGGACCAGATGCCATGACCTTAGTTTTCTGAATGTTGATCTTTAAGCCAACTATTTTACTCTCCTCTTTCACTTTCATCAGGAGGCTTAGTTCTTCGCTTTCTGCCATAAGGGTGGTGTCATCTGCATATCTGAGGTTATTCATATTTCTCCTGACAATCTTGATTCCATTCCAGTGTTCCTCATGATGTACTCTGCATATAAGTTAAGCACAGTGACAATATACATCCTTGACGTACTCCTTTCCCAATTTGGAACCAGTCCATTGTTCCATGTCCTGTCCTAACTGTTGCTTCTTGACCTGCAAGCAGATTTCTCAGGAGGCAGGTCAGGTGGTCCACTATTCCCATCTCTTTAAGTATTTTCCAGAGTTTGTTGTGATCCACACAGTCAAAGGCTTTGGCATAGTCAATAAAACAGAAATAGATGTTTTTCTGGAACTCTCTTGCTTTTTCAATGATCCAACAGAAGTTGGCAATTTGATCTCTAGTTCCTTTGCCTTTTCTAAAACCAGTTTGAACATCTGGAAGTTCACAGTTAACACACTGTTGAAGCTTTGCTTGGAGAATTTGCTAGCCTGTGAGATGAGTACAACTGTGCGTTAGTTTGAGCATTCTTTGGCATAGTCTTTCTTTGGGATTGGAATGAAAATAGACCTTTTCCAGTCCTGTGGCCACTGCTGAGTTTCCAAATTTGGTGACATATTGAGTGCAGCACTTTCACAGCATCATCTTCTAGGATTTGAAATAACTTAACTGGAATTCTGTCACCTCCACTAACTTTGTTCATAGTGATGATTCCTAAGATCCACTTGACTTTTCATTCCAGGATGTCTGGCTCTAGGTGAGTGATCACACCATCATGGTTATCTGGGTCATGAAGATCTTATTTGTATAGTTCTTTTGTTTATTCTTGCCACCTCTTCTTAATATCTTCTGCTTCTGTTAAATCCAAACCATTTCTGTCCTTTATTGTGCCCGTCTTTGCATGAAATGTTCCCTTGGTATCTCTAAGTTTCTTGAAGAGATCCCTAGTCTTTCCCATTCTATTGTTTTCCTCTATTTCTTTGCACTGATCACTGAGGAAAACTTTCTTATCTCTCCTTTCTGTACTTTGGAACTCTGCATTCAAATGGGTATATCTTTCCTTTTCTCCTTTGCCTTTTGCTTCTCTTCTTTTCACAGCTATTTGTAAGCCTTCCTCAGATAATCATTTTGCTTTTTTGAATTTCTTTTTCTTGGGGATGGTCTTGATCACTGCCTCCTGTACAATGCCACGGTCCTCCATCCGTAGTTCTTCATATAGAATTTCATTGTTAATGAGGAAATGGTGGTAAAGGACAAATTAAGATAGGAAAATAGCTAATGGTTGATGACAAGATAGTTCCCACAACTAGCAAATGGTTGTTCTTCTTCAAGTTCTATACACTTGCTAGTGCAGGCTGCACTCTTGGTTTTGGTCTTCTCAGTAGACCAAGGAAAGTGGGAAAGGCAATAAAGTTAAGAACATGGGGGCTTCCCTAGTGGCTCAGTGGTTAAGAATCCATTTATCAATACAGGAGACATAGGTTTGATCCATGAGCTGTGAAGATCCCACACACCTTGATGCAACAAGCCCATGCACTGCAACTACTAAGCCTGTGCTCTAGAGCCCAGAGCCCAATGGCTGAGCCCCTGTGCCCACACTCCACAACAAGAGAAACCATCGCAATGAGAAGCCCGCACACCACAGCAAAGAGGCAAAGAGTACCCCCCCTCAGCACAGCCAGAGAAAAGCCTTCGCGGAAACAAAGGCTCGACACAGTCAATAAATAAAATAATAAAGTAATATAAATAGAATTATATTCAAAAACCTAGAAGTGGTGTGAATGTATTTTTTGGAGGAGTGAGATCTGAAGGGAATTTCTCTCATGCACTCTAATGATGAGGACAACCACTCAACAATACGTACAATGCCACATTTTTTAATGACATATTGGGTAAAGCACAGCAGAATCCAAGCATACGTGTAATTAGAGAGGGGCCATGATAGTGCTGGAGAAGGAAATGGCAGCCCACTCCAGTGTTCTTGCCTGGAGAATCCTGTGATTGGAGGAGCCTGGTGGGCTGCCATCTATGGGGTCACACAGCGTTGGACACGATTGAAGTGACTTAGCAGCAGCAGCATGATTGTGCTGTCTAGGAACACGGCTATTAGTTTGTTGGTTTGTCTCAGCCTGAAAGTGAAAGTCGCGCAGTCGTGTCCGACTCTTTGCAACCCCATAGACTATACAGGCCATGGAATTCTCTAGGCCAGAATACTGGAGTGGCTAGCCTTTCCCTTCTCCAGGGGATCTTCCCAACCCAGGGATCGAACCCAGGTCTTCCGCATTGCAGGCGGACTCTTTACCAGCTTAGCCACCAGGGAAGCCCCTCAGCCTAGGTTATAGTATCTTGAGGAGCTGTGAGGTTCTTCACCCACTGGGCACCTTTTCTCTAATATGAAGAAGGTGATGCTTAGAATCAAACACAAGAGTTCAAAGTCCTGTATCAGCCACGTAAGGGTTCTAGGACTCGATCCAGTCACTGAACAATCATTGGTCACTTTGAGCTTCTATTTCTTCATCTCAAACTGGAAGGGCAAATATCATCCTGTCATTTCCCTTTTAGGACTGGTGTATAGAATCAAAACAATTTTAAAGTGTAAGGCAGTTACTTGGGCTTCTCAGGTGGCACTAGTGATAAAGAACCCGCCCGCCAATGCAGGAGATGTAAGAGACATGAGTTAGATTGCTGGGTGGGGAAGATCCCCTGGAGAAGGGCATGGCAACCCACTCCAGTGTTCTTGCCTGAAGAATCCCATGGACAGAGGAGCCTGGAGGGCTATATAGTCCATAGAGTCACAAAAGTTGGACACGACTGAAGCAGCTTCGCATGCAAGACAGTTAACAGTTATTCAGTACAGATCTCTCTTTATTTTACATTTCCTCAACCCTTCTAGTTGCTAAAGAATATAAAATAACAGTCTAAAAATAAGCAGGAAACTACTTCAGTCTGAGGGAATGCCAAATGAAGCTATGAAGGTAAAAATTCTCCTACTGCAGTGAAATCAAAACCGAGGGTTTAAAGCTGTATTCTCACGATCCAGGTCCTTCTTCTTTCATTCTGAACCCCACACACACCTCTGTTTCCTCCTCTGCACAGATAATAATAGTTCCTGTGTGCGGGGCTGGTTGCAAAAATAAAGTGTCTCAGCACAGGACAAGTTCAAGACGGAGAGGGAGCTTCTCGTTTTTGCTATGTCCTCACCGTCCACCAAGGTTTTGCACACAGAAAGGACTTCTACATCCTTAGAAAGCCCACCCGTTGGGTGCCAAGACACATCTATTGCCCTTTTTAGTAAAGACAAAAAAATAAACCTCCAGCACTACTCAAAATTTAGTTACAGCAGGAAGGAAAAGCGTCATCCTTGGTTGACCTGTCTTGTAATTTTAGGGAGTGCAAAATTAAGCAGATTTTTGATGTGATATGGCAGAATCCTGACCACATTGCATCAGGAAGTGATGCAGGATGGAAAATAATGGGGTGTCAGAAATGCACACAGTCAGCAAATGTGGGAATAAATTATTCAGTTCCAGGGAGTCATTTGCTCCACAAATTGCAGGGGTGTTGTGGTGACTTTTCAGGTGCTGTGGCTAATAGATTAAGGGGAAAATTTCCTATTTTAAGCACAAAATGTTGCCGTTTACAGAACAACTCCTTTGTTCTAACCTGGGAAGCTAAATAGGTCATTGCAATTTTGTTAGTGAGCAGGAGAGCAGCACAAACTCATCCCAGCTCTATGATAAGATCCTATGAACCGTTCCTGCCACCAGCACAGACCTCTTTCCAGATTCAGCATTTTTCACTGGTGAAAACTGCTGAACATACTTTTTTTTTCCTTCATTCAACACACCTTCATTGAACACTGGTGATGCACCAGGCAGTATTGTGGTTCTGGAGGATACAGGTATTAATAAAGCTTTTCTCTGCCTATGGGGCTTCCCTTGTAGCTCACCTGGTAAAGAATTCACCTGCAATGCAGGAGACCCCAGTTCGACCCCTAGATTGGGAAGATCCCTCGGAGAAGAGATAGGTTACCCACTCCAGTATTCTTGGGCTTCCCTGGTGATTCAGATGGTAAAGAAGCTGCCTGCAATGTGGGAGACCTGTGTTTGATCCCTGGGCTTGGAAGATCCCCTGGAGAAAGGAAAGGATACCCTCTCCAGTATCTTGCCTGGAGAATTCCATGGACAGAGGAGCCTGGTGGGCTACAGTCCATGGGGTTACAGAGTCGGCCATGACTGAGTGATAAAGCACAGTACAGCCAATTAGGATTGTAACTGCTGGAGTTGGAGGTCTGGAGAGCATATCTGTTCAACTAACAGCTCTTCTGATTGCTTGAACTTCATGTTTGTTTGTTTTCAGGGACTCATGGCTGAGCAGGTGGCTGGCTACAAGGCACACCCCAATTTTCTCTTTTAAGCGTTTGCTCTCTAGAGCAGAAGCTTCCATGAGAGCAAGGATTTTGTATGCTTCCATCAGCATCCCACTTATGGGTGTGCTAATTCACTTCAGTCGTGTCTGACTCTTTGCTAGACTCTGGACCTTAGCCCACCAGGCTCCCCAGTCCATAGGATTCTCCAGGCAAGAATACTGGAGTGGGTAACCATTTTCTTCTCTAGGAGATCTTCCTGATGCAGGGATTGAACACATCATTTATGTCTCCTTCATAAATGCAGGCAGCTTCTTTAGCTCTAGTGCCACCTGGAATAGCATCCCATTGGAGGTGACCCAGTATCTGTTTGATGCATTTCTGTGCCAAACCCAATATAGACTTCTTTTAAAAATATTAAGATGTTGGGGATGGTTCTGAGCCTTAGAAAGGACAAATGCCAAATATTATACAGGTGATAAATGTTGAAACTTGGATTCAAACCAGATCTCCTAGACTCCTTGTGTCAGACACCGCTGCAAAACGTTCTTGCTTTTAAGGGGAAAGTTGTCAAAACTCACAACAGGGACTTCAGACTTAGCTGTGAACAGAGCATGTTTGCTTCAATAACCCCCTGCCCTCAAGAGAATGACACCACCATTACCAGCCAGGAAGCTGGGAATTAGCCTTAACCCCCTTGAAAGTGAAAACCACTCAGTCATGTCCAACTCTTTGCGATCCCTTGGACTATACAGTACATGGAATTCTCCATGCCAGAATACTGGAGTGGGTAGCTTTTCCCTTCTCCAGGGGACAATCCCAACCCAAGAATCGAACTGGGGTCTCCTGTATTGAAGGCAGATTCTTTATCAACTGAGCTATCAGGGAAGACCATGTGGTCTCCCCTTATCTCCCCTTAAGCCCATATGGCTAACCCCTTTGGTCTCCCCTTAACTTCAGGTCCTGTTGACTCAGGACCTGAACATCTCTCATACTTCATCTCCCTGTCCTGTTCGACTTAATGTGGCCCACTACTATTACTTCTCATCAGGACCACCAAAAATAACTTCCAAACCATTCTCTGCCTTTCTAATCTCCCTCTCTCTCCAAGCCTTTGCACAAACCCTGTGTATTATTTCTTGTTGTTTAGTCACTAAGTCATGCACTACTCTTTGCAACCCCATGGTCTGTAGCCTGTCAGGCTCCTCTGTCCATAGGATTTCCCAGGCAAGAATACTGGAGTGGGTTTCCATTTCCTTCTCCAGGGAATCTTCCTGACCCAGCGATCAAACATATGTCTCCCACATTGGCAGGTGGATTCCTTATCACTGAGCCACAAGGGAAGTCCCCTGTATATTATATATGTGTTTCAAAGCACAAACCTCACCCTGTCTCTCCCTGTCTGAGCCCTCCCATACTCTGTATTCCCCAGGACAAAGTGCAATCTCACCTGGAAAGCAAAGTCTTGATGCTATAACCCCTGCTGCCTCCTTCTGGTGCCTTCCATCCCTGCCTCACAAGTGTCAAATATTAGAGCTACTTGGACTCCCTTGGGCCCCAACTTTATCAGAATGGCCCAAAATGCCAATCTTTTTCTGAGCTTGAAATACTTTTCTGCACCTGCCTGTCAGGAGTGCACTAAATGTATTGGTTAATCCTGCAGACCCAGGGTCAGTCAGCCTGAGTTTCCCAGCTTGGACAGCTTATGTTACTTTTCATGCCTCAGTTTTTCCATCAATCAACAGGAAGTAATAAAGAGCTCTTTCTCTAGGATCCTTTTGAGGAGTTATAGACTAAATCTGCCTAAATCACTTAAGAGAGACACTACATCAATGGTGCTCAAAGGATGGTCCCTGGATAAGCAGCATCATATCCCTTGAGAACTTCTTAGGAAAGAGGATTCTTTGGCCCCACCCAGAACTACAAAATCAGAAATCACAGGAATGGGGCTCAGTGGCTATTTTAATATGTTTTCCAAATGACTATGCTTGCATCTAAAATTTCAAAACCACGATATCATATGAGTTGTTATTTTTGTTGTTTAGTCTCTAAGTCATGTCCGACTCTTTGTGAGCCCATGGATTGTAGCCTGCCAGTCTCCTCTATCCACAGGATTTCCTAGGCAAGAATACCGGAGTGGATTGCCATTTCCTTCTCCAGGGGACCTTCCCCACGCAGAAATCAAACCTTCGTCTCCCATATTGGCAGGTGCATTCTTTACCACCGGGCCACCACAGAAGTCCCACCATGAAGGTTAGCTGCAGTTATTAATATTAGTACCAGTATTGGTATTAATATTGGTGTGAATGCAAGTGTTCTCTGGGCTATACTCCTACTAGTTAAGCTTCTGGCTTGTAGACTGTAGTGTAAGTGGAAATTTAAGTCAATGCCCAATTGTGTACCACAGGACCGTAAAAAGGAAAAAAAAAATAAAAATGCCTGTTCCCTCCAAGCATGGGGTATGGAAGACCTCTTGCTGTTTCACACTTTCAATAAGACTTCATAATGAAAGATTTTGCTAAGAATTTAACTTCTTTAAGTCTCATTTCCCTTGTGTATAAATTGGAGATAGATTATAACTCACAGTATTATACTACTAAAAGAAACAAATAATACAATTTTTTTTGGCACCATGAAATAATACTAAAAAATCAGAGACTTAATATCCAATTCAGAATGTCTGACTCCAAAGGGAGGGGGTGTGACTCAAGGGTAGAGCATTTGACTGCAAAATGTCTGACTCCAAATCCAATTATAATAATCACGACATTATATGCCTTTTAGCTCCATTTAGCACTATAAAACACTAAGGATTAACAAGTGGAATGCTTTTTCCTTAGTTCATCCACAGTGTAAATAGTTAGATTAGAATGAGGACTAACTTTGGAAACTCCAATTGACATTGTTTTTTCACTTTATGAGAGTCTTTCAAAACGATAAAACAAACAAACAAAAATTTTCAAAAATGCAGAAAGGGAAGGAGGCATGGGGGAAATATGGAAAATATTCAGAATCAGAATCATAACGTGGATAGGAAAAAACAGGAAGTAGAAGATAAGAAAGGAGACTGGGATCCTTCCCATTTGGGCTTTCCTATGAACTGATATCAACTGTCACAGGAACCCTACTCAGATGATTCCCAGTGATCCATCCCCTGGAATTCAATCTCACACACACCCTTTTTCAGTTGAGTGTGGAATGGAGCTACAGACTTTTTTCTGACAAGCAGAATCTGACAAAAGTGATAATGATTAGGTCATAAGGACTTCTATTTTACTGGTATTCTCTCCCCTTTGCTAAATCTCTCTCTTACCCTCTCACTTACTCATTTTAATGAAATGAGTCACCATGTCACAAAATGCTGTATGGAGGGGGCCATGAGGCAAGGAATTGACCAACTTCTGGGAGGAATTGGATGTTGCCGACCACCCTGGAGTGAGCTTGGAAGCTTCATTCTCAGGTGAGCCTTCTGACAGGGTTACACCCTCAGCCAACAGCTTGATTGCAGCCTATAGACCCAGAAGTAAAGGACAAAGCTAAGCCATGCTTAGATTCCTGTCTGACAGAAACTGTGAGATAATAAAGGTGTGCCATTTGAAGCTGGTACATATTAGAGCCATTTGTTATACATAATAGGTAGCTAATAGTTCAAAGATGTCCAGGAGCAAGCTGTGATGGAGGGCTTTCTCTGTACTCTCAACATCAATAGTTCTCAACCTTTGTGAGGAGAGTGAAGTGCTGTCAGCTGCTAGACTTTTAGTTGCTGAATGTGCAGCTATGAAAACACCCAAAAGTTATCAGTCATTGGAGAACCACCTCTAGTGGTGAGCACCCAACTCTTGTTTAGTTCACCCAACCACTCAGTGCTGTCAGAAATGAAGTCTTTGCACTGTTTTGACTTCATCCTCATTTACTTGTTAGGTGAAGCATTTGCACATCCCAGTGCCAGCTATTCCTCATGCTTTACTGTCCACCTCTTACCCGAAGCATGTTGAACCCATGCTTCTTTGTATTATTTAACCAGCTCAGCTCTATGTTCTGCCTGGCGGGTATCATCCTAAAATTATTATGCACTACTTTAACCACATTTAATTTTTGCATACGGGTGCATATTGACTGAAATCTCTTGGGTAAGTTTTATATTATGTCAGATGAGAGTTACTGTCCCAGAAAAGTGAAAGTCACTCAGTTGTGTCCAACTCTTTGTGATCCCACGGACTGTAGTCCACCAGGCTCCTCTGTCTATGGAATTCTCTAGGAAAGAATACTGGAGTGGGTAATTCTTTCCTTCTCCAGGGGATCTTCCCAATCCAGGGATCCAACCCTGGTCTCCTGAATTGCAAGCATATTCTCTACCATCTGAGCCACCAGGGAAGCCCAGATGTCCCCACTAATTCAGTGGAGGCTCTCCATGAAATGCCCTTGGCTGTCTGAGGTATCCCAAGATACATCTGCTCAAAACAGTAGTAGATGGAACCTGCTCACAAACTCTAGGAAGACACAAGTCAGCTTGTAAAGTTCCACACTTTTCTGTAATCCTTCTCAGTTCCACAAGGGCTTCCTAAGGTCCATGGATGTATGTACATGCTCTAGTTACTACTGTTCCTAATGAAAGTATTAAAGGCTCACTCTCTGGTTTTCTCTTGGGCCATTATCTCATACACTTATTCTAGATTCCCCATCTCTTAATCCAATTCATAATCACAAGCCAGTGTGACTTGCAATGAGATTTCTTGACAAGTTTCATTTAAAATGAGCAGCACAGATTATATTTTTTAAATTATTACTTATCATAATCATCATTATCATTATGGATATTATTTACTAAAGGTTCTTTATTGGTCATTGACTCTGCAGTTTTTTTTCTAAGCAATAATTATTCCATAATTATCTTTTTTTTTTTCACAAATGAGGAGACTGAGAATGATTCTGACTTGCTTAAGAGCACATCATTTATTAAAGATGAGGCTCAGATTCAAACCTGACTCTCTCCCTAGTGCTCCTTTTGTTCCAGGGTTAGCAAAAGGAAAGAATAAACACCTTCACACATGATTAAAACATTATAAACTCACTGCTAATTATTTTACCTTTTCTAAAAATAATATTATCCAATTTCCCCCTAAATTTTCCCAGAGAAAATATCTCTGTTAATGATCTGGTTCTTCCTTTTGATTCCTTCCAAAATGATATCTGATGACACCAAAGTGTTTCATCCTGACTGAAGATGTGACACTTCTTCCAGAGAAGTGACCCTAGGAGTGTTCCCAAGCAGACAACATACAAAATAGCCTTCATAGCGTAAGGATTTCACTGAAACAATGGAAACCAAGAAAAGTGAAACATCTGATAATTAACACTGTTGATTGAACTGGCACATTGTCTTCCTGGAAACTACCATGAAATATAAATTGGAGCCATTTTCATCATGACAAGTCCTGACATTTGAGCTCATCTTCAGCGTCTTCTAAAATATCACTCAATGTGGTAAGTGGGTATCAGTGAGAAATGGAGGCTCATGTTTCTTTTTATCCTCTCTCTGAAGTCAGGTTCTTTCCTATCACTTTGTATGCATCTCTATCTTCAGGATCTACCAGTGGCTTGTCTGTCCCACACTTTAGCACGACGTGAGCTCCTTAAGGACAGAAGTCATGTGTTCTCTAAACTCTCTGGCATGCAGTAATCACTCCAGAAATACTTCTTTAATAAATGCTCAAGTCAACAGTAAATTTACCAACACGTGAATGAACAGGTAAATAGCAGCTTAGAACTGAAAGAGAGAGTTCAGTCGCTCAGCTGTGTCCGACTATTTGCGACCCCAGGGACACCAGGCTTTCCTGTCCATCACCAACTCCCGAAACTTACTCATACTTATGTCCATCAAGTCAGTGAAGCCTGAAATTTAGAACTGAAATTTTTCTTAAATAAAGCAAAATTTTCAATGCAGTCATTAGCATATAGAGCGCATATTTCAGACACTATTTTTAAAATTTATTTTAATGAAATACAGTTGATTACAATATTGTGTTAATTTCTCCTGTACATCAAAGTCATTCAGATATATATATCCTTTTTCATATTCTTTTAAGTTATGTTTTATCACAGGATGTTGAATATGGTTCCTCATGCTATACAGTAAGACCTTGTTTATCTAGTCTACAGTTTGCATCTGCTAATTCAAAACTCCCAATCCATCCTTCCCCCTCAAATATCATATGATAGCACTTATATGTGGACTCTAAAATATGACACAAATGAACTTATCTATGAAACACTGCTCTTTTAATCCTATGTCATTTAGTACTCACCATTGTCTCTGACATAGGTACTATTATGAACCCCATTATATAAGTAATTATGCAATACTCAGCGATGTCACACTCTTGTCCAAGGTCACAAGAAAAGTGAGTGTCTGAGTTGACTTTGGAAGTCAGACCCTAAGCTCTCTTGTTGCATGTCAGATGGCATGATGGTTCCATATTCTTCACACAAGTGGGGCTTGAGCAGACGAAGAAGTGGCCCAAGATTCTAAGAGATTGAAATAATTTTCCTTTGTTCTTTCAAGTGCATTGTACCATTTCATCATGCTAACGACATGTGGCCAGAAACGTGGATAGGGATCTCAGATTTTCTGTCTCTAAGCTCATCACATTTTCCAAAATAAAGCCTGTCAAGTTGTGGTTAAACTGAGAAAGGACAAGGAGTAAATGAGGGGAATCAATATTCATTTTCTCTCACACTGAGATTCAGAAACTCCAATGAGATTTTTTCTTTTTATTAAGCTGTCATGATAATCCTGCAAAATTGACCTTATTCCCTTTAACCTAGTGGGTTTAAGGTCACACAGACACTAAGTGGCAGCGTGGGAATTGGGAGATGATTGGATGGCATCACCGACTCAATGGACATGAATTTGAGGAAACTCTGGGAGATGGTGAAGGATAGGGAAGCCTGGCATGCTGCAGTCCATGGGGTCACAAGGGCCAGACACAACTGAGTGACCGAACAACAAATTTGACTCCCAGATTCATATTTTGCAAGACATCATGTTTTTTTTTTCCAAAATGGACCTTAAAATTGGCCTTTTATTAATGTGTGTATCTGAGCTAAAAGAATCTACTGTAACCAAGCCAAAAACAAACTAAAAATAAACCCTTGGTGAGTTTATTTGACTCATATTCCAGGATGGGTCACAAAAGATAAAGGCAGAAGCAGGAAGAGAAACTGACCTGAGTCCCCAGTGTCCCCTTTACCAGTCTCAGATGCTGAGGGACCTTTGTGGAATTTCCCCCTTTGGAGTTCAGAGTTTTGTCTAAGTCCTACAATTACAGGGAGGGTACCTGTTTCTGAAACTGTTTCTTTCTTTCTTTCTTTTCTGTGTTATAAGCTCTTGCTACATGGTTCAGTTATTTCAAGTTATGTGATGGCTTAGGGACCAAAATAAGCTATTCTGAAAGACACAGTGAGAGCAGTGACTAACTGGGACGTATGGCAGATGGTGAAATTCTGATATATCTCCAGGCCTGAATGTCATCTTCAGGTGACCCTATTCTTGATCAGAGTTCAGAGTACAGATGCCTTTCTTGTTCTAAGACTTGCATATGGTCCCTTTGTTAAGAATAAAGCATAGTCAATAGCATGTGTCAATTTGATTTGACGGAGATACTCTTTCTGTCATGTACTGAAGGCATGACCTTGTGCTAGTGATTCAAGCCCTGTGTGCCTTACTGCCTCACCTGTGAATGAGGATCAATGGTGAGACGTCAGAGGGGTGCTTCTGGGCAGTAACGAGATAATACCAGCGCAGCACATGGTGCAGAGTTGGCACTCAATGACCTTCCTCTGCATGCTATATTATATTATGGATGAGTCCCAACTGTAGGGCCAATAAATCCTAGAAAGCAGTTTTTACTGGTGACCCTCATCAAAGAACACACAAATTACAAATGACATCTTCCCTTTGTCGGTTGGGTCAAGTTTGCCATGTTTGGTAAAAATGAATTATTGAGCTGGCCAAAGTTAATGAAAATGAAACTCCCAAATTGAATTAGGTCATGATATTTAGCATAAAGAAAAGTGAGCTCTCTGTCCTTGAATTATTATTTTAGATTCCATGGACACAGTACTGATCAGTTCAGTTCAGTCACTCAGTCATATCCAACTCTTTGGGACCTCATGGACTGCAGCACACCAGGCTTCCCTATCTGTCACCAACACCCGGAAGCTGGTCAAACTCATGTCCATGGAGTCAGTGATGCCATCTGTTTTAGTCGATAAGTCATGTCCAACTCTTTTGGGACCTCATGGACTATAACCCACCATGCTCCTCTCTCCATGGGATTTCCCAGGCAAGAATACTGGAATGGGTTGCCATTTCCATCTCCAGAAGATCCTCCCAACCCAGGGGTTGATCCTGCATCTCCTGTACCTCCCGTATTTGAAGGCAGATTCTTTACCACTGAGCCACCAGGGAAGTCCTAAAACTTAAATTTGGGATATGTTGATTATACAGAAGTTGTACCTAAGTATAGTCTGAGAGGAAGAGTTGAAATGTGGGATTCCCATAAGTTTATACAGCAGGGAAGTAATCTGGGCTGTAATTAGGCATGTGATATTGCTTTGTACTCACCAAGCAGCAATAAGATAATTATCTCAGGCTTTATACTCTCTTAGTTTGAGTTTCCCTTGAAACAGAGCCTGAGACAAGGATTTGGTGCAAAGTGTTTCTTTGGAGAAATGATTCCAGAATTTAGAAGTGAGGAAGTGCTGACAGTGAAATTATGAAAGTGAATAGAGTGTGCATTATTGAATTGGCTACCAGAATCAGAGTGGTCTTCAGTTGTACATAGAACCCTCTCAGAACTGTCCCTTCATTTATCTATCAACTGTCAAGCTCCATTGGTTAACAGATTCCATGAGATCAATGTATTTTCATACTTTTAGATTTTCCTTCATGAGGGCTAAAATGGCATCAGAAAAATCCCAAGGCAGAAAAGCAAGAGACGCTGAAGCTCCTGTGTAGGTGGGACATAGTCATTGTACTTGGAGCATCCTAGGGCCCCATAGGACATAGAGCATCACAATTGTCTGCTACCTCTTACATGCTCAGTTCTAATAATGCGTTCAGGAAGTTCATTTTGTCCCTGACTCTTCCAGATGGTGGCTAGAAATAGTCTCTGAAGAATAATCTCTAAAAACTGTCATGAGGGTTAGTGGGACAACCCATGGTACCCACCACTGCAGGGACTCCTGAGGCTGCAATTGAGATTCATCATCCCTCTCTTCCATTGTTCAACTGATATTTTCCTCACCCTCAGCCAGCAGTACTTCAGATAATCTGTAACATTTTCATGTTGGTGTGATCCAGAACATTATCCCATCAGACCTTCCATAATTGGGCAAGTTTGCTGTGACTCACTCATCTCTGTGATCACCAGGCACAGAAGCACCAAAATATGATTCTGTGAATTCTGAGTTAACCTCTCTGCATTCATTATATAACTTTGTATAACTTCCCCATGAAAGATATGGTTGAGCAATCTGTATGGTAACATTTTTTCTTGATGATCAAACAACATGAGGATTCCAAAGTGAGCATATAGCAGTCTCAACTGCAGATTTGGGAACTGGGTTCCTGGTTGTGACAGGAAGCACAATGTCATTAGGGAAAATGAGAGCAGTCAGTCCCATTTTTCCCTTACAACATGAACCTGTGAATTCTGTTTGTTAAGAACAAACAACCATATATCAATCATTGTTTCCAAGCATGTATCACATCCTGAAGGACAGTACTCTGACATGCAAGGTATTTGTTCTCAAATAGTGCTTTAGCTTAGGTTTCTAAGATCATTTCAACATTCCATCAGGCTGCTGCTTCTAGGTGATGAAGACTGTGGTAGGGTCAGTAGATGCCTGTTACGTGTGTCTATGTTATGTGTTGATGTTCAGTCGCTCAGTTGTGTCCAACTCTTTGTGACCCCATGGACTGCGCCACACCAGGCTTCCTTGCCCTTTCCCATCTCTCAGAGTTTGCTTGAATTCATGTCCATTGAGTCAGTGATGTCATCCAACCATCTCATTCTCTGTCTTCCCCTTCTCCTCCTTCTTCTCCCCTTCTCCTTCAATCTTTCCCAGCCTTAGGGTCTTTTCCAGTGAGTCTGCTCTTCGCATCAGGTGGCCAAAGTATTGGAACTTCCACTTCAGCTTCAATCTATTGTACTTGTTTTCAGTACAATGAATCCCATGATATGAGCCCAAGTAATGCAGGATTGCATGTTTATTAACCAAGTCACATCTTTAAAAACTGCTTCTGGCAGAGATACAGAAGTTGGGAAAGGCAAATGTATAGCCATTTGCTGTTCCATTTATGGCAAATTGCTGTCCTATCAATGATTGGCACAACATAACCAAGTAGCAGGTTATTCTCCTCCAGGGATAGAGTCATATTGAGGGTTTCGTTTGGAGTTCATCTTTATTGCTAAAAGTTTGGGTATATAGTAGCAGAACAGATTAGTTTGATAAGAATCTATACTATTAGGGTCACCAGTAGTAGCCTGCACCCCTACCACCATGACTATTTTAATCATGGGTCCATTATCCAAACCCTGGGTATCTGAGGACACAGGGGCTGGTTGTAATGCATTAGGTGAATCCTTATACTTAACTGGTTATTCAGCAGTTCTTCTGATGTGTATTTTTTCTAGTGGGCATAATCATGAGACACAAACATCCATACCCTATGTTCCCACTTCTACGTGCCCATCTACATGGGTCTTCTCTAGAATCCCTTATCTATGATTCTAAATTTTTCTGTTTCCTGACTTCTACCAACTAGTCAAACCATTTTTGATTATTCAGAAATTCACTTTAAAAAAATTATTGGAGTATAACTGGCTTACAATGTTGGGTTAGTTTCTGTTGTAAAATGATGAATCAATTATATGTATACATATATTCCCTCTCTCTCAGACCTCCTTCCCTCACTCCCCATTTTAATTTTATAGCTGGGCAATGTCCCTCTCCACATCAATTTGAGAAATTTCACTTTCTGAGTCTGCCTCTTTATGATTAAAACTACATCTTCTAGCCACAATAAATTCACCATGCCATCTTGAGAGGCTCCATGGTGACCACACTTCTCATTTACATTGCTCTATGCCTTTGATATACTTTCTTCCATTCTCATATCAGCATATAGTAAGGGCACTATGCTTCGTTTTTATCCATCCCAGCTTTTAGCAATGACGATGTCAAGGAACATTTGTTTGCATTTCTTTCCAGTTTTGTCACCAAGCTACCAAATCCCATTCATATTTTGGGATGAGTTTGTCACTGGGAATTATATTTGTGGGAGGTAATTTCCCTTCTCTTACTATGGAAGTTGAGACAAAGTAAGATTCCTGTAACATATCCACAGCAGCAGGATTCAGTCTTGACCAAGAAGATGGTTCTATTGACTTTTTATTTATTACAGTGCATCCTTGATGGTTATCTAGTTTAAATATAGTAGTGTGTACCTGTCAATCCCAAACTCCCAATCTAACCCTCCCCTACACCCTTCACCTCTAGTTATCATATGTTCATTCTCTAAGTCTGTGACTCTATTTCTGTATTGTAAATGATTTCATTTGTAGCATTGTTTTAGGTTCAGCATACAAGTTATACCATGGTATTTGTCTTTCTCTGCCTGATTTACTACTATCCTTGTTGCTGCAAATGACATTGTTTATTCTTTCTGGTGGCTGGGTAATATTTCACTGTATATATGCATCATATCTCCTGTATTCACTCATCTGTCCGTGAACATTTACGTTCCTTTCTCGTCTTCACTATTGTAAATAGTGCATGTAAGGGTGCAAGGATACTTTCAAACCATGTTTTTCTCCGGATACAGGCCGGAGAGGGACTTCTGGATCGTATGGTAGCTCTATTTTTAGCTTTTTAAGGAATCTCTATACTACTCTCCATAGTGGCTGTACCAATTTGCATTCCCTCTAACAGGGTGGGAGGGAAGGTAATTATTCCCTCTCCAGCAATTATTGTTTGCAGATTTTTTGATGATGGCCATTCTGTTGTGAGGCAATATCTCATTCTGGTTTTGATTGTGTTTCTCTAATAATTAGCAATGTCAACATCTTTTTCTACGTGACTCTTGGCCATCTATATATCTTCTTTGGAGAAATATCTATTTAGGTTTGCTCAGTTTTTGATTGAGTTGTTTGTATTTTAGATATTGAGCAGTTTGTAAATTTTGGAGACTAACTCCTTGTTAGTTGCATCATTTGCAAATATTGTCTCCCATTCTGTGAGTTATATTTTCATTTTACTTATAGTTTCCTTTGCTATGCCAAAGCTCTTGAGTTTAATTAGGTCCCATTTTTTTATTTTTGTTTTTGTTTCTTTAGGCAAACAGATCGAAAAAGACAGTGATGCAATTTATGTCAAAGAGTGTCCTGCTTATGTCTTCCTCTGTGAGTGTTTTAGTATCCAGTCTTATATTTCGGCCTCATAAGCTGATTCAAGCACATATAGGTGGAGACCAATACACTGCTACATATTACTTTGGTGTAGCAACTTAATTTCCTCCCATTCAGTTTCTATACCTTCAATACCAGGCAATCTCCTGGTTTTCACTCCCAGAATAAAATAATAAAATTTTATCTGAGAGTAGAAGGTTATGCCAAAGAGGAATTAAACATAACACCATCCTTTTGATCAAAATGTTTGGTGAGATTTGTGGATTCACTGTAAATAGTATCAGCAGTAAATATTTTTGAATGGGTGTATCATGACAAGAAATGAGCTGTGATTAAATTTCCATTTTTAAATAGAAAAAAATGAAATATGTTTCTACTTCAGAAATCCCACTGCCAGCTTGTTGGAAATTTGTGGAAGCAGTGTTTTCAGTTGACGATGTGCATCAGTGTGGTGGGCAAGATACCAGGAAGGAAGGCCGAGAACTGGAGATGCTATACAAAGCAAAAAACTAGAAATGCAAGCTTAAAACCTTATGCTTAACTCGGTTGATATCAGAAGGTTTGTCTCACACTCTGACAAATATTTGAATCTGTTGAAAGATATTCTAGGCGAACGAAAAGAATTTAAATGTTTGAATTGCATGTGCGTGCATACAAATTTGCTTCAGTCATGTCCGACTCTTTGTGACCCCATTGACTGTAGCCCTCCAGGCTCCTTTGTCCATGGGATTCTCCAGGCATGAATACTAGAGTGGATTGCCATGCCCTTCTCCAGGGAATCTTCCAGACACAGGTATTGAACCTGCGTTTCTCACGTCTCCTACCTTGGCAGGTGGGTTCTTTACCATTAATGCCCCTGGGAAGCCCCCTTGAATGGCATACTCTTATCCTAATAAAATAATCTGTGGCAGCCTTCATAACTAAATATTTCCCATCTTTCTTTCTACTAGAACTCCATTCTTAACAGCTTCAAACATCAAGTTTCTGGCAGAGGTGGGGAAAGAAATTTCCATAAACCCAAGACTGAGTAGGAGAATTCTGGGATGAAATTGTTCCTTGATTAATTTGAGCAGTGTTGGTAATTTTCTTTCCCATTATCATCAACTAATTTAGGAATGACACTAACATCTGGCCAAGGAGATGTAAAGAGAGGTTGCTGGAAAGATTCTGGTAAATTTTTTCCTACCTTTAGAACAAGATGAAGAAAAATACTTTACGATCTAAAATCTAATTTCAAGTACTACTTGAAACTGTGGTAGCCATCTTGGGAAAATAAGGTGAAGCTGGGCAAAGATGATAATCTAATACATTACAGGTGACAAGCAGAAAGGTGGAAAGAAATTGGACCCTTGAAAATGTCACAAATTTTTGCCACTGAATTAACTTCTCTTCGAACTACCCTCGTGTTCCAAGAGAACGCATTCAGGTGTCTTAATCTTTGTGACCCCATGGACTATATACCACCAGTCTCCTCTGTCCAAGGAGTTTTCCAGGCAAGAATACTGGAGTAGGTTTCCATTTCCTTCTTCAAGAGATCTTCCAGACCCAGGGATTGGACCCATGTCTCCTGAGTCTCCTGCATTGGCAGGTGAAAATTTTTTTTACCACTGAGCCATCTGGGAAGCTCTGAAACTGTCCTATCTTGGGTCAACTTTTATGTGAAATAAATAAGTTTCCTTCTAAGTCATTTCTAGATGGTCTAATCTTCTACATGAACGTATTATAAACCTACTTTCAATTATTCTTTAAATATTTGACATGACTTCGATCAACATATATTTATTATAAACAAGTCAATTTGATACATGTAGGTGATGACTAGTACTATGAACAAATAAAGCATGATTTTAATAGAGATAACTTAGAGATGGGAATGGTCTACTTCATTAGTATGACCAAAAAAATTTTCCCAAAGGAGTTGGCATTAGAACTAATACCTGAAGATTAGAAGCTGTCAACTTGTAAAGATCTTGGGGAAAGAATTCCAAGTGGAGAACAAAAGAGGTCAGCAAGTTTTAGAGACTTGACATGTGAAAGAGCATGGTATGGGCAAAGGATTGAAAGAAAGGGTAACAGTGAATATGATTGTAAATGGAAATAAACTAGGTCCCGCTTGAAATAGCCAAAAAAAAAAAAAAAGACTAAGGGGCTTCCCTTCTTGTTCAGATGGTATAGAATCAGTGTGCAATGTGGTAGACCTGGGTTCAATCCCTGGGTTGGAAAGATCCCCTGGAGGAGAGCATGGCATCCCACTCCAGTATTCTTGCCTGGAGAATCCGCATGGTCAGAGAAGCCTGGCAGGCTACAGTCCATGAGGCTGCAAAAAGTCTGAGCAACTAAGCACAGCACAACACTTGAAACAGCCAATAAAATGGACAGAATGTACGAAACAATTCTTCACAAGATTTTGAAAAGCAACAAAAAAGAATGTCCCTGAATGACAAAAAACAAACAAAGACAGCTGATATTGTCCCAACTTACTTCCTGGAGAAAATTTCCAAGACATGGTGTAGGGAGTAGAAACTGAGGCAGAACCCATTGGACTTCACGAGTGGAAGAGACAGAGATGACAGTTGAGGGAGATCAAAAAATTAAGAGTTGAGAAGACGGGAGATACTGCACAGAAAGATAACTTGGGACACCTGCAGAGATTCCTGTAAAGTATGCAGAGGAACACTGATCAGCACATGTATATGACGAAACAATCAGAAGCTAAGGAAAACCACTTGAAGTACTAGGACCTGGCACTCACACAGTGGTGAACATAATGCTTAGTTCCAACAGCCACATTGGGGACACCTTAAGGGTCATAGGATATAAAACTGAGTACACAGTGTTTTGTATCCATAATAAGGTACCAGCTCTGGTCCCTAATAAAATATGATAAATGAAAGACTTAAAGGGCTAAACTATTTCTAAGAATTTACTCACATCCCCCAAAAGACTAACGGATATTTCTAGGAATACAAAAATATCCTGTGCCTATCAAGGCAAAAAAAAAAAAAAAAAAATCCAGCCTCTGGTGTCCTAAAAAAAGTACCAGGCATGCCAAGAAGTGAGGAAATTTGAAAACAAATCAATCAATTCAAACTGACCCAGAACAAATACATATTATTATAGATAAAGCAAACAAGAATGTTAAAACAGCTATAACTGTCTCCTATCTATTTAAAAAGTAAAGTGGAGACATAAAAGCCATATAAAAGAGACAAATCAGTTCCTAGATATAAAATGCAATGAATAAGAATAAAAGAAAGAAAATTAATTATTACATTTAAAAAGGAGTATAATTGAAGATACAGCAGTAAATGCTACCAAAATAAAGCATAGAAACACAGAATTAAAAACAATGATCAAAACTTCAGTGAGTGAGCTGCTGGAAGCATTTACTGGCCTCAAGTGTATCGCATTAGAGTCTTCAAAGAGTGTGTGTTTGTATGTGTGTGTGTGTGTGTGTGTGTATTTGAGAGAATAGCCAATTTGTTGTCCTATTTTGATGAATGCTATAAACACACGGATTCAAGAAATGCAATGAAACTCAAACATGAGTAACATAAAGAAAGCTATCAGATCAGATGAGATCAGTCGCTCAGTCGTGTCCGACTCTCTGCTATAAATTGCTCAAAATCAGTGATAAAGGAAAATTATTTAAAATCAGAGAAAAAAGACACTATATATAGAGGAATGAAGTTAAAGGTGACAACAGATTTCTCATTGAAAACAATGAGTGTGGGAAGGAGTTAAGTAATGTTTTTGAAATATTGACAAAGGAAGCAAATAAATAAACCTCTCAACTTAGAACTCTATGTAAAAACCAAAATACCTTTCAAAAAGAAGGTAAAAGAAACACTTTTAAAGATATACAAACTCTGAAAGAATTTCTCACCAAGAGATCTATTCTATAAAAAATGCTAAAGTTTTTCATGTAGAAAGAGAAAAATACCTGATGGAAATCTGCATCTACATGAAGGAATTGACTTAACCTGATAAAAAAGCATTTTCAAAAAACCTTTATGAGACAGCAAAAGAGACACAGATGTATAGAACAGTCTTTTGGACTCTGTGGGAGAGGGCGAGGGTGGGGTGATTTGGGAGAATGGCATTGAAACATGTATATGATCGTATGTGAAACGAATCGCCAGTCCAGGTTTGATGCATGATACAGGATGCTCGGGGCTGGTGTACTGGGATGAACCAGAGGGATGATATGGGGAGGGAGGTGGGCGGGGGGTTCAAGATGGGGAACATATGCACACCCGGGGCAGATTCATGTCAATGTATGGCAGAACCAATACAGTAATGTAAAGTAATTAGCCTCCAATTAAAATAAATAAATTGAAAAAAAAACCCTTTACCTCACATCATGCTTAATGGTGAAAGCCTGAATGTCTTTTTCTCCCTACAGTTGGGGAATCTCATTCTCTTGCCCAATATTATCATTTCTATTCAACATTGTACTAAATAAATGCTTTAACCCTTGCTACTACATAAAGAAATAAAGGATTTACATTGAGAAAAAGGTAATGTCTTTAATTTGCTGATGAGATGATTATCTATATAGAAATTCTAATGTATCTATTTTGAAAATCTACCAAAATTAATAAATGAGTTTAGCAAGTTTTCAGGACACAAGATCAGCCTATATAAATTAATTGTATTTCTTTATTCTTGCAAAAAATAATGCAGATATATATACTGAAAGCTATAAAATATGGCTGTACAAAATTAAAGCGCTAACTAAGTGATGAGATAAGCCATGTTCATATGTAAGGAAATTCATATTATTATAAATTGTCCTATAGATTTATTGTAATCCTAATCAACATCCCAACTGTCTTTATTTTTTGTAGAATTTGACAGATTCCAAACTTTATATAGAAATGAAAACAAACTAACATAGCAAAATAGTTTTGAAAAACAAGAACAAAGTTGGAAGACAACCAATATTTTATTTCAGAATTTATTCCACTCCTAATGTAAAGCTAAAGTATTAAACAAGTGTGGATGTGGTATAAAGTTTGACAAATATATGGATAGAACAGAGTAAATCATTCAGAAATAGATCTACACATACATTATACATATATATATAAAGTTGCCAGAGCAGTTCAATGGAGAGAGAATTTTCAACAAATGGTACTGGAAAATTTAAATACATGTAAACAAACAAAAAAAGATCTTCAATCAGTACTTATAACATGCAAAATTAAATCAGGTTTATCTAAACATAAAACGCATGTCCATAAAATTTCTAAAAGAAAGGATGCAATAAATTCTTTATAACTTTAGGTTATGCAGAGACTTCCTCACACACTTTGTTAGAATTACACCACCTGCCTTTGAACAATGCAGGTTCAAATTGCATGGGTTGGCTAATACACCGAAGTGTCTCAATAAATACACAGTCAGCTTTCAGTATCTCAAGCGCAGAATACTCAGACCAGGAGGGCAGACTAAGAGAAAGGACCATAGATTTTTTTTATATCAGTTGTGAGCCCTGGAATCAATCTCCCACTGATCAGAAGAATGACCAAATTCCATAAAACAACAATTTGATTAATTGGAATTAACCAAAAGTATAATCTTCTCTTTAAAAGATGCTGGTAAGGGAATAAGGCAAGCCTCAGACTGAGAAAAATATTTGCAAAGCAATCTGATAAAAACATGTGTCTTGCGTACACAAAGAACTTTTAATACTCAGTAATATTAAAACAAATAAAACAATTTTAAAAAATTGACAAAAGATTTGACAGGCATATTACCAAAGAAGGTATAGGCAGAGCACATAAGCATATGAAAAGATGCTCAGGATGAGTAGTCCCTAGAGCAAAGCCAATAAAGTTGCTATTAGGTAATTATCACTGTTTACATTTCAAAATGTAAGCAATTGAAAGACTGACAATCCTGGGTTGACTTGGAACTCCCACATAGAACTGATAGAAATGCAAAAAATTGTGCAACCACTTTGGAAATAGCTTCTCAGTTTCTTAAACAGTTAAACTTGTATTATCATTTGATATAGTCACTCTCCTACTAGATAGTTAGCCAAAAGAAATGCTATATGTCTGCATAAACACGTGTACAAGAATGTCCAAAGCAGCTTTATATGTAATAGTTAAAAACTGGAAACAACCCAGAAGTCCATCAAGAGACCATTATAGTTATACAATGGAATCGTACACAATAATAAAAAGATTAATGGCTTATTAATCTGCTTTCTCTCCCTATATACTAATTTGTATTTCCTAGAATTATATAGAAATATAATTATTTGGTGTGTATTATTTTGCTGTGTACTTTCTACTTTCACACAACATACTTATTTTGAAATGTATCCCTATTGTAGAGTATAGCAATCGTTCATCACTTTTTATTATTGTGTACGATGGCTACCTAACTATGGGACCGGAGAAGGCAATGGCAAGCCACTCCAGTACTCTTGCCTAGAAAATCCCATGGACAGAGGAGCCTGGTAGGCTACAGTCCGTGGGGTCGCTAAGGGTCGGACATGACTGAGCGACTTCGCTTTCACTTTTCACTTTCACACATTGGAGGAGGAAATGGCAACCCACTCCAGTGTTCTTGCCTGGAGAATCCCAGGGACGGGGGAGCCTGGTGGGCTTCCGTCTATGGGGTCACACAGAGTCGGACACGACTGAAGTGACTTAGCAGCAGCAGCAGCAACTATGGGACAGAAGGCATAGTTGGGAAGGTATTGGAAAAAGAATTACAGAGGAGCAAAAGGAAGCTGGAAGGCATAAATACTTCATTATTATGATCGTGGTAAGCAATTCATGTACATATGTGAACTAAATAAATTATACATTTCAATATGTGCAATTTATTGTGTGTGTGTGTGTGTGTGCATGCTCAACCACTTCAGTCATGTCTGACTCTTTGCAGCCCTGTGGACTGTAGCTCACCAGGTTCCTCTGTCCATGGGATTCTCCAGACAAGACTATGGAGTAGGTTGTCATGTCCTCCTCCAGGGGATCTTCCTTATCCAGGGATCGAACCTATGTCTCCTGAGTCTCTTGCATCGCAGTCAGATTCTTTACCGCTGAGTCACTGGGGAAGCAATTTATTGTATGTCAGCTTTATTCCAATAAAGCTAGTAAAAAAAAATAATAAGCCTACAATGAAACAAATGAGGTCAAATAAGAGAAGTAGTCCGGTCTTATAAGCTCTATTGAGGAATTTGAAATGAATTCAAAGTGTGGTAAAGAGGCAGGGTTTCAACAGCTCTTATGAATGCTCAGTTAATGCAAGTGAAGAAAAAAAAAAAAGAAAGAAACTTGCTCCATATTCAAAGCACAGTACTAAGCACTTTCACTTAAATTATCTCATTTTGTCTTTCCTACACCCCAGTGGTTATTATTTTCACTGATAAAGAATCTCATGATCATGGATATTAAATAATTCCCCAAAGGACTAGGCAGAGAGCTGGGATTTGATTATGACTTATCCTGCTGCAAAATCCATTCGTACTCAACTACACAGACCATCCTATCCTATGGGAAGGTGCTTGCATTCCAGGGGGAAAGATGAGATAAATACCCAAATAACTGTAACACAAAGTAGAACATGGTCACCGTTATTCAAACACATAAAGAAAGAGCTCAGCAGAAAGGAGTGAGAAATATTCTGAAGGATGAGGTGAGTTGGAAAACAGGAAAACTTTACAGCGCAGGTAGTCTTCCTTGGACCTCCTGGGATGGGTAGCATATAAACAGATAACGTGGAGAAGGGGCCTCTCTTGGTGGAAGAAGCTGCATAAGTAAAACTACAGTGAAGTTTGAAGTGAAGTCGCCCAGTCATGTCCGACTCTTTGCAACTCCATGGACTGTAGCCTACCAGGCTCCTCTGTCCATGGGACTTTCCAGGCAAGAATACTGGAGTGGGTTGCCATTTCCTTCTCCAAAAGCTACATTAGAAAAAAATAAAGTTCTCAGAGAAGAATGCATCAGCTCTTTGGGGAGGGGCATACAAGCTTACGGAAACAGTAAAACATAATGTTTAGAAATTTAACTGAAGTCAGGTCACTTGGTCCATCCCAAAGCACAAAGCAAAGTTAGGTGTTCACTGGATGGATGATGAATGATGGATGTGTCTGGGTGCTAGTGCTTTAGATGGGGACTTGGTCATTCAAATATTGGTTTTGTTATAAGAATCTTCCATGGATGTATAGAGAATTAATGCTGAAAGACACCAAGCGTTAGTCATTCATTCATGTCCGACTCTTTGCGACCTCATGGACTGTAGCTGGCCAGGCTCCACTGTCCATAGAATTCTCCAGGCAAGAATATTGGAGTGGGTAGCCATTCCCTTCTCCAGGGGATCTTCCTAACCCAGGGATTGAACCCAAGTCCCCTGAATTGTAGGCAGATTCTTTACCGTCTGAGCCACCAGGAAAAACCCAATAAATCATCTAATCTCTTCTCCTTTATAGATAAAATAATGGTAGACAGGTGAAGTAACATGTCTCAGGTGAGTTGGTAGCAAATATACAGTTAAAGCCCTGTATAAATTTCCCAGACATGTCTTTCTATGGTATCATGTTGCCAGCTCCCCTCAGCCCATAGCCTTATCTTTCCTGAGCTTCCTCCACAGGATTTTAATAACAAGGAGTTAAAGATAGGATCATTTGATGGAGGTGAGATTATCACAGCAAACAACACTTTGCAGGAAACAGATTGATGCCTGTGCTTGTGGGCAGACGTCTAAAAGTGGCCCATCTGGATTGCTGGATTGAGAATCTTTTAATATAAACAAAAATTTATGTCGGAAACTGAACACAGTATGTTGTGAGCTTGAAGAGTGTCTAGGACTTGAACAAAGAAATGAACTTGCAATCATGAAACACAGAAAGTCAGATTCTTTGTATGGAATCGGAGAAGCCACAGATGGGATGAGAAAAAAAAAATGTGAAACTATCTTTTTGAAAACTCATTCAGTGGACATGTATTAAACACTCACTGTGTGTCACACACTCTGCTCAGGGTACTCAGAACAAGCAGTTGGTAAACCGTTGGTGCTTCTGTGTGTTGAAGTTTTGTTCTCTTCTTTTGGCCCCTTTCACTATCTTTCTTTTGTGCCCCTCTCCCATTTTTGTGTGGTTTAAGAGTGATTGACAATCACGTTAGCCTATAGCCATTGGAGTGAGTTGGTCACTCACTCCGACCTGCCTCCAACCACATTACTCTATCCGCTCAGCCTCAGCAAGTTCCACAGAGGTGAGCATGAGATCCAGTCCTGGGCAATCAGAATTCTTTCCTGGGAATTTATAGTTGGCCACTGGAGAAAGACGGTCTCTCTTTCCTTGTAGTTTATAAAGTCAAGGATGCAACCCCTGAACATCAAGTGGCCATTTCATGGCAAAAGCCCGTTTGAATTGTGGGTGAATGAAGTCAGTTCCAGGGTCTTGAAAAAGACCCTGATGCTGGGAAACATTGAAAGCAAAAAGAGAAGGGAGCAGCAGAGGATGAGATGGTCAGATAGCATCACTGACTCAGTGGACATGAATCTGAGTGAACTCTGGGAGATAATGTAGGACAGCGGAGCCTGGCATGCTGCAGTCCGTGGGGTCACAAAAAGTCAGACATGACTTATCGATTGAACAACAACAAAGCCAGTTCTCAGGCCAGAGTCAAGAAATGTCAAGTGCTGACAATGTGAGCTTCCAGATATAGTTATGCCTGAATACATCACCACCCCAGAGCTCTCCACTCATGTGAACCAATGTTCTCTTTTTGGTGCTCAAGCTAGTTTGAACTCTGCTATTTCAAAGGGAAGCATTCAGATTGATGCAGTAATACAAAGGACAAGTGCTGAGCACCCATTGTGTGGCAAGGTCTATTCTGAGGAGGAACTTCAGAGATGAGTGTTGCATGCTCCTGCCCCTGCAGAGGTCACAGCTAATTTGGGAGTCAGGCATGCAAACATTAATGACAATTCTGTAATGTAATAATAATAACAAAAGTAAATACCAGGCACCCTGTAAAGATGAAGTGGTCAAGAAAGTCATCCCAGATCTGAAGACACCACAGAATGTTTAATAATAATGGCCAGTTCATTGCTCTGGGTTGGACCTTCAGGAAGGCTGAAGAATTGATGCTTTTGAACTGTGGTGCTGGAGAAGACTCTTGAGAGTCCCTTGGACTGAAAGGAGATCAAACTAGTCAATCCTAAAGGAAATCTAGCCTGAATATTCATTGGGAAGACTGATGCTGAAGCTGAAACTCCAATACTTTGGCCACCTGATGTGAAGAGCTAACTCACTGGAAAAGACCCTGATGCTGGGAAAGATTGGAGGCAGGAGGAGAAGAGGGTGACAGAGGATGAGATGGTTGGATGGCATCTCTGACTCGATGGACATGAGTTTGAGGAAACTCTGGGAGACAGTGATTGACAGGGAAGTCTGGCATGCTGCAGTCCATGGGAACACAAAGAGTTGACTTATTGACTGAAGAACAACATTGCTCTGAAGCAAAACTTGGAAGCTGATGCTGCTCAGATAGAAGGTTATCAGCAAAATACAGATTTTAAAGTAGTTTGGCACATTTGAGGACCTCTCAGGTGAATATTGTTAGAGGGAAGTCAGCAGAGATGAGAAAGTAGGTGCAGGGAGAAGCCAGATGGTAGAAGGTTTTGAGAGAATACAGACTACCAGCAAAGGCAAATGCTATGGTGTGTCAAGCCATGGTTAGGTTTGGTTTGGTGGAGTCGTTAAGTCAAGCCTGACTCTTGCAACCCCATGGACTGTAGCCTGCCACGCTCCTCTGTCCATGGGATTCTTCAGGCAAGAAGAACTGAAGAACCCCATTCTACTGGAATGGGTTGCCATTTCCCTCTCCAGGGGATCTTCTCAATCCAAGAATCGAACCTGGGTCTTCTGCATTGCAGACAGATTCTTAGATTCCATGGTTAAGCCATGGAAGAGTGATATGATCACTAAGTTATAGAAGACTTTCATACTTAGGGTACAGGGCTCCAGTGATTCTCAAAATTTACCATCAGACCCAGAGAAATAATACAAGTCCAGAAAAGAATGTCAGCTATAACTGCAAATAGATTGCTGTCAAATTGGGAGCCTCAGCTATAGTCACTTATTGAAGCGCGAACTTCCTTGGGCCTCAGGTCCCAACAAAGGTACCTCATTGCCCAAGACACCTATTTATCTTAGGGGAGATCACATCAGAATTTTTATGAACCTCCTGTCATCATTCTTAAGGCTTTTCAAAGGACAATTTTCCTGGAAACACTTTGCTCATGTAAGCCCAGGCAAGCCTTAAGCTAGTCTAAAGTTTATACTGGAAACTTCTTCCCAATCAAAGGGAAATTTTACCACGAAGTTGATGAACTCTATCAGCTTTTTTGACATGATGGTTATGAGATTTAAGCTGCCAAAGAGCTGGAGCTGGGTCCTACTTAACTGAATCCCAAAACTTACATCCTGACTCAGGTAAACGTGTTTACTGAGTGTGTTTGTTGGGCACATACTTTTCCCACTATTAGAATATCCAGAGTGAAAATTGCACACCTTTAATTTCTTGAATTAAGCTATCAGAGCCTCCCTGATAGCTTAGTTGGTAAAGAATCTGCCTGCAGATTTGAAGGAGACCCCGGTTTGATTCCTGGGTCAGGAAGATGCACTTGGAGAAGGGATAGGCTACCCACTCTAGCATTCTTGGGCTTCTCTTGTGGCTCACCTGGTAAAGAATCCACCTGCAAAGCAGGAGACCTGGATTTGATCCCTGGGTTGGGAAGATCCCCTAGAGAAAGGAAAGGCTACTGACTCCAGTGTTCTGGCCTGGAGAATTCCGTGGACTGTATAGTCCATGGGGTTGCAAAGAGTCAGACACAATTGAGAGACTTTCACAATTTCCTGAAAGTCTTGATGCATTATTTTGTCATTAATTATCCAGCAATCAGAGGTTTGGGTTTAATATTTTAAGAAGCAAAATTTTAATGAGAAATACAGTGTAAATATTTATGTCTAAAAAGAGCATAACTGCAATTAATCGGAGCTCCAGTGTCTAAGTGTCAGAGTTTCCAGGCATTGTATTCTCTAATTATATTCTCTAGGCAGTGTCTGTAGGCATGGTCTATTTCTAGTTCCTCTTTTTGTATGACCCCATTTTTGAAAGTACAAAGGTTCAAGAATAAATATAGGGTTGAAATCAGTCCCCAAGAACCACTCTAGGATAAGCATGCTGAATCTATATATGAAATCCTACTGTATTATCCTTTTTTGAAAGACTGACACTTTATGCAGACCTGCTATCAATTTCTATGTGTAATTGTCTAAGCAGGTACATGTCTTCTCAAACATCTGCTAACATTGGCAGGCCCTAAAATAAACCTCCACATTAGCAACTTGCACTTAAAAAAAAAAAAGAAACATTTATCCAGAAACATCTGCTGAGCTATTTTCTGTTTTCTCCATTCCTCCCTGCTCCCTCCCAGGTCTGTTGAAACAGAGTGAGGTGAGCATGCAGCTTGAGATTTCCATCTCAAGCAAGGGAGGCTCCGAAAGGGGAGAGTGACTGGGAAGAGGGAAGATAAAAGCAAGCAAGAGCTTGGGGAAGGAAGTGGGCTAGGGAGTAGGATGACAGATATGGGCAAGCAGACACAGCTCTACAAGTGTAGGTGGAACCCTGGGTTTACACCTCTGCTCTGTCCCTTCCCAGCAGCTTCGCTCTGAACCTCCTGGGTCCCCTTTAAAATACTGATAATAACACCAGTCTCAGAAATTCATCTTGAGGCTTCTATAGCTTGATATATGTAAATATGTTAGCATATTGGCACAGTGGTAAAGAATACATCTGCCAGTGCACAAGCTGCAGGAGATGCAGGTTTGATCCCTGGGTTGGGAATATCCCCAGGAATGGCAACCCACTCCTGCCTGGGTAATTCCAGGGACAGAGGGACCTGGTGGGCTGCACTACATGGAGTCACAGAGTCAGACGTGACTGAACATATGTGCACACGCATGGCATTCAGCACAAAGTGACTGAATCTATTCTTGACCCACAAGTTTCAACTTCAGGGGAAATAATGAAGTGACGAATAGAGGTTCTCTTTCTAAAATCATTCTAATAGCTGACATGTTGTTGGTTATTGTTTAGTCACTAAGTTGTCTCCAACTTTTTTGCAACCCCATGGACTGCAGCCCACCAGACTCCTCTGTCCATGAGGTTCTCCAGGCAAGACTACTGGAATGGGTTGCCATTTTCTTCTGCAGGGCATATTCCCGACTCAGGGATTGAACTCGCATCTTCTGCATTGGCAGCAGGATTCTTTACCACTGGGCCACCTGGAAAGCTAGGTGGCTGATATACAGACACTTAAAATGCTATTTGGCTCTCTTTCATACCAACTACATTCCAATGCATGAGAGAATGGGAGAAGGAAATAGCAACCCACTCCAGTACTCTTGCCTAGTGAATTCTGTGGACAGAGGAGCCTGGTGGGCTGTTGTCTATAGAGTCGCACGGAGTTGGGCATGACTGAAGTGACTTAGCATGCATGCAAGCATTGGAGGAGGAAATGGCAACCCACTCACGTATTCTTGCCTTTAGAATCCCAGGGACAGAGGAGCCTGGTGGGCTGCTGTCTATCGTGTCGCACAGAGTTGGACACGACTGAAGCGACTTGGCGGCAGCAGCAGCAGCATGAGAGAATGGCCAGCAGATAAGCACTTGAAACCACCCCCAAACAGCATCACTCATTACCTGCCTCAAGACCAAGACCGTTCTTCCACCCTTAGATTGAAAACTCCTCCAGAGCAGGGAATAACTGTGAATTTAACTTTTTTTGTTGTTGTTGTTCTGTTTGTTTGTCTGTTTCACATTGGCTTTTAACAGAGAATCCTGAGCAGAGTGGTGCCCAGGAAAGCATATTGAATTGAACCCAGTTGGATTAGAATAGAATCCAGCAGATGGAGGAAGCATCTTACTTCCAGCATTGCTCTTTTCCATAGGTGCATGCATTCTGGGTATCCTGGGAAATTCCAGCCCTTCAGAGTTCTTGAATAAACACAACACCTGTGAACTTCAAACTAGGTTCTTTCTAAAATACAACTAGCTTTGAGAGACATTTTGAAGAAGTTTTCAGTTGTTTTCCTTTTGTAATTTTAGAGATCACCTCCACCAAGGAGATTTTTTCAGACATCCAATCTCTCCTCTGTACTTTCCTAGTTTATTTTATACATCTAGGCTTTCCTGTTGGCTCAGAGGTAAAGAATCCACCTGCCAATTCAGGAGACATGGGTTCGATCTGTGGTCCAAGAAGATCCCCTGGAGAAGGAAATGGCAACCCACTCCAGTATTCTTGCCTGGGAAATCCCACGGACAGAGGAGCCTGGTAGGCTACAGTCCATGGGCTACAAAGACTCAGGCATGATCTATCGACTAAACAACGATGATATGTATTAGTTATGGTAATTGTTATAATAGATGAATTTTGAAATAGTGATTTATTTTGAGAAAAAAAAAAGTATTAATATGGATGTGAGATGGGGGAGGGGCTGTGCTCCACACAGCCATCTAAGGATCCAAGCTGGTAGAGGTGCTGGTTGTCAATATATAGCTTCCAAGGTCATCCAGGGCACTGATGTCCTCCAGGCAGTGGAGGAAGAAAGATCATTAAAGATCATGCATAAAGTTTTGAAGGATAAGCTCTGGAAGTAGCATCTATCACCTTTTTTGTCTGATTAACTGAACAGAGGACACAAGAGGGGCTAGAATATGTGATCACAGTTGAGACACCCCATAGCAACTCTGCACAGGCTTTGCTGACCCCATGGACTGTAGTCTGCCAAGCTGCTCTGTCCATGGAATTCTCCAGGCAAGAATACTGGAGTGGGCAGCCATTCCCTTCTCCAGAGGATCTTCCCGACCCAGGGATTGAACCTGAGTCTTCTGCATTGCACATAGATTCTTTATGTCTAAGTCATACAGCTTCCCTAATAAGGGCAGAATCTCATGACAATTAAAAATGTGGTCCCTGTAATCTGACTGCTTGACCTGACTCCCAGTTCTGTCTTGTTCACTGATGGTTTCTTGATCTGTAAAATGGATGCAATAACAATTGTTGGGAGGAAATAAATGAGTGGATATATATAAAAGTTTAATATAACATTGAGAATATTGCAAAAAACCCAGTACATGTGAATTATTTTTATAGCTTCCAAAAGTTAGCATCTAATAAGTGTACCAACTTCTGTAGCACAGTTACCTGGATCCTATGTAAGTTCTTGTCCTGAGTTTGACTTTCCAGTTTTTCTTGTCCTCTTGCGAGCCACTTTAATCTATTATTCTTTTTGCTTTTCTTTTTAAAATTTAATTTACTCTTTAATTGAAGGATAATTACAAGGTTGTGATGGTTGCTGTCATACATCACATGAATCAGCCACAGGTGTACATATGTCCCCTTCCTCTTGAAGCTCCCTCCCACCCCAACCCATCTCCCTAAGTTTCACAGGGCACTGGGTTTGGGCTCCCTGTGTCACACAGCAAATGCCCACTGGCCCTCTATTTTACATACGGTCATGCGTGTTTCAGTGCTGCTCTCTCAAATGGCCCCACCCTCTCCTCCCCACACTGTGCTCACGAGTCTGTTCTCTATGTCCAGGTCTCTTTTGCTATCCTGCAAACACGTTCATCAGTCCCATCTTTCTAGAGTCCATATATATGCATTAACATATGATAGTTTCTTTCTCTTTCTGACCTACTTCACTCTGTATTAACCAGAGTTGGTTACTGTTGCTCGCAACCAAAATTTCTTTAATTATGCTCTGGAGTATTATTTATTTATCCATGAAATTGTTGATACAACGTAGATAAAGTCTGTCTTAGCATTAAGGTTCTAGCATGCCAGTTCCATTATTTAACTTTTTAAGCAACTGTCATTTTGCATATAGAGATAAAGAGATTCATATAATTTTTAAAAAATATGATAGGCCTGCAGAATATCTCAGCTTGAAGCTAGCCAGATGGCTGTTATTATTTTTTTAAGTTTTTTTGAAAATGCTATTTCATACTCCATGTTCAGAAACACAGGTTTTATGCACGTGTAACGTTTGTTTTTCTTTGTTCTTTTTCACTTCTCTAATGGAGCAGCTGTGAAGAGATATCCCAAGCCCAAGGTAAGAGAAACCCAAATAAGACGGTAGGTATTGCGAGGGGGCATCAGAGGGCAGACATACTGAAATCATAATCACAGGAAACTAGTCGATCTGATCACATGGACCACAGCTGAATGTGGTCCACTGGAGAAGGGAATGGCAAACCAATTCAGTATACTTGCCTTGAGAACCCCATGAACAGTAACAAAGGGCAAAATGATAGGATACTGAATGAGGAATTCCCCAGGTCGGTAGGTGCCCAGTATGCTACTGGAGATCAGTGGAGAAATAACTCTAGAAGGAATAAAGGGATGGAGCAAAAGCAAAACCAATACCCAGTTGTGGATGTGACCAGTGATAGAAGCAAGGTCCGGTGCTGTAAAGAGCAATATTGCATAGGAACCTGGAATGTTAGGTCCATGAATCAAGGCAAATTAGAAGTGGTCAAACAGGAGATGGCAAGAGTGAACATAGACATTCTAGGAATCAGTGAATTAAAATGGAGTGGAATGGGTGAATTTAACTCAGATGACCATTATATCTACTACTGTGGGCAGGAATCCCTTAGAAGAAACAGAGTAGCCATCATGGTCAACAAAAGAGTCCGAAATGCACTACTTGGATGCAATCTTAAAAACGACAGAATGATTTCTGTTCGTTTCCAAGGCAAACCATTCAATATTACAGTAATCCAGGCCTATGCCCCAACCAGTAATGCTGAAGAAGCCGAAGTTGAACGGTTCTATGAAGACCTACAAGACCTTTTAGAACTAACACCCAAAAAAGATGTCCTTTTCATTATAGGGGACTGGAATGCAAAAGTAGGAAGTCAAGAAACACCTGGAGTAACAGGCAAGTTTGGCCTTGGAGCACGGAATGAAGCAGGGCAAAGGCTAATAGAGTTTTGTCAAGAGAACGCACTGGTCATAGCAAACACCCTCTTCCAACAACACAAGAGAAGACTCTACACATGGACATCACCAGACGGTCAACACCGAAATCAGATTGATTATATTCTTTGCAGCCAAAGATGGAGAAGCGCTATACAGTTAGCAAAAACAAGACCAGGAGCTGACTGTGGGCCAGATCATGAACTCCTTATTGCCAAATTTAGACTTAAATTGAAGAAAGTAGGGAAAACCACTAGACCATTCAGCTATGACCTCAATCAAATCCCTTATGATTATACAGTGGAAGTGAGAAATAGATTTAAGGGACAGATCTGATAGATAGAGTGCCTGATGAACTCTGGACGGAGGCTCGTAACATTGTACAGGAGACAGGGACCAAGACCATCCCCATGGAAATCAATGCAAAGAAATAGAGGAAAACAACAGAATAGGAAAAACAAGAGATCTCTTCAAGAAAATTAGAGATTCCAAGGGAACATTTCATGCAAAGATGGGCTTGATAAAGGACAGAAATGGTATGGACCTAACAGAAGCAGAAGATATTAAGAAGAGGTGGCAAGAATACACAGAAGAACTGTACAAAAAAGATCTTCACGACCAAGATAGTCACAATAATGTGATCACTGACCTAGAGCCAGACATCTTGGAATGTGAAGTCAAGTGGGCCTTAGAAAGCATCACTACTAACAAAGCTAGTGGAGGTGATGGAATTCCAGTTGAGCTATTTCAAGTCTTGAATGATGATGCTGTGAAAGTGCTGCACTCAATATGCCAGCAAATTTGGAAAACTCAGCAGTGGCCACAGGACTGGAAGAGGTCAGTCTTCATTCCAATCCCAAAGAAAGGCAAAGCCAAAGAATGCTCAAACTACTGCACAATTGCACTCATCTCCCACGCTAGTAAAGTCATGCTCAAAATTCTCCAAGCCAGGCTTCAGCAATATGTGAACCGAGAAATCCCAGATGTTCAATCAGGTTTTAGAAAAGGCAGAGGCACCAGAGATCAAATTGCCAACATCCGCTGGATCATGGAGAAAGCAAGAGAGTTCCAGAAAAAACATCTGTTTATGCTTCATTGACTATGCCAAAGCCTTTGACTGTGTGGATCACAATAAACTGTGGAACATTCTGAAAGAGATGGGAATCCCAGACCACCTGACTTGCCTCTTGAGAAACCTGTATGCAGGTCAGGAAGCAACAGTCAGAACTGGACATGGAACAACAGACTGGTTCCAAATAGGAAAAGGAGTATGTCAAGGTTGTATATTGTCACCTTGCTTATTTAACTTCTATGCAGAGTACATCATGAGGAACGCTGGGCTGGATGAAGCACAAGCTGGAATGAAGATTGCTGGGAGAAATATCAATAACCTCAGATATGTAGATGACACCACCTTTATGGCAGAAAGTGAAGAGGAACTCAAAAGCCTCTTGATGAAAGTGAAAGAGGAGAGTGAAAATGTTGGCTTGAAGCTCAACATTCAGAAAACAAAGATCATGGCATCTGGTCCCATCACTTCATGGGAAATAGATGGGGAAACAGTGGAAACAGTGTCAGACTTTAATTTTTTGGGCTCCAAAATCATTGCAGATGCTGATTGCAGCCATGAAATTAAAAGATGCTTACTCCTTGGAAGGAAAGTTATGACCAACCTTGATAGTATATTAAAAAGCCGAGGCATTACTTTGCCAACAAAGGTCCGTCTAGTCAAGGCTATGGTTTTTCCCATGGTCATGTATGGATGTGAGAGTTGGACTGTGAAGAAGACTGATCGCTGAAGAATCGATGCTTTTGAACTGTGGTGTTGGAGAAGACTCTTGAGAGTCCCTTATACTGCAAGGAGATCCAACCAGTCCATTCTAAAGGAGATCAATCCTGGGTGTTCATTGGAAGGACTGAGGCTAAAGCTGAAGCTGCAATACTTTGGCCACCTCATGCGACGAGTTGACTCACTGGAAAAGACTGTGATGCTGGGAAAGGTTGGGGGCGGGAGGAGAAGGGGACGACAGAGAATGAGATGGCTGGTTGGTATCACCGACTCTGTGGACATGAGTTTGAGTGAACTCCGGGAGTTAGTGATGGGCAGGGAGGCCTGGCGTGCTGTGATTCATGGGGTCGCAGAGAGTCGGACACGACTGAATGACTGAACTGAACTTAACTGAAGTGAATAGCATTTCCGACGATTAACATGTTAAATAAGTCAATTTGATGCTAATGCCAGTGACTATTAGCAGTGTCCCTTAAGATCTGTAAGCAGGAGTGTGTACCCTTTTTCACCTACACATTTGTACACTTGTTTCGTTCTTTAAATTATTCAACTTCCCAGTCTTCTGTAACATGTCCCATTCAGACTGAATTCCATTCAAGTCCTCCAAACAAAATGAGATCTCTCCTCAACCCCTAGTCTCAGGTCCCTGCTGATAATTGCAATTACCTGTCCACAGGTAATTACAAGCTATCCTGTAGATGCAGTGCCTCTTGTCTGTCCAGCCTGGTTAAAGCTTTTATGTACAGAGTGTTGTTTTTTCCTGGAGAGTTTTTGATCCTGATTCTAGTTACCAATTGAAATCATACTGTCTTTCTTACTTAACAATATGCCTTGAGGAGCCTTACATGTTAATATAGATTGCCCTTGTTACTTTAGAGGCCATGTGATATTCTGTGCAACAACCCAAACTGTTAGCCATTCTTCATTACTAAATGGAGAGTTTCCTGACTTTTGCTATTCCAAGCAATGTTACAATGGTGGTGTTTATGTCTGGTTTGCCAGATCCCAGCAAAAGTGTTTCTCCAGGATAGATACATAAAATCATCAGTAATGCCAGTCTACCCTCTGAATTGGCCCTGCAAATATACCTTCCCACCAAAATGAAAGAGACATGCTGTTCCCCAACACCTTGCTAAAAAATACCTATTATCAGTCCTTCCATTTTTTGTCAAACCATTGAGTGAGGAATAATATCTTCCTGTTGTTTCAAGATATGTTTCAGACTAGAATAGAATAGCTTTCAGTGTATCCATTGATCTTTTGTATCCCTCCTTCTGTAAATTTCATGTTCAATTTTCTATTGGACTATTTGTCTTTACCTTTCTGATATGTGGGAGTTATTTATGTATCTCTAACATAGCTTCTCGCTTGCTACATAGATCTTTACAGCTTTCTACCCATGTTTGACTCCATCCATCCCCTCCTTTGCATTCTTCATTTATCATTAGGCTCTTTGACTACTTGATCTTCTTGACATCTATATTTGGTTGTGCTTCCCTCTGATGCCTGTGAACTTTTACAGTTGCTTAGCTTTTGTTCTTAGAAGCGTCCTTCTGTAGTCTCTAAGCAGTAGGTCATGGGCCTGGCTGGCCTCGTGCTGACTGGATCTTTTGGGTCAAATAGTAGGCATCTTGAATTGAAGACTTCATTCTTCCCAGAACCTATGCTATCCTGAACAGTATGGTTGGGTAACACGGTTTGTGCCTGCACTTCCCCTAGGCCAGCTCCTTATCTCTCTACTTCAGGCTGTGAAGGAGAAGCTGATATTTATGAGCAAATCACAATTAAAACATACTCAGTCGTTATTATGACATAATGATGATTGCTCCCTAAACATTCATAAGTCTTCATCATTGTTTCCAGTTTTCTAGAACAGAGTTAAATTTAATGCTCTTGTTTACATGAAGAGCAACAAACTAGAAACACGATATTGCAGTCAGCTTTCTGTCTCCCTCCTACATTCTGATCATCATGGCTACTAAACTCTAGAAACCTAGGTGTACAAATTACAAAGCTACAAGAGTTCAGGCAAGAATCAGAAGTAAGATAATAGAGGTCTGAATTTAATTCCAAATGAAATGGAAGCCACTGGAAGACTTTTAATTGGGGAGGGGGAATATGCTGAAATTTTTTTTTTTCAAGGGATTATCATGGTTCTTGTGTGAAGAAAGGATAATAGTGGGGCAAGCGTTCTGGAAGACATAAGTGGACAAGGTGTTCAGTTCAGTTCAGTTCAGTCGCTCAGTCATGTCCGACTCTCCACGACCCCATGAATCACAGCACGCCAGGCCTCCCTGTCCATCACCAACTCCTGGAGTTCACTCAAACTCATGTCCACAGAGTCGGTGATGCCATCCAGCCATCTCATTCTCGGTCGTCCCCTTCTCCTCCCGCCCCCAACCTTTCCCAGCATCAGAGTCTTTTCCAGTGAGTCAACTCATCGCATGAGGTGGCCAAAGTATTGCAGTTTCAGCTTCAGCATCAGTCCTTCCAATGAACACCCAGGATTGATCTCCTTTAGAATGGACTGGTTGGATCTCCTTGCAGTCCAAGGGACTCTCAAGAGTCTTCTCCAACACCACAGTTCAAAAGCATCAATTCTTCGGCGATCAGCTTTCTTCACACTCCAACTCTCACATCCATACGTGAAGTGTATTCAATGGCAAAAGAGTGAGGATATAAGAATATCTTCATGTTTGGTCTGCCAACGCACCAATTAATAACTATTTTCAGTATAACAGTGTGAATCAGTCAGAGAACATACATTCCCTTCCTCTTGAACCTCCCTCCCACCCCACCCCCATCCCACTTCTCTAGGTTATCGCAGAGCTCAGAGTCAAGCTCCCTGTGTTACACAGCGACTTCCCACCAGCTGTCTATTCTACATATGGTAATGTGTACGTTTCAGTGCTGCTCTTTCAACTAATCACATCCTCTCGTCCTCCCACTGTGTTCATAATTCCTTTCTCTATGTCCAGGTTTCTATTCAGTCATAGGGTCTTGAGATGAGCAATGAATTTCATGGTAAAAAGATTACAATGCATGACTATTATTGATTTTATTATCATGCAATGAGACTAAATATGACTCAGCGTCATGATACAAAAGTGTAGTCCATAAAGTATGTTTCAAAAACACTACTTTGACAGGGTAATTTCCAAAGTATTTTCTACTGTAACCTGACTGGAGAACTTAATGTATTTCAAGTTTTCCTTTCACTCAACTAATATTAGTTGAGTGAGTGATTGATGCCACCAAATCATGTCAGTGTGACTTTAATCCTTAAAAATATTCCTTCATCCTATCCACTTTTTTCTTCACACAGCCTTGGCTCTCCGTCTCCTACTCTAACGGACTCTGTGCCCTCCCTACCAGGCTACTCTTTCACCCATTATTCTTTCATTCTCTCTCCACAAAAAACGTCTTACACAGAGCGGCCCCCCAAAAGTGTATCACCAATATACCTCATCTGTCACTTCTCCACTCATGAATCTTCCATGGCCCCCATCACCTTCAGTATGACATAAGACTAGCTCCCCACCATGGCTTGCAAAACCTCTATTGCTCTAACGGGCCTGATTGGCCAGTTGCTAAGATATGTCAGGTTGTTTTAACCTCCAGGGCAGTTACACGTGCTGCTTCTCCTTGTTTGCAACATCCTTCCTCCCCGCTTTACCTAGCTGACTCTTATCCCTTAATAGCCCAGCTCCGAAATAACCTCGATGATGTCTTTCACAACCTCTCACCTTTCAGTCATCAACATTTCCCTGCACTTAATTAGTTGTGTACATTGTTTGTAACTTTGTCATTTCACTTATCACGCTGTGTCACAACTCTCCAAGGAGAGCTTGAGATTTGGGATCTCAGAGTCCATGTGCTGTTCTTCTCCTGGAACTTTGCCAGTTACTTGACATCAGGCACTCAAAAATTTTGGTGACCTGATTTCCATCAGTTTGAATTGCATCAATATATCCTTTACCTTTCAATTTGACCAATATTGATTTTGCACTTATAATATGACACAATCGGGGGGTGGGAGACCTACTAGATCAATTATGAACAGATGGGTCTCTGCCTTGTTTGGTGCCTTTTATCTAGAAAGAGAGATCAGACTTTTATAAGTGATCTCAATTGAGATTGTCAATTCAACTGCATGTTCCATGAAAGCCGAGCTCTGTCTCTCTTATAAAGCACCCTTGCACACAGCTTGAGCACACTCTATGCACTCAGTAAGTATCAGTGTTGGGCTGATCGGCTCCACCCCAGCTCCCACAAATTAGGCTAATGCTTTACAATAATGTCTATTTACATTTTAAAACCCGGGAATCTATTTCATGTAATGGATCACATTATAGAGTCTCTGGCTCTAATTTTGGGAGACAGAATGTTACAGGGCTACCAGCCATCTGTTTCCTTTGAGCAAATTTGCAACTGGAAAGTGTGAATCCAGATTTTTATAGCATTTAGTGCATTTTTATTATAAATGTTTTACCTTATTTACTGAAGGAAATTTAGAAAATAAAATAAGATCAAGAAGAAAATGAAGATTACCTAGAGGTAATATATGTGAGCATTTTGATATTTTTCCTTTCAGTTTTTATGTGTTTGTGTAAAATGTGTATGAATGTATGTGTGTTTATATATATATACATGTACACACACACAAGCAAGGTGATCAATAAGTATAGGCAAATACATATTAAGTGGCTGATTTATTGTACATTGCAATGTTTGATTAAATAATATTGTCTGTATTTCCAGAATTTGTGGTATATATGACATATGTTAATTGACCTGTTTGGTGAGTATATATTGACAGCGCTCTTCTGATAGAGCCTAGAGGCGTCTATGTTACATCCTCTTCCATGTCACTATCAGGCAGTTTGTTATACTGAAGCAAAGGCTCTACACAATTCTGTCAAATGCAGAGCAAGTATTTGCGGAAAGGCACAAAGACAATCTCACTACATTTTCTGTGGTTCAAGGAATATCCCCCCCTACTCTCACTCCCCCAGAGCAGTCAGACTGACACTGAAACCACGGAAGGTGGAAATGGATATTTAAACACAGGATCCACTAGACTTGTGGCTGCATTTAGTGATAACCTTACATGCCACGCAAATTTAGGATCAATGTTACCCTGGAGATCAACTACTAGTGACATTCAGTTCAGTTCAGTTCAGTAGCTCAGTCGTATCCGACTCTTTGCGACCCCATGACTCACAGCACGCCAGGCCTCCCTGTCCATCACCAACTCCCGGAGTTCACTCAAACTCATGTCCATCGAGTCGGTGATGCCATCCAGCCATCTCATCCTCTGTTGTCCCCTTCTCCTCCTGCCCCCAATCCCTCCCAGCATCAAGGTCTTTTCCATTAGTCGACAGGTTTTGCCATATTGATGCCACAGTAGTAGATCTCCTATAATATTCCTAATTACCTTGACTGTTACTGTTTTCACCAATAACATAAATTTCTAGCAACATTTATGCTAATTAACACATGCTTTGGTGTAAATGTTAACAATATTATAAGTGTCATGTAACTACTCCAAAGGGAATGATTCTTCATAAGCATCTTCTAAGTGCTAAATAATAGCCTGGAATTAAATTTTACCATCAAACATCACACTATTTATACAGAAGTATTTTTAAAGTAAATTACCTTGCAGACATTATAAGCAATTAATAAACATCTTTGAATTCTGTGCATCTGTATGTAAACTTTGTCATATAAGAATACACCTGTGGATTATATATGTGATCATACAGCCATAAATACAGAAATGTCTGAACATAACAGGTTTATGCTATTAAATGTTAGCTTCACATATGCTTTTAAAAAATTAGTGTTGCACAATTTTCACACCTAGCTACTGTTTCACATCCTGCCTTCTCTAATTAGCAATATATCTTGAGCATTGCTTCCTTGCCATGAATATTCTTCAAATATAATATTAAAACAAACAAAAAGCCTATTCTTTGGGGATTTCCTTTTCTAGGTGTTATATAGTCTGATTCTTAAAATTTTAAAAAAAATGACTACCTTTATTGCATGATTCACATATGTCAAAAACAGCGTTAGGAATTTTTAGGTAGATATATTCCTAAGTATTTTATTCGTTTCATTGCAATGGTGAATGGAATTGTTTCATTAATTTCTCTTTCTCTTTCTCATTATTAGTGTATAGGAATGCAAGGGATTTCTGTGTGTTGATTTTATATCCTGCAACTTTACTATATTCACTGATTAGCTCTAGTAATTCTCTGGTGGAGTCTTTAGGGTTTTCTATGTAGGGGATCATGTCATCTGCAAACAGTGAGACTTTTACTTCTTCTTTTCCAATTTGGATTCCTTTTATGTCATATTCTGCTCTGATTGCTGTGGCCAAAACTTCCAGAACTATGTTGAATAGTAGTAGTGAAAGTGGGCATCCTTGTCTTGTTCCTGACTTTAGGGGAAATGCTTTCAATTTTTCACCATTGAGGATAATGCTTGCTGTGGGTCTGTCATATATAGCTTTTACTATGTTGAGGTATGTTCCTTCTATTCCTGCTTTCTGGAGGACTTTTATCATAAATGGATGTTGAATTTTGTCAAAGGCTTTCTCTGAATTTATTGATATAATCATATGGCTTTTATTTTTTAATTTGTTAATGTGGTGTATTACATTGGTTGATTTCCAGCTATTGAAGAATCCTTGCAATCCTGGGATAAAGCCCACTTAGTCATGATGTATGATCTTTGTAATGTGTTGTTGGATTCTGATTGCTAGAATTTTGTTAAGGATTTTTGCATCTATGTTCATCAGTGATATTGGCCTGTAGTTCTCTTTTTTTGTGGCATCTTTGTCAGGTTTTGGTATTAGGGTGATGGTGGCTTCATAGAATGAGTTAAGAAGTTTACCTTCCTCTGCAATTTTCTGGAAGAGTTTGAGTAGAATAGGTGTTAGCTCTTCTCTAAATTTTTGGTAGAATTCAGCTGTGAAGCCGTCTGGACCTGGGCTTTTGTTTGCTGGGAGATTTCACATTACAGTTTCAATTTCTGTGCTTGTGATGGGTCTGTTAAGATTTTCTATTTCTTCCTGGTTCAGTTTTGGAAAGTTGTACTTTTCTAAGAATTTGTCCATTTCTTCCAAGTTGTCCATTTTATTGGCATATAGTCTCTTATGATCTACTGTGTTTCTGTGTTGTCTGTTGTGATCTCTCCATTTTCATTTCTAATTTTATTGATTTGATTTTTCTTCCTTTGTTTCTTGATGAGTCTGGCTGATGGTTTGTCAATTTTATTTATCCTCTCAAAGAACCATCTTCTGACTTTGCTGATTTTTGCTATGCTCTCATTTGTTTCTTTTGCATTTATTTCTGCCTTAATTTTTAAGATTTCTTTCCTTCTACTAACCCTGGGGTTCTTCATTTCTTCCTTTTCTAGTTGTTTTAGGTGTAGAGTTAGGTTATTTAGTTGAATTTTTTCTTGTTTCTTGAGGTATGCCTATATTGCTATGAACCGTCCCCTTAGCACAGTTTTCACATATGCAGCTCAGAAGTTTTATATGACATCCCTAAGCTCAAATTCTAATAGTACTCAAATGTTTTCAAATATGAGATAAATTCTTATCATACTAAACTGTCTTAAAGAGCTTTTGGAAAATTGACACTTAAACAGCAAATATCAAATGCCTATTATAGGCAGCATGTGGGGCCATTTTTAAATAATATATAATATTTATTCTCTTCTATTGCTGAGAGCTTGTCAAAGTTTCTTTGCAACCACTCTGTCCTTTGATCCTTTAATCAGACACCTGAGGAGGTTTCATGGAATCAAAGACTCTCAGAGCTCTGGGGTCATCTGTACAATTGTTCATCTTCTATCCAGTACATGTTCAGAAACAAGGACCTCCCTTCCTTCTGAGACAGCAAATTCCCCTGCTGGTTTGGCTCAGACTGCATTGTGGTTAGAAAAAGAACTGATAACAATGTGGGAGGATCTACACTCTGGAGACCAGAATGCTTTTTCCTGATGAAATCCAAAGTTTTTACTTTTGACGAAGGAGTTTGACTTTTAACCCTGTGCTGGCCCAGAGTGACCAAATACCCTTTCTTCTTAGAGTAAGTCCTTTCCCTAATCAGATAGGGTCCACTGTAAAGCAGAAGTTAGAACACTGGCTTTGGAATGATGCACCTGTGTTGTGGCCCACCTACCATTAGCTAGTTGACAACTCTTTTTTCCTCTGAGTCTTCTATGAACACCGGTTCATTTCCAACTCTGTAATATCTGTCCAAAGGTCACCCAGTAGGTTAAAAAATCTGAGTTAAGCAAAGAAATAAGCTTCAGAAATAAGATGAATCCTCCCTTCCTCCATCTTGCAGGGAAGAACATCTAATTAGTAATGCCCCTCCCTGGTGGCTCAGTGGTAAAGATTCTGCCTGCCAATGCAGGAGATGTTGGTTTGATCCTGGGTCAGGAAGAGTCCCCTGGAGGAGGAGATGACAATCCACGCCAGTATTCTTGCCTGGAAAACCCAATAGACAGAGAAGCCTGGTGAGCTACAGTCCATGGGGTCACAAAGAGTCAGACACAACCTAGCGACTAAACAACATATTCTTGTTTTTGTTTTCTAGGGATGCTATAACTAATAAACATTTGGTGGCTTAAAACAACAGCAATTTATTCTCTCACAGTTCTGGAGGCTAGAATCTAAAATCAAGATGACAGCAAGGGCACACTTCCTCTGAAAGCTCTGGGGAAGAACCTTTCCTTGTTTCTTCCAGTGTTTTGTGGCCCCTGGTAATTTCATTCTCGGTCCTCATCTCCACATGACATTTCTCCTGTGTCTTTTTTACTGTTACCTCCTTTTGTCACTTTAATAAGGACACAGGTCATTGGATTTAGGGCCCAGCTTAATCCAGGAAGAGTTTATCTCAAGATTCTTACCTTATTTACATCTGTAAAGATGCTTATCTCAAATATGGTCACCTTCTGTGAGTTTAGATAGACATGTCTGTTCAACCCACTGCACCGTGGAATCCATATTTTTGCCTTCTGGAATATGCCATAACATTCTGCCAAGTTCAAGCATTTGTGTGTGGAAAAGGGAAGCAAAGAAATGGGATAGACTCTCACTATTATAATGTAGTCATGCTTACTAAGCTATTCTTTCAAATAATGTTTATTTACTTATCTGTATGTTCAACTGTGCTGGGTCCTCGTTGCTGTGTGGGATTTTCTCTAGCTGCTGCAACCAAAGCTACTCTCTAGTTGTGGGGCTTGGGCTTCTCTACCGTCTGAGCCACCAGGGAAGCCCCATGGGCTTCTCATTGCAGTGGATTCTCTTGTAGATCATGGGCTCTAGGGCACACGGGCTTCAGTAGTTGCAGCTTGTGACATCAGTAGTTGTGACCCCCAGGCTCTAGAGCGAAGGCTCACAACTTGCGGGGCACGGGCTTAGTTACTTGGCTGTTTGTGAGATCTTCCTGTGTCTCCTGCATTTGGCAGATGGGTTCTTTACCAAAGAAGCTCTCATTAAGCTACTTTTTTTTTTTTTTTATTAAATTGCAGTGGCCTTTCAGCTCTATCTCCCTGAGTAATTCTTTGAATCCAGAAAGACCTGCATTTAATGGGATTTTCTATTCCTTAACTTGATGTGGAAGTTTGGGCAAGTGATTTAACCTCTATGGGATTGTGATACCTTGTATATAAAAGAGAACAATGAAACTGATGTCCAGAGTTGCCATGGAAAGTAAATGACACTGCATGTGAGAAATATCAAGTCTCCTGACTGACACCACACAACATAACATGGAGGTGTTTTGGCTTCCTACCTTTCATGACTCGTATTTCCAGCCTGGGTTTCTACCACAGACCATCAAGAGAAAATAACATCCGTTGAGTGTAGACGGGATCCCTGGTGGCTCAGCTGGTAAAGAATCCGCCTGCAATGCAGGAGACCTGGATTCGATCCCTGGGTTGGGAAGATCCCCTGGGAGAGGGAACAGCTACCCACTCCAGTATTCTGATCAGAATTCCACGGACTGTATAGTCCAGCGGTTTGCAAAGAGTTGGTCCTGACTGAGCAATTTTCACTTTCACTTTGAATGTAGATACAACTCTCAGTGTCAATCATTTCCTCTATTGCAAAGTTCTTGTGAGACACCAAACTCTTGTGCCATGTCCTGCCAGAAAATGAGAGGAAATTCTCCTAGCTTGTCTGGAATTACACATTCATCCACGTGGCAGCTCCAAAGGGCCAGAGAACCAATTCCTTCTGTGTATCTCAGGCCCCTCTGTGTACCTGAAATGCAGTGGGACTCCGCATGTGCTCATCGCCAGTTTGTAATTTCAGGTGACTAAAAGATGTGCATCTCACAGGTTCATGTCCTCATTTATACTCAAGGTTGAAAATGTGTATTTCCTTTTATGTTCTTTAGATTAGGTGTCTTAAATCCCAGACAAACTTACCTTTTCTATCTACTTGTCACAGAGCAAAGCCCAGAATTAATACTGGACTGGGCTGGACGTCAGGAGATCTGTGTCTCGAGTGGCCGCTGGGAATGCTCTGTATCCCTGGGCAGCCCATACACCAACCCCACACCCAGTGTCTGTGGTGTGTCCAATTCCTGGGTGGAGGTGGGAAGGCAGCAACGGGAAGGCATTGGGGACGCTAAGAGAGTGAAGCTGGACGCTTTGTTTTCTTGGCTCCTTGGGTGCCGGGTTACTCTCTACCAAAACCCCAGCTCCTCTCAGGCGGTCCCTCCCATGCAATCCTTCTATAAAATTCTCTCTTCTATCAAAGAGAAGGCAGTACCACTCCTTCCCTGTATCCTTCCAGACTCCTGGGTGGCAAGAGCTCTTCACTGTTGCCAGCACCTGAGCCCTACTTTGTTGTCCTCCTTAAACACTGACCACATCATTGGGCTGAGTCTCCCCTTTCCTCAAACTTGCCGGCTGGAGTAGCCCATCTTTTTGCCATCTGGATTCTGAAAACACAGTCATTAATACTGCAGGTGGCACGAGAATAACGACTTTCTAATGAGATGCTGGGATGAAAATGCTCTAGTATTGAGAAACACACAAACATCCTCTTCTCAGTGGGGAAGTGAAATAGGGGGCGTCTGTGTCCTGCAGAGACCTTGCAATTATGAAATGATCATCAGTACGGGCACGGGGTGAAGTGAGTGTGCAGAGCACAGTATTGATAGGAGCCAGGAAATGGGGAACCATGGAGACATAGCTCTAGAGCTCTCCATTCATCCCCATGGAAGCTCACCCTTCTGGACTTTTCACCAACATGATCAAAATCAAGTAGAGGAAGTCCCCTACATATGAACAGGTTCCATTCCCAGAGCACGTTCATGAGTCTGTTTGTAAGTCCAGCAAAGTTAGCCTAGGTACCCAACTACCATGATCAGCTATACAGTACTGCACTATAATAAGTTTATAATACTTTTCACACAAATGAAATGTATAAAACCAAACAAAAAATAGACTATTTTAAATCTTATGGTACACTACCTTGAAAAGTACAGTAGTACAGAACAGCAGCTGGCATCCAGGGAAAGGCATTGTGTAAACAGGCAAGAAGTGTTGCTAACTAGAGGAGGGGAAAGAGGTGGGAGATGGTAGCATTGGAGGCTTTTCCACAACAGGTAACAGAAGGAAAGCTGCAATTTCACTCATGCTTGAGATTGATAGAATGGACATTCACATCTTTGAAAGTCTACAACTTAGAGATTCATAGGTAGGGGACTTGCTGTACTTTATTTCTTTATTTACTGAGATTTCTGTTATTTGCTCCCCTAGCCCCACACTCACACATGGGCTTCCCTGGTAGCTCAGGTGGTAAAGATTCCACATACAATGCCCTGGGTAAGATTCCTGGATCAGAAAGATTCCCTGGAGAAGAGAATGGTGAACCCCTCCAGTATTCTTGCCTCGGAATTCCATGCACAGAGCAGTCTGAGGTCACAGAGTCAGGCATGACTAACGCTTTCTCGTGGGCTTCCCATGTGACTCAGTGGGTAAAGAATCCATTTACCATGCAGGAGACACAGGAGACGTGGCTTCTATCCCTGGATTGGAAAGACCTCTTGGAGGAGGGCATAGCAACCCACTCCAGTATTCTTGCCTAGAGAATCCCATAAACAGAGAAGCCTGGCAGGCTACACAGTCCATAGGGTCGCAGAGAATTGGACACAACTGAAATGACTGAGCATGCATGTAAGCACACACACTCACATTTTAAAATGACCTAGCAAGAGATCAGAGGGACGGAAGGAAGGAAGGAAGGGATGAGGAACAAAAAGATGTGAGAGATTTAAAGACCTGTCCAAGTTTCCAGAGCCGCTAAGTGGCAAAACTTAAACCCAGACACCTAACCCCACATCTGGGATTCTTTGCACTTGGCCTTTCTGTAAGTGCAGCTTGCCCCTGTGGGAACTAGCAAGTCAATCTTGACCGAAAACTTTCTTAGAGTTCTTAAATTCTTAAAAAAAGAGTAGTAATATACAAATCAGAATCCAAACTTATCTTTCCCATTTGCAACTTTTAAAAGGACAGCTGAATTTACTATAATTTCTCTATTTGGGTAGGGTCCTCCCCAGTGGAGCACATCAAACATTTAATCTCTGAATGTGGCTCTGTATCTCTGGCGCTCTCTGCAAATACCCTCCTTACCTCTGAAGGAGAACAGCAAGTACTTAAGATCCTTTGATGAAAGGTCTCTTAATTGAATCCTTTGAATAATGAGTAATTACTATCCTTTCATGAGGAATATCCTGGCAGTATCCCATAATGGGAATTGACAAGATCTGAGAAGAGTCTAAAGTCAGGTCTTCTAAACCATCACTGCTCATAATTAGTAATATGATCATTAACAAGCTTCATTTTCGTTACTGGGGAGAAAAGCACATGTTGGATTTTCTCAGGAAATCATGTCCACAAGTCATGCAGAGAAACTCCAAGCTAGACAGGGACGACAGGAAGCAGGTGCCGAAATGCAGAAGGCATACCCGTAGGAGTCAGGAGACCCTCATTCAAATCTTAGAACTGCCTGTGATCTTGGGGAAGTCATACGACTTCTTTGCCCCAGTCCCGTCATCTGTGAAAGGGAAATAAACTAGATTTTGACAATCACACAGGGAGCTTGTTCAATTTGAAAAATGCTACGTGGTTGCAAATTATCTTCATCAGCATCATCCTTGCCAGCATGATAATTGTAAGTAGTCGTCACATGGCTCTGGTTTTCTCTTTATCTTTTCACTTGATTACTTGGTCTTGATGTTTGCTTTTATTATATCGTGAAACTCCAGCCATCTTAGGCACAGGAATTCAGTAAAAAAGTGGTTCACCATGACTTTCTCTTCCTTTCTCTTTCTTTCTTCCCTCTAGTCTTTATTGTTTTTCTTCTTTCCCCTTTGCTTCATGATTCTAAATTATTCCACTAAAAATGGCCAAAATAATGTCTCTACATATTCACTAGTATCTAGACATTGTTTCAGTTAGCTTTAGCTAGATCGATCCAGGGCAATACACCACCCTGAACTCAGAGGCATACTTGACAATGTAAAATCTATTTCTTGCTTTCATGTCTATGTGATGATTGGAGTTTGACCAATCTAGACTAGGATTAGTTCAGCTGGTCTTCAAAATATGAGTCAGTTTTAATCTGCTTCACCATATTTCAACGTCTTGGGTGTTTGAATCATAAGTTATTCAAGGTACTTTCTTCGCATATTAAAAGCAGGTGTTGCTGTTGCTCTTGTTATTAAGTCATACCCTATTCTTTTGTGACTCCGTGGACTGTAGCCCTCCAGGCTCCTCTGTCCATGGGATTTCCCAGACAAGAATACTGGAGTGGCTTGCCATTTCCTTCTCCTGGATCTTCCTGACCCAGGGATCAAACCCACATCTCCTGCATTGGCAAGTGGATTCTTTACTGTTGAGCCACCAGGGAAGCTCCTATCCTATGAAAACAGACTCTGTTGTCCCTCAAATATGATCTGTTAACATCTCATTAGTTAAATCAGGTCATTAGCCAAGTCCCAATCAAAGGGCTGCCCAGGTGGCACTAGTGGTAAAGAACCTACCTGCCAATTCAGGACATACAAGACAGCCATCGATTCCTGTAGCGTGGGCTCGATCCCTGGGTAGAGAAGATCCCCTAGAAGAGGGTATGGCAACCCACTCCAGTATTCTTGCCTGGAGAGTCCTATGGACAGAGGAGCTTGGAAGGCGACAGTCTATAGGGTCACACAGAGTCAAACATGACTGAAGTGACCTAGCACTCACAAACACACAAGTCAAGGGGTGAGGAAGCATATTTAACCTCCCTAATCACACAACAGACCCAAAATCAATGAAATAAAAACAGAATAAATATATGCTATATCACAGACAGTATCATTTTAAATTTTTTGCCAAACTGATTAGTACATTTCATTTGCATTTCTTCCATGCCTTCCAAGAAAAAAGAACTTTTTATATGATTTTTAAAACATGTATTGCATGTCTTCTTTTGTGGATTACTCTTTCATGTGGTTTCTGTGGGGGCATTTCTCCTAATGAGTTGCCAGAGAACTTTAAAAACTGAGGATATTCATCTTTTCATGTATCAGGGAAAATTATTATAGGCTATCCTCTGCTTTTAATTTTGTATGAAATGTTCTAATATGAAAATTAAATTTTTTCCTGTCTTAAATCTATGAAATGTTTAGTTTATAATTTCTGCTTTAGATATCTTATTTAGAAGACTTTCCCTATCACAAGATTAGAAACCTATGTTTTCTCCTCATTCTATTTGACTTTCATGCTTTTACAATGAATATATATATGTATATATTTCTGTCGAGTGCAGTTTTGAGAGTTTTTTTTTAATTGTATAATTGCTTTACACTGTTGTGTTAGAGAGAGAAAATTATTCTCTTATATTCCCAAAAGACTAACCGTGTTTTGTATTTAAGATGAGCCCTAAAACAGGAGTTAACCAAAGAGGGGAGTAAGCTGAGTTGGGAGTGTTATGGGAGATGGTTGAGGGAAGTTAGGTCACCCAGAGCACAGGGGACCATGTGAGCAAGGCAGGTCCACTATGGAAGTGTTCACAGGGGCAGTTTTACATGTTCACAAGCATCAAGGATGTGGAGAAGGAAATGGCAACCCAGTCCAGTATTCTTGCCTGGGAAACCCCGTGGAAAGAGAGGAGCCTGGTGAGCTACAGTCCATGGGGTCTCAAAGAGTTGGACACGACCTAGCAACTAAATAGCAGCAACCAAGGCATGGTGAGAGGTCGAGAACTGAATAGCAGTGGACTCAAGGTCACGGAGAGGACTCCAGAGTTTACTTCAAGGACGATGGGCAGTGTTCTGTGCACCATGTTTATGCTGATCACTTCTGACTCCAAGGGCCCCTCAGCAGGGAGCAGGGTAGAGACCCAGCTCCAGGAGCCTACAATGTGTTCTCAGCACCCATCTTCTCACTTTCTTCTAAGAGAGAGAGAAAGAGCCCTCATTTTCCTGCTGGGCCACTTACCAGACCAACAGCTTGACTCAGAGGAAGAGAGAACTGCCGGGGTGTGGGGTAGGGGGAACCATCCATTTGCTGGGGGAACCACTTGAGGCTAGGTGGTCCATCCCCCATCCCCAGGCACAGGTAGCCAATGAAATCTGCATATCATCTTGATGGCCTGAGATCAAAAGGCCACATCAGTATGTGGAAGAAAATCATATGAAAATCAGCAGTGTTCTGATGTTTCTACGGTGTTAGATTGAATTCAATCAAAGTGCTACATTCAGGGTAAACCCCTGAAGAGAAACTCACTTGGGATGAGCAGTTCTCAAAGAGACCAATGATTCAATTCAGGGAACTTTAATTGAAGACTGGTCTCTGCTGTCAGCCAGGCTGAGCGCTCTGGGTCTGCAGGGAAACAATAAGATTCGCAACTCCAAGGAGTTCACTGTGTAATTGACAAGACAGGAATATAATGCAATCACAGTGGGGCTTGAGCTAAAAGAGAAAAGTAAGAGAATTGTTACAGGATTAAGAGAGAGAGAGAGAGATTTGGATCAAGTAATTAGGGCAGCCTTCCTGGAGGAAGTGGTATTTAGGCAGACCTAGATTAGTTCCCGGGGTGAAATAATAGTAGTAATACAGAGTCAATAATTTACAGCATGTGAATGTCAGTCGCTCAGTCATATCCAACTCTTTGCAATCCCATGGACTGTAGCTCACCAGACTCCTCTGCCCTTGGAATTCTCTAGGCAAGAATACTGGAGTGGGGTGTCATTCCCTTCTCCAGGGGATCTTTCGGACCCAGAGATTGAACTTAGGTCTCCTGCATTGCAGGCAGATTCTTTACCGTCTGAGCCACATAATTTGAAGGGCCACTCCAAAATAAAAATAGGAGTCCCTTGTTCAAAGACAGAAGTGCCAAAAACAAATATTAAAGCTTCCCCCCCTCCAGTGGTGTCTCTCTTAACTTGTCTTGATGTATATTATTTGTATTTAATGTCATTCTTAGTAAATAAAAATAAATATTTTAAATTATTAGATGATATTTACCATTCGTCTTCATGTTGCACAATACCAATCTTAAACATAAGTATAAGAGCATTTATCTATCATTCACAATTGCTGGAATTGCACAATTCATATTTTATAATTACTATGTACATATTCAAATTTGTTCTTACCACGACAGTGGATACAATGCACAAAAGTAGCTCAACTGTTCTTCTTTCACTTCTTTATATGTGCATATTCAGCCCACTCTCTTCTTTACTGATGAGAAAGGAAGGGCTGAAAGGAAAGGCACTATGGGTTGTCCTGTCTTTCTCTTTTCTTCTGTGGCATTATTTCCAGCATCATTGGTTGCCTGATACAAGGAAGTAACAGAAACAAGAAAGGATATGGCATGCCTTCTTGGTCTTTTGTGTTTCTTTGGGTGGCATTGCCTTATTTCTGTATTTGAAACATGTTCTGGTTCAAACAGAAAGCATGGCCTTTCTGAGCTGTTAGCACCTTTACTTAATCAAAAATAGCATGCCTACCTTGTATTGGCTTTGAGTTATGTTGAACTTTCATGCAACATGAATCTACTAGAATTTTGTGCTCATGGAGATTTGCAGAGCCATGTGCAATGGAGGAGCTTCCCCAGTGGCTCAGTGGTAAAGAATCCACTTTCAATGCAGGAATTGCAGGAGATGCAGTTTTGATCCCTGGGTCGGGGAGATCCCCTGAAGGAGGGCATGGCAACCCACTGCAGTATTTTGTCTGGAGGATCACCATGGACAGAGGAGCCTGGCGGGCTACAGTCCATAGGGTAGCAAAGAGTCATACATGACTGAGTGACTTAGCTTGTATGCACTTGCAAATGGAAAGCCTCTACTCATGGGTATGCTCTACTGTGCCATTTGACTTCATTTATTAAACACAAGTTCAAAAATAAAATTAAGAATTTCAAGAAGGTGACAAGGGATCATTAAACCAAGCGAGATATTCTTCCAAGAACCCAGCCCCCTATAATCTCACAGGTTGTAATTCCTGAAGCTGGTTCTAACAACAGCTATCATTTTTTGAACAAGCACTTGGACTTGGCCCTGTGATGAATACTCTCTCTATATAGTATTCAATTTAGTTTTCACAGTAACCTTATAAGTAAACCATTTATGGATAAAGGGACTGAGGTCTAGGAGATTAAATATTTTGACCAAGATCCTCAGCTGGCAAATGGCACAGCTGGACTTGTCTGTTATCAGTCCACACACCTGCTATCTGATCCCTAACCCAAGCCTTGGACCTCTGCACTCTTTCCATGGGGGCAGAAGGGCATCAGGGGGATCTTCTGGTCAGAGTGGGGAGGATGTGAGCAAGGTGTGTGTGCTCCTGAGTTAATCATAAGGAGATTCACCCATCTGTCATCTCATCAGCACCTTCTAGAATATCCAGAGTAAACCAGCATTTGAGTAACTTCTTGGGGGTAGAGTGGAACTTACTTTTTCTCCCTAGAATACCTTCCTTTGGAAATCTGTCTACTCCCACTCTGAGAGAATCCCCTTCATTCTGTGAAGTTCAGATGCAATAATATTTGGCATATAATATTCCTTAGAGTCAAAGGACAGAAGCTTTAGGAAAGGTCTTAAGACAATTCTTCACACAAAGTGCTATATAAATAGTAGGTAACACTTTTTTTTTTTAATTACCATTTTAAGAAAAAAAAAATTACCCAAGCCAAATAATCAAAGTCGTCCTTGGAACTAGCTGAAACCATTCATATAAATGGTCTCTCTTCTTGGATCATAAACTATAACAATCAAGGAAACCCATAGTTTCTGGGGCCATCTTGATTCTACATGGAAAGTTTGTCTAAAAATGAGGCCAGGCAGAGAGAGGAAATGGAGGGAGAGAGTCAGACCGCGTTACCTGAACTACCATAACTGCCGTATCTAACGCGGTGTGTGTTTAGTTGCTCAGTGGTGTCTGACTCTTTGTGACCCCATGGACGGACTGCAGCTTTCCAGGCTCCTTTGTCCGTGGGATTATCCCAGCAGGAATACTGGAATGGGTTGCCATTTCCTCCTCCATGGTATCTTCCTAACCCAGGAATCCAACCTATGTCTCCTGCACTGCAAGCGGATTCTTTACCACTGAATCATCAGGAAGCCCATATCTACTGCTCTCCCCTTGGATTTCCAGGCACATTTCTTTTTTTTTTTTATCTTTTGCTTTCTTTATTTTTTTAAATTTTAATTGGAGGCTAATTACTTTACAATATTGTATCGGTTTTGCCATACATTGACATGAATCCACCCCGGGTGTACACGTGTTCCCCATCCTGAACCCCGCTCCCACCTCCCTCCCCATATCATCCCTCATTTCTTTTTCTCCCTTAATTTAATTTTTGCTGTGCTTTTGTTACTTGTAACCTATAAAAGGGTTCTGGTTATTTACTGTAGGAACACACTAATGTCCACACATGAAAAGTTAAATAGAGAGCTGTGATTATTTGTTCATTCTTTATTCTCCTGTTAAATAAATCAAAGCATATTAAACAAATCAACTTTTTTTTGCTTGCCAACCAAATCCTTCGTAGGTGCTGGGTGTTATGCATACAATTTTTTATGGAAATCTGAGATGTTAACAAGCAGTGATACTTTTTATAATCCAACACCCCAGCTTGCCATGGCTAATGCTGGTTTATACCTGTTGTCCTGTAATAATTATTAACAGCATCCTTCTTACTCTTGAAAGAATTTGAGCTTGGAAGACAAGTCCTATCGTCTCATTGTATGAGGGAATTATACATAAGATGCAGTGGCAGCTTAGTGAAAGATCATGGAACAATGTAAGTTCGATATAAGCAGGTGTTCTGTGTTTGCTTTCTACTCTCTCTTTATGTTCCAACTGTATACCTGGCATACAGCAGACTCAATAAACATTTGTTGAAAGAATGAGTAAAATATAGCCTAAGGCGTTAGTGCAAAGAAGGTTGCATTAGGTTAAAGAGGAGAAGACTTGCGAGGGGTTTTTCATGAGAGACTAAACAGAAAACAGTGTTTGCAGAGGTGAAAGGGTTAGAATGAGCATACCTGAACTTATGTGTGTCTACTGCTGGACCACTCACAGTGTAAGCTGGGAAGTGATCAAACGTGAAGGCATTGGAAGATGAAACCCCAGAACCTAGAGAGCTGTCTATCTTAGGAAAACATACAAACTATTCTGAGGATAACGGTGAGCAAGTGTGGGTTGTAAGCAAGTGAGTAGTTTGCACATTAAGATCATTTTGGCTGAAGCAGCAAGAACTCAGAGTAAGAAAAATAGGAAGGCTTGCTTGCTGGGAGACTACGTGAGAATCTAAGTCTTTGATTAACCCTCTTGCTCCTCAGGGAAATGGTCTCAGATCTCTGGCAAAATGAGAACAGTAAAGACAAGGCAGAATTCACGGATTTAGTGAAATCCAACGCATTCAACTGAAAAGAAAACACTTTGAAACTGTCACCAGAATTCCCTGGTGGTCCAGTGGTTTGGACTTGGCACTTTCACTGCCAGGACTCAGGTTCGATTCCTAATTGGGGAATTAAGATTCCATAAGCTGTGCAATGTGACTGAAAAAAGAAAAGAAACAAAGTTGTCGCTTTACTTTTTTTTTTTTCCAAAATTAAAATCCCTCATTTGTTTTACAAAATGGCAGGGATAATGGATGGTGTGCTTTTAAAATATCCTTATTTGGCAATAAAATGAGGCCAATCCCAGGTAACTAGTGACCTGTGCAATTGTACAATCCTTACAATTTGGGGAGGGGGAGTTTTTATACATCTGTAAAAATACTAAGTGTATCCCCTCTGCTCTCAGGAAGAACTGATAACATTTCTGAGCTCAGGAATTGGCAGCAGGGTTGTAAATAGGATAAGTTTGAGTGGTATGTAGAATAAAACGTGAAAAGCCAATGACTGATTCTACATCACGGGCAGCACACTCCTATTTTAATTATCTGGGTTCTTCTAGTACAGGTTGAGTTTTTTTATTTCTAGTACAAATAATCTTCTCATGCATCTTTTTATATTTTCATATGTAAATATTTCCCACATTGAAACTATCATATTTTTTTTCCTTGTTGACTATAAATATCTCCATCTCTTGGATGAATAAGCAAAAAAGTGATAATGTAAAGCCATTCCTATACACATCATCTGGCACATATATTCCAGAAACAAGACACACTCTTTTTTTTAAATAGTAGCATGCATGTCATTGGATATATATTGATTTATGGAAACACTTGGGAAAGCAGAGCTGGGTTTCCGTTTTTAAACAATTTCTTCATTTTTTAAAGAAACTATCTTTCAAAGATACATGGCCCAGGGACTTCCCTGGTGGTCCTGTGGTAAAGACTTCACATTCCCAATGCAAGGGGCCTGGCTTTGACCTCTGATCAGGAAACTAGATCCAGAATGCTTCAAAGAAGAACCCACGAGCTGCAACTAAGAAGTCTGAAGTACCCAAGCTGAAACTAAGACCCGGTGCTGCTGAAAAAAATAAAAAGATACATGGCCTAAGGACCAATATTCATCTTTCAGATTTCAAATCTAGTCAGCAGAGAGAAAGGTTGCAGCTGCTAAATCATCAGCTTTTGTGAGCTCTTTATTGGGATCTTGATGCTTTCCTGGAGCAAAGAGGTGAGTCTCTGCTCCTGGCAACCTTCTGCTGACCCCCTCCCCTAGCTTTCTAACCTAGTCCTCTGCAATGTCTTTGTTACAGCAAAGAGGGAATTATACTAGAACTGTCATTACTATTACTAACTGGAAGATCCACTTTGAAATAAATTAATCCTCCATCTTAGAATTCCCCCACCCTTATTGATCATCTTTGGGGGTGGGATATAAATGCCAAGTGTTTTTCTTTTCTTGTTTTTGCAGTATGGTTGATGTACAGTGTTACGTGAGTTTCAGGTATGTAACATAGTGACTCAATATTTTTATAGATCACGTTCCATTTAAACTGATATAAAAACACTGGCACTATTCCCTGGACTGTACAATATATCCTTATAGCTTAATTACTGTGACTCAGTGCTATACAAAAACTCACGGTAGTTTTTCCCTTTTAATCTCATACCCCTGTCTTGCTCCTCCCTCCATCCCTTCCCCACTGGCAATGACTAGCTTGTTCTCTATATCTGGGATACAGCTGTATCTCCATATCCATTTCTGTTTTGTTATATTGATTTGTTAGTTTTATTTTTTAGGTTCCACATAAGGTGACAACATACATTATTTCATTTTGTTTTGTTTTTCTTGATTAGTGGAAAAAAAGGAGCTAAATCTTACAAGTTATTGTCCTGAAGACTCCTGTCCTGAAGGTCTTTGCAAAAAATGCAAGACAATCTAGAAAATGTAAAAAACAAAACCAAAAACAACTTAGTGCAGCTTTTTTTCCCCCCTTTTAAGTCAAATGGGACAGAACAACAATTTGTGTAGCTGCAGTTACCAAAATTATGGGAAAGTGAAGTTCATGTTTGGACTAACACTTGTGGGTTGAGACAGAAAGTAAGGATCATGGCCAGAGACTATGTTCACATCCTCGTGGGAGGAAGTGAGTACAGGGACAGAGACAGAGCAAAGGGATGAAATAAAGTCCCAATGAGAAGACAGGATCAATAAGCTGTGGAAGGCAGCAACAGCTGCATGGTGCCTGGCCATCAGGAGACCTAAGATGAAAACGTGTGGTGGCGAGGAGACACCTTAGTCTGGAGACCAGGAAGGATGCAGCTTCAAAGGTCCAGGATCCAGGAAACTCAGTCATCAATAAAGGGATAGAAGGTGTGAAATGGGGGTTAGGAGATGGATCTGAAGTCATGCTGGTGAGGCCAGCAGGGAGGCTAGTGGAGGAGAATTGGGAGCACAAGGTCAGCTTCTAATATAAGCGTTTGGACCCACTATAAGCTTTTAACGGCTTCTTCAAATGGATTCCCTAGCAGAGGTACCAAAAAGGACACTTGTTCCTGCCTGCTGGTGCTTCAGGGCACCTCTGCCCATATCTCCCATATCTGTTCTTCATACCAAGACTCTCCCCCTTGATGTCATTGATCTGGATCTTCCTCTTGGGAGCCATTCTTATCTAGAGCCTTGATTCTTTTGACTTGATTCTTTTCCACCATACTCCCTTACTTGGCCTCACAGTGATATCTGTTATTTATATCAGAATTTTCCACCTGTGATGGCAGTTTAGACATAGGGCCGAGATAACAGAGAGCCAGATAGGAATCGTATGAGTAGATCAGAGATCCAAGAAACCAAACAGCAATCCAATTGTCCTAAAAGGAGGCCCAGGACAATAGCTTTACCAGAGGTAGGCCAACTGGATTCTACCTTTGGGCCAGAATATCCTAAATATCCTAAATCTTTCTGTATTTAGTAGGATCAAGGGATAATAATGAGATCAGTGTCTCTGATTTGTACTAACTGACTCCAGCTCTGGGAAAGACAACAAGTAAGATAGGAAATACTTATAACTGAATTGGTGCTTTTGTTTGACTACCCTTACTTTGGTGATGGGATAAAGAGTGTAAATGAAATGAAATGACTATTATATTCTCTGTTATACAGCCACCCAACCTCTGTCTCCAGAACTCCATACATGTAAGGACTTTCAATATAATGAGGAAACTGAGCTTAAAACTCCAATGCTCTTCTTACAAAGACAACAGTCATACTGGATGAGGGCCCACGCTACTCCAATAGTATGCATGGAGGCGTGATAAGTCGCTTCAGTTGTGCCTGACACTTTGTGACCCTATGGACTGTAGCCCTTCAAGTTACTCCACTAGTATAACCTCATCTTAATTACACCTGCAATGAGGTACTGGGGGTTGGGAGTTCAGTATAAATTTTTAGGGGATGGCTCAAGCCATAGCAAACACTAACATTTACAGCACCTTATGGGTTACGCATGCCTTCTCAACATCTATTATTTTGTCTAGTTTCCCCAACTAACCTTATCATTAAGCAACCTCCCCAGTTTATAAATAAGGAAGCACAGAGATAAAGAGCCTTCCAGTGATCCAAGCTGCTGAATGGTGGAGAATAAGTTTCTTCAGGAAACTCTTCAGACTCTTCAGGAAACTCACGTTCCTTGACCCTGCCTTCTGAAGATTCCCCTTCCTGTTCCTGTCAAGCCTGTTGACTAGGTCAGTGTATGCAGAAATAGACACTGAGTTTGAATTCAATGTTAGGTGCCACGGCAAGGAGATCCAAGCAGTCCGTCCTGAAGGAAATCAGTCCTGAATATTCACTGGAAGGACTGATGCTGAAGCTGAAGCTCCAATACTTTGGCCGTCTGATGCAAAGAGCTGATTCATTAGAAAAGACCCTTATGCTGGAAAGATTGAGGGAAGGAGAAAGGGACAATAGAAGACGAGATGGTTGGATAGCACCATCGACTCAATGGGCATGAGTTTGAGCAAGCTCCAGGATGTGGTGAAGGACAGGGAAGACTGGTGTGCAGCAGTCCATGGGGTCACAAAGAGTTGGACACGACTGAGGGACTGCACAGCAACAATAACCCCATTGCTTGCTATGGGGCCCTCAGGGAATGAGGTACACACCCTGAAGGCTAGACTTCTAAATAATGGCAGTTCTGCAATGGCAGTTCTGCTGAGTCAGACAGGATTCCAGGTTTAGGGCAAAGCCAGCCGCTGTATGTGAGTGTGGCAACTATTAATACATGTCGTGGCAAGAGACAGCATCCAAGTGGCTGAGTTCCACTCCCGGCCTCCTCTCTGCTTGCTTTCCTTTCACTTCCCTTTCTTTTTCTTCTTCTGTCACTCATCTAACTCTTCTTTCCCTCTCTACCCTTCCCTGACACACTTCTTCCTTGTATTCTCCCCTCTATATACACATTTTGAAATGATTGGCATATATCCTATATCTAATTATCTTCAATAAGCATTCCTTATGAAATTACCACATTAATACTTTTCTGGAATTGTTCATTTATTCTTCCTCCCCTCAGTTTAGTTGGATTTACATTTCAGGAGTGACCTTGTTTTATTGATAAAGAAATGTGACTCAAAGGATTGTCTGCACTGCTTATGTCAGTGTAGCTAGCTCATTGTTTTGCAACATTCTAAGCAAACCCAGTTCTCCCTCTCACTGCACTGGTGCTGGTAAGAAAAGAATATATGTCATGTGACCCCAAAGGCAAAGGCAACAAAAGCAACAATAAACAAGTGGTGCTACATCAAACTAAAAAGCTTCTATACAGCAAAGAAAGCTACGAACAAAACAAAAAGGCAACCTACAGAACAGGAGAAAATATCTGTAGACTACATATCTGATGAGTTATTATACAAATTATATACAGAACCAAATTATATACAACCCAATATCAAAACAACAACAATAAAACAAAAAACCACAACAATCTGAAAAATGACCAGAGGGCCTGAATAGACAAGCTTCCAAAGAAGACGTACAAATAGTCAACAAGTACATGAGAAGATGCTCAACATCAGTAATGATCAGGAAACTGCAAATCAAGACCACAATGAGATATCATCTTCAGTTCAGTTCAGTTCAGTTCAGTCGCTCAGTCGTGTCCGACTCTCCGCGACCCCATGAATCACAGCACGCCAGGCCTCCCTGTCCATCACCAACTCCCGGAGTTCACTCAAACTCATGTCCACAGAGTCGGTGATGCCATCCAGCCATCTCATTCTCCGTCGTCCCCTTCTCCTCCCGCCCCCAACCTTTCCCAGCATCAGAGTCTTTTCCAGTGAGTCAACTCGTCGCATGAGGTGGCCAAAGTATTGCAGTTTCAGCTTTAGCATCAGTCCTTACACGTCTTAAAATGGCTCTTGTAAAAAAAAGACAAGAGACAACAAGGGTTAGTGAGAATGTGGAGAAAAGGGAAAAATCAAAGTGCCCATCAGCAGATAAATGGGTAAAGAAATGTAATATCACACACACATATATATATACATATTTTTTTCAGCCATGATAAAGAAGGAAATCTTGCCATGTGACTGGATAACATGGATGGACTTTGACATTATACTAAATGAAATATGTCAAATAGAAGGATAAATACCACGTGGTATCACTTACAGGTGGAATCAAAAAAATAAGTCACACTTAGAGAAACAGAATGTTAGTCACTAAGTCATGTCCAATTCTTTGTGACCCCACAGAGTGCAGCCCACCAAGTTCTTCTGTCCATGGAATTCTTCAGGCAGTAATACTAGAGTTGGTTGCCATTCCCTTCTCCAAGGGATCTTCCTGACCCAGGGATCAAACTTGTGTATCCTTCATTGCAGGCATATTCTTTATGGACTGAGTCACCAGAAATAGAAAGGAAGCAAGTTGTCATCAGGGACTGGGGTGTCCAGGAAACAGGGAAATGCTGATAAAAGGGTACAAACCGTAAGCTAGAAGGTGAATGAGGTCTAAAGACAATGCAAAACATGATGATTTTAGTTGATAGCACTGTATCAGAAAGAAAAAAAGGATTAAGACTGGGAATCATAAAACTACACGATACAGATTTTAGCATCATTTCTGAGATTACTTCCTTTCAGGAGACAGAAGGACTTGTAGAGGAAAAAATGTGGAGTTTGCCCCCAGTCACCAGAATACATTCCTAGTAGTTTATGTGTATCATTAAGAGCAAGTGACACCACATGAAAGCTAGTCCTAAAGGAATTAATTCACCAGACACTCCTGACACCTCAGTTGGGATGAAAAGTCCCTTGCCTACCATTATGAACACGACCTCACAGCCTTCTGAGGAAAAGTTTTGCTGCACTGTTTTCTCCAGGAGAAAACAGGAGAGTGGTCGGTGGTCTCTAGTCCTCAGCAACTTTCCTTTGCAGCCAATAAAGCTGCTTTAAAACTCAGTGAAAACTGACTGGAAACACTGTAAGGAAGAATGAACTCTTCTTGTAAAATAAAAAAGACACGTCTTCTGCTATTAACAGAAGTACACTAAAAGCATCAGTTTTTTCCCCCTACTGTCTTGGAAATTTATTGAATACAATCATTGTAGTGAACTGAACATAATCAGCCTTACCTCATTTCTTAAGAACAATGCTATTATCCTTCCTATTTTAGTGTTTCAATGGCTCTTCGATATTTAAAGTGATGTATAATCAGCTGTGAAATCAACTATAGACTTTCAGCACATAATAAACAAAAGGAAATGCTGGGACAATTCATCATTTCAAGTATTCATATGATACAATTTACTTCATGGTGTACTATTGCTTTCCAATATTTCATTTTTTGCTATCAGAATATAGGCTAGTCTTAAGCATAATTCTGGCTAGATGCTATAGTTTATTATGAAGAATTATTTTATTTTTAGTGTGATTTAGCATTGAGATAATCTTATTTTTTCAAGCCAACTGTATTTCATTTTGGAGATAAGTTTTTTTCTTTATCTTGCTCAGGAATATTCTTTTCAGGAACATGGTTCTTTAAAATGTGGAAAATGTAATATAATTGCAATAGAGTCTGAAAGTATATAGCTAAGAGATATGGAAAAAGACAGGAAGGATTATTAGATTGGTTGTGTTTCTGAAATTTTAGATCTGGAAGCAACTTGTGACTTACGTAGTTGGAAGCAATAGTTTTGTTAATGAGATTACAGGCTCAGATTAAGGATGATTCTTTGGGTCCATGGCTGGTCAATGGTCAAGGGATTCATCCAAGACTTGGATCCGTCCAGATAACCTAAATGGTCCAAATATGCCCTTCTGATGAATAATACACCTTAGAAATGTGACCTCTCTCTGCCTCCTCCCAGCATCTCATAAGTCAGTTCACTCATCTAATAGCCAACCTTGACTGTTGGAGTTCTTCCTAAGAAGGTCTGATTCTCCTCTCATGTAAACCACTCACTGGTCCAAGTTATGGAGAAACACAGAGGAAGTGTCATCCACATATCCCATTGACGCTGTTCTCATATTTAAAGAGAGAGCACTTGTCCCACATTCTCAAAGAAACTATTTATTCATCACTTATGCGATTATTTTCAGCAAGAGTTGGCTGAAACACTCCTGGCTTCTGATCCCCTCCCACATCCTAGGCACCAAAAGTCACCAAAAGTGAGTAAAAACAAACAACACCCAGTTGTTTCAATCCTGCCTTCTCTTTTGGACTTCCCTGACTCAGAATAGACAGGCTGCAGTCTTTTCTCATCCCGAAAAATAAAATTAAATAATATTTTAAAGATTCCATATCTGGGTAGGTCAAAGACTGAGTTTCCACAGTGTTGCCTATTGTTGGGGATGCAAAGGGGAGTAATTGTAAGACTTCAGTATTGTGAAGCCTAGGGGTCTAAAACACTTTTTGCATGTCCTCCAACAAACCTCATTTCTATTTGAGCCATCGTAGCATGAGAGAATACTATCCCTGACTCTGATGAACTTCTCATATCATTCCCAGTAATTTAATCAATCCACCAAGTAGAGAAGGAATGACCAGAATTTCAAGACCCAAAGATCATTGAATATATAAACATGAGGCTCTGGACAGTCACCCTTGCCAGCATCTCAATAGAAGATGAGAATAAAAACTACCATTTATGAAACACTTCATAAATTATCTCTTTTGGGCTTCACAACAACCTACATTTGGAGAATAAGTAGGCTGGAAGAGCTTAAATAACTCACAGAAGGTAAAATATGGCAGAATCGTGATTCCAAACAGGGTTTCAGATGCCAGGTCTTCTGTTTTAATGGCTACCATGGAAAGAGCAAATAAAGCAGAGCCCCAACTGGGGATACAGAACATTGTCAAAAGTGGGTGGATATAGAAGAGAAGTTTATGAAGAAGCAAAGGACAGTAGAGAGGCTATGAGAGCAACATCTAAGTCAAGCATTAAGACAATTCACCCTAGCCTCAGCTCAGCGTTTCAGCAGAGCATCATGGCAAGCATGTGAATTCCAGGGTCAAGTTTGTCTTGATCCCTAGCTTGATTCTATCTTCTTTTGGATGAAGAATCTTGGATAAGTTTGAGTTTTTTCCTCACCTGTGAAGTGAGGGCATAAAACTGTCATGTCTGATGAAATAAACTAAGTTAAATATTTAATACATGGCTAGTTCCACACAGATTGGAGGCAAATGTTAGCATTTTATTTTACTTACTAGTTCTTTACTCACCTAGGCATAAAATATTTCCTTCCCTTTATTTCTCCTTCTGTCTCAGAAACTCTCTTCTCTCCCTGCCTTCATTTCTTTCATTAATTGCTAAGTACCTGTTATGTACAATGAGCTGTACAGATACTGGATATGCAGATAATGATATATAAAAATAGTCTCTGGCCTTAAAATGCTCTCAATATAAGTGGGAGGGAAGTCACCAGAAAAATGGCAACAGTTTATAGTAAATTTCAAGTAGACGTTTTAATGATAAGAAAGTTTTCAATTTAGTTTAGAAATATTAAGTGTGTGCTCAGTTGCTCAGTCATGTCCGACTCTGGGACCCCATGGGCTATAGCCCTCCAGGTTCCTCTGTCCATGGAATTCTCAGGCAAGAGTACTGGGGTGGGTTGTCCTTTCCTTCTCCAGGGGACCTTTCCAACCCAGGGATCAAACCTGCTTCTGCTGTATCTCCTGCGCTGACCAGCAGGTTCTTTACTACCACCCTGCCTGGTGAGCCCTAAGAAAGCTTTCGAAGGAAAAAAAAAAAAAACTCTTGAGCTGCTTTTGAAAGAATGAATAGGAGCTTTCCCTGTAGACAAAGGTGTTTACAACAAAGACAGAGCTTTGTTCAAAGTCAGAGACTCAGCACAACCTAACAGTTTCCAGCAGACCGGAGTGATTAGATAAAGCTGAATAAAACAAAACAGAAGAGCACAGAACAAAACAGCACGGAATGAAAGTAGTGGGAAGCAGCAAGAGAGGAAGCGAGACTGCAGGTTGTGCCAAGAGCTGCGTTTGTTATAGGATGATAAGTTGGGATAATAATTAAGGCTCCCCGCCTCCTTCCTATGGGTCTGCACAGACATCATACCCATGAGTGTCCCTGCCCAATAAAAGGGTTATTTTGGTAGGAAACACACAACACACACATACACACACACACATATTCAAAGTCAGTGCTCACTTTTGATTTTCCAAATAGTCTTTTGATGAAATCCATGGCATAACTAAGTTTTGGAAGCCAAAGTTTTATTTTCAAGAAATTTTTATAATTTGGGGGTTTCATAAACACCGAAAGACTCTTGGACATAAAATATTCACTTCATCTAACAGACAGTGAAGAACACTTGATGAAAAAGAGTTGCTCTTCTCATCTTAAATTATATAAAGCTCTCATAGGCAAGAGAAAGGGAAAAAAATATGAAAGGATGCAAAAGCTTAGATATGGGTCTCTAAAAGAGACCTGAGCCCAAATCCTTCTTTCTATGTTTTGACCTATGGAATGAGCAAGATGGTAGAACTGCAAATTATAGAATATAGAAGTGGATTTGAGGTTGTAATGATCAAAGCTGACTTGGCTCATAAGGGTTAGGGTTGGCCACAAATTTGGCAAAATTTCTTTACAGAGATGGGATGTAGTCAATAATGTGGCATGGCATATGGCAGAAAAGAGGGTCTAAACTAGACTCTTAAATATTCAGGAGGTTGGAGGAGAGAATGCTCAAGTGCTCAAGTCTTTAGGGAGGGTGCAGAAGCTAGCTGAGAGAGAGACAGCAAGTTGGCTGAGTGCCCTCAGGGTGAAAAAGAGATGGGTTAAGGAAAAGCACTATGGACCAATAGTTGGGGACCAAGAAGGACATAAATGAAATTAGCAGATAGCAAAGTAGATAGACGTCAACAAAGCAAGACCACAAGCCCCCACACTTGTATGACTGGTATGGCTGAAACCCTGAAATTTGAAGTTTAAATCAGTCAAGAGATATGATTAAGAGCAGATGAAAATCCCCAACTTGACTGAGAAAACTCTAAAATGCTTGGGTTTTCCTAAACTGATTGAGGCTAACTTTTCCTAAGTAAATTAGATTCACTTATTAACAATAATCTTAAATTTATGTTTGCCCACTCTCTCCTCCTACTAGGAGTCACAGAAGAATGCCTACAGCAATAATGAAAAGAAAGACTTCAAGGATGCAGACAAGGTTTGGGTGATTGAACAGATAAATGGATGGATGCGTGGATGAGTAGGTGTATGGATGAGTGGATGGAGAATCAGAAAGGAAGACTTCACACCAGGATGAAAGCTACTTTCCCTGTTTTTCCTGAGCATTTATGCAGAAATACCTGGTGTGTCCAATATGTATTTGCCTAAAACCTTTTTTTATTATGTGCACACAATCAAGCTTTGCCATCTCCCTTGACAGAATCTGAGCTTCTGATGGCAGAATAGTTATTCTGGGTAAATTTACATCTTTCTCCTTTGGCATGTCGCTTTTCCCTGGTTGTCTTTGTTTGAACCTCTGTTGCAGGTTAATGGATGGTAAAGCCCATTTCAGCACATAAAATTTGCCATGTCTTAATAACCTATCATGTGTAACTGGGCACACCCCTTCTTAAAAACATTAAACAGTCTGCATTATGCTCATATCAAGGACAATTATTTTTTCAAACTCTCAGTTTTATAGCTCCAAACACCATTAGATTAGAAATAACAGTTCTCACACAGACAAATAAAATGAGGAGCAGGAGACGGGTGTAACTTGGGCGTTTGTACCATGATGACAGATGCTGAACAGAGGTTGCTGTTGTTCAGTGGCTCAGTCTGACTCTTTGCAACCTCATGGACTGTAGTGCGTCAAGCTTCCCTGTCCTTCACTATCTCCCAGAGTGAACATGAACGTGAAAGCTGCTCAGTCGTGTCCGACTCTTTGTGACCCCAGGGACTGTACAGTCCATGGGATTCTCCAGGCCAGAATACTGGAGTGGGTAGCCTTTCCCTTTTCCAGGCGATCTTCCCAACCCAGGGGTTGAACCCAGGTCTCCCGCATTGCAGGTGGATTCTTTACCAGCTGAGCTAATCAGGGCAGCCCAAACTATCTCGCAGAGTTCTATCTGAGAACTGTCTCTCAGAGTTCACAAATTCATGTCCATTGAGTCGGTGATGCTATCTAACCATCTCATCCTCTGCCACCCCCTTCTTCTGTCCTCGATCTTTCCCAGCATTAGGGTCTCTTCCAATGAGTTGACTCTTTGCATCAGAAGTGGGTTCAGGTATAGACAAGGGTAGAGCTCACTCTGTGGACCAGACAATGTCTATCTTTGGGAAAACTCTTCTTTTGTAAGCATTCTTAGACTCTAGCCTCCTTTCCTGGATTTATTTATCTTCTAGAAGAAGGATTTTCTACTGGTCTCATCCCCTGACTACATATTCTCTTGGGCTTTGACCTACTTTCTGTTGTCAGTATTTGGTCTCTTACATTTTTGAAAAGCATGTCTTTTCAGCCTACTGAATTCTACTCATCATTATTTCTCCCATCATTTTTGAACTCACCTCAGGCCCTATTCCGAACCATCCCCTGCCCTTCAGGCAGGATTTGCATTAGTGCTGATTTGGCAGAAGTTTCTTGCCCTCTCTTGGAGCCCAAAACAACAGCTATGGGACAGACATATGATGAGAATTTTTAAGTCAGTTTCACCAGGGTAAACTCAACAAGCAAATGGGTACCGAGTACTGTGGTCAGGGGAAGGGATCCTTCCCTGAGAGCAGTCAAAGCTAAAATTGTTAGAGGAAGATAAATCAAAATGTAAAGAGTAGACATACAAGTTGTTGGTCCTCCAATGCATCTCCATCTCACGCTGGGCTTGGCTCTTGTCCTGTGCATGTAAACAGAGTTTGCCTGCAGCATTTTGAAGGCATCACGTTGCATCTGTGGTACAATGTCCATATCTGAGTAAATTAAAGCATAGACAAGCTTTTAAAGGAGAGAGTTTTCAAATATTGAAAAGGAAACCCATTTTGTGGTTATTTAATATTTAAAAGTCTCTTAGAGGAGATTTGAGGTACGGGAGAAGAAGAGAGAAGGTCATGGCACCCCACTCCAGCACTCTTGCCTGGAAAATTTCATGGACGGAGGAGCCTGGTAGGCTGCAGACCATGGGGTCGCAAAGAGTCGGACATGACTGAGCGACTTCACTTTCACTTTTCACTTTCATGCATTGGAGAAGGAAATGACAACCCACTCCAGTATTCTTGCCTGGAGAATCCCAGGGATGGGGGAGCCTGGTGAACTGCCATCTATGGGATCGCACAGAGTTGGACGCTACTGAAGTGACTTAGCAGCAGCAGCAGAGCATTACCTCATCAACTATCTATGGGAGAGTACCGGTTTTATTTAGTTACTTCTCCAGTTTTATGTTTTGAAAATACAATCAAAGTCAGGGAATTTCTTCCATAAAAATCATGGCCATCAGAGCCCTCTCCCTTTATTTTAAATGTTTCTAAACACATGCTTCTCAAATGAGAGAAGTTTCTACTTGTCTCATCGCTGACCAGAAACAGATGCCCAGGAACTGGTAGAGGTCCATGGAACCCCTCTGCTCTCATTTGTTTCCTGATTCGCCATCCTTCCCAGCTGATGAAAGCTGAGGCTGCCTCTTCTCCTAGCACTCACCCTGGACATATAAGCAACCTCTATCCTCCAGTGGAGGGAGATCAACAATCATGGCTGGGGGTAGTTTTCCCATTTTACAGATGAGGATATGAAAAGTCAGAAAAGTTGAGTCATTTAAATGATAACCATACAGACAGTGAGTCACATATACAGGACTCCTTGATTCAATGTTAAGTGATGTTCCATGAAAGAAAGTCATTATTGGAAAATACATTTGTCTAATGCTGCTTACCCTCTTTACAATACTCATTAAAGAAGCAAATGGGAGTTCCAAGAAATCCCGCAGAAAAGACACCTGATTGAATTTTGTTCCCCAGATATGTTTCATCAGGAGCCACTTAACAATATCCAAACTGTGGACAAGACTCTGTTACCCTACTTGTCTGACTGATAAGTGAAAAATACTACCTCTGTAGATTTTCCACCTAGATCTATGTCCTCTTGAGGAGTCAGATGGACTACAGCATGTTACTTTGGAAATAAACCTTGACTGTTCATTGGAAGGACTGATCCTGAAGCTGAAGCTCCAATAGTGTGGTCACCTTATTAGAAGAGCTGTCTCACTGGAAAAGACCTTAATTCTGGAAAAGATCAGAGGTAAAAGGAGAAGAGGGTGGTAGAGGATGAGATGGTTAGATAACATCACCGACTCAATGCACATGAATTTGAGTAAACTCTGGGAGATAGCGAGAACAAAGGAGTCTGGTGTGCTGCAGTCCATGGGATCACAAAGAGTCAGACAAGACTTAGAGACTGAACAGTAAAACAGTTCTTTTCACTAGTCTGTCTTCTGACCCCATCATATTTAGAAACAAAAATGTGTGATAATTAGACATTGCCCCAAATTGCTTTAAAAAACCCAAACCCTGAGACTAATAAGACTGCTAGAGTCCGACACCATGCACTGATCACTGCATTGAGGCGTCCTCTGTCTGTTACCCAGTTCCAAAGGTACACCCACGTTTTATTTTTTTTTTACAGCAGTACCACAGGTGGTGCTAGTGGTAAAGAACCCGCCTGCCAATGCAGGAGATGTAAGAGACTCAGGTTAGACTCCTGGTTAGGAAGAACCCCAGGAGGAGGGCATGACAACCTATTTCAGTATTCTTGCCTGGAGAATCCCATGGACAACACCAAAGCCCTCGGGACCAATTATTATCTTAGTCTGTTTGGGCTGCTTTACCAGATACCATAGATTGGGTAGTTTAAAAACATAAATGTATTTCTCACAGTCCTGGCAGCTGGAAGTCAAAGATCAGAGTGCCAGCATGGTCAGGTTCTAGTGAAAGCCTTCTTCCTGACTTGTAGATTGCTGCATTTCTGTTGTGTCCTTACATGGTGGAAAAAAAGAGGTTTACTGCCATCAATTTTATAAAGGCAATAATCCCATCACGGTGGTTCCACTCTCAGGAACTTGTTTTGCTGTTGCTGTTCAGTCACTAAGTCTTCTACAAGTTTTTGTGACCCCATGGACTACAACACATCAGACTCACCTGTCCTTCACTATCTCCTGGAGCTCACTCAGATTCATGTCCATTGATTTGGTGATGCTATCTAACCATCTCATCCTCCGATGCCCCTGTCTCCTCTTGCCAGCATTAGGGTCTTTTTCAATGAGCCAGTGCTTCGAATCAGGTGGCCAAAATATTGGAGCTTTAACATCAGTTCTTCCAATGAATACTCAGAGTTGATTTCCTTTAGGATTGACTCGTTTGATTTCCAAGGGTTTCCCTGGTGGCTCAGGGATAAAGCATCCACCTGCAATGCAGGAGACATAAAAGACGCAGGTTGATCTCTGGGTCAGGAAGATCCCCTGGAGAATGTAATGGCAACACACTCCGTATTCTCAACTGGAAAACCCCATGGACAGGGGAGCCTGCGGGCTACAGTCCATGTGGTTACAAAACAGTCAGACATGACTGAGAACACATACCTCTTTATCAACTTACCCTAAACCTAATTACCTCCTGAAGACTCCACCTCCAAATATCACAATATTGGGAATTAGTAATTTGAAGAGACATAAACCTTTAGTCCATAGAAATGGACGATTAAAAGAATTAAAAACTATCAATAAGCAGTTAAAAGATAAGCATGAGAAGCAGAGGGTTTCTTTACAGTTTAAGAAGTGCTTATCTTCTCAGTGGAAGAACAGACATAGCAGAGAAGAAAATATAGGATTTGATAGTCATCGCAGAGTGCTCCAGGGATGTAGGCTGAATCAAAACAGGTCTGTTTTGCTAATAAAGATCCTGGTAAAATCTGGGGCCTTGTGAAATGGAATGGGAGGGCGTCTCTACAGATGATATTAAGGATTTCAGCTTTCCGACCTCACCTGGCCCATCAGTGTCTCCAGAGTTGACACAGCCCTCCCTGGTAAGAGTAAGCACTTCCCCTGTGCTCGAAGATACTGCAAAAGCCTTTCCCCAGCAAAGCAATAAGATCCCCTCTTTGGAGCTGCCTGTCTGCTCTTTTGGATCATAGACCAATAACTGAGAATAAATCCCACAATATCAGGCTCAGCTGGGGATTTGCTAGGTCTGATAGAAACAAAAGATGCTATACCTTACAAAAGCTGCAAACATCACCTAGCATACACCGAGGAGCCAGAGAAGCACTCCTGGAACTGGAGTTTAAGAGCGCTTCATCAAACATGTTGGGATGTGAACCTATGGGCTGGGCAAACATTAATTCATTGTCTTGAAGCATTTTTTATGACATGAGGTTTAACACTTTGGGGAAAAGTGAAAGTGAAAGGGTTAGTCACTCAGTCATGTCTGACTCTTTGTGACCCTATGGACTATAGCCTGCAAAGCTCCTCTGTCCATAGAATTCTCCAGGCAAGATTACATGAGTGGGTAGCCATTTCCTTCTCTAAAGGATCTTCTCCACCCAGGAATTGAACCGGGTTTCCTGCATTGCAGGCAGATTCTTTACTGTCTGAGTAAGAATTCCTGTATCCCAGTATGAGGGCAAACTCACGATTGTACATATCTGAAGCCTAGAAGAAGTGACGGCCTATTCTGAACAAAATAGGATGTCCTGAGTTACTGTGACCAAAAGGAGAGGAAGGAACGAGAAGCTAAGAGAAGCGGGCATAGCAAGATGATCATGTCAGGTGAAGGTAGAAGGTCCACCAGAAGAGTGTCCTCCATGAAAGGCTGCTTCAGATCCAGCCATCAAGACAATCAGGACTGTGCTGTGAGAGAGGCCATGGCGTTTCTAAGAATTTTCCTGGTAGCTCTCCTCTAAAGAGCAAGGTGGGCAGTCCAAGAGTCATGGCAGAGCTGAGTTTATTAATATTCATGGAGATGGTGGGCCTCACTATCTTAAGCTTTAGCATTAGGGGCCTTAGTTTCCATTACAGCCCGTGAGGATGAAGGAAGGGAGCCTGACCCAGAGGGAGTCTTAAACAGTTGGAGGTGATGATAGTGGGAAAGGCTGCAGTCTGGAAGGTGACAAGTCATTGTGGATGAGTCCAGATGCTGACCCCTGAAGTTCTAAGGCAAGGACATGCCATCTGCAGCAGTCCAGTCAAGAAAGTACTCCTGACCCATTACAGGATGCCAAAGCACTTGGTTATGGGACACTAGTAATCACACACCCAGGCTGCCTATTATGAGCTGATTCTATCAGTCCTACTTATATAAAAGTTGGGCAATCCATAACCTTAGGGTCTAGCAGCAGTTCATTGTACGATGAAACTACACCTAGGACTTAGACCAAGTAGAATCAAATGCCGTGAACAAGCTGCATGGCCATATGAGCCAGACCCATTGATGCACAGCACAATAGCATCATTACTGCACCCAGCTCACACCTGTAATTTTGTGTGGCTGGGAGCGGGGGTCTTCCTTGCTGGCTCAGATAATAAAGAATCTGTCTGCAATGCAGGAGACCTTGGTTCAACCCCTGGGTGGGGAAGATCCCCTGGAGAAAGGAATGGCTACACATTCCAGTATTCTTGCCTGGAGAATTCCGTGGACAGAGGAGCCTGGCTATAGTCCATGGGATTATGAAGAGTCAGACATGATTGAGTGTGTGTGCGTGTATGTGAGAGAGAGAGCAGGCATCATATGACCACCAGAAAGAAGAGGAAACTGCTCGAACTTGGTTGATGTATATGTCAGTTTGGGATGTTCATGCAAATCAAAAACAGATGGTGGTTGCCTTAAACACTAAGATGTGGCACTGGAAGACAATAGAGATAAATTTTTTCCCAGTGGATAGGAGTAAGATAGCTGAACCTGGTTATCCTATGTGTGAGAGGAGAAATAGCCTGAGGTGAGAATACAAATATAGATTTCTGGGTGGAAGTCAATGGCCTCCCAGCTGGATAGAAATCTAAAAAGAAAGGCAATTGACTTGATAGAATATTAAAGCAGCTTAGTGAAGACACATTTGTGACACCCGCTTCGAGATGTTGCTCTGGAAGGTTGGGATGCCATTACTCAAGACAGAGTACTGGCACAGAGAAATTTGTGAGTGTTGTTAAGTCTTGTTTTCCTAGTCAGAAGGGAAGGCGGGTCCAAGAACCAAGGAATGGAAGCAGGAATGTTCACACATATCATCACTCTCAAGATTCACAGGGCTCATTTGGGTTCCCTTGTCCCCCAAGTGCTATACGCTCTGGGGTTAGCATTCCTAGTCCCCAAAGGGGGCACACTTTTACCATGGACCACAGGCTTTGATGTCCATCTGGGAACTTTAGCATTCCTTAGGCCCAAAGTGACCTGCTGGCAGGAAGATGACTCATCTTCCCAGTGGTCATTGACTCAGATCAGTAGGAAGAGGTGTTTTTGCTTTCCAACTATGTGTAAAGGAAGAATATATGGAAAGCATCTTGCTACTCCTTGCTTCATTGTAACTGTACATGGACACTTGGGGCAACCCCGACCTGATGACCCCTGGTGGCTAAGGTGGTAAAGGATCTGCCTGCAATGCAGGAGACCTGCGTTCAATCCCTGGGTTAAGGAAGCATCCCAGGAGAAGGGAATGGCCACCCACTCCAGTATTTTTGCCTGGAGAACTCCTTGGACAGAGCAGCCTGGCGGACTACAGTCCATGGGATTGCAAAGAGTAGGACATGACTGAGAGACTTTCACTTTCACACTTTCACTTTTGGCCTGATGAAGAGCTTCCCCCCCTTGAGGAATGATTGTCTCAGTTATACCACCAGGTAAGCCAGCAAGACCTGCAGAGGTGACTACTGAGGGTGAGGGGCATTTAGAACGGATAACACAAGAAGAAGACAAAGAGTACCGGTTGCAACCTTGTGACCAACTGTAGTAATGGTGACTGCCATTCATCCCACTAACTTTCCTCTTCTTAGTATCTGTGTGTCGTGGAGGAGTTGTTCCCCATACGTGGATGAAGAAGTCAATCTGTGCAACACAAGGGATGGACTAGGGCTGACACTTAACGTGCTACCCAACTCCATTTTCACAAGAAGACTTATAGCAAGGAGTCTAGTGAGCTGACAGCCTTTAATAGGTGCCACAGCTTCAGGATCCATTGCTGAATTCACTCTGAGGCTACCCTATCAGAGGAGAGCTCCAGCTATGATGGTGCATGGCAAGACCATGATTGTGGACGTTTCCAGCCCAATACGGGACTCACCCAACAAGCAGTCTTTACTCTGTGACTTCCTTCACCCTAGACAAGGCTTTCTGCTCTGACATTTAAGGGTGCACCTACCCACCTTCCTTCCGTCCCTCCCTTCTTTCCCAGGCACCGGACCTTCATCACCATCAGAATTCTTACTCCACCCATTCCTGCTCCATTGCCCGCTTTACTTTTCAATGTATCTCTTGCTTTGATTAATTTTTAAAATATTTTTTTCTTTTTTCCTAAATATTTTATCATGCAGGCATATCTGGTTTTTTTTTTTCATATCTGGTTTTATTCTATTCTGCTTTATTGCACTTGGCAGGTATCATGATTTTTACAAATTGGAAATTTGTGGCAACATGCATCAAGCAAGAGTATTGGCACCATTTTCCCAACAACATTATTTTTAATTAATGCTGTTTCTTAAGTTTAATTTTTTAAGACATAATGCTATTGAACACTTACAGACTTTAACATGCACTTGAAAACAACTGACTCACTTTATAGAAATATTTGTCTTATTGTGGTGGTCTTAGCACCAAATCCTCAATATCTTTGAGGCATGTCTATAGATATTTCACTGTTAATTTTTTTTAGAGGTAGAAACTGAGTCTCAAAAGGATTTTGAAACTTCTCCAAGATCACAGGGCTAGTAAGTGAGAGTCCACATAAAACTTTATCGAGTATATCAAGAGGGTTAAACAAGTGTTAGTCGCTCAGCCATGTCCGACTCTTTGCCACCCTGTGGACTGTAGCCTGCCAGGTTCCTCTGTTCATGGGCTTCTCGTGACGAGAATACTAGAGTAGGCTACCATTTCCTTCTCCAAGGGATCTTCCCAACCCAGTGATTAAACCTGGTTCTCCTGCATTGCAAACAGTTTCTTTACCGTCTGATCCACCAGGGAAGCCCTAGTACACCAAAACTCTCCACTGAAGCACAGTACTATAATATAGACTTTATATTACAGAGTGCAGCCCATACTGTTCTAGTCAATGGGAAGTTAGGAATGGCTTCTTAGAGGAAGTGAACTTTTGTCTCAAGTAAGCCACTATACTCTTGCAACTACAGAAACCTGGTTTCAATATTTTGATATGCTGTGGGGCAGAAACCTTTTTTGGTGGTCATGGGTGTTTTGAACACCCTCTGTTCTGAATGACTGTTTGTCTTATGCATTTCCACCATGCCCTGCACTTCCCCTGCCAGAGTCCGTTTGAGGAGAGAATGACTGCTTGTTTTGCTCATTTACTTGTTCTTCACTATCCCTAAAAGGAAAAGAGAACTCTGCTTATTCACTAATCCGAACATAGAAAGTATTTCTCCTATTGTCCCACCAAACGACAGTCTGTTATACTACCATCCTAAAGGGGGCTTCTCAGGTAGCATAGTGGTAAAGAATCCACCTGCCAATGAAGGAGACCCAAGAGATGCTCATTTGATCCCTGGTTCGGCAAGATAACCTGGAGGAGGACATGGCAACCCGCTTTGGTATTCTTGCCTGGAAAATTCCATGGACAGAGGAACCTGGTGGGCTACAGTCCATAGGGTCACATAGGACTAAGCAACTGAGCAAGCACACATACACACACACACACACATCTTCCTAAGGAAAAAGATATGGGATGGATTTCACTGTCTGTAGGGTTGTCCCCCTAAATGGTAAGCTATATGGGAATTTGGCAGATTCCAATCAATTACTTTAAAAGAGCCAACTGATCCAAACTTTTCACAACTACAACTTTATTCCTCCAGCCCCAAACAGGCAATTCTAAAATGTTTAAGTAAATTACAGAGGATGGTTATTGTCTCTCATCTCTCCTTGCTCTGGTACAAGTGACAGCATATGAGTCAATTACTCAAAAAAGGCGGGTAGTGCATTTAATGATGTCCAATTAAATTTCCAGCATGATGCTAGACTCTTAAATAATATTTCCCTATTTTATAAATGAGACACTATGACAAGTTCAAGAATCTCAGGATTAATCTAGGAAAAGAACTAATTAATATAGAAAAGGGTTAATCTAGACAAAGCCACAAAAGGCAGAAGCACGACATTCTGGGGCTGTGTTTGGACACAATGGTATGAGAGGAGTCTCTCACAGCAAGAGATAGTCCACAGATCATGGCACAAAGCCTTTGGGGAAACAGGACCTCCTTCCAAAAGGTCTCTGAAGGACCTCCCAAGGGAGAAGAGCAAATCATAGAGGGTGTTTGTATGTCTAAGTGATGTGTCCTATCTCTCAGCAGCAAATGAGGAATGTCTGGATCATGAACTCCTAAGGGAGGCAGCAGATGAGATCTAGTTATAAGGTTGTCATATCAGTGGTTAGCAGATGACGGTTGCAGTTTTGCAGGAAATGTGAAGTACATAGGCTCTAGGTGGTTAAAATATGTTTATTTGAACTCTCTCGTTTCTCTGTAAAGAGAGAGAGAGAGACAGACAGACAGATAGCTATAGATGCATCTCTGTGTATGTATACATGCAAGATTTTGATTTTAACATCAGTAGGCTTTAGGCTAATGGTCCAAGGCTGCTGTGAAGTCAGAAACACAGCAGGGACCATTTTAGGTTAATAAACAGGGACTGTCTTTGGCCCATTTATATAACAGACTCAAAGTGGCTTTTCCAAGATGATACAGCAAGGGAAAGATAAAACTGGAACGTGAACCTGGATTAACATTTGTCATTCCATCAGACAATGGTATCTATACCATGCCTTACAATAGTACATTTTCCTGGCATACCAATTTTGCATTTTCAAGTAGTAAAGGGACAACTTTAGCTCCAAAGTGCCATAAAGGAAGATAGTAAAACCAGTTTTCAAAGAGGAGTCACTCACCTTGCTCTCTGAAACATCATTGTTAAAACTCTGTATTGATGACAGGAAGAGAGAGAGGGAATAAAAAGGCTAAGGAAGGAGGGAGGATGGAAATAGAGAGAGGGGGAGAGAAGAAAAGAGACATGAGGAAGGGGTGGAAAAAGAGCGGAAGGAGAAAAAGAAAAGAGACTCATGGGGTTCACCAATCTGAAACGGTATGCCAGTGGAAGTCAGAGATAAGTTTTGAAATGAAATTTTAAAATAATTTCAAAAAAGACCTCATTCTATTCTATAAGATGCATCCACTTTGCTTACCTGCTCATTCAATTTATCCCTCTTTCTTTTGCATTTAACCTTTAATTTGACCTTCATTTGTGCATGAAGATAGCAGCAAATAAAGTCTAGTTTTCTTCTCTCCCGGAACAATGTGGGGAAATTCATCTGGTTGTAACTTGCAAAGGAAGAAGGTAAGCACTTAGCTCTGTTTGGTGGAGATGGATTCTTAAAATAAAGGTTGTCATTAGCTGATGAATTAGCCAGCGATCATCATACTTCAACCTCACATACCCTATTTTCTTCATTTCAGTGCCTGAACTTTTCTTCTTGTTCTCTCCCACACAGGATGCGAGACTGTTCACCTCTCATAGGAGGTTACTCTTTTGAGAGCATAGCAAAATATGTCACCAATATCAGCAGTAAAGAGTCTGCCTGCAATGCAAGAGACACAGGAGACATGGGTTTGATCCCTGGGTCAGGAAGATCCCCTGGAGAAGGAAATGGCAACCCACTCCAGTATCTTGCTTGGGAAATCTCGTGGACAGAGGAGCCTGGTGGGCTATGGTCCATAGGGTCACAATGAGTTAGACAAAACTGAGCAACTGAACACCTATTATTATCTACCAGCTTGAGGGTGTAACAACAAAATAAAAGAGATCTTGAAAAAAATTAATTGGAATTGGAATCAATAACAGATTTTTCCTTCACCCATACCCCCGGCTGTATAACATCTAAAAGAGACCATTCCTTCACTTCAGTTCTCTCATCATAAACTATGGAAGGGAAAGAACCGCATTAGAATTTAAGTACCTAAAATGTGCTAAGAATGTAAAATATACACATAACATTTAAACCTTATGATGACCTTTGAGGATGAGGAAAAAAAGCAAATAAAGCTCATAAAGGAAAAGTGTCATAGAGTCATGGCCATGGCTAGAATGCAAGTGGCAAAAGTCTGCCTTGAATGTTCATCCAACTGATTCAAATCTTATTGTCTATAATACCCCACAAGTTATCAGGCTGACTAAAAGTTGTTCAGGCTTTTTTATAAGAAATACAAGCTTTTTGGACAACCCAATAAATTTCTTGTCTATTAACCAACAGCAATAGTTCTAGTGTGAGTGAGGTGAGTTGAGTGAAAGTTGCTTAGTCATGTTTGACTCTTTGTGGCCCCATGAACTGTATCCTGTCAGGCTCCTCTGTCCATGGAATTCTCCAGGCCAGAATACTGGAGAGGGTAGCCATTCTCTTCTCTAGGAGATCTTGCCAACCCAGGGATCGAACCCAGGTATCCTGAATTGCAGGCAGATTCTTTACCATTTGAGGCACCAGGGAAGCCCAAGAATACTGGAGTGGGTAGCCTATCTCTTCTCCAAGGGGTAGTTCTAATGAGCAGGTCAACTCTTATAAGTCCAAAACAAACTCTAGATTCTCCCCTCCAACACTTGCCCCAGAATTTCCCATCTATTCAACTGGCACCAGCATAACCCTACTTAATTTTAATTCTGGAAAACACATCTGCTTCTTTTCCCTCATCATTTCACCCCCTGTTTACTCCACCAGCTGGTCCTCGGATTCAAGCTTCATAACAGTGTCTACATCACCATTTCTTCTGCTCCTCCCTGCGTGAAGTCACACTTTAACCTGACAAGTAACTTCCCACTGCTCTTTGGCAATGCCCCTTTAGACTTTGATAATGATCACAGGGATATTTTAAAAAGTTATAACAATCCATATCACCTCCCTGATTGGAATTCTTCACTGGCTTCCAATTGTACATTCATTTAAATCCAAAATCCTTACAAACTCCCAGAGCTTTACATGGTACAGGTTGTTTTCCTTCCAATTACTTTGCCCATCACTTCCTTTCATTGATTTAGACAAAGTGAAAAATTGGCTTTTCTTTCTTTTTTTAAACACTCAAAGGTTACTTTATCCTATCACCTTTATGCCGACTTTCTTCTCTTCTTGAGATAATTTTGCCTAATTTTTTATTATTCCACAGAGTATTTATATATTCTTCGTACAAATACTTAGACTTGTGTTACACGTATTTCTTCAGTTTGGATATGTCCTTTCATCCTTTCATTCTTTATGAATTTATGTGTATCACCTTTTGCTTAATGATTAGTTTGGTTTAAGAAATCTTTTTTTTTTTTTTGCCCCAAAGTCATCAAGATATTCTTCATCTGTACTGTCTTATAAAGTAATTAATTTAACAACACTTGAGTTTTCTGGATGTTGTAAGAGAAATCCAAACTCACGTTTTCCTGTATGGATACTGTGAACAAAGACAAACAAAGGAGCATTGTTCACCACTCAGTTCTACAAAGGTTAAGGGATAACCCAATGTACTTGTCCACCAACAGTGCAACTTGAGAATTCAGGATTTAAATAAATAAAAACAGGAAGGAGGACTCTAGCTTTGGGATAACTGGCTTGCATGTGTGCTAAGTTGCTTCAGTCATATGCCACTCATTGTGATCCTATGGTCTATAGGCTCCCAGGATCCTCTGTCCATGGGATTCTCTAAGAAAGCATGCTAGAGTTTGTTGACCTGTCCTCCTGGGGATCTTTCTGACCAGGGACCAAACCCACATTTCTTATGTCTCCTGCATTGACAGGGGGGTTCTTTATCACTAGTACCACCTCAGTTCAATTCAGTTCAGTTCAGTCACTCAGTTGTGTCCGACTCTTTGTGACCCCATGAATCACAGCACTCCAGGCTTCCCTGTCCATCACCAACTCCCGGAGTTCACTCAAACTCATGTCCATCGAGTCGGTGATGCCATCCAGCCATCTAATCCTCTGTTGTCCTCTTCTCCTCCTGCCCCCAATCCCTCCCAGCATCAGAGTCTTTTCTAGTGAGTCAACTCTTTGCATGAGGTGGCCAAAGTATTGGAGTTTTAGCTTTAGCATCAGTCCTTCCCCTAGGAAGCCCTAAACAGGCCTTAAATAGATGCATATCCCAGGAAGAATATCAGAGAATCCAGATTCTTGCATATAACCCATAGGAAAGCACTAATATCATTAGCTGATAATATCTATTTATGATTAGAAGTAATCTTTACAAAGATATATGGAAAAGCAGAGACATTACTTTGTCAACAAAGGTCCATCTAGTCAAGGCTATGGTTTTTACAGTGGTCATGTATGGATGAGAGAGTTGGACTATAAGAAAGCTGAGCACCGAAGAACTGATGCTTTTGAACTGTGGTGATGGAGAAGACTCTTGAGAATCCCTCGGATGGCAAGGTGATCCAACCAGTCCATCCTAAAAGAAATCAGTCCTGAATATTCATTGGAAGGACTGATGTTGAAGCTGAAACTCCAATACTTTGGTCACCTGATGTGAAGAATTGACTCATTGGAAAAGATGATGAGAAAGATTGAGGGCAGGAGAAGAGGATGACAGAGGATGAGATGATTGGATGGCATCACCGACTCAGTGGACATGGGTTTGGGAGGACTCCGGGAGTTGGTGATGGACAGGGAGGCCTGGCGTGCTGCGGTTCATGGTGTTGCAAAGAGTTGGACACGACTGAGTGACTGAACTGAACTGACACTTCACTGCTTGTATATACTAGCCAAAAAAAAAAAAAAATATATATATATATAATCTGGCTTCTCCCCTACCTTTTCAGAACAGTTCTGTAGCAGAGTGGTTGTCTTCCAGGCTGTAGTCCTCAGTAAGACTCTAAGTAAAACTTAAACTCACAACTATTATGTTGTGTATTTTTCTTTAAGTCAACAATATACAGTCTTACAGTATATGAGGTTATCTTTTCCAATATCCGTATAAACATATTTAGCCATTTCAATAAAATTTTGTGATTTCTTCATTTAAAACTTGCAAGATATTTTAAAATTTATTTCTAGGCACTTTTTTTCTTTCTATTATACATGGTTTCTTTTTTATTACATTTTTAGCCGGTTGTTTTATGTGTAGAGAAACACACTTGAAACCTGTATAGTGATTTTACACCAGTCAGTTCAGGTCAGCTCAGTCTCTCATTCATGTCTGACTCTACGATCCCATGGGCTGCAGCATGCCAAGCTTTCCTGTCTATCACCAACTCCTAGAGCTTGCTCAAACTCATGTGCAAGGTTATGCCAGTGACTCCAATAAATTCCATATTTATGGTTATTTTCTCACAGATAACCTAGTATCTGAAAATAATGGCAGTTTTAATTTCTATTCCAGTGCCTCTGTCTTTCGCTTCTATTTCTGGATTTAGGATTAAGTTCTAGGCCTTACCTAGGATTTTGAATACAATATTGAATAGATATATTCTCAGCTTTAAAAATAAAATCTTGATATTTTTCCCAACCTTAAAAATGAGTTACATTTGTTATTAAATTTTATAGTTTTTAAAAGATATTACTTCTCAGGCATGAAAATTCCTTTTTATCCTTAATTGACTAAAATACATTATACTTTTTAGTTCATGAGTGGATGGTGTGTTGAATCTAACACTTTTTCTTAAATTCAGTAAGGTATACTGATTGATATTTTAGTGTGAAGCCAATCTTGTATTCCTGAAATAAACCAACTTTTTCATTAATTTTTCTCTATTTTTGCATTTGCTTTTACTAATGAGATAGCTTTTCTGGTTTCATGCTTAAACATATGTTAGCTCCACAAAACTATTAAAAGAGTCTTATTTCTCGGTTCTCTGAGCTTGTGTAGTTTTAACTGATTTATTATTTGGCTGTTTGATAAAACAGACCCATAAATTCTCTAGATATGACTTCTTTTCTTTTTGGACACACTGCATGACATGAGGGAACTTGGTTCCCTGACCAGAGATCAGACTCACACCCCTGCTTTGGAAGGTGGAATCTTAACCACCAGACCACTGGGGAAGTCCCCAGATCTTTAGACATTATTGTCATGTAAAGTCAATGTCTATATTTTACTTCTCCAAATACTTATTAATTTTTCTCATCCTTCCTTCTAGCAACTCAGACCTTCTCTTTAAGATCATATTCTTTCTATTAAAGTACAACTATTACTATATTGTTGGTGAATTCCTCTTGGTGGTAAATTCTCTCAGTTATTATTTGGTTAAAATAGCTTTATTTCACTCATGATTAAGAAAGATCTTTGCTCAGGATAGAGCTGAAGTTGAATACTAAACTCCTTGAGCACTCTTGGTGTTCACTGTCATGTCCTTTAACTGCTGATCTATAGAGATGCTGCTAAGTCAATTATTATACTGCCACTTTCTAAAGGTGATATTTAAAGTCTTCTCATTTTCATCAGTTTTCTATAGCCTTAATAGAATGTCTCTGAGGGTCAATTTATGTTCATTTATTTTGTTTGAATTATTTGGGATCTGGGATCTAAAATTCATGTTTCAACAATCCTTGAGTGTCTTCAGCTTTTGTCTCATGAAAATTATCTTGAATCTATTATCTCCTGATGATGATGATTCGAATATTCTAGATATTCATACTTTGTTCTCCCTTTTGCATCTTTCTTTGGCTTCTTGTGCTGAATATTGCAATTTTTCTTTTTGTTTATTTGCATTTTATCATTCAGTTCATTAACTCTTTCTCTGGCTCTTACTAAATCTTTTGCTTAACATGTTTATTTTGCTTATAAATTTTAATTACTGTATTGCTAAGTCATTTCAGTTGTGTCTGACTCTTTGCAACCCCTTGGACTGCAGCCCACCAGGTTCCTCTGTCCATGGGATTTTCCAGGCAAGAATACTGGAGTGGATTTCCATTTCCTATTGATTACTAAAAGTTCTATTTAAATGATTTGAAGGTCTACTTTGGCATGATTATAGTCTCTTGCTCCTGATTTATATTTTCAAACACCTCTTTCATTTCTTATTTAGTAAAGCTTATTTTAAAATTCTGCACTTTATAATTCTGAAAACTGAAATCTGTGTGCTTTCGCTTATCTTATTTTTTTATTCTCACTGTTTCTCATGCGTTTGGTTATGATAGCGTTTGCTTGTTTGGCTGGCTTTTTATGATATGTGTGTAGGTATATGAGAGAGACAGGTAAGGAGGGAGAAATGGAGACAGAGAGAGAATGATGGAGTGAGTGTTTGGGGGTCTCTAGTCTCCTTGGAGACTCTGCACTGCTTCACTAAGATTTCAAATTAGTCTAAGTTAGCCATCTGGGTGACATCAGTGATAGGTCCTTTTGAAGGAAAAGAGAGTTTTTTTTTCCATGACACAGACAGTTAAATATCTAACCAAATCCCATATAAAGGATGTTTATGATCATGAATTCTTAAAGAGAATTTTTCCCATTTCCTGTTCAAGGTTAAGGCAAATATGCCTTCAGTGTGGGATTTAACATTCTTCTTTCCACTGAGTATTTAGTTCTTTGGGATCTCATCTTTATGAAGGTCTCCTATTAGAATTCCCAGGTTGGGGAGATTTTAGGCTATATTTCCTTTCTCCTTGGCAAGCAACAAACTTCAAGTTCAAGGTCACCAGAAGACTCCAGTTATGCTCCTGGGGTAATTGACTTTGGCACTCCTTCACCTTCTGTTTTAACACCTTCATCTGGTTTGAGGTCTCTGGATAATTATTCAACCCATGAAACTCAGCACCATTTTCACCAAATCAGCTTCTTTTTCAAGTACTTCTTAAAAAAATACATGAAAACTTTTGCGTTACAGTTGTCTCCTGTTAATAAGAAAACGAGACGGGGGAAGGAGAGAGAGGGAAGAATAAAAAGCACTCATGTACTGTTGGTAGGAAAGTAAACTGGTTCAACTGCTATGGAGAACACTGCGGAAGTTTCTTCAAAAACTAAAAATTGAGTTACCATATGATCCAGCAATCCCACTGCGGGGCATATATCCAGAGGAAACCCTAATTCAAAAGGATGCACATACCCCAGTGTTCACAGTAGCACTCTTTGCAATAGCCCAGACATGGAAGCAACCTAAATGTACATTGACAGCTGAATGGATAAATAAGATGTGGAATATGTGTACAATGAAATATTACTCAAAAAAAAAGAACGAAGAATGAAATAATGCCATTTGCAGCAACATGGGTAGACCTAGAGGTTATCATAGAGTGAAATAAGTCAGAGGAAGAAAAGCATCATCTGATATCGCTTACATGTGAAATCTAAAAAAATGATTCAAATGAACTTATTTACAAACAAAAATAGACTCACAGACATAGAAGATAAATTTTGGGGCTTCCCTGATAGCTCAGTTAGTAAAGAATCAGCCTGCATGCAGGAGACCCCTGGTTCAGTTCCTGGTTGGGAAGATCCCCTGGAGAAGGGGAAGATTACCCACTCCAGTATTGTGGCCCGGAGAATTCCATGGACTGTATAGTCCATGGGGTCACAAAGAGTCAGACACAACTGAGTGACTTTCACTTCACTTCACTTCAAAGGGGAAAAGACGGGGAGAGGAATAAACTAGAAATTTGGATTGACAAATATACACTGCTGCTGCTGCTGCTACTAAGTATTCAGTCGTGTCCAGCTCTGTGCGACCCCATAGACAGCAGCCCACCAGGCTCCGCCATCCCTGGGATTCTCCAGGCAAGAACACTGGAGTGGGTTGCCATTTCCTTCTCCAATGCGTGAAAGAGAAAAGTAAAAGTGAAGTTGCTCAGTTGTGTCCGACTAGTAGCGACCCCATGGACTGCAGCCTACCAGGCTCCTCTGTCCATGGGATTTTCTAGGCAAGAGTACTGGAGTGGCTTGCCATTGCCCTCTCCGCAAATATACACTACTATATATAAAATAGTTAAACAACAAAGTCCTACTGTATAGCTCAAAGATATATATATTATAATATCTTATAATAACCCACAATGGAAAAGAATTTGAAAAAGAATACACACACACACACACATATATATATATAAGTAAAACACTTTGCTATATGCCTTAAACATGAAATCAACTATACTTCAAATAAAAAATTAAATAAATAATAAAAGATTTTAAAAAGTTGATTTGGATTGTAATAGGCACTTATATTCTGAATTTTTTACATTAAAATAATAATCTAAGCATTTCTGTCTTTAAACACAATTTTATGAGCATCCTGGTCAATGACCCAATAGTCTTTGAACTTAGAACAGGCATGTTGCATGTGGTCATTTAATTGCCCAGTATTTGAGCTATTCCAATTTTCCTAATATTATAAATATTGCAATGGTCATATTTCTTTCCAGAAAACACACATGTCTAATTATTAAGACTACATTATTAATAATGTATTGAAATTACTGCTATTTTTTAATTGTACCTACTGTGTACTTTATTACTGATAGTAAATGCATTGATTCAATGGAGAAATATTAAAAATTGAGCCCCTATGAATGGGTGAATTGATCAACAAATTGATAAAGACCATGATATACACAAATGCATATGTATTATTAATATGCACAAAATATTTGATCAATAGCATAATGGTATCATGTGAGGGAAGTGTGAGTGTACACACCTATGTGTGAGCATATAAAAGTGTGAGTATGTGTGAGTGTGTGTAGGTAGATGTATTTAGGGCTATATGGTGGTGAATGTAAGTGTGAGTGATTGCATACATGAGTGTCTTTCTGTGGGTCAAAATAAGAAAGTGTGTTCAAGCTAAGAATTTTCCATACCTGAGACACAGACTCAGATGGAGGAGTATTTGTATAACCAACTATGAAAAATGTGTATTATTTTCCCTCCTGCTGCTGCTAAGTCACTTCAGTCGTGTCCGACTCTGTGTGACCCCATAGACGGAAGCTCACCAGGCTCCCCCGTCCCTGGGATTCTCCAGGCAAGAACACTGATTTTCTCTCCTAGATGTGAGGAAATGAAAAATCACTTTTTAAAAAACTATAGCTTCTCTCTAACCCTTCTTACCAGAAATTCGGATGTTGTACCACTGGTTTGGAGCTTGGCTGTTGTTCAGTTGCTAAGTTGTGTCCAACTCTTTGTGACCTATGGACTGCAGCATGCCAGGCTTCCCTGTCCTCCACTATCTCTGCAGTTTGCTCAAATTCAAGTCCACTAAGTTGGTGATGCTATCTAACCAACTTATCCTCTGTTGCCCCTTTCTCCTCCTGCCCTCACTCCTTCCTAGCATCAGGGTCTTTTCCAATGAGTAGACTCTTCACATTGGGTAGCCAGAGTATTGGGGCTTCAGATTTCGCATCAGTCCTTCCAAGTAATATTCAGGGTTAATTCTAAAGGACTCTTCAGGTGATTTGGAGGATGATAGATTGGTGATAGGCTGAATTATTTAAAATATCTTTGGATATCCATCAAGATGTACTCAAGAGGCAGGTCAGGTGGTCTGGTATTCCTATCTCTTTCAGAATTTTCCACAGTTTATTGTGATCCACACAGTCAAAGGCTTTGGCATAGTCAATGAAGCAGAAATAGATGTTTTTCTGGAACTCTCTTGCTTTCTCCATGATCCAGCGGATGTTGGCAATTTGATCTCTGGTTCCTCTGCCTTTCCTAAAACCTGCATGAACATCTGGAAGTTCATGGTTCACATATTGCTGAAGCCTGGCTTGGAGAATTTTGAGCAACCTGCCTCTTGAGAAACCTGTATGCAGGTCAGGAAGCAACAGTTAGAAATGGACATGGAACAAGAGACTGGTTCCAAATAGGAAAAGGAATACGTCAAGTTTGTATGTTGTCACCCTGCTTATTTAACTTATATGCAGAGTACATCATGAGGAACGCTGGGCTGGAAGAAGCACAAACTGGAATCAAGATTGCCGGGAGAAATATCAATAACCTCAGATATGCAGATGACACTACCCTTATGGCAGAAAGTGAAGAGGAACTAAAAAGCCTCTTGATGACAGTGAAAGAGGAAAGCGAAAAGGTTGGCTTGAAGCTCAACATTCAGAAAACAAAGATCATGGCATCTGGTCCCATCACTTCATGGGAAATAGATGGGGAAACAGTGTCAGACTTTATTTTTTTGGGCTTCAAAATCACTGCGGATGCTGATTGCAGCCATGAAATTAAAAGATGCTTACTCCTTGGAAAGAAAGTTATGACCAACTTAGATAGCATATTAAAAAGCAGAGACATTACTTTGCCAACCAATATCCGTCTAGTCAAGGCTATGGTTTTTCATATATGGATATGAGAATTGGACTGTGAAGAAAGCTGATCGCTGAAGAATTGATGCTTTTGAACTGTGGTGCTGGAGAAGATCTTGAGAGTCCCTTGGACTGCAAGGAGATCCAACCAGTCCATTCTAGAGGAGATCAATCCTTGGTGTTCATTGGAAGGACTGATGCTAAAGCTGAAACTGCAATACTTTGGCCACCTCATGCGAAGAGTTGACTCACTGGAAAAGACTCTGACGCTGGGAGGGATTGGGGGCAGGAGGAGAATGGGACGACAGAGAATGAGATGGCTGGATGGCATCACCGAATTGATGGACATGAGTTTGAGTGAACTCCGGGAGTTGGTGATGGACAGGGAGGCCTGGTGTGCTGTGATTCATGGGGTCGCAGAGTCGGACACGATTGAGTGACTGAACTGAACTGAAGTGATCTGAAGATGTACTCAGAAAATAATGAGTGATAGATTCTGGATTGGAACTCAGTTTCTCGCCTTATGGAACAGTATTAGAAACCACAGGTACATCCAAACATTAGAATTTGCTCTTTCTTTATATAGTCAGTCTATTCACTGTTCGTCAGACAGAAAATAGGTTTTGAACAGTGCCTTGCTACATGGACCAAAAATTGCAAAAAGAAGCTGATGAATGTCCCAAGTCTTATGAAACAATAAAAAATACTCATGAAAGGGGATTTAATTTTCCATTCTCCTAAACATAAGGCCTCCATCCTCCACCCCAGAGAAAAAAATAATTTCCATTTAAAAGGTGTTTTGACACTGATTAGTTGAGACTAAAGTCTCATGTAACTCAACTGCTTAAAAATAAAGTCATAGCTAATGGCTCTTCCTGGATTCAGCCAAAGAAATGGTGAGCAGTGACTAAAGAAACATCTGTCTTCCATATGTATAAACAGTTCTTATTATAAATCCTATAGGATTCATGAGATTCATTATGAAAGAAAATCTGTATGATCATTTTAAAGACCATCTGCTTTGGGCTTAAGATCCTCACCTAGCTGGGCTTCTTGGAACATTGTGTCCAAAAGGAAATAAACACACTGTGAAAATTCATACACTGCTGTTTTTTTCCCCCATGGTTAATAATGTAGATCCTTCTTTTCCCTCAATTGAAGTGTGGTTCAGAAAAAGCTGAAGTTTTTCCACTCCATTTGGATGATTTTCATCTCTTTGAAGTAATGCTACCTTGTAGCTATGAACAATTTTTAGAGATCTAAAGCTCTGGCCATCAACAGTGCAAAATTTATTTTTATCAGCTCTCCCCGCCTATATTTGATATATTATTGGACTCTTGAAAATATCAGTTGAACACCATGCAAAGGAATATTTGTCAAGTTGTCAGCACCTTGTGATTAATAAGAATGTAGATCAGTTATATATATATATATATATATATATATAAAAGTCTAGGAAATCCAGTTGATGTTATTTGGGTTTTGAAACCACAGGGACATCAAAGTCTTTCTTGATGTAGCTGCAAAATTTTACCAAAGCAATTACATTTTACATCTCTTCTAAGAGCATCATCACATGGAAAACTTCGCAACTTTACAGGGTACAAAGGTGCCACCGAAGAAACTGATTGAAAACTCAGAAAGCAATTTTCTAATAGAGTTGAAGTGACTTCTTTGTCTATATTAAAAAACATCACATGAAGTAAACTAGGGAAAATCTATTTTTCCCTACATTCTAGTTAAGATGTTTCCAACTGATTTGTCAGTGCTACATATTCGCCATTCTCCTGCCAAATGCCTACAGGCATTGCAACGCCATTTTATTTTGCAGGTGACAGCTGAGACATAGAATTTTCCTCTTTCTCACATGCACACACACTAACCACTCTCGTCCTGTGCCCTCTCTCTATTTTTCCATTCTGTTTTCTTCCCTGAGCCAACACCCCCATTCCTCCAAGATACAAACAAAGCGAGAATGCTGCAATAAGGGTATATTATTACTGCAATCAAAAAAACAAACAAAAATTAAAAAAAAAAGATCCAAATAGTCAAAGCCGTGGTTTTTCCAGTAGTCATGTGTGGATGTGAGAATTGGACCAAAAACAAACAAACAAAAAAAAGGCTGAGCATTAAACAATTAATGCTTTTGAAATATGGTGTTGGAGAAGACTCTTGAGAGTCCCTTGGAATGCAAGGAGATCAAACCAGTCAATTCTAAAGGAAATCAACCCTGAATATTCATTGGAAGGACTGATGCTGAAGTTGAAGTTCCAATACTCACTGGAAAAGAGGCTGATGCTGGGAAAGATTGAAGGCAGGGGGAGAAGGGGACAACAGAGGATAGGATGGTTGGATGGCATCACCGACTCAATGGACATGAGTTTGAGCAAACTTAGGGAGTAGTGAAGGGCAGGGAAGCCTGGCGTGCTGTAGTCCATGGGGTCACAAAGAGTTGACATGACTTACTGACTGAACAGCAAAAAAACAACTTGCTGAGGTTGGGAGCCTGCAATTTGTATAGGAAATTAAATATTGATGCATGACAAAGGATGCTTGGGGCTGGTGTGCTGGGATGAACCAGAGTGATAGATTGGGGAGGGAGGTGGGAGGGGGGTTTAAGATGGGGAACATATGTACACCCGGGGCAGATTCACATCAATGTATGGCAAAACCAATACAATAATGTAAAGTAATTAGCCTCCAATTAAAATAAATAAATTAAAAAAAAACTTCATCTCCACAACTTCTGAACTCTGTGATCTAAAATTGATCATCTATTGTAAGTTGCAGATTCTGAATGAGGACACAGGGCCTGTCACATAGTCCTGGAACACAGTTCAATTCAGTTCAGTTCAGTTCAGTCGTGTCCGACTCTCCGCGACCCCATGAATCACAGCACGCCAGGCCTCCCTGTCCATCACCAACTCCCGGAGTTCACTCAAACTTATGTCCACAGACTCGGTGATGACATCCAGCCATCTCATTCTCTGTTGTCCCCTTCTCCTCCTGCCCCCAATCCCTCCTAGCATCAGAGTCTTTTCCAGTGAGTCAACTCGTCGCATGAGGTGGCCAAAGTATTGCAGTTTCAGCTTTAGCATCAGTCCTTCCAATGAACACCAAGGATTGATCTCCTCTAGAATGGACTGGTTGGACTTCCTTGCAGTCCAAGGGACTCTCAAGAGTCTTCTCCAGCACCACAGTTCAAAAGCATCAATTCTTCAGCGATCAGCTTTCTTCACAGTCCAACTCTCACATCCATACATGACCATGGGAAAAACCATTGCCTTGACTAGACGGACCTTTGTTGGCAAAGTAATGTCTCTGCTTTTTAATATACTATCAAGGTTGGTCATAACTTTCCTTCCAAGGAGCAAGCATCTTTTAATTTCATGGCTGCAATCAGCATCTGCAGTGATTTTGGAGCCCCCAAAAATAAACTCTGACACTGTTTCCACTGTTTTTCCATCTATTTCCCATGAAGTGATGGGACCAGATGCCATGAACTTCGTTTTCTGAATGTTGAGCTTCAAGCCAACCTTTTCGCTCTCCTCTTTCACGTTCATCAAGAGGCTTTTGAGTTCCTCTTCACTTTCTGCCATAAGGGTATTGTCATCTGCATATCTGAGGTTATTAATATTTCTCCCAGCAATCTTGATGCCAGCTTGTGCTTCTTCCAGCCCAGCGTTCCTCATGATGTACTCTGCATATAAGTTAAATAAGCAGGGTGACAATATGCAGCCTTGACGTACTCCTTTTCCTATTTGGAACCAGTCTGTTGTTCCATGTTCAGTTCTGACTGTTGCTTCCTGACCTGCATACAGGTTTCTCAAGAGGCAGGTCAGGTGGTTTGGTATTCCCATCACTTTCAGAATGTTCCACAGTTTATTGTGATCCACACAGTCAAAGGCTTTGGTATAGTCAATGAAGCAGAAATAGATGGTTTTCCGGAACTCACTTGCTTCCTCCATGATTCAGCAGATGTTGGCAATTTGATCTCTGGTGCCTCTGCCTTTTCTAAAACCTGCTTGAACATCTGGAAGTTCATGTTTCACATATTGCTAAAGCCGGACTTGAAGAATTTTGAGCATGACTTTACTAGCGTGTGAGATGAGAGCAGTTGTGCAGTAGTTTGAGCATTCTTGGCATTGCCTTTCTTTGGGATTGGAATGAAGACTGACCTTTTCCAGTCCTGTGGCCACTGCTGAGTTTTCCAAATGTGCTGGCATATTGAGTGCAGCACTTTCACAGTATCATCTCTCAAGATTTGAAATAGCTCAACTGGAATTCTATCACCTCCACTAGCTTTGTTCGTAGTGATGCTTTCTAAGGCCCACTTGACTTCACATTCCAAGATGTCTGGCTCTAGGTCAGTGATCAAATTATCGTGACTATCTTGGTCGTGAAGATCTTTTTTGTACAGTTTTTCTGTGTATTCTTGCCATCTCTTCTTAATATCTTCTGCTTCTGTTAGGTCCATACCATTTCTGTCCTTTATCGAGCCCATCTTTGAATGAAATATTCCCTTGGAATCTCTAATTTTCTTGAAGAGATCTCTTGTTTTTCCTATTCTGTTATTTTCCTCTATTTCTTTGCATTGATCGCTGAGGAAGGCTTTCTTATCTCTCCTTGCTATTCTTTGGAACTCTGCATTCAGATGCTTATATCTTTCCTTTTCTCCTTTGCTTTTCGCTTCTCTTCTTTCCACAGCTATTAGTAAGGCCTCCTCAGACAGCCATTTTGCTTTTTTGCATTTCTTTTCCATGGGGATGGTCTTGGTCCCTGTCTCCTGTACAATGTCACGAACCTCCATCCATAGTTCATCAGGCACTCTACCTATCAGATCTACACAAATGAGCCCCAAATATTAGTTATGTATATCATAGGACACAGTCTAATGCCGGGAGCCAGCGAGGGAAATCCTGCCCGTGGCAAAGGTCAATTGGGGAAGAGGCCTGACGGGCAAAGGCTAATCAGGACTCGAGGAACCCCCTGGACTTACCTGAGCATCTACCCCAAAGAAAACCGGAGTCTGACTGCCTTACTATCTTACGCCTGTTATCAAGTCCTCTAATACTTACGGGGGCTTCCCCCCAACCACCTTTTCTGAAAACATTAATTCAGAGCTGTAGTTAAAAAGTTCTCCTTGGCTTAATAGGAGTGTTCCAATCCAAGTCCCTCTGATAGCTTTCTAACTTGCATGACAAGTTTGTCTGGGCTCTTATAACTATGAGTGTGACTGTTTATAGCCTCCCAGCCATGCAAGGACAGAAAGCCTTATATTCTAAAATACAGGAATCTGTTGAAGAAGTTAAAATCATTAGAATAGTACTAAAAAAGATTTCAGTGTTGAATCAATGCTTGCTGCAGAGTTTCCTCTATCTATTGTATCCTTGGAAATATATTAATCACATATAGAGAATATAAGTAATAGCCTTTGATTTAACCACATCAGATCTTAAGTTAATAAATTCCTTTCTTGTAGCTCACTACACCTGTGCCTTATAGGAATGTAACTTTGTCATATGTCTAGCACCTGACTTTAGGAAATTCACCTTAAAAGAATATAAGACTTTTTCTAGCTAACTAACCTTTGTTAGGAGAGAGGGCCATAAACTGTTAGCAGGCCACCTGGCCAGAAGATGATGTAAACCACCCAAAACTTTTGTATATCACGAGACATACAAAAATGAGCCCTGATCCTGATAAGTGTCAAGACTGCTGACCCCGCGTGATTTTGGCGTGACTCTATACCTCTCTTTCTCTATTTTTTATGTGCACAACTTAGGGTATAAAAGCAGCACTGGAAAATAAAGTTTTGGGCCTTGCTCACTGAAGCTTGGTCTCCCTGTGTCGTTCTTTCTCTTTTTCCATCCTTTTCTCTATTCTCCTTTTTCTGGTTGAGATCCTTGGAGCGCTGGGCCCTCTGAGTTTACTTATCTGCCTGGGCTTCTAAGACCCACTTGAGGGGGTGCCCTGGTGGGGTACCTCCAGTGATTCGAGAGGGCGCCTGCGGCCTACATAAACAGAGCAAACCCCTTGCTGGGGTTTTATTGGTTTCCTGCATAAACCAAGGAATCATCAGCCCCTGTCTCTCTCTCTCTCTCTCGCTGACGCCGACGCCGTTCATCCCGGGGATACCCTGGGCCATATCGAGGCTGGTCCCCGATAGTCTAAGATCTAAAGTTTCTATGCTGCATTTTTTCTTTTTGTATGTTGCTATTCTTGCTCAAACAAGAATTTTAATTTCCTCCAGTCAAGGAACCAAGTGCCTACTTTATTTTTTAAAGATTTTTATTTTGCATTGGCGTGTAGTTGATCAACAATGTTGTGTTGCTTTCATAAGTGCAGCAAAATGGTTCAGTTATACATATGCATGTATCTGCTTTTTTTTTTTACTTTTTAATTTAACATTAGAGGATAGTTGATTAACAATGTTGTGATAGCTTCAGGTGTACAGCAAAATGATTCAGTTATACATATACATGCATGTAGCCTTTTTCAAATTCTTCTTCCCATTTAGGGCATTGCACAGTATTTTGTTTAGCGATATTTTGAGCTAGGAACATACTAGCGGTCCATTAGCGTTGACTGTTAGGGTCATTTGATTGAGTAGCTGAAGTAGTAACACTTTCTTGACTTGGCTTCTTTTGCTGCATTTCAGTTTAGTTTTCAAATGTGATCATATCTACCCCCACGCTCCCCGCGCCAAACAAAACAAATATCCCTGAGAGAGTTCCAATCAACCAAGGCCAGGCATGGGTAGCTACACTGTATTCCTCTTGTTTCAGGCATTAATAAACACTTATCTTTAGTCATGATATTTGGAACAGAAACAATCACTACCCTCAGAGAAGAAACTTGGGAGTGAAAACTAGACTCACACTGACAAGACTGGGGTTGATACCAAACCTCATTAGCTCTTAGTTCTGTAAGGTGGCAAATCACCTTACTTTTGTCTGGCCATGAATGATATTCTTACAAAATGGTATTAACAATGTGTCCCACTTACCTCATAGACATCTGAAGAAGTAAATATTCTTCAAATGCTAGAGAACAAGTGAGAAGTTTGTTTTTTGTTATTGCATGTGCATTTATGCAGAATTAGAACCTACCTCCTTGAAAGAATTCAGTAAATTTCTCTAATAATTTATTGAAAATTAGGAATGTTCAGACTTGAGTTCAGTCTAGGTCAAGCCCAGATGCGGCATCTCTTATTTCTTCTGTTTCAAAAAGAATGAGCGTGAGACAGATTTTCTTCTCGGAGATACTTGATATGATATCGGAAAGTACTGTGTTGGTGGCTCAGTGGTAAAGAACCCACCTGCTAGTGCAGGAGGCAAAGAAGATACAGGTTCAATCCTTGGGTCAAGAAGATCCCCTGGAGAAGGAAATGGTAACCCATTCCAGTATTGTTGCCTGGAAAACCTCATGGACAGAGGAGCCTGGTGGGCTACAGTCCATGGAATCACAAAACATCAGACACGATTTAATGACTAAATAACAACAGTGTTTTAGGAGGTGGAGCCCAGGATACAGTATTAGAAATCTGAGTGAGAATTCCAGTTCTGCCATTTGTATTTTTGCCTCAGGCCAGCCTTTGCCTTTCGTGAGTTTCCTGAACCAAATAGACAACAGTACTTTCTCTGTCTCTCTCCTGTAGTCATGCAGTGGGTTCAAAAGGGAAGAGACAATGCCAACGTTACTCTCATATCCCTTGGAGCCCCCACCTAGGTTCACAGAATTTGGGGGAAAAAAAAAAAAAAACAGAGAGAGATGCCCAGTAGGAAATCTGGTCTATTGGGTTAATTCAAAAGGAAGCTCATAGAAAGTGGTTATATACTTTATGATTTGCCTCTGATGTTTAGACTAATATTAGGCCTCTGTTCCCACCACTCATGAATAGATAGGTGGGGGTACCATTGTGTCTATTGAGTCTAATTCTCAGTCAGATGGAGTCCCTTCAATTTGGGGGTTGCTCCACTAATAAATGATGGCCCATATTAAATCTTATCTAGAAGAAGTGTATTTCATGAAAATATTGGTTGGATAGTTCAGCAGAGCCTCCTGGGAGGCAAAAATACCTAAACAGTGGACTCCTATAGGAACACATGGATAGATCAAGATTTGTAAATCAAAAAACAAAATTTAACAGTCAATCCTGGGACAATGGTTTGCTCATTTTACAAAAATTAGAATAATGGTTGACTCTGGGGAAAAGAGAAAGAAAAAAAAAAAGAAACTGAAGGTGAGCTTTGAAGTCCTCTAAAGAACTAGCCCAATCCATTTCTTAATGTGAGTTTTAATTGCACAAGTGTTCACTGTATTATTTGTCATCTGCCTATATATAGATGCTATGGATTCAAATTTATACTTCAAAATAAATTTATTTACAAATTAAAAGATAAGAGGTGAAATATTATGACTTCAGGATCTTAAGTAGGATGAATGGGAAGCAATTACCTAACTAAAACTGCAAGCTGTATTTAGAACAAAATATTTCAAACCATACCCTGATTGAGCTGGTGTTGGGGGCTGCCTGAAAGACCAACACAATCCACCTCTAGGCCAATTTGATTTATTATCATATCCATGTTAGTGTGTGTGTATGTCAATTTCTCAGTTATGTCTGAGTCTTTGTGACCCCATAGACTGTAGCCCTGCCAGGCTTATCTGTCCATGGAATTCTCCAGGCAAGAATACTAGAGTGAGTTGTCATTCCCTTCGCCAAGGGATCTTCCTGATACAGGGATTGAACCCGGGTCTCCTTCATTGAAGGCAGGTTCTTTACCATCTGAGCCACTAAGGAAGCCCAACCGTGTTAGGAGAAACAGGCAAAAATAAAGCAAAAGGGTGAACTGAGTAACTATTTATGAACTTAGACTAAAATAACTATGACTAATAAAATATATTTCAGTAAATAACTGTCAAAGTGGTAACAGAGGAATTTATTAAAGATGTCTTATTTTACCACAGAGACATTCTTTTGACATTTAAGGTTCACTCACTCCCAGGAGTCAGAGACTAATTTGAAGTTTAGTGCTGGCAGTAGGCAATCATGTCAACTTTTATCCAGTGAGAGACTGACAGTACAGGTGAACAACGTCCAGACCACATATAGCCATAGAACTGTGGGCTCACAGTCTCTCATCAATTGGCCCAGAAGATTGGGACTTGGTCAGTGACTGCCAGTTTCTCTCCTTTGGACCCCTATTTCCAACTCAGGACCAACCAGAGAAATGCATATACATATGCTCCCAAAACCAATCACATAGATCTTCTGCCAAGAAACCTATAAATCAGTTTCCCTAACCTCCAATCAGGGCGCATCTGAAGCTTTGACTTTTTCCTCTGTAAAGCTTTTCTACTTTTCTGACTGCCTTTGAATCTCTGCCAAACCCAAGTGACAGTGGTGGATGTGCTTGCAAAGGCTAAATTAATAGCTACTGCTGGTTCTCATCTGGGGTGTCTTTATTAATTTCTCCGCCAGATATTGGCTCCATCAGATCCTTATCAACAAACAAATGAAAACCCAACAACTATACTTTGAAGTCTCTCATCTCACCCCTACTTCCTTCCTGTCCATTAATTTCTGAAAAAGACTGACATTGATGGAAAAATATACTTAATTGTATTATACTCATTCCTTTTAATATTGAGCAAGAATTAGTCATAAGTGCTGTAAATACACTGTGTGTGTATGTGTTAGTCACTCAGTTGTATCCAACTCTTTGAGACCCATGGACTATAGCCTGTCAAACTCCTCTGTCCATGGGATTCTCCAGACAAGGACACTGGAGTGGGTTGCTATTCCTTTCTCCAGGGAATCTTCTAACCCATGGAAAGAAACTGAGTCTCCCATACTGCAGGCAGATTCCTTATTGTCCAAGCCATAAATACAGCATATCAACAGGCAAAGTCACATGGATTTAAGCAAAACAAAAAGATTTAAGTAACTATGTAAGTAGACATAAGTGAATATGCCTACACGCACACATACACACACACGTACATACGATGAAGTGGACCTATTCGAAAAAGAAACTTGGAAAATAAGAAATGATAGGTTCATTTTCGCTTTGTGATTAGATTGAATTTAGACTTTAAAAGCAATATGTGGATTGCTTTTAAAATTCTTGTCACAATACTGTTTGTGAATTTGTTTTTTAAAATGGAGAAATTTTTACCTAAAAGGATTCAACTAGTCCCCCAGTTTTGTTCTATGATACAAACCTTTCTATCCTTTTCTCTTTTGATGGTCAGCAATCATTACACTCTGTAAACCACTGTAATGCTTATCCTACAAGAGTATTTTTAATATCATCACCCCAATTTATGTGAAGTGCCCTGATTTTTGAAATTTAATGCTTGTCTGTCATAGCATAGCTGATGCTGCCCCTTCTGCTAACAAAGATAGTGCAGAACAGAGCAACAGAATAAAGCTGAGCTGAGGGTCCTCTTGTTCTGATGGAAACAAACTGCATTGAGATGGAGCTTATAAATGATTAGTAAACCAGCTAAAATGCCTACAAAATAGAATGTATTTTGCACATGTAATTAAACCTTGTATGTGTGTGCTTTTCTTACTGGATAAGACAGGATTTGAGATGTGATGATTTCAGACAAGATTTTCAGCTGTGGTATCTGTTCCAGTAAAACTCTAGACACTAAGTTGGACTGCATATTATTTGTATCTGGCCTTGCAGAACACACCATTAATCCTCAATTGCACTGCTATATTGGTAAGAAAGAAGAAACATCAGATCAGAGGGGGAGAAAATCTAAGAATGGTAGGAGCAAGGAAGAAAAAAAAAGCTAATTTGTCTGTTACAGTTCATTTCACATGTAGAGGGAGTTAAGATGGGAAAAGTATATCTCAGAAGGTAATTACATTTTGTCTGCAATCAATAGAACACACTGGGGAGAGAAAAACTACTTGTATTACACTTAGAATTAGGGGCTTCACAATGTAGCTTGAATTATCCTCGGTCACGGCAGCTGGAGCAAGGCTGACAAAGCCTTATCTTATTCCAAAGTTTTCAACTCAATCTCTGTCTTCTCTTCAAATCTCTACACCCTGAGAGCAGAAAGCATCAGGTCACGACTACGATTTAGGTCTTACTCAAACACAGTGATCAGTATGGAATCATACATGAAGCCGGGGATCATTTTGTCACTATTCATATTTAATTAGCTCATGGTATCAATCAACTCATTTGAAATTTATAAATCAGTGAAGTTGTTGTCAATAACTCCATCTGCTTGCATCATGAAATGCTTCTTGAGTGAACAAGGGTATGGTAGAATTAGTGTTGGTGGATTAACCACTGTGCCCAGCATGGGGTATACCCATGGGAATGTGAATGTCACCTGTATGGGTGCTGGCATGTGTCACAGTGAGAAGAGCATGATGATCTCTGGGCTGATTGACAGGTCCTCCACTGCGACAGTTTCAAACTAAGATGTATGCCGTCGCCAGATATTCCCTTCTACTGTGGTCCTCATGGCAGTCGCAGCCACTTATCACCCTTTCCAAGATGTCCAGCTGAGAAGCTCAGAGTCATCTTTAATTTCTCTGCTGCATAAGTCAGTACTCTTTTCGATTGTAAGGGATGGAAGTACAGTTCAAAAAAGCTTTCAAAAAGAGTGAATACAGTGGTCTGTGTAACCTGAATTAGAGCTTTTGACTCAGCAGGATCTGAGGAGTCTAACAGTATCTTCAATTTCCCTCTCCTTTTCTCGGCTAGAATTTTCTCTGGGCAAACTTCATTCTTTGATTTGCGCTCTCTATTTGGGAAAACATGGCAAATGGTAGCTCTGGCATTGAGTCATTTTTATATTTCCTGTAGAAAAGGGCAGATCACATTTCTAGTAATTTCAGAAATTCTTTGTCACTCTCCACTAGCTACGTCTTGAGCCATATGGCTACCCCCAGCCTCAAGAAGATGAGATGCTATGATTGGCTAACCTGGATTCCATCCCCTCACCAGACCCTTTATTTGTTCAGTGCGTTAGAAAGATATTGAGCAACAGAAAGTGACAGATAGCAGGTTCATCCACATTTCTTTCACCTAATAGCCAGCAAATTGACAAGTCATATGGCTTTTACATCTTAAAAATCTCTTGGTCATTTTCTTCTTCAAATTCTACTGCCATTGTCTGAGTTGAGGTGCTCATCTGGTTGTTTACCACTGACGCTTGGTTACAATTCATGCTTCTGAGTTGTGATACTGGAGAAGACTCCTGAGAGTCCTTTGGACAGCAAGGAGATCAAGCTGGCCAATTCTAAATGAAATCAACCCTAAATGCTCATTGGAAAGATTGATGCTGAAGCTCCAATACTATGGCCACCTGCTGTGAAGAGCTGACTCATTGGAAAAGATGCTGATGCTGGGAAGATTGAGGGCAGGAGAAGTGGGTGACAGAGGATTCTGGTTAGAGAGCATTACTGACTCAGTAAATATAAATTTGAGGAAATTCCTGGGAGATAGTGAAAATCAGAGGAGCCTGGCATGCTTCAGCCCATGGGGTCACAAACAATTGGACACAACTTTGTAACTGAACAATAACAACAACAATTAACTGGTCCCCTTGCATCCTTTCAAGATCTTCTCTTGTAACTCCAGCACGTCTCTTCACAGCTGTTGATTCCTCTCTATGTGCATTATCCTTAACACATATTCATCTATTCATCATGTCCCTTGATGTCTAACATCTTTGCCTAGACTGTTTAGAATATTTCCCCTCATTCACAGGTGAAAATTACAGATTACATTTTAACAAAGTTGGCTGTAAGACTGTATCCAACTCCACCTGCTTTTCAATAACCTTGAAACTTTGCCACAACAGAATAAATCTAAACCCTCTCTTATTGAATCTGGGCGGGCTTTGAACTCATATATAACTAAGAAATGGAGAAAGAAGTGTAAACACACTCCAATATTCTTGCCTGGGAAATTCCACGGACAGAGGAGCCTGGTGAGCTATAGTCCATGTGAACACAAAGAGTCGGACACGTTCATTTCAGTTCAGTCCTCAGTCATGTCCGACTCTTTGTGACCCCATGAACCACAGCACACCAGGCCTCCCTGTCCATCACCAGCTCCCGGAGTTCACCCAAACCCATGTCCATCAAGTCGATGATGCCATCCAACCACCTCATCCTCTGTTGTCCCCTTATTCTGCCCTCAGTCTTTCCCAGCATCAGGATCTTTTCAAATGAGTCAGCTCTTCATATCATGTGGCCAAAGTATTGGAGTTTCAGCTTCAGTATCAGTCCTTCCAATGAACACCCAGGACTGATCTCCCTTAGGATGGACGGGTTGCGTCTCCTTGCAGTCCAAGTGACTCTCAAGAGTCTTCTCAAACACCACAGTTCAAAAGCATCAATTCTTCTGCACTCAGCTTTCTTTATGGTCCAACTCTCACATCCATACATGACCACTGGAAAAACCATAGCCTTGACTAGATGGACCTTTTTGGCAAAGTAATGTCTCTGCTTTTCAATACTCTGTCTAGGTTGGTCATAACTTTACTTCCAAGGAGTAAGCTTCTTTTAATTTCATGACTGCAATCACCATCTGCAGTGATTTTGGATCCCAGAAAAAATAAAGTCTGCTACTGTTTCCCCATATATTTGCCATGATGGGACGAGATGCCATGATCTTTGTTTCCTGAATGTTGAGCTTTAAGCCAACTTTTTCACTCTCCTCTTTCACTTTCATCAAGAGGCTCTTTAGTTCTTCGATTTCTGCCATAAGGATGGTGTCATCTGCATATCTGAAGTTATTGATATTTCTCCTGGCAATCTTGATTCCAGCTTGTGCTTCCTCCAGGCCAGCTTTTCTCATGATGTACTCTGCATATAAGTTAAATAAGCAGGATGACAATATACAACCTTGACATACTCCTTTTCCTATTTGGAACTAGTCTGTTGTTCCATGTACAGTTCTAACTGTTGCTTCCTGACCTGCATACATGTTTCTCAAGAGGCAGGTCAGGTGGTCTGGTATTCCCATCTCTTTCAGAATGTTCCACAGTTTATTGTGATCCACACAGTCAAAGGCTTTGGCATAGTCAATGAAGCAGAAATAGATGTTTTTCTGGAACTCTTTTGCTTTCTCCATGATCCAGTGGATGTTGGCAATTTGATCTCTGGTGCCTCTGCTTTTTCTAAAACCTGCTTGAACATCTGGGAGTTCACGGTTTACATACTGCTGAAGCCTGGCTTGGAGAATTTTGATCATGACTTTACTAGTGTGTGAGATGAGTGCAATTGTGCGGTAGTTTGAGCATTCTTTGGCATTGCCTTTCTTTGGGGTTGGAATGAAGACTGACCTTTTCCAGTCCTGTGGCCACTGCTGAGTTTTCCAAATTTGCTGGTATACTGATTGCAGCACTTTCACAGCATCATCTTTCAGGATTTGAAATAGCTCAGCTGGAATTCCATCACCTCCACTAGCTTTGTTCGTAGTGATGCTCTCTAAGATCCACTTGACTTCACATTCCAGGATGTCTGGCTTTAGGTGAGTGATCACACCATCATGATTTTCTGGGTCATGAAGATCTTTTTTGTACAGTTCTTCTGTGTATTCTTGGCACCTCTTCTTAATATCTTCTGCTTCTGTTAGTTCCATACAATTTCTGTCCTTTATTGAGGCCATCTTTGCATGAAATGTGCCCTTGGTATCTTGAATTTTCTTGAAGAGACCTCTAGTCTTTTCCATTCTATTGTTTTCCTCAATTTCTTTGCACTGATTGCTGAGGAAGGCTTTCTTATCTCTCCTTGCTATTCTTTGGAACTCTGCATTCAGATGGGTATATCTTTCCTTTTTTCCTTTGCTTTTTACTTCCCTTCTTTTCACAGCTATTTTTAAGGTCTACTCAGACAGCCATTTTACTTTTTTGCATTTCTTTTTCTTGGGGATGATTTGATTCCTGTCTCCTGTTCAATGTCATGAACCTCCATCGATAATTCATCAAGCACTCTATCAGATCTAGTCCCTTAAATCTAGTTCTCATTTCCACTGCATAGTCAGTCACAAGGGATTTGATTTAGGTCATACCTGAATGATCTAGTGGTTTCCTCCACTTTCTTCCATTTCAGTCTGAATTTGGCAATAAGGTGTTCATGATCAGAGAGCTCCAATCAGCTCCCAGTCTTGTTTTGTCTGACTGTATAGAGCTTCTGCATCTTTCGCTGCAAAGAATATAATAAATCTCATTTCGGTATTGACCATCTGGTGATGTCCATGCTTAGAGTCTTCTCTTTTGTTTTTGGAAGAGGATGTTTTCCATGACCAGTGTATTCTCTTGGCAGAACTCTATTAACCTTTGCCCTGCTTCATTCCATGCTCCAAAGCCAAATTTGCCTGTTACTTCTGGTGTTTCTTGACTTCCTACTTTTGCATTCCAGTCCCCTGTAATGAAAAAGACATCTTTTTTGGGTGATAGTTCTAAAAGGTCTTGTAGGTCTTCATAGAACTTTTCAACTTCAGTTTCTTCGGGATTACTGGCCGGGGTATAGACTTGAATTACTGTGATATTGAATGGTTTGCCTTGGAAACGAACAGAGATCATTCTGTCATTTTTGAGATTGCATCCAAGTACTGCATTTTGGACTCTTTTGTTGACCATGATGGCTACTCCATTTCTTCTAAGGGATTCTTGCCCACAGTAGTAGATATAATGGTCATCTGAGTTAAATTCACCCATTCCAGTCCATCTTAGTTCACCGATTCCTAGAATGTCGACGTTCTCTCTTGCCATCTCCTGTTTGACCACTTCCAATTTGCCTTGATTCATGGACCTAACATTCCAGGTTCCTAGGCAATATTGTTCTTTATCGCATCAAATCTTGCTTCTATCACCAGTCCCATTCACAACTGGGTGTTGTTTTTGCTTTGCTTCATCCCTTCATTCTTTCTGGAGTTATTTGTCCACTGATCTCCAGTAGCATATTGAGCACCTACTGACCTGGGGAGTTCCTCTTTCAATGTCCTATCTTTTTGCCTTTTGATACTGTTCATGGGGGTCTCAAGACAAGAATACTGAAGTGATTTGCCATTCCCTTCCCCAGTGGATCACATTCTGTCAGACGTCTCCTCCATGACCCGTCCATCTTGGGTGGCCCCATACAGCATGGCTTAGTTTCATTGAGTTAGACAAGGCTGTGGTCCATGTGATCAGATTGGCTAGTTGTCCGTGACTGCAGTTTCAGTCTGTCTGCCCTGTGATCCCCTGTCTCGGTGCCTATCATCTTACCTGGGTTTCTCTTACCTTGGACACAGGGTCTCTCGTCACGGCTGCTCCAGCAAAGCACAGCCGCTGTTCCTTATCTCTCCTCAGTTGGACATGACTTAGTGACTAAACCACCTCCACCATGACTAATAGGATAGGCAGAAGAGATACCCTGAAACTTCTGAGTCCAGTTTATAAAAAGCAATGCAACTTCTATCCAGTAAGCTGAGACATTTGCCTTCGTGGCCTTGAGCTGCCTTTGTAAGAAATTTGACTACTCTGGGGCTGCCATGCTGTGAGGAAGCTAAGGCTGCACAGAAATGCCTTGTGTAGGTATTCCAGCAGTTAGCCCGCATCAGCTGCCAGGTACATGAAGAAAGGTGCCTCCAGACAATTCCAAGACTAAGGCATGACATTATCAGTTCAGTTCAGTTCAGACATTATACCAGCATTGAAAGCTTGCCAGATAGGCTCCAGATCTTGAGGGACTGAGACGAATCTTTCCACCATGAGACAACCAAATTCCTAACCCACAGAATCTATAAACAGAAGAAAATGTTTGTTCTGCTCTACCAAGTTTTGCGAAGATTTTTTATGCAACAATTTAATCTAGAGTCCTATTCTTAGCAATCCCTTCATCTCCATGCTTGGAAAGCTGGTCATTTATTTTTCATCCAATCCACATATGTTGTTTCTTTATGAATGTCTCAATGTCCTGTGCTCTGCTATGAGATCCATGAGGTCAAAGATCATGTCCTGTTCATATCTGCTGTCCTAACAACTGGCATGTGGTAAATACGTGTTTATCTGTGAAGGAATAAATCAGTGAATGAATAACATAACGAGTGAGACATGTGTAGGGTGCTGAGACCATGGTACATGGGCATCTAAGAAGGGATAAGATATGAAAAGCTGCAAACACGTCCATAGCATCAAAAAATATCAATAGCAAATATTAGAAATAAATCTGAAATTCTGGGACTTGAAAACCAGGGAATAGAACTATGGATCAGGAAAACATCAGGACTCAGAATCAGGAAAGTAGCACACAGATATGGAAGGCGAGTGGAATTTTAACTTGGGGAGAATCAGAGCAGAACTTGTGGCTCAAGATGGGAGTTTTATATATAAAGAAAGATTTCGAGAACCGGGTCAGTGTGGGGTACCATTCAGGCTGATTCATGATTAAGCCAGGAATTTCTGATCTTTAAGCCCTGTTCATCTTGGAAATTGGGCTGAAGTTACACCTACACATGACGGTCTATTGGTCCAGCTTGGCTGAGAGAATAAACCTTAAAAGGTGGGAAACAAGGATGGTCAGCTTATGTGTTCCTCTTTATCACAATGATTAACGGATTTCCTGTCTCCAGAGGAATTTGGCCCATTTTTCTTTTCTACTTTATTCACTGGTCCAGGGCCCTGGGAATTCACAAAGTCCCTTTTATAGCTATACTTTCTTCATTTATTTTTTTTTTCAGGAAAACCAGGGGTTATGTCCATCCAGGCAATGGTTACAAGAGTATAATGTATAAAGAGTGGGGATGGCAGCTCTATCTACTACACCTGAGCGTCCTGTGCCTTGACAGGGATAGAGTATAAAGTTCAAAAATGAAGACAAGATGAAAGGAAACATCTGTGGTTCCATCCACAGAAGGGATCGATATCCATTGATCACAAAGAGTTACCATGTATTTGGTTCCCTGGCATTAATTATTAAAATTGATTAAGAAATCTTCCAAGAGACCATTTAGTTTTTTACCATTTTGGCTTCTAATGACTGTTCAATGCAGATGGCATGTCCATCACTGACATAGTCCTCTGCCTCTTGATTAAACTTCTATTCCCAAGGTTAAAGAATCAACTCATATTCCTCTCAAATTAATGTGCTTCTCTCACATGCTCTACTGCTTCTCACCAAGCATATACTCCCAGTTACTTTCTTTTGGAATGTTTTCTATCTTGTTGTTAATACTATCTTGTTGTTTATACTCATCTTCCACACTGACACCTGGCTAAATAGTTCTCATCATTCTAGATTTATGGGATACTTCTTCCAGGAAATCTTTTCAAACTGAGTTAGGAAGCATCTTAATCTAAAACTATTAGTGCCCTTGGCAATTCATTAAGGTAAAGTGATAATTTCCCTGTTCTGGCAACTTCCCAGTGAGCTACTCAGGGAATGGGGACTGAATATTCTTAGGTGCTGTGCATCTATGATATATCAGATGTGCTAGGATCATGTTAATATTCACTCAGCTGAGAAAAGCCTACCACCTTCTCGTTCTTTTCAAGTACAGTGTCTCGTTTAACGCTTCATAGCCACTCTGTAAGATGCCATGGAGCAAGCTGAGAGGACTTACCTGATAAATTAAAACCTGTGATTCCTCCTGAAACCACATGATCTTCCAGAAACAAAAAAGAACAGGAGCCTGATGGAGTCATTGTTTTGGTTTATATGGAAAAACATGGTTATAGTCAGCTTTTCCCTTTTCAGTCCTTTTTGTTTCTTTGGCAACCACTGACTGACACTTTCAACCAATATGCAAACTTATATGATGCTCTTCACCTAATGTACCAGTTGGTAATGTATTGTTTGCCCATCCAGTAAATATAAATTATCTAATGAATTAAATAAATATTGAACCAAGGTGCCCCCTGGTTTGTATATGTAGAAATTAACTCTCTTTCCATGATACTCAAGTGTCAAGTTTTTTAAAAAAGCTGAAAATGGACCTTCATACTCATGCAGCTGTTAGCATCAGCATTTTGACTGGGCCATTGCCACAATCTCATCTTATGATATTCAGTACCAAGTGCCACTGACCAAGGGTTAACTCTGTGCTATACAGAGAGCTGAGCATCATGCAAACATTTCATCAGTTGGTGCTGAGCTGGAAGAATATGATTTATGCCCCCTTTTAAGAGGAGAAAACCAATCCTTAGAGCAGTTCAACAAAACACTGAGAATGTGTCTGTGAGTGTCATACTTAGGGTTTTCATGAAGATCTTTCATTGCTAGAAAGAAAACTAGTAAGTTCCTCGAATTTAACTCAAACTTAAGAATTTTAGTAGAATTCTCTAAGTATTTTTAAATTATGCTTTTATTGTTTCCTAAACACTGTTACATTCATTGTCTCAGTGGGTTTTCATCTCAGTTCCTGAACTGGGCAGTTCAAGAAAAGGCTGAGATAGAAGAGGTCAGTCAGTGACTCAGAGTCAGAGCCAGCTTCGGGAGATGGGTTTCCTGACTCATCCCCGTGGCTCATTCACTTGAGAGGATCATTGTAACCTAAAAGCTTTATCATTCCGGTGGTCTCCTCAAATGAATGCTTCTTCATTCTCCAACAAATTCCTTCTCTATCTCCTCTCTCTTATTTTATCGAGAAAGAAAATCTCCTTTTAATGCCCATTTTCCACTGCATTAAGGGTGAGAAGTAGCTTTACTGTGAAAAAAATAAAATAGTTACTCCTGTACAGCAAGGAAGCAATCAACAAAATAAAAAGGTAAACCAATGAAATAGACAATATTTTAAAATCATATGTCTGATAAGGGGTTAGTATCCAAAATATGCAAATAATATAAACAACTCAATAGCAAAAATAAAAAAAAGTTGATTTTAAAAAATGGGTAAAAAAAGCTGATAGTTTTTTTTTTCCCCAAAGATGTAATCATGGAGTGCCTTTCCTTTCTCAACACAAGGATTGAATCTAGGTCTCCTGCATTGCTGACAAATGCTTTACCAACTGAGCTATCAGGGAATCCCTAAGCATGGCCAATGGATACATGTAAAGATGCTCAGCAATGCCAATCATTAGAGAAAGACGCAAATTAAAACCACCTGGACACCTCATACCTGTTCGAATGGCTAGCATCAAAAAAGACAAGGCAATAACAGGAGTTGGTAAGGATATGGAGAAAAGAAAATCCTTATATGCTGTTGGTGGGAATTTAAACTGGTGCAACAACTGTGGAAATAGTATGAAGGTTCCTCAAAAAATTAAAACTAGAACTACATTTTCTGAAGAAAATGAAAACAATAACTTGAAAAGATATCTATACCCCCATGTGCACTGCAGCCTTATTTGCAATAGTTAATATATGAAAATGATCTAAGTGCCTATCAATGAATGAATGGGTAAAGGCATTGTGGTATTTATATACGATGGAATATTATTCAGTTGTAAAATTGAATAAAATCTTCCCATTTGTGACAGCATAGATGAACTATAAGGGTACTGTGCTGAGGTGAAGTAATTCAAACAGAAAGATAAATGCTGTACATCTCACCTATATGTGAAATACAGAATAAAAATAAAAACAAAAAACAGATTCACTGATGCAGAGAACAGATTGAGAGTTGCCAGAGGTGGTGGAAGAAGGGTTCTGGGATGGTGATTGTGTGGGATAAACAGGCAAATGCGGTCAAAAGTTACAAACTTTCCATTATAAAGCAAAAAGTCATGGAATGTAACGTACAAGATGGTGACAGTAGTTAATAATACTGTATTGTGTACTTGATATGCAGAGTACATCATGAGGAACGCTGGGCTGGAAGAAGCACAAGCTGGAATCAAGATTGCCGGGAGAAATATCAATAACCTCAGATATGCAGATGACACCACCCTTATGGCAGAAAGTGAAGAGGAACTCAAAGGCCTCTTGATGAAAGTGAAAGAGGAGAGTGAAAAGGTTGGCTTGAAGCTCAACATTCAGAAAACAAAGATCATGGCATCTGGTCCCATCACTTCATGGGGAATAGATGGATAAACAGTGGAAACAGTGTCAGACTTTATTTTCTGGGGCTCCAAAATCACTGCAGATGCTGATTGCAGCCATGAAATTAAAAGACGCTTACTCCTTGGAAGGAAAGTTATGACCAACCTTGATAGTATATTAAAAAGCAGAGACATTACTTTGCCAACAAAGGTCCGTCTAGTCAAGACAATGGCTTTTCCCATGGTCAGGTATGGATGTGAGAGTTGGACTGTGAAGAAAGCTGATCCCCGAAGAATCGATGCTTTTGAACTGTGGTGTTGGAGAAGACTCTTGAGAGTACTTCAAGGAGATCCAACCAGTCTATTCTAAGGGAGATCAATCCTGGGTGTTCATTGGAAGGACTGATGCTAAAGCTCAAACTCCAATACTTTGGCCTCCTCATGTGACGAGTTGACTCACTGGAAAAGACTCTGATGCTGGGAAAGGTTGGGGGCGGGAGGAGAAGGGGACGACAGAGAATGAGATGGCTGGATGGCATCACCGACTCTGGGAGTTGGTGATGGACAGGGAGGCCTGGCGTGCTGTGATTCATGGGGTTGCGGAGAGTCGGACACGACTGAGCGACTGAACTGAACTGAACTGACTGAAGAGAGTAGATCTTAGAAACTTCTTACCACGAGAAAAAAATAATTGTAGCTATATAAAAAAAACAGTGTTAACTAGACTTTGTGATTATCAATCATTTCTCAAGTGTGTACAAATATCTAGTCATTTGTTGTACACTTGAAACTAATATGATGTTATATGTCAATCACACCACAATTTAAAAAATAAACAAAGAAAAGAAAGGAAATAACAGTTGCCCTGAAATGCAAACTGTAGCCTAAAAAGCTTTAGACTGGTATAATGGCCACCTTTGTATACACTCAGAAGTTAATAGAGTTCTCAGGAGTTGATGAGACCTACACAGACCCACTTTTTGATGCTGTGAGCACAATCGACGTCCCTTGAATTATCCACTAAATGGAAATATTGATCCCTTAAATCATAATCAAGATATAAAATAAGGATGCATATGTACATTTTATATGTTTAACAGTTGTATATGAACATTTGGAACTGCCTTTAATAATCATAGAGTGCAGAACAGGAGTAAAAAATCTTATGTACTAACTTTTCAAAGAATGTCTATATATCTATATATTTTAATGTTATTGGGTTGTAAATGTGTGGTACATACATATTTTTAGCATTGAAAATGTTAAAATCAGACATGTGTGCATTCATGCTCAGTCATGTTCGACTCTTTGAGACCCCATGGACTCATCAGACTCCTCTATCCACGGATTTTCCAGGCAAGAGTACTGGAGTGGGTTGCCATTTCCTTCTCCAGGGGATCTTCCTGACCCAGAGATCAAATGTGCATCTCCTGCATTGCAGACAGATTCTTTACCGCTGAGTTACTGGGGAAGCCAGAAATCAGATAATGCTTCCATTAGAAAAAAAGTAGGTAGAATCATTTCTCATGAATTGGAAGAAAGCCTCACCTTTAAGGGCTCTGGTTATATTTTAACACTCAAAGAACAAAACCTTGGAGATGTTTCTGTTCCCCAAGATAGTGTCAAGAGAAACAAATTAACATGTATTTAGCAAAGCTAAGTGCCGAGGCACCTTGTTTAAAAGATGATTTCCTTTAAGTCTTATTACAATTCTATGAGCTAGTATTGCCATTTTCCCAATTCCAGGATAAGAAAATCAAAGCTCAGAAATGTTTAACACCCCATATGGTCAATAGCAAACAATTTCAGATCCACTTGACACCACTGGTCTATCCTCTCTGTGTGACAGTCATTTTATTTTTTAAAAAACTGGGAATGTGAGTTAAACCACACACACACACATACACAAACACACACACACCTTCTTTCTGTTTGTAAAAAATCAGCTCTGTTTAAAAAAAAAACCACACAATGTTCTGAACATAACAGTATATGTTTATTTCTTACTCTTGAGCAAAAACCTTATCCCTTCTGAAGAATGGTGGATGTGTGGATGTCCAGATCCTGTCAAGCCTACTTCCCCATCTTAATGGAAAATTCCCAAGGAATTTATATGGAATCTCTGGGACACATCGAACACAACTTGAAAACCACTGATATGATCCAAGAGTTCTACTTGATTTGTTTTTAAGGAGCCAGAATTAGAGATCCAGAAATCCTGTATTGTCCCAGGTCAGCCAATTTGATCTACAACCCATGGCTACTGAACTTCATTTGTTACACTTAAACCAAATTCATCTAGAATGGGGATCAGCACTCAGCATGCAGTGGGGCCTCAATAGACAGCTAGTAAATAAAAGCTATAGAAAAGTGCCTCCTATCGAAGGGCACGTCTCCTACAAAGCAGGTGGATTCTTTACCAGCTAAGCCACAAGTGAAGCCCAATAATACTGGAGTGGGTAGCATACCCCTTCTCCAGAGGATCTTCCAGACCCAGGAATCGAACCAGGGTCTCCTGCACTACAGGCAGAAAGGGCAGTCAACAAATACAAATTTATTACTCACCACTACAGTTGGTCACATTAACATTATTTCTTTAAGGAGGATCTTAGACTGGAGTGATTTAAGATGCTTGTTTATTTTGTTGTTTAGGTGTTCTGACTCTTTGCAACCCCATAAGTTGTAGCCGACCAGCTTCCTCTGTCTATGGGATTTCTCAGGCAAAAAGACTGCAGTTGGTTGCCATTTCCTTCTTCAAGGAATCTTACAGATCCAGGGATCAAACCCACATCTCCTGCATTGGCAGGTGGACTCTACCACTGTGCCACCTTGGAAGTTCTTTATGATCACAGTGTTGTTAAATAGCTGAACTGAGATTCAAGCAGAATAGATTGTAAATCTGGTGTACTTTGGAAAAGCAACTACCTACTCTCTATAGGTATTGGGAGGGTCAAACCATACAGAAAATTCAATATGGAAGCCTCTTCACAAATGTATAATTGACTATATTAATATAAAAATTACATTTGTTTCAATATTGCCTGCTTTTTCCAAAAGGACTTCATTCTACCTAGTCAACTTGATGATCCGGCCAATTATGCCAGGCCACCCGAAGTGGTAGGGATTTATCTCTAAACGTGAAACCCACAGAAAGCATGGTTGGGATGGGGTTTGGGGGCGGCCATGGCTCTTGCCACTTCAGCAACTTCCACCAGAAGCATCACTCTGTCTTGCAAACATAGCTTGGCTTTTAGACAGTGGTATGACCTTACGCAAATTACAGGTATTCCATAAGAGTCAATTCCCTCATTCTTAAACCAAGAGCAATGACAGGTCTTTCAGAGGCTCATGGTGTGACCAGTAAAGAGGATAAGTGCTGAGTTGGGAGTCCAATTGCTTGGGGGTGCAGCTCAGTTCTCCCACTCATGAATAACAGTATTAAATAGTAATACTATTGTGCCAACAAAAATAGTATAAGAAGGGTTAGCAGTCCATTCTGTACATCTGCATCTCCATTCCTTCCCCGCAAATAGGTTCGCCAATATAATATTTTCTAGATAGTGGAGGAGGGAAGAGGGGAACTAATGGAGAAACCACCAATATATACACTATTGGGTGGAAGAGGGAGAGCTGGTGAGAAGTTGATGCACAAGGAGCTCAGTCTGGTACTCTGTGATGGCATAGAGGGATGGAGTGGGGGGAGCCTAAGGAGAGAGGGGATGTCTGTATCCTTATGGCCGATCTGCATTGTTGTATGACAGAAACCAATGCAACATAGTAAAAAAAAATAATATTTAAATAAAAAATAGAAAACAAAAGAGGACATGGAGAACACCAAGAACATGTCACAGCACAGCACAACTCTTGCTGTAAGTGCTGAAGTACTGCCTGCTATGGATGTTTTAAAATGATCTCCTGTGTCAGTGACACCTAGCACAGGGATTGGCACTGCCTAGAGAAGGAAATGGCAACCCACTCCAGTGTTCTTGCCTGGAGAATCCCAGGGACGGGGGAGCCTGGTGGGCTTCGTCTATGGGGTCACACGGAGTCGGACACGACTGAAGTGACTTAGCAGCAGCAGCAGCAGAGCAGTGGTGGTGTGCCAAGTTGGTATTTTGCAGTTCACAGGATGCTGTCATGAGCTCCCATTCATTTAACTTTCATAGCCATCCTATTAGACTGGAGTTGGGCATCTTATTCTATTGGGACTGGTCCTGCTGCTGCTGCCAGATGTCAAGGGACCCCCAGGTCACACAGACACCTCCTGGATGCCTGTCGCCACACAGGCTCCCGAGGGAGCATGACAAGGACAGCTCAGCTGCACACTTGAGCTGAACCTGAGCTTTGTTTTGTCCCTGAGGCCTGCAGATTTCTCGTCCTGGGGTGCAGTGCATACTCTGCAAGGATCTCTTGTACCTTCTGCTTCAGTTCAGTTCAGTTCAGTAGCTCAGTGGTGTCCGACTCTTTGCAACCCCATGAATCGCAGCTAACCTTCTGCTTAGGGTCTTATATTCATTCAAAAATCATTTCCCTGAACACTGAGCTGCAGAGAGACTAATTTCTTGTTACTATGTTGCTACTGTCACTTTAAATCTCATGGTCAAGTGAGATTTATAAATACTACAAATCATAATAATCTTTAAGCTTCTGAAAAATCTTGCAGAAATCTTGCAGTATTTCCCAAACTTATTTAACTCAAAATTTTCAGCTCTTGTCTTGAAATACACCATATATAACCTTAAAAGTGCACAAAGTAATGTAAGGTTGTATATAATGTAGGTATATACAGAGATATCTATATGTGATTGGAAAATAAAAAATTGAGATAGCTGACCCTACCTTAAGATCTTTGATTATCTTGGTAGAGGAATTAATAGGAGTAGGACAGGGTAAAGGTTGGCTTCAACTGCATATATATTCTTTTTTTGAAATGGTTGTTTCATGACATCGGATTGCGCCATTTCAAGAATGTCTTGCATAAGAGCTGTCTCTGTTTTTTAAAAATCATCCCTCAATTTTAGCAAGTGCTCTGTCAAAATCCTCTTTTTGCCATGCCTGGTATGTCTGTGGGTGCTGATTTGAAGGGCTCTCAGGTTTGCACAGGGATCCCCCGATGAGAAAAATTGCCTACATTTTACCATTACATGATCTCTTCACAGGTTCTTCTGAGAAGGGTCCGGTAGAATCCATTCTTGTCAGGTGAAAGCCAAGGCCACATCCTCCCATCGCTGATCCACTCAACAACTTTCAGTAGTCCAATCACCATCCCCTCCTTCTCTGTGACCCCTGTCAGGAGACAGGTAGGAAGCTGACTAAACAGGACCAGAGCTTCCATGACATGGAACAGCTTCAGGGCAGAAGATTCAGGATGAAGGGCTTGGATTTACTGTCTTCCAGACTCTTCTTTCCTGGAAAGTCTTAGAGAACACTGGATTATTCTCCCTATCCCATAGAACCCTCTTTCAGTAATGCTCCCATGGTAACAAAGGACAGGCTTCTGTATCCAGCTAATGAAAAGCCAACTCAGCCTGGAAGAAAAGTGGAAAGTGTTAGTTGCTCAGTAGTGTCCGACTCTTTGCGATCCTGTGGATTGTAACCCTCCAGGCTCCTCTGTCCAAAGGATTTTCCAGGCAAGAATGCTGGAATGGGTTGCCATTTCCTTCTCTAGAGGATCTTCCCAACCCAGGGATCGAACCCGGATCTCCTGCACTGCAGGCAGATTCTTTACCATCTGACCACCAAGGAAGCCTAGAGACACTCTGATATTAGGGAACTAAGGACCAAGCATAAATTGCAAAATAAAATTGATCTCTTTGCTCCTTCCACCAGTATTGCACCCCTTCGTTAGAAACCCATTTCAGTGTTTGGGGGCTTTTTGGTTACATTTATGTATGTCAGTTAATGTATGTTAGTAATCTTAATCAATTTCTAAAAAAAAAAAAAGGATGCAAGAGGCAGATTAGGACTTAGGACTCAATACAAAACATCAAAATTCCAAATCTTCCAACCTGCGTCCTCAAAATTAAGGATGAGTGTGGAGACAGTGAAAGGAAGTGAGAGACAGTGACCCACATTACATGGGCATCTGCTTGCTATCAAGACCTGTATTAGATAGAGAGTTTGATTTTCCTCCTGAAGGGCTCCCCTGTAAGATGCTACAGACAAGACTTCTTCCAAAAAAGGCAGACTTTGGATTTTCTTCATCTGTTCATTAATTTATTTGTCAAAAACTACATTATGGTGTCATATTGATGAGCGCTTTCTGAGATTAATCATTTATAAACAGAGAAAGGAGTAGGATGGGGAGGTCACATAGGTGAATCGAGATCAAGTTCCCAAACAAAAGACTGAAAATAAGTCTGAAAGATGATACAACAGTATAAATTGCTCATAAATTAAAAGCAGGTACTATGAATGAAATATTTGCATCTCCTCAAATTTACATATTAAAGCCTTAATCTTTAATGTAATGGCATTTGGAAGTGGGGCCTTTGGGAGGTAATTAGGTCATGGGGGTGGAGCCCTCATGAAGGATTATGTGTGTGAGAGTGTGTGTGTGTGTGTGCGCGCGCGCGCGCACGCGTGCGTGCTCAGTCACTTACTTGTGTCTGACTCTTTGAGATGCCATGGACAGTAGCCTGCCAGACTTCTCTGTTCTACCCATGGAATTCTCCAGGCAAGAATACTGGAGCAGGTTGCCATTTTCTCCTCCAGGGGATTTTCTCAACTCAGGGATTGAACCCATGCCTTCTGTGACTCCTGCCTTTGCAGGTGGATTCTTTACCACTGAGCCCCTGAGAATCCCATGAGGGACTAGGGCTCTAACAAGAAGAGACACAAGAGATGTGATGCTTCTCTCTGACATCCGAGGCTACGGAAAGAAGGTAGCTCCCTGGGAAATGGGAATAGTGTCCTCAACAGACACCAGATTAGCCAGCATCTTGATCTTGAACTTCCCAGATTTAAGAACTGTGAGAATAAGTCTATTGTTTAAACCACCAGTCTTTGGCACTTTGTTTTAAAAACAGCCAAACCGATGAAGAGAAAGAATCATATATACATGTTTGTTGAATTCCTAGCCCTGTGAATGCAGGTTATGAAGTTAGGAAAAGTTTAACAAAAATGAATTGAATTCAAAATGAATTCATCATCAGAATATTTCCCAACTTTAATTTTATTGATGTCCTATATTCATTTCGTATTACTTCATCTAAAGTAATTGTGCATGTATTGCTCCATTTGTGGTTATCAAAAACACTGGGGGTTAAGCTGACATTATTAGTAGCTTTGAATCCATGGGAAAGGGGGTGAAATACTGTCTAAGATCCCGCCATCCAAGCGGCATGGTCAAAACGAAGTCAAAACACTCATCTTCTTTTCTTTACACCATGTTCTTCTTTAATCTAAGTAGGTTATGTGGAATCAAGCCTCAATCACCAGAAAGATGCTGTACTCATATTAGGTATGTGTGAAAATAAACACATAAATCAATTAAGTTGCTTGTTTGAGACAGCATTTTGTCCCTTTGAAATGCTACCTTTCCTCCTCTATGGAGACATATCAATGGCAGTCTGCTAACTTTCTCATCAGAGCATGACTTCGCTGTTTATTTTCATCCCAAAGTGGTACAAGAGTGATTTTTCTACTATCTTTTTATATTTTTTTCCATGGTGGGAAAATCCTCCTGTGAAATGCCCTGGAAAATAGGATTTGGAACTTTGATTAGCAGCAGGTTGATTTTATTTTGTGGTGGTGTAAATTAATCTCTCTGTGTTCAGAAAGTCTTGTCCCCATAGGATCTTATCTTTTGTGTACTTCAAAAAGCAGCTCCTATGTCTGGGAAGCTGTGAAGATTCAGTGTTAACACTGAAAAAGTAATAGCTTTGGTTACACGCAACCAAAGGCAGGTTTGGAGATCAAATTGTCTTTTTTCATAGTTTCATTTGGAATCAAAGAGAGTCAAAGTACTAAGCACTTATTAGCATTTCACACTGTGTCCTGGGTATGTATCTTCAATCGTACCTCTGTCTCTTATGTCCCTGCTCTGACCCTCTTTTCATTTGGCTTACTTGTATTCATTCATTAAGTCATTGATTAATTTTCACTTCCTCGTAAAAAATATCTTGATTCCTCCACTTCCTTCTCACCACTCAAGACTCAACCAGAATCAGATGCCAAACCCTCCCATCACCCGCTGATGTTTTGAAGCTTCCATATATACATCCTTTGAACAGCTATCATGACAACTGTTCGATGTGCAGTTAACGCTCTCCCAATAAATTATGCACTCCTTGAGAATAAAAATGAAGCATGCAACCTGTATCACTGCCAACAGTTGACAAAACGTTTGATATTTTGCAAACCCTCAATACATAGTTACTGAATAGATAATGGATGAATGAGGGACTAAGCGAAGGAATGATTGCCCTTAATATCCAGAAAACTTCAGTTGAGTTCAGTTCAGTCACACAGTCGTGTCTGACTCTGTGACCCCCATGGACTGCAGCACACCAGTCTTCTCTGTCCATCACCAATTCCTGGAGCCTGCTCAAACTCACGTCCATCCAAGCAGTGATGCCATCCAACCATCTCACCCTCTGTCATCACCTTCTCCTGCCTTCAGTCTTGCCCAGCATCAAGGTCTCTTCCACTGAGTCAGTTCTTCACGTTAGGTGGCCAGAGTGCTGGAGTTGCAGCATCAGTATCAGCCCTTCCAATGAATATTCAGGATTGGTATCCTTTAGGATTGACTGGTTTGATCTCCTTGCAGTCCAATGGACTCTCAAGAGTCTTCTCCAACACCACAGTTCAAAAGCATCAATTCTTCAGTACTTAGCTTTCTTTATCATCCAACTCTCACATCCACACAGGACTCCTGGAAAACCATAGCTTTATCTAGACGAACTTTTGTAAACAAAGTAATGTCTCTGCTTTTCAATATGCTGTCTAGGTTGGTCACAACTTTTCTTCCAAGGTGCAAGAATCTTTTACTTTCATGGTTGCAGAAAGCTCAACTCATAACAACGGCTATACACATAATAGCCAAAGGATAAAAGGAAAGACATACCCATTTGAATGCAGAATTCCAAAGGGGAGCAAGGAGAGATGAGAAAGCCTTCCTCAGTGACCAATGCAAAGAAATAGAGGAAAAAATATAATGTGAACACTGAGAGATCTCTTCAAGAAAAGTAGAGATAGAAGGGGAAAATTTCATGCAAATATGGGCAAAATAAAGGACAGAAATGGTATGGACCTAACAGAAGCAGAAGATATTAAGAAGAGGTGGCAAGAATACACAGGAGAACTGTACAAAAAAGATCCTCAGGACCCCGATAATCATGATGCTGTGATCACCAATCTAGAGCCAGACAAACTGGAACACGAAGTCAAGAGGGCCTTAGGAACCATCATTACAAACCAAGCTAGTGGAGGACACAGAATTCCAGTTGAGCAATTTCAAATCCTAAAAGATGATGCTTTGAAAGTGCTGTATTCAATATGCCAGCGAATTTGGAAAACACAGCAGTGGTCACAGGACTGGAAAAGGTAAGTTTTCATTCCAATTCCAAAGAAAGACAACGCCAAAGCCTGTTCAAACTACCACACAGTTGCTCTCATCTCACACGCTAGTAAAGTCATGCTCAAAATTCTCCAAGCAAGGCTTCAACAGTACATGAACCATGAACTTCCAGATGTTCAAGCTGGATTTAGAAAAGCAAAGGAAACAGAGATCAAATTGCCAACATCCATTGGATCATCAAAAAAGCAAGAGAGTTCCAGAAAAACACCTACTTCTGCTTTATTGACTATGCCAAAGCCTTTGACTGTGTGGATCACAACAAACTGCAGAAAATTCTTAGACAGATGGGAATACCAGACCACCTGACCTGCCTCCTAAGAAATTTGTCAGCGGGTCAGGAAGCAACAGTTAGAACTGGACATGAAGCAGCAGACTGAATCCAAATAGGGAAAGGATTACGTCAAGGCTGTATATTATCACCCCGCTTATTTAACTTCTATGCAGAATACACCATGAGAAACGGTGAGCTGGATGAAGCACAAGCTGGAATCAAGATTGCCGGGAGAAATATCAATAACCTCAGTTATGCAGATGACACCACCCTTATGGCAGGAAGCGAAGAACTAAAGAGTCTCTTAATGAAAATGAAAGAGGAGAGTGAAAAAGTTGGCTTAAAGCTCAACATTCAGAAAACTAAGATTATGGCATCTGGTCCCATCATTACATGGCAAATAGATGGGGAAACAGTGGAAATAGTGACAGACTTTATTTTTACGGGCTCCAAAATCACTGCAGATGGTGACTGCAGCCATGAAATTAAAAGATACTTGCTCCTTGGAAGAAAAGTTATGACCAACCTAGACAGCACATTAAAAAGCAGAGACATTGCTTTGCCAACAAAGGCCTGTCTAGTCAAGTCTATGGTTTTTCCAGTAGTCATGTATGGATGTGAGAGTTGAACTATACAGAAAGCTGAACTCCGAAGAATTGATGCTTTTGAATTGTGGTATTGGAGAAGACTCTTGAGAGTCCCTTGGACTTCAAGGACATCCAACCAGTCCATCCTAAAGGAAATCAGTCCTGAATATTCACTGGAGAGACTGATGCTGAAGCTCCAATACTTTGGCCACCTGATGCAAAGAAATGATTCCTTTGAAAAGAACCTGATGCTTGGAAAGATTGAAGGCATGAGCAGAAAAAGATGACAGAGGTTGAGATGGTTGGATGGCATTACCAACTCTGAGGACATGAGTTTAGTAAGCCCCGGGAGTTGGTGATGAACATGAAAGCCTGGCGTGCTGCAGTCTATGAGGTTGCAAAAAGTCGGACATAACTGAGTGACTGAACTGAACTGAACTGATACACACAGTAAATTGCTAAGCTAAAAATATCAATAAAATCCAAGGTTTTATGACTTTAAATCTGATTCTACCTAAAAGCTTCAGATTAAAGTTGAAAAAATATAATTGTAATTGTTGATTCCTGTGTTATGACTGAAGCCTGCTACTGTAGCTTGGGAGATAATCTGTGTTTTTTAAATAGTACAAGATTTGATAACTAAGGAAACTCTTTAAGAGGTGTCTCAGGAATAGCACTTCTATGGAAATTAAGAAATGATCTGCAAATTCTAGCTCCTAAGAAGTCAAATAAAACAAACAGCAAGACTCAAAGAACAATGACCTTGTGTTAAAAATAGCAAAAAAGAATTATGGACGGTAAGGACTTCCCTCGTGACTCAAACAGTAACTAATCTGCCTACAATGCAAAAGACCCAGGTTCGTTCCCTGGATCTGAGAGATCCCCTGGAAGAGGAAATGGCAACCCACTCCAGTATTCTTGCCTGGAGAATTCCATAAACAGAGGAGCCTGGTAGGCTTCAGTCCATGGGGTTGCAAAGAGTTGGATACAATTGAGTGACTAATATTACTATCTTTTTATGGATGGTAAAGTCCAAGGAGTTCTGAAAATGGATCTAGTGATCTCAAAAGAACATAGGTTTTTGATAAATGAGATGTGTTTGATTGGGTTGTGCCACTTGACAGGAACAGTATCTGACCCACAGGACCACAGGCTCCCCTCCAAAGTCCTATGGCCCACATAGCTTCCACATCTTGCCTCCATCTCAGCTGCTTTGCAATATTTTCTCATTCTACCCCCAAGCAATTGCATGTTTAAATAAGGACAAGCTCTTTTACTACTGACTTTTAACAGCTTATTACAAAGAATGAAATCATAATTTAAAAAGTAGAAATGAAATTAGCCTGTATGATAATGGCAAAATGTGTTGGTCTTATCACTGTCTTAATGCAGGCCTAAGAATATAAATGGCTGTTTTTTTCAGTATTAAAAAAAAAGCACAGTCCAAATTTGTCTTGTTTAGCAGAAACCTGAGTGTAGTTGAACAATATGGAATGGGATGCTTAGAACACTTAATGTTGAATGCCAGTTCTGCCAAAGAATTTGAGCATGTGCCTTAGTTTCTTTGATTCTTAGTGTATAAAGTATAGGATTCCCAGGATCTGTTTCCCAGGGCAATGAACAGTACTGAATGAGGTTATGTGTGATGAAAATTTCCAGCATGATTCCTTGTAGGAGGACCACGGAGCTGCTGTCAGTCTCCTTATCTCAACACCATATTTACTAGCTCTGTGACTTTGGATAAGTCATACGATCAATCTGATTCTCACTGATTCTCACCTATGAAACAAACAAAAACATTGGTACTGCTTTATAGGGTTTTGGTGAACAGTAAAGAATATATGCAAAATTCTTAGCGTGTCTAACATTTAAAGTGTTCTTAATGTATTATTTCTTTTTCTTCTTTGACTGGTACTTTCTTCAACCATGCAATGGGGGTTGAAAATGCCTGTTACAAAAGGTAATTTTAAGAATTAGAATATTGATTATGCTCTAAAGCTTGACAAATTTTCATGACATAGCACCTCGTTATGTCCATTTCATGCTCTCCATCTTATGCTTTTCTTAAAGAAGGAATAAACAAAGACACTCACATCCAATGACCTGACAGCTAGTGTCTTATCCAGACTGCTTGACAGAGCATTGCTTGAAAGAGAACTGGGCACCGTGGACTTAAGCAATCTCAGTGAAAGATCATGCCTCTTATCCATGCTCACTGGGGCATTCCGCTACCTGCATTCAGAGGCAGACACATTCTCAGAAATAGACTAGAGAAGCTCTGAAAAGCTGACAGCTTCTCCCAGGCTTCCCAGATCCTTTCTAAAAATCCTGACGACTGTACCGTAAATGGAATTGGAGATGAGTAATAAACACAGGGGCAGTGGCTGCAGGCTCAGTGGATCACAGAAAAATAGACGGTTTTACTTTATGTCTTCCACTGCTGCTGCTGCTGCTGCTAAGTCATTTCAGTTGTGTCTGACTTTGTGCAACCCCATAGACAGCAACCCACCAGGTTCCCCCGTTCCTGGGATTCTCCAAGCAAGAACACTGGAGTGGGTTGCTATTTCCTTCTCCAATCTACTTACATCTAAATGTATTTATTTTTCTGAGGTGCAACCATTAAGAGTTAGAAGAAAGTATATTAGCCTAGAGCCTGAAGACCTGGATTCTAAGTCTACCTTTACCAATTGTAATCATTTCATGATGACAACCCACATGATATTTCTGTATCCCCACTACTTTCCTTAATATGTAAAATGAGGGAAATGACTACCCCCAAAGGTGAACGCTGGGCTTCCCATATGGTTCAGTGATAAAGAATCCACCTGCCAATGCAGGAGCCACAGGAGATTCAGGTTTGATCCCTGTGTTGGGAAGATCCCCTGGAGGAGGAAATGGCAATCACTCCAGTATTTTTGCCTGGAAAATCCCACAGAGTAGCATGGTGGACTACAATCCATGGGGTCACAAAGAATCAGACGTGACTAAACACCTAAGCACACATACTAAGGTGAATGCTGTATGTGGTATGCTTTTGTAAATTCTACTAAGCCACCTATTTTATTATAATTTTTAGGCTTACATGTTGCCTTTATCTCTGTGAGATACTGCAAGAAACATAATCTAATCCATGTTTCCAAGGGACAAATACATTGAACTGGAGCAAATGAAGGCATTGTGATCTGAGGGATAAAGAGACACAATCTAACTCCATTTAATCCCATCTCAAAAAGCACAACTAGAATTTCTAGTCTCCAAAACAAGAGAGGTGACTGTCTTCTTTTGTGTGGTCACATTACCTTGATAATCAAAGGGTCTTTGACACAATGAAACATCCACAAACCTGGTTTTCCAAATGCTTTGCAGGGCCATCTTCGGGAACACTAGCTTCAATCCGAAGGAGGAGTTCCTTGAACATGCTTGTGCTTTTACACAAGCCTACGATTGTTCATGTGGCTCATTCTCTCAGCTCAGAGTGACCTGCCCGGCCACACGCTGATTAGCTCTGACCATCCTTCCCAGGCTTTTTCTCTAGAGTTGGAGTTCAATTGTCCTCTATTAAATAAAGTAAGGGCTTCCCTGGTGGCTCAGTGGTAAAGAATCCACCTGCAATGCAGAAGTTGTAGGTTCAATCCCTGGTTTGGGAAGATCCCCTAGGAAAAGAAATGGCAAACAACTCCATTATTCTTGCCTGGAAAATCCCATGGACAGAGGAGGCTGGCAGGCCATAGTCCATGGGGTCTTAGAAGAGTTGGACATGACTGAGCAACTAAACAACAACTGAAGTAAACTTTACACATTGTGATGGATTTTTTCTCAAAATTTTTCTTTGCTAATAGGCGATAAATCTTATAGATCAGTGATGTATCTTTTAATCTTGATGTTTTACTGTCCTGTGAAGTCTCTGTCCTATATTAGTCACCTCAATAAATGTTTCAGAGAAAGAAAACAAACAAATAGACAAATAAAGTAGATCAGTCAAGGAGTGTGGATGGTTCCAGAGGAAGCCAGTCAAAATAGAAAGCAACGCTCTACCAACACACCTAAGGAGAAGCCAAAGTGCCCTTTGCCTGGATAATATAAGCCCAACAGGTGGAAGAAGAGGGGATGCATTTGACCAGTCTGGCACAGAGGAGAGACGTATAACCGATGAAGAGAAGTTAACCAGCACAAGTGACTCCTCTCAGGGTGGTGAGTTTCTCACTGGGCATCAAGATCAAACATGGGTTTGCTGACCACAAGGTGGAGATTTTGCATATGGAGACAATTACCATTCGTGAATAGCAAGGGATAGCTTCTCCTTCAGAGTTCCTTCAATTCCTAATATACCAGTTTTTCTGCAGTTGTACGTTCTATGAATCTGAGATAACTGATTTCAGAGCAGGGGTGGTGTTCAGACAGAGGAAGAGCATACAATGGACAGAGAAAGAGTTTTCAGTATGCACTTCATCAAAAAAAGTGCCTCATGATTACCAGAGTGGGGGAGGGGGGTGGGAGAGATATATTGGGAGATTGGGGTTGACATGTAACACTATTGCGTATAAGTATATAATTAATAAGGATCTACTGTATAACATGGGAAACTCTACTCAATTCTCTGTAATAATCTATATGGGAAAATAACTAAAATGGACCAGAATGAGTGAATTTAATTCAGATGACCTTTATATTTACTACTGTGGGCAAGAATCCCTTAGGAGAAATTGTGTATCCCTCGTAGTCAACAAAAGAGTCCAAAATACAGTATTTGGATACAATCTCAAAAATGACAGAATGATCTTAGTTCATTTCCAAGGCAAATCTTCAACATCACAGTGATTCAAGACTATAAACTACTTATCCCAAAGAAGCTGAAGTTGAAGTTGTAGGTCTATGGAGACTTACAAAATCTTTTAGAACTAACAACAACAAAAAAAAAAGATATCCTTTTTGTCCTGGAGGATTGGAATGCAAAAGTGGGAAATCAAGAGATACCGGGAGTAATAGACAAGTTTGGCCTTGGAATACAGAATGAAGCAGGGCAAAGGTTAACACAGTTTTACCCAGAGAGCACATTAGTCATAACAAGCACTGTCTTCCAGTAACACAAGATATAACTCTACACATGGACATCTCCAGATGGTCAATATCGAGATCAGAGTCATTATATTCTTTGCAGCTGAAGATGGAGGCACTCTATATAGTCATAAAAAACAAGACCTGGAGCTGAGTGTGGCTCAGGTCATCAGCGCCTTACTGCAATATTCAGGCTTAAATTGAATACAGTAGGAAAAACTGCTAGACCATTCAGGTATGAGCTAAATCAAATCCCTTATGATTATGTAATGGAGGTGATAAATAGGTATAAAATATTGGATCCAGTAGACAGAATGTGTGAAGAACTATGGACAGAGGTTCCTAACATCGTACAGGAAATGGTGATGAAAACTATCCCTAAGAAAAATAAATGCAAAATGGCAAAGTGGTTGTAGGTGGAGGCCTTACAAATAGCTGAGAGTGGAGAGTGGATATTCACTTTACTGTACAGCAGAAACTAACACAACATTGTATATCAGTCATACCCCAATAAAAATGAAATAAATAAATAAAAGAGCACCTTATGCAGGATGCTGTGATTCTGCTCTGTTTCTTGATTTATTAATTACATTTATGACAAGGATCTACCATCAGGCTTTGTGTACAATTGGATTAAAGGGGACTTAATGGAACTAAAAATTTTGCTGAGGTCTTATCCTCAAACGTCCTTTATCGAGAGAGTCCTCCCCAAGCATGTGTTCTAAAGTAGCACTTTCTTCACCACTTTCTGATCATTTACCTCATTTGAATGTTCTTCCTATCATACAATCCCAGTCTGAAGCCTTACCTTATACATATTTACTTGCTTAATACAAGTCTCTCCCAGTATAATGTTAGCTCCAGAAAAGCACATATTTTATTCATTCTGTTCACTTCTATATTTCCAATATCTAAATTTGTATCTTGCACATGAATGGCTTAATTTTCTTGGGCTCCAAAATCACTATAGATGGTGACTGCAACCATGAAACTAAAGACGTTTGCTCCTTGGAAGAAAACTTATGACCCACCTAGATAGCATATTAAAAAGCAGAGACATTACTTTCCCGACAAAGGCCCATCTAGTCAAAGCTATGGTTTTTCCAATAGTCATGTATGGATGTGAGAGATAGACTATAAAGAAATTTGAGCTCTGAAGAATTGATGCTTTTTAATCGTGGTGTTGGAGAAGACTCTTGAGAGTCCCTTGGACTACAAGCAGATCAAACCAGTCAATCCTAAAAGAAATCAGTTCTGAATATTCATTGGAAGGACTGATGCTGAAGCTGAAACTCCAATAATTAGGCCACCTGGTGTGAAGAACTGACTCATTTGAAAAGACCCTGATGCTGGGAAAGATTGAAAGCAGAAGGAGAAGGGGGTGACAGAGGATGAGGTGGTTGGATGGCATCACCAACTCGAAGGACATGAGTATGAGCATAGTCCAGGAGTTGGATGGACAGGGAAGCCTGGCATACTGCAGACCATGGGATCTCAAAAAGTCAGACACGACTGAGTGAACTGAACTGAACATGGATGGCATTCAGTAAATATTTGTTAAGTGCAGAAATAAGTGAAAGATCTCAATTTACTTTAAACTGTCTTAGGCTAATGGATCATAAAAATAGATTTTTTCCCACTTACATTGTTTTTCCTCAACTCAAATTATCCTTTTCTCTCAAGCCAATTTGATATTTCTGGAATAACATCTTGTCATGTCATTTTCAGGCAAAAACACTTTCAACGGCATTCCTTTGCCTGAAGAACTACACTTGTGCTGTGGACTGAATGTGTCTTGTGGTGCTTGCCACTTCAGTGGGTCTGGAATGCAGAGCATCAAGCCTAAAGATTTCATGGCATGTGTCTTGATGGGTTTTGAACTTGCTAGGGACCTGTCAATCTTTTCTTCTTTCCCATTTCCTCCTTTCAAAATTAGAAAGTCTATCCTCTTCCTCCCTACCATTATATATTGGAAACACATTACTTGTCTGGCTTCACAAGTTCTGAGCTAGAGGGGAATTTGGTCTCAGGGAGAATCATTCTTCAGGTATCACCCATACTTGGTTTAGATGATATTTATATAAAACCTTGGACTTTAGAATGTAGAATTGACATTTGAATGGGTTAAGATGTTGGGCCCATTTGGCTGAATAAATATGTCTTGCATGTGAGAAGGACATGGATTTTGGGGATCCAGGTTAAATATTATGGACTGGATGTTTGTTCACTTCAGTTCAGTTCAGTCACTCAGTCATGTCTGACTCTTTGCGACCCCATGGACTGCAGCGTGCCAGGCCTTCCTGTCCATTGCCAGCTCCTGGAGTTTACTTCAACTCATGAATGAATATTCAGGACTGATTTCCGTTAGCATGAATTGGTTGGATCTCCTTGCAGTCCAAGGGACTCTCAAAAGTCTTCTCCAACACCGCAGTTCAAAAGCATCAATTCTTCGGAGCTCAAATTTCTTTATAGTCTATCTCTCACATCCATACATGACTACTAGAAAAACCATAGCTTTGACTTGAGGGATCTTTGGTGGTAGGTTGGTCATAACTTTTCTTCCAAGGAGTAAGCATCTTTTAGTTTCATGGCTGCAATCATTTTACAGTCCAGAAAAACAAAGTCTGACACTGTTTCCACTGTTTACCCATCTATTTGCCATGAAGTGATGGGACCAGATGCCATGATCTTAGTTTTCTGAATGTTGAGCTTCAAGCCAACTTTTTCACTCTCCTCTTTCACTTTCCTCAAGAGGCTCTTTAGTTCTTCTTCACTTTCTGCCTTAGGGTGGTGTCATCTGCATATCTGAGGCTATTGATATTTCTCCTGGCAATCTTGATTCCAGCTTGTAATTCATTTAGCCCAGCATTTCACATGATGTACTATGCATATAAGTTAAATAAGCAGAGTGACAAAATACAGCCTTGACTTACTCCTTTCTCTATTTGGAACCAGTCTGTTGTTTCAGGTCTAGTTCTGATTGTTGTTTCCTGACCTGCATACAGATTTCTCCGGAAGCAGATCAGGTGGTCTGGTATTCCCATCCCTTGAATAATTTTCTGCAGTTTGTTGTGGTCCACACAGTCAAAGTCTTTGGCACAGTCAACAAAGAAGAAGTAGATGTTTTTCAGGAATTCTCTTGCTTTTTCTATGGTTCAACACCACAGTTTAAAACCATGGCATCACTGACTTGATGGACATGAGTTTGAGCAAGCTCCGGGAGCTTGGCGTGCTGCGGTCTATGAGGTAGCAAAGAGTCAGACACATCTAAGCAACTGAACTGAACTGAAATTTAATGGAGGCGAAACAAGGAGTAATTTTAATTGCATGATTTAGAAAAGATTTGGCCAGGACAGTTTCAGTTCAGTTCAGTCTCTCAGTCGCGTCCGACTGTTTGCGACCCCATGAATCACAGAACGCCAGGCCTCCCTGTCTATCAACAACTCCCGGAGTTCACTCAAACTCATGTCCATCGAGTCGATGATGCCATCCAGCCATCTCATTCTCTGTCGTCCCCGTGGATTTTCAGTTCAGTTCAGTCAGTCATGTCCGACTCTTTGTGACCCCATGAATTGCAGCACGCCAGACCTCCCTGTCCATCACCAACTCCCAGAATCTACTCAAACTCATGTCCATCGAGTCGGTGATACCATCCAGCCATCTCATTCTCTGTTGTCCCCTTCCCCTCCTGCCCCCAATCCCTCCCAGCATCAGGGTCTTTTCCAATGAATCAACTCTTTGCATGAGGTGGCCAACGTATTGGAGTTTCAGCTTTAGCATAAGTCCTTCCAATGAACACCCAGGAAAGATATCCTTTAGGATGGACTGTTTGGATCTCCTTGCAGTTCAAGGGACTCTCAAGAGTCTTCTCCAACACCACAGTTCAAAAGCATCAATTCTTCAGCGATCAGCTTTCTTCACAGTGCAACTCTCACATCCATACATGACCACGGGAAAGACCATAGCCTTGACTAGACAGACCTTGGTTGGCAAAGTAATGTCTCTGCTTTTTAATATACTATCAAGGTTGGTCATAACTTTCCTTCCAAGGAGTAAGCGTCTTTTAATTTCATGGCTGCAATCAGCATCTGCAGTGATTTTGGAGCCCAAAAAAATAAAGTCTGACACTGTTTCCACTGTTTCCCCATCTATTTCCCATGAAGTGATGGGACCAGATGCCATGATCTTGGTTTTCTGAATGTTCAGCTTTAAGCCAACTTTTTCACTCTCCTCTTTCACTTTCATCAAGAGGCTCTTTAGTTCTTCTTCACTTTCTGCCATAAGGGTGGTGTCATCTGCATATCTGAGGTTATTGATATTTCTCCCGGCAATCTTGATTCCCGCTTGTGCTTCTTCTAGCCCAGCATTTCTCATGAGGCACTCATCATAGAAGTTAAATAAGCAGGGTGACAATATACAGCCTTGACATACTCCTTTTCCCATTTGGAACCAGCCTGTGGTTCCATTTCCAGTTCTAACTCTTGCTTCCTGACCTGCATATAGGTTTCTCAAGAGGCAGGTCAGGTGGCCTAGTATTCCCTTCTCTTTCAGAATTTCCCACAATTTATTGTGATCCACACTGTCAAAGGCTTTGGCATAGGCAATAAAGCAGAAATAGATGTTTTTTCTTGAAGTCTCTTGCTTTTTCAATAATCCAGCAGATGTTGGCAATTTGATCCTTGGTTCCTCTGCCTTTTCTAAAACCAGCTTGAACATCTGGAAGTTCATGGTTCATGTATTGCTGAAGCCTGCCTTGGAGAATTTTGAGATTTACTTTACTAGCATGTGAGATGAGTACAATTGTGTGGTAGTTTGAGCATTCTTTGGCCTTGCCTTTCTTTGGGATTGGAATGAATACTGACCTTTTCCAGTCCTGTGGCCACTGCTGAGTTTTCCAAATTTGCTGGCATATTGAGTGCAGCACTTTCACATCATCATCTTTCAGGATTTGAAAAAGCACAACTGGAATTTCATCACCTCCACTAGCTTTGATCGTAGTGATGCTTTCTAATGTCCACTTGACTTCACATTCCTGGATGTCTGGTTCTATGTGAGGGATCACACCATCGTGATTATCTGGATTTTAGTGGTCCCCAAATGTGCCCATCAAGTTAACAACATCACACTGGACTACAGTGTTGCATGATAACTAGTATGCTTGAGGGAAGTGTGTGTTGATGGGATGTGGCCTCACATGGTACAATGAAAGCCCGTTGTATGGTGCCCAAGGCTAAGGTGGATGTGAATCTTTGCTCTTCACTTTACCAGATACTGATGATGAACATATCACTGACTCTCCTTATGCCCTGCCTTTCTTCTTTATTCAGTGAGAATAAAAACTTCAATTTGCTTTCGAGCTCATTTCATTTGATAAACAGATGAGAAATGAATGAGATTATGAGTGGGACACGTTTCGTAAACCAGAAACTCTTGCAATTCTAGGAGTTAGGTACTCTGCCAACTAGCACTGTGCCTGACACATGCTGGATATTTCATACTTGTCTGTGAATAAATGTTCTTTGAGATGTGTATTCTGTTTTGCTCCAATCCCTCCCACTGAGCCCTTCCTTGGCCAGCACTGTGCAGTGCTGGCAGCAGCAAAAGGACAAGTACTTGCTCAGTTCTGCTTCAGGTTTCACGCAATGAATATGGAAAAGAGTTTAACAATTTTCAGGAAAACACTAAATGACATCATGATTCATTCCTCTATTTTATCACCTCTAATAGAGCATATTGGCTTCCTTGGTGGCTTAGATGGTAAAGAATCTGCCTGCAATGTGGGAGACCTGGGTTTGATCCCTGGGTTGGGAAGATCCCCTGGAGAAGGGAACCACTACCCACCCCAGTATTCTTGCCTGGAGAATTCCATGGACAGAGGAGCCTGTTGAACTACAGTCTGTCCATGAAAGTGAAAGTCGCTCAGTCATGCCTGACTCTTTGCAACTTCATGGACTATATAGTCTATGGAATTATCCATGCCAGAATACTGGAGTGGGTAGCCATTCCTTTCTCCAGGGGATCTTTCCAACCCAGGAACTGAACCAGGGTCTCCTGCATTGCAGGTGGATTCTTTCCCAGCTGTGCTACCAGACAATCCGTGGGATTGCAAAGAGGTGGACACAACTTGGGGACTAACACTACTATTGCTAATTATTTAAGAAGAAAGTCTTAGGCAATTCAGTCATTAACTGTGGACACCAGTAAGGGTGTTTCTGCTTTTTAGGAGATTTCCACTAGGATGTGCTGTGATGAAATTCTGAATTTCTCCCAAAGAGCACTTAAAAATTGTGATTAAAAAATCTATGCTTTTATTCTGTTTATTATTTGCATTAACTCAATCTTATAAGTCAGGTTTGTACATGTACCTTAATGAAAGCTCTATGAGGACAAGTTCTGAGTCTGACTTGTTCACTCACTGTAAAATGATGAAAGGAACTCATTAAGTGTACACTAATTTCAAGTTTTTAGCACCATTCTATGACATAATTGTAATGCATTAAATACAATTTCTTCAGCAAAATGGGTCCAGTAGAACCAGAACTTGCCAAACTTCAAAAGCAGTTAATTGCTAAATGTTCCTGAAACTAATAACTATCAACAAAAGTGACTATATTAGGCCACTTTACAGTTTTCCAATTTTTTCACTTCAGTTCAGTCGTTCAGTCATGTCCAACTCTTTGCGACCACATGAATCACAGCACGCCAGGCCTCCCTGTCCATCAACAACTCCCGGAGTTCACCCAATCTCATGTCCATCGAGTCAGTGATGCCATCCAGCCATCTCTTTCTCTGTCGCCCCCGTCTCCTCCGGCCCCCAATCCCTCCTAGCATCAGAGGCTTTTCCAGTGAGTCAACTCGTTGCATGAGGTGGCCAAAGTATTGGAGTTTCAGCTATAGCATCAGTACTTCCAATAAACACCCAGGACTGATCTCCTCTAGAATGGACTGGTTGGATCTCCTTGCAGTCCAAGGGACTCTCAAGAGTCTTCTCCAGCACCACAGTTCAAAAGCATCAATTCTTCAGCGATCAGCTTTCTTCACAGTCCAACTCTCACATCCATACATGACCACGGGAAAAACCATAACCTTGACTAGACGGACCTTTGTTGGCAAAGTAATGTCTCTGCTTTTTAATATGCTATCTAGGTTGGTCATAACTTTCCTTCCAAGGAGTAAGTGTCTTTTAATTTCATGGCTGCAATCAGCATCTGCAGTGATTTTGGAGGCCAAAAAATAAAGTCTGACACTGCTTTCACTGTTTCCCCATCTATTTCCCATGATGTGATGGGACCAGATGGCATGATCTTTGTTTTCTGAATGTTGAGCTTCAAGCCAACTTTTTCACTCTCCTCTTTCACTTTCATCAAGAGGCTCTTTAGTTCCTCTTCACTTTCTGCCATAAGGGTGGTGTCATCTGCATATCTGAGGTTATTGATATTTCTCCCCGCAATCTTGATTCCAGCTTGTGCTTCTTCCAGCCCAGCGTTCCTCATGATGTAATTTGCATAGAAGTTAAATAAGCAGGTGACAATATGCAACCTTGATGTACTACTTTTCCTATTTGGAACCAATCTATTGTTCCATGTACAGTTCTGACTGTTGCTTCCTGACCTGCATACAAGTTTCTCAAGAGGCAGGTCAGGTGGTCTGGGATTCCCATCTCTTTCAGAATTTTCCAAAGTTTATTGTGATCCACAGTCAAAGGCTTTGGCATAGTCAATGAAGCAAAAATAGATGGTTTTCTGGAACTCTCTTGCTTTCTCCATGACCCAGCAGATGTTGGCAATTTGATCTCTGGTGCCTCTGCCTTTTCTAAAACCTGTTTGAACATCTGGAAGTTCACAGTTCACATATTTCTGAAGCCTGGCTTGGAGAATTTTGAGCATAACTTTACTAGTGGGTGAGATGAGTGCAATTGTGCGGTAGTTTGAGCATTCTTTGGCATTGCCTTTCTTTGGGATTGGAATGAAGACTGACCTTTTCCAGTCCTGTGGCCACTGCTGAGTTTTCCAAATTTTCTGGTATATTGAGTGCAGCACTTTCACAGCATCATCATTCAGGATTTGAAATAGCTCAATTGGAATTCCATCACCTCCACTATCTTTGTTTGTAGTGATGCTCTCTAAGGCCCACTTGACTTCACATTCCAAGATGTCTGGCTCCGGGTGAGTGATCATGCCATCATAATTATCTTGGACATGAAGATCTTTTTTGTACAGTTCTTCTGTGTATTCTTGCCACCTCTTCTTAATATCTTCTGCTTCTGTTAGGTCCATACCATTTCTGTCCTCTATTGAGCCCATCTTTGCATGAAATGTTCCCTTGATATCTCTAATTTTCTTGAAGAGATCTCTTGTTTTTCCTATTCTGTTGTTTTCCTCTATTTCTTTGCATTGATCACTGAGAAAAGCTTTCTTATCTCTCCTTGCTATTCTTTGGAACTCTGCATTCAGAAGCTTATATCTTTCCTTTTCTCCTTTCCTTTTCGCTTCTCTTCTTTTCACAACTATTTGTAAGGCCTCCTCAGACAGCCATTTTGCTTTTTTGCATTTCTTTTCCATGGGGATGGTCTTGGTCCCTGTCTCCTGTACAATGTCACGAACCTCCATCCAGAGTTCATCAGGCACTCTTTCTATCAGATCTAGTCCCGTAAATCTATTTCTCACTTCCACTGTATAATCAGAAGGGATTTGATTTAGGTCATATCTGAATGGTCTAGTGATTTTCCCTACTTTCTTCAATTTAAGTCTGAATTTGGCAATAAGCGGTTCATGATCTGAGCCACAGTCAGCTCCTGGTCTTGTTTTTGCTAACTGTATAGAGCTTCTCCATCTTTGGCTGCAAAGAATATAATCAATCTGATTTCAGTGTTGACCATCTGGTGATGTCCATGTGTAGAGTCTTCTCTTGTGTTTTTGGAAGTGGATGTTTGCTATGACCAGTGCGTTCTCTTGGCAAAACTCTATTAGCCCCTTAAAAGTCCAGTGCCATAAGTAAAATGATTATGTTTGAGTCTACTCTAGCTGCCATAACAAAATAATATAGATTATTCAGCTTAAACAAAAAACTTATTTTTTTCACAATTATGGAGGCTGAAAGTCTGAGATCAGGGGGCCAGCTTAGGTGAGCTCTGGTGAGTACCCTTTTCCTGGCTTACAGACAGCTTCTTTCTAGGTCTGTCTTCATATGGCCAAGAGGGAGAGAACAAGCTCTCTGATGCTATTCTTATATGAGTGTTAATCCCATCATAAAGACCTCACCTTTCACAATCTCCTCTAAGTCTTAATTACTTCTTAAGGTTCAATTTCCAAATACCATCATACTGGGACTTCAGAGGTTAGGGCTTCAACGTTTGAATTTTGGAAGGATACCAACATTCGGTCCATGAAACCTCATCTACCCCGCTGAAGATACTCAGAATGAGATACAGACTGGCTTGTCCACGTGGAGCTGATCAAGTGCAGGCATCGGGGCAAAGCTAGAGCCCTGCTAAGTTCTTCCAATACTGAATTCCAAACAAACAAACTTTCCATAGTCCTTCCTTTGAAGATGACTTTGTTGTTTTTGCTCAGTCACTAAGTCATGTCCAACTCTTTGTAACCCCATGGACTGCAGCACACCAGGTTCCTCTGTCTTTCACTGTCTCCCAGAGTTTGCTGAAATTTGTGCCCATTGAGTCGGTGACCCTATCTAACCATCTCATCCTCTGCTGCCCACTTCCCCTTTTGACTTCAATCTTTCCCAGCATCAGGGTCTTTTCCAATGAGTTGGCTCTTCGCATCAGATGGCCAAAGTATCAGAGCTTCAACTTAGGCATCAGAAGATTCTTTTACTCAAGTTCATTTTTCATCATTTTGTCATTTTTACTCAACGTTATTTTTCACCATTTCCTCCTGCTTTTCCTCAAATTAACTTAGATGAGTCATCCACAACTGGAGGTGAATTTCCTCCATGAGGGATGTTCAGCAATGTCTGGAAAGGTTTGGGTTTTCACAATTCTGGGGAAGTGCTACTGTCATCTAGTGGGTAATGGTCAAGGCTGCTGCTCAACATCCTACAGGGCCCAGGTTAGCCCCAAATGTCACAGTGCCAGGGCTGAGAACCCCTGGGCCAGATGCAGGAGGGCGCACTGTACATCTTGGCTGTAGGAGCTGGGCATTCTACTCTGGCAGGTGGATGTTACAGGATTTCTGATCACCTCCCACAATCTGGATTCTTAGTCACCGTTCCTTCCTCAGAGAAATCACAGATCCAAGTTTTGATTTCAAGTGTGTTATTTTACATGAAAAAAAAAGGGAAAGGGGAGAGGGGTAAGAAGAGAGTGAGAAAGAAAGTGGATTTGTGAGCCATGAGATTTAATGTAATTCTTGTTCCACCATGAGCAGTGTCACCATGGAGTAATCATTGTATCTTCTTAAACTTCAATTTTCTCATTCATAAAATGAGAATAACATGGATATGAATATGGTGATAAGTTAACATGATAATGACAGTAGTTATCAACAATAGCATTAATCAATAATAATGCATGAATAATTATATTTACAATATTTATAGTTTATAAGTTGTACATATAAATTATATAAATATATAGTTATGATAACAATATAATGTATTATTTACTATTATGTATTTGATATCATTATTCTATAACTATGAAATAAAACTAACAGTTAATAACAGAAATAATAGCTAATATTCATTGAGCACTTATTTATAAAAAATGCCGAATACATAGTGGATTTTGTAAATAGTACAGTCAGAAAGTGTCAAGACTTGGAAATAGTCAGGAAGTAAATGTGTGAAGAGTCAAGCCAGGGAGGTCAAGGGGAGGTTCTGACGCACACAGGGCACCCAGACTATTATTATGTGGCACTGGCTGCCTGGGCAGGGACTAGAGGAAGGTGACCTGCTTGGATAAAGGGAACATGGAGGACCGGAAACTTTCAAAAGGACTTGATTGAATGTCCTAGTGGATTAAACAGCTCCTCCCCAAAAGGTCCACAGCAGTGAAAAAGTACAGTGCTCTGTACTGTATAAACGTGACATCAGTCACTCTCCATGAAGCCTTCTGTGTGACCAGCTCTTTACAGAACATCCAAGGTTATCCCCTACAGCTTGCTGTAGTCCCACCACTTCTCTTTCATCTTCAGAGGATGCCCTCTGAGTTGGGCTCTCAGGTCTCTGGTTAATTAACCATCTAAGGGATGACACTCCTAATGGGTAGCACATTTCCTTTTATCCACGAGGCCATTGTTCCCTCCCCACCAGGCACAGCTGACCTAGAAATAGACCATATTGTACTGCTGCTGGGATCATTTATTAAGCAACCTATTTTCTGCTCCAGGTCAGCCAACAGTGGATGAGCTGGCACAGAAACACGGGTGATACCTATGTTGAGAAGGGAGTTAAGTCAGCAGTGAAGCCGTAATGACAAAAAGGGGAGGCAGCTGTGTGAAACTGGTGGCATTCAAGGGCAGAGGCGCTCACATGCTGAGCAGAGGATGAGTTGTAATAGTGTTGTCCTGTTTTCTGAATCTGGAGGAGGCTGTCTGTCTTGACTCTCCCCCGTATAGGCCAGCTTGCACTCTGCTGCCCAGGTCATAGTTAGCACTCGGTTTTGATGGCTCTTCTAAATGTGTAAAACCTTGGTGGCACTGAAAAGCAAACTGTAAAGTCTTGGAATCCTCCTAGAACCGCCTCACTAATCCTCAACCTTCTTCTGATCCTGGTCCTGTGGTGCTTGACTCTGGGCTCCATCTTTCCATGATGACCCTACTCCTAAGGTCTTGGTTGAACATGTGATATGATCACCAGTCCCCCGACCCCACCACCAACTTTCTATCTCCTCTTATCAATTCTGGCTTGGATAATCTCTACCCCCATCTGTCACCCAATATTTACCACCCTTATTCTTCCCATACTAGACTACCCTTGGGGACAATTTCCTGCTGAGCAGGATTTAAGACAGATAATCAATAGGTAATCAATAATTATACAGACAATGATTTTAATAATGACAAAGCCCTGGAGTATTTTTCCTAGTGTGTAGAAGCCAATCACATTTTCTCATATATGACCCAAAAACCTTAAAAGGTGCTTCCAGTCATTTAATTGATGCAAAATCCTACTATAGGTGCAAACCACTAAGCAGTTGCCTGGCCCAAGTCCAAACACTTCAATGAACTGGAGAAGAGGTAGAGAAGGAACTGTTATTTCATCAAGTACTTCATGCTGCCCTAGGTATAGTTCTTTGTGTGATCTTAAACTATCTTAGATCAGGGATGGGAAGACAAATCATAAGAGGGGTACTATGAAGCCAGTTATCATTATGGAAAACTGGAAATTGGATGTGTTTCAAGGAATCTGGAACCAGTGTGGAACAGGTACCTTGGAATTATCCAAACAAAGGTGGAGGAGCTGGAGTATTTTTGCATGGATGTCTTTGTTCATGGGTTAAAAGCAGCTGCCTGGTGGGCAGTCCTTCCTTATCCCTTGGGTGGCAAGATAAGCTCCATGGTGTGAGAAAGTTCTCTGAAGGAAATGCAGGTGCTGGTCATAGACCCTGGGCTGGTGAGTTACTGAGACAGTCAAGGTCAGGGAACACGGGCTGGCCACAGGCAGCAGCAGTTACAAATCCTTAATATACATTACTGGGAGGAAAGAATCAACTTTTGTTGAATCCCTGATACAAAGCAGACCTTGTGCCAGGTGTTTCATGTACTGGCTCATGCAACTGAGTCTTCACAATAATTCTTGGAAGGCGTTGTCAGTAGTTCCAGTTTCATTTTCCGAGTCTGGGAGCCTTTAATGTTCTATGGTTCAATCACACAGTGAGGTCCGGGCCAACCGGGAGTTGATTTGGAGTGACCCCAAAACCCCTGTCCTTTCCATGGTCCCTGGTATATCTGAAATAACTCAAGCACTGGTCTCTTTCCTACCCTTACAGAAGTAATTTCTGAGCCCATGGGTTGAAAAGCGACCGAGGAAATGTGTAACAATAGGGGAGGTGGATGACCAAGTCTACAGCTGGGAGGAGGCTTCAAAATGTGGACTTTTCCAGACAGGCTCATCTCTCTGCTACAGGCCCAGAAAGCAGAGAAAATGGCTTCTTCATGAAATCTGTGCATGGCACAAAACTGGAAGATGCTATAGAGACTCATTGGGTTTCCCAGGTGGTGCTGGTGGTAAAGAATCCACCTGCCAATGCAGGAGATGTAAGAGACCAAGGTTCAATTCATGGATCCAAAGATCCCCTGGAGGAGGGCATGGCAACCCACTCCAGTATTCTTGCCTGGAGAATACCCACTGACAGAAGAGCCTGGTGGCCTACAGTCCGTAGTGTCGTAGAGAGTCAGACATAACTAAAGTGACTTAACACACATAGAAATTTGTTAGGAATGAGATACCAGCCTGTGTGGACAACTTTGTGGTAGAGAAAACCAGAGAAACAGCCCCATTTGAACTCGTTAAAGACTTTACAACAGAAAGAAGAAGTTTTGTTTTCTTTGAAAGGTGAGTTTGGCCAGGATAAGGAGCTGAAATACATCTGTTATATCAATTCTAGGGCAAATGAAGCACAGCGCCCAGAGAAGAAGAGGCTGAAAGAGTGAAGCAGAAATTCATCAGACAGGAACAGAGCCGCACAATATAAAAAAATGCCAGAGCTATTTCCAGCAGTCAGATAATTGTGGTGACATTTGATCAGTGAGGATGGAAGAGAAAGATCCTTCCTTCCAGGAGACTGGGGATCCCATAGCCCAATGCAGGGACTTTTCCCACTCCTCAGACTCAAAGGGACTATGAGAGCTAGCAGAGGGCAAAGATCCTAGGAAGAAAGTGAGTGCAGACAGAGCACATTCAATGTATGGGAAGCAATTTCATATATTTTTCATGGAACTTCCACATAGATCATGGGCATCCTTGAAGAACGGAAATATTAGAACTTCACTCTCTCTCACTTTTGTCAACCCAGGTGGAGAAAGGATAGAGAAAAGAGACTGACTTCCATAATTCATAAATGTGCCCCAAACCATACAACATAGTGCAAACTCCCTCTCCAGCTTCTCCTAAGCTCTACTGTCTTCTAGGCTCTACTTCTTGTCTTCATAAAGTGAGAGAGTTGGGGCAGTTTGTTACCTGCCCCGCTTTATTGAGATGTGAAACATGTTATCAACAGTGATAAAGCACTGTGCAGAACCTCTCCCCCCAGACTTACTGAGAGCTCTATGGAAAATAAAAATTGTATACATTTAAGATCTACAACTTGATGCTTTGATATACGAATATACTGCAAAATAATTACCACAATTAAGTCTATTAGCATATCTGTGACCTCACATAGCACTCCCCATCAACTTTTTGGAGAGAACACTTAATGCCTACCCTCTCAGCGAATGTTAAGTGTTCAATACAATATTATTAACTATATTCATCCTGTTGTATATCATTTGACCCTGTATTCATCTGGAATAACTGAAATTTGGAACCCTTTGGCCAATATCTTCTGAACCCTCCATTACCAAGTCCCTTGTAATCACTGTTCTATTTTCTGCTTTTATGGGTTTGATCCTCTACATTCTACATATAAGTGAGATCATGCAGTATTTTTTCTTTCTGAGTCTGGCTTATTTCACTAGTATAAAAGAAACTTAAACAACACAATAGCCCCCACCCCAAACTCAAATAACTTGATTTTAAAATCTACAAAGAATCTGAATAGACATTTCTTTAAAAATATATACAAATAGCTAACCAGTATATGGAAAGGTGCTCAACATCACCGGTCATCAAAGACTGCAAATAAAAACTACAATGAGATATCATCCCACATAATACTTTACTACATTTTTACCAGATGAGATCAAGGCTATTCTAAGTAAAAATGAAAATGGGAGCTAGGAGTCCAAACTGCTCCATGAAATTCTCACCCTTAACATCGGACCTTCCAAGGAAGTCTTTATTCTCCAGGAAGGAGTTGGAAACACTGTCTTCTAGTTGATTCCAAAATGTCCCATCAATTCTAAAATATCATAGTCTTCCCTACCATTAAATATTTCAGGAGATATTTTTTCAATTGAATAACAAAAGTTATTATGGAAAATAATTCTTTTGAGGAGCTGGGATCCATGACACTCACTTCTGGTTACTAATCATTAGTCTCTGGGGGGAATTGGACTCTTAGTTCATGTTCATAATCACCCAGGGTTTAAAAATCTCTCTTATCACTCATTGTAGTATTAAGATCTGAATGAATTTTAAGTGCTGGAAAAATAAAAGCTAATTAAGGGATGGAGTTACTAGATGAAGTCCGGTTTTCTTTCAATTGAATTGGAGAATCTGAACAATTGTTTAAAAAGAACTTGGATAGAAGAAGGAAAAAAAGAAAGGACAGAAAAGAAGAAAGAAGGAAGGAAGTATGGAGGGAATAGGGGAGGGAGGAAGGAAAATTTTTTAAGCAAATCTAGATTATATTTTAGTAGAGCAACCTACTTGTTTTGAGCAATATTCAGAGTTTTAACACTCAATTTCTGCCTCTGGTAATCCCTTCAATTTGGAGTGAAACATGGTCGTTTCCCCTGATTTTAGGATTCAAGTCACTTTGCAAACTCCATACCATTCCCAGTCAGGCTGACACCAGGAGTAGGCAAAAACTATTTTCAAGCACCATGCTAAGAAACTCTTGGGAATGCAGTAGGGAAATCATTGCAGCTTGGCCTCTGACAGTTTAGAATCTGTCCTCTATTCCTGAGGAGTGGTTGGAGAAAAGAGACCAGGCTTCCAGCTAAAGACTTGCCAAGGTCACATGGTGCAAGCTACAGGTTGGTGATGAGATCTGAGATTCCCTTTTTCTCCTATTTCTAGAACATTTTCACTAGAATGTAAGCTGATTTTATCTAGTAGTGACATAAGAGATAGGCTGCCTGCAAGATGTACATTTCACCTAACACCAGTTCATCTATTTGTCTATTGCTATTCATCTAATGGCAAATTCTCATTCAGTCTTCAGTTTAGTTCAGTTGCTCAGTCATGTCAGACTTTTTGCCACTCCATGGACTGCAGCACACCAGGCTTCCCTGTCCATCACCAACCCCCAGAGCTTGCTCAAACTCATGTCCATTGAGTCAGTAAAGCCATCCAACCATCTTATCCTCTGTCATCACCTTCAATCTTCAGTCTCCTACCATTCAGTCTTCAGACTTGACTAAAATGTTACTGGTTATCTCTAGGCTCCTCCTAACACATAATAAAAATATGTACTTCATAAAAAAAAAGGAAATTGGATTTTTATTAATTTAACACATAATCATAAATACTGGTAATTTTATTCTTATAATCTTGTAATTTAATTCTTTTAATCTTCAAAAGTAGATTTTGTACATTTAATTGCTGGGCATTCTACAAATAGCTTTATGTTTTAATTGAATTTTATGTTTTGCATACTTTTTTAAAGATTAATTTTTAATTGGAGGATCACTGCTTTACAATGGTGTGTTGGTTTCTGCCTTACAATAACATGAACCAGCCATAAGTAAACATATATCCCCTCCCTCTTGAGCTTCCATCCTACCCCTCTCATCCCATCCTTCTAGGTCATCACAGAGCACCAGGCTGATCTCCCTGGGTTATACGGCAGCTTCCTGCTATCTATATTACAAATAGTGTATATATGCGGAGAAGGTGATGGCACCCCACTCCAGTGCTCTTGCCTGGAAAATCCCATGGATGGAGGAGCCTGGTAGGCTGCAGTCCATGGGATCTCAAAGAGTCGGACTCAACTGAGCGACTGAACTGAACTGAAGCATTGGGGTACATGTGTTTTTTTCAATTATGGTTTCTTCAGGGTATATACCCAGTAGTGGGATTGCTGGGTCATATGGTAGTTTCATTCCTAGCTTGCCAAGGAATCGCCATACTGTTCTCCATAGTGGCTGTATTGGTTTACATCCCCACTGATAGTGCAAGAGGGTTTCCTTTTCTCCACACCCTCTCCAGCATTTACTGATTGTAGATTTTGGGATAATGGCCATTCTGATTGGTGTGAGGTGATACTTCATTGTAGTTTTGATAATCAAAAATTAATTTTAAAAATTTTACTGAAATTTTAAGTTAATTTAAAAATTATATTTTTGCAAGAACCTTATCTGGGATGACTCCTTATTGAATGAAACGTACACTATATAAGACAGTAACAATACTACATTTTTAGCAGAAATTATAATGATCTGTTATAACAAGCAATCAAAAAAAATTAAGGAAAATCCTCAAACTGAACTTTACGATGAGTACACTTGAGTGAGGTCAGGGGCCAGTGTGACCTAAAGTGGCCTCTCCTTGTGGCTATGTTTGCCATTGGTGGTCATTGCACTCATTCAGCTATTGTTCTAATGGATGTCTAAATGGAGTCACATATCAGGAAGGAGGGACTCATTCAGCAAAATGCCTCCCAGTATCTCCAAACAATGTCCAAAATTCCATTATGAGAGAGCCACTATTTGATCTACTGTCCTGATTTGTATAGTACACCATGTGCTCTAGTATGTTGAGATTTCACTAGATATCAGTCATCTAGTAATTTACTAGATTACATAATCTCTGTCTGCTCCGAGCTCAAATCTAGCCAAAAATGCACTCATAGACAGAGAGAAATAGCATGCTCTGGGATTACGCCACACTTGGGTACATGCAGAGAAACAGTGTGTCCATGTGATCCTCTTATGTTCCCTGTTCTCAGACACAATTTACCTGAACTCCTGTGGAGGTGTGATATAATAAGAGGGACATTGACCACCTGGGTCAATGAGCAGTCAAGAGGGTATTGTGGGAAGTGAACAAACTCTGGACAGCTCACTTTCATAATCAGACTTTAGAAATCCAGCCAATCAGCACATGTGTGCTCTAATACCCAGCCTCCACAGCCAAGACATCAGACCATCCCTGACACCTCCACTTCTTAAGAGCGTTTTAACCCTCAACCTCATGTTTCTCAAAATCATATATAAGGTCCCAGCTCTGCTTTGTTCAGAGAGATTGTGCTTTTCAAGAATAAGTCTCTTGCTTAGCAAGCGAAACCATCATCTGTTTCTGAATGAAAGGTGGGTGACCCCCATTCCTGGAAAATACACTAGAACTAATGAAACAGAAACAATATTCAATAAATAAATAAATAATTTCCTGAGCTGAAGAGCAATGAATCTGCAGCTTAGAAAATTTATATAGTACCAGGAAGTAAATACTAGAGAAGGAAATGGCAACCCACTGCAGAATTCTTACCTGGAAAAACCTGTGGACGAGAACCCTGGTGGGCTACAGTCCATAGGGTTTCAAGAGTCGGATATGACTGAATGACTAAAATAACAACAAACAAAACAAACAAACAACAGGAAGTAAATATTGAAATATCCAAATCTGGAGAAAGTCTTCAACTTCAAGAGAAAACATTCAGAAAAAGAGGGAAAATAAATGCTACCAAAACAAATAAATGAAAAAGATAAATCCAACCAATGTTATACTTCTCTATTAAAGAGATGTGAAAACATTGGGACAATATTTGACTTCAGAGAAAAATGAATATTATCTGACTTTACTTCTTAGATGAAGTTTCATTTTTGTGTGTGAAATTTAGAGAAAATGGATACTTAAGACAGATGACAGCTTAGAAATTTTTCCACACTTCTTAGGAAACACTACCTACTCATGCATGCACGCTATGTCACTTCAGTGGTGTCCGACCCTTTGCGACCCCATGAACTGTAGCCCGCCAGGTTCCTCTGTCCATGGAATTCTAGAAGCAAGAATACTGGAGTGGGTTACCATTCCCTTCTCCAGGGGATCTTCCTGACCCAGGGGTTGAACCCATGTCTCTTAAGTCTCCTGTCTTGGCATGCATGTTCCTTATCAGTAGCACCACTAGGGAAGACACTGCTTATTCAGTTCAGTTCAGTCGCTCAGTCGTGTCAGACTCTTTGCGATCCCATTGACTGCAGCACGCCAGGCCTCCCTGTCCATCACCAACTCCCAGAGCTTGCTCAAACTCACGTCCATTGAGTTGGTGATACCATCCAACCATCTCATCTTCTGTCATCCCCTTCTCCTCCTTCCTTCAATCTTTTCCAGCATCAGGGTCTTTTCAAATGAGTCAGTATTTTGCATTAGGTGGCCAAAGTACTGGAGTTTCAGCTTCGGCATCAGTCCTTCCAATGAATATTCAGGACTGACTTACTTTAAGGATTGACTGGTTGGATGTCCTTGCAGTCCAAGGGACTCTCATGAGTCTTCTTCAACCCCACAGTTCAAAAGCATCAGTTCTTCGGTGCTCAGTTTTCTTTATGCTCCAACTCTCACATCCATACATGACTACTGGAAAAACCATAGCTTTGACTAGACAGACCTTTGTTGGCAAAGTAATGTCTCTACTTTTTAATACCCTATCTAGATTGGCCATAGCTTTTCTTCCAAGGAGCAAGCATCTTTTAATTTCATGGCTGCAGTAATACCTAATAATGTTAGAGAAGAATAAAGACCTTAAGAATGCAAACAGAACTATATACTAGGGTGCAGAATAAATATCATAATCACTTAATCAGAACTGTTGTAGCTGCTGCATTCACAACCTCCATGGGAACCGGTCATCAAAGTTACAGTGTGTAGCCAAATGGTACCTCAAGAAGTAAAATGATGTTGTGCTTTTACCTGTCATGGTGTCTACATGATCATTATAGAGACAGTTACAGAACAAGTGCAAGCACCATTGCTTCTACAAAGATGAAACATGCACAATAATGGGATAATGATCAGTGAAAGGATATGATGGTGCAGTGGTAAAGAATCCACCTGCCAGTGCCAGAGACATAAGCGATGCAGTTTCAATCTCTGGGTTGGGAAGATGCCCTGGAGAAAGAAATGGCAACCCACTCCAGTATTCTTGCTTGGGAAATCCCATGGACAGAGAAGCCTGGTGGGCTACAGTCCATGGGGTAACAAAGAGTTGGACCCGACTGGTCCACTGAGAGCACACACACACAGTCTAAACTCCAAGACGAGATTTCACCCCCAAATACAACAGAAAGAAGGAAGAATGGTAGGAGAATGAAATGGCCTCCTTTTGCAAGTAGGGAATCCATCACATTTCCTTGAGTAAATGGTTTCTTTTTTTTTTTAATTAAAAATATACAGCCCTTTGAAAACACTAGAAATTAGAGGGAATTATACAAAATAAGAAATCTGAAAAATAATAAGTTCATCAGCCAACAGTGATCAATATTATGATCAGGTCTTAAAATCATTGAAGACCTTCCCATTGCGCTCTGGCTAAGATCTAAGTGTCTGAAGAGACCCTTGAAGATTCATTAAGATCAGGCATTAATCTGCCCCAACAGCTGCCTTTGTGAGCTCATTTTACATAGACTCTGGTAACCCGAGTAGCTTGAGTTTTCCCACTGCCCACTGCTTCTCTTTTTTGCACTTCATCTGTGCTTTTCCTTTTCTCTGTTATTCTTTTCTCCCTCCTTCCTCCACCCCTTTCCTTCCTTCTGCCAGCCTTTCAGGTCCATCTCTGAAGTGACCTGCTCAACAATTTCCTAGGACCCTCAGATTGGGTTGGCTGCCTCTTGTCTTGAAAATATGTCTGTTACTGCACTTAGCACATCTGGTGGTAATGATCTCTTGATGATTTATGAGGTTCTTGAAGGAAAAAAATCTGTTTTGTCTTTTCTGGTGACCCCGGTGCTTATCACATTTCTGGATGGGAAGTAATTTGCTGCACAAGAAAACAAACTCTCAAGAGAAGCTCCTTGCCTCTGGCCAGCCAGCTAACCTGTCGTAGCTAGTATAATTACCACCATTTTTCTAGGAAGCTTCATCTGAAACCTAGAGAAAGAACTGTGTACCTTTCACCTAATTTCAAATATCTATATGGCACTCTGTTTGGTCAGAGTGCACTTACTTTGTGCCAGAAATTGCCATGAGCAAATGGAATCTGTCAGGCTGCTGAGTATTCATTTTGCCCTTGATTCAAGTGGAAGGTAAAGTTTTGTTTCAAAACAAAGGTACGATTGTAGCGCCTTTAGTTTCTATATATTCCTGTGTCCCATCTGTTATGAAAATTTTCAAGTCCTTGATGTATCAATTCCTTCAGGATTTTATGAATCTAGAATAAATAAATAGATGAAGCTTTCTCCTGAATCATCATGTTTAAGATAACTAATCACATCCCCCTGATAGCTCAGTTGGTAAAGGAACCACCTGCATTGCAGGGGACCACGGTTCGATTCCTGGGTTGGGAAGATCTGCTGGAGAAGGGATAGGCTACGCACTCCAGTATTCTTGGGCTTCTCTTGTGGCTCAGCTGGTAAAGAATCCGCCTGCAAAGCAGGAGACCTAGATTTGATCCCTGGGTCAGGAAGATCCCCTGGAGAAGGGAAAGGCTACCCACTCTAGAATTCTGACCTGGAGAATTCCATGAACTATACTGTCACATGCAGCCATGAAATTAAAAGACACTTGCTCCTTGGAAGAAAAGCTATGATTGACCTTCAGTTCAGTTCAGTCAATCAGTTGTGTCCACCTCTTTGTGACCCCATGAACCTCAGCATGCCAGGCCTCCTTGTCCATCACCAAATCCTGGAGCCTACCCAAACTCATGTCCATTGAGTCAGTGATGCCATCCAGCCATCTCATTCTCTGTCGTCCCCGTCTCCTCCCACCCCCAATCCCTCCCAGCATCAGACTCTTTTCCAGTGAGTCAACTCATTGCATGAGGTGGCCAAAGTATTGGAGTTTCAGCTTTAGCATCAGTCCTTCCAATGAATACCCAGGACTGATCTCCTTTAGGATGGACTGGTTGGATCTCCTTGCAGTCCAAGGGACTCTCAAGAGTCTTCTCCAACACTACAGTTCAAGAGCATCAATTTTTTGGTGCTCAGCTTTCTGTATAGTCCAACTCTCACATCCATAACATGACCACTGGAGAAACCGTAGCCTTGACTAGACACATCTTTGTTGGCAAAGTAATGTCTCTGCTTTTTAATATGCTGTCTAGGTTGGTCATAACTTTCCTTCCAAGGAGTAAGCATCTTTTAATTTCATGGCTGCAATCCACATAGAATATGATAAAGCAAATACATATATAACCACCTTTCAAGTCCTCTTTCCTTCATCCCCATTTAAATAAACAATGACATTTACATTTTCCTTTCCTTTTTTATCAAATTTTCTAAGGACTGATGAAAACGAATTGTTTCTGAATATGACTTACTTCATTACATTGCAGGTTTCATGGACACTGTTGAGTAAGTCTGTGCTGTATTTGGTTTATCACTGTGCAGAATTCTATCTCATGAATATAGTGTGTTTATTTATTCATTCAACTGTTAGGGGACAGTTGAGTTGTTTCTGGCTTGTGCTACAGATAATGAAGTCGCTCTGAAGTTCTCCTATGTGTGCTCTGGGGCACAAGTATCCTTGATTCTCTGTGGTGTGTAATTAGAAGAGCAGTTGCAAGGTCAGAAAGTGGGCATAGCTTCAACTCCACTAGATAAGGAAGGCCAAGTATTTTCTGAAGAGGTTGTCCCAATATATACACTTCTTTTAGTGAATGAAACTTTCTTCATGGTAACTTTTTTTTAGTCATTTTAACAGGTATATAATGATATTTCTTTCTGGTTTCAGTTTGCATTTTCTTCAGTAATAATGAGATTGAAAACTGTTTTATATTTTTTGAGCATTTAAATTTCTTCTTACATTAAATGTCTGTTCACATTTTTAATCAATATATCTATTATGTTTTCTTTTATTTATTTTTCTTTAAATATTTATTGACTTTGTTACAATATAATTTCTTTCTTATTTTTTCATTTTCTTTTTTCTTCTTTTTGGATTCAAGGTCGATAGGATCTTAGCTCCTTGACCAGGGATCAAACCCACATCCCCTGCACTGGAAGACCAAGTCTTAAGTACTGTACCACCAGGGAAATCCTTCTCTCTCACTGACTTGTCAGAAATCTTTATTATGGCTTCTGGAATCAAGCTCTTCAGCAGTTGTGTATGTTGCAATAATTTTATCCCCTTTTGTGACTTACTTCTTTTTTTTAAACTGTTTAGTGATATCACTTAATAATGTAAATTCTTACTTTTAATGTAGCTAGATTTATTCCAACTGTTTTTTATTTTATATCATTTTAAATAAATTATTCTCTGCCTTGAATATATCCTTCAGTATTATCTTCTAAAAGTGTATTACAAAAAAAAAAAAAAAGAATGTCTTTTAGCCTTGCAGGACATTTGGTACTGTCCAAAACATCTGTAAGACATATGACCTACACCAAAAGTCATTGAAATTTGGTTCTATCCAAAATGTCCATAATCATATTTGTGTGCTTAATTGCTCAGTTGTGTCTGACTTTTTCTGACCCTTTGGACGGTAGCCCTCCTGTCCATGGGATTTTTCAGGCATGAATACTGTAGTGGGCTGCCATTTCCTCCTCCAGGGGATCCTCCTGACCCAGGAATCAAACCTGCATCTCCTCTGTCTCCTGCATTACAGGCAGATTCTTTACCTACTGAGCCCTCAGGCTTCATGGCTATAGTAACAGGGTCTGACTGCTTGCTACCCCATGGACTGTAGCCTGACAGACTCCTCTGTGCATGGAATTCTCCTGGCAAGAATACTGGAGTGGATAGCCATTCCCTTCTCCAGGGTATCTTCCCAAGCCAGGGATTAAACCTGGATCTCCTGCATTGCAGGTAGATTCTTTACCACTGAGCCACCAAATGATTTTGGACAGGATCAGATATCAAGGAAATTTTGACATGGACAAAATGTCTTCACTGACAATTCAGAGAGGTCTACATGTGACCAAATACCAAGAAGCTTTTGGCATGAACCAAATGCCTTATGGATGCTCTGGAAAGTTCAAATGACTGCAAATATCAAGGGCCTTTTGGCATGGGCCAAATGTCTTATGGACCAAATGTCTTATGGATGTTTTGTACAGAACCAAATATCAAAGACATTTTGGACAGGACCAAATGTCTGTTAACCATCTTTCAATTTAGGTGTTAGGATGAACTGGAATATTGTTCAGAAAAGCTTCACTTCCCTGCCACTCAGCCCCTTGGGTGTGTACCCCTGGTACCAACTTACTGTGACCAATAGAATGCAAAAGAGCTTTAGGGGTGGTTATATGGTGCTGCTTAATCTCAACTTTCTCCATAAGAAGAGCATGCCCAGGATAGCAGCTGATGGAAGGAGAATACCAGACTCAAGAGCACACCTGAAGTTCATCTGCATCCTAGAAACAAGCCCAGTGACCTCAGATGGAAGCAGAGTAGACCCTACCAGCCTGCAGAACTGAAAGCAAGAAAAACATTAATGTTCTAAGGCGCTGAATTTTGTGGCTGCCTGTTTTCTGCATCACTGTAGCGATATCCAGGTAACATCAATCTGGGTCCAGCACAGGGCAGGTGCTGGTCTATCAGACATCACTTGTTTGTAGTCTCTCAAGGAGAAAGCAAGAGAGTTTCAGAAAAACATCTATTTCTGCTTCATTGACTATGCCAAAGCCTTTGACTGTGTGGATCACAATCAACTGTGGAACATTCTGAAAGAGATGGGAATCCCAGACCACCTGACCTGCCTCTTGAGAAACCTGTATGCAGGTCAGGAAGCAACAGTTAGAACCGGTCATGGAACAACAGACTGGTTCCAAATAGGAAAAGGAGTGCGTCAAGGTTGTATATTGTCACCTTGCTTATTTAACTTATATGCAGAGTACATCATGAGGAATGCTGGGCTGGAAGAAGCACAAGCTGGAATCAAGATTGCTGGGAGAAATATCAATAACCTCAGATATGCAGATGACACTACCCTTATGGCAGAAAGTGAAGAGGAACTCAAAAGCCTCTTGATGAAAGTGAAAGAGGAGAGTGAAAAGGTTGGCTTGAAGCTCAACATTCAGAAAACAAAGATCATGGCATCTGGTCCCATCACTTCATGGGAAATAGATGGAAAAACAGTGGAAACAGTGTCAGACTTTGTTTTTTTGGGCTCCAAAATCACTGCAGATGCTGATTGCAGCCATGAAATTAAAAGACGCTTGCTCCTTGGAAGGAAAGTTATGACCAACCTTGATAGTATATTAAAAAGCAGAGACATTACTTTGCCGACCAAGGTCTGTCTAGTCAAGGCAATGGTTTTTCCCGTGGTCATGTATGGATGTGAGAGTTGGACTGTGAAGAAAGCTGATCGCCGAAGAATCGATGCTTTTGAACTGTGGTGTTGGAGAAGACTCTTGAGAGTCCCTTATACTGCAAGGAGATCCAACCAGTCCATTCTAAAGGAGATCAATCCTGGATGTTCATTGGAGGGACTGATGCTAAAGCTGAAACTCCAATACTTTGGCCACCTCATGAGACGAGTTGACTCACTGGAAAAGACTCTGATGCTGGGAAAGGTTGGGGGCGGGAGGAGAAGGGGACGACAGAGAATGAGATGGCTGGATGGCATCACCGACTCTGTGGACATGAGTTTGAGTGTACTCCGGGAGTTGGTGATGGACAGGGAGGCCTGGCGTGCTGTGATTCATGGGGTCGCGGAGAGTCGGACACGACTGAGCGACTGAACTGAACTGAAGGTCACCAAAATTGCCAATGGGATTCTGGTTGCCTTTCCCAAGGTAGCAAATGGTCCAGGACAAAGGAAGCTCACCTGCCTGGGTTCCGGATCTTTGCTTAACCTGGGCTTGATCATGTGTTTCTCATCAACTCCCCGGCTCTTTGTTGAGATTTACACTCTAATTTCAAGCATTTTTCATTGTTATCACTGAGGGTGTTGGCTCATGTTCCCATCTCTAGCCCATTGCTACAGGATGGACAGGTAAGGCAGACTGACTGATTAGCTTGTCCTGAAAGGTGAACCACACCTCCGAAACCTAACCACGTGGTTGTCCATTGATTTGATGAGAGCAGAGTCCTCCCGCTCCACTTCTGAGAATGATGTTCTTTGACCAGGGCTGATGGTGTGATTCACTGGAAAAGACTCTGATGCTGGGAAAGGTTGGGGGCGGGAGGAGAAGGGGATGACAGAGAATGAGATGGCTGGATGGCATCACCGACTCGATGGACATGAGTTTGGGTGGGCTCTGGGAGTTGGTGATGGACAGGGAGGCCTGGCATGCTGCGATTCATGGGGTCGCAGAGAGTCGGACACGACTGAGCGACTGAACTGAACTGAACTGAACTGAATCGTGTGAAAGTTCAGCATCAGCATCTCTCTGTGTTATATTCTCTTCCATCTCTATAGCCTCTAATCAGGTTCAGGACACACTCTATTCTGCCTGGGAATTTCTTATCATTTTCTAATGAGTTGTTCTGCCTCCATTGTTCCCTTCCCACATTTTTCACTCAGCTTATGCCAGAAAAATCTGTCTAGCTTGGAAATATGGGTATGACCCCATGCTTCTTACATCCACAACATCTTGGTATGGTATCTTCCAAAAATATCTGGTAGAACTCACCAGCAAAGGCATCCATATTTTACTTTTTCTTTTTTTAGTGAGAAGATTTTAAATAAGAATGCAATTCTTTAATATATGATGCAATTAGTATTTTCTATTTCTTTCTCCACGTTTTTAATGAATTGCTTTCCAGTGAACTTGTCCCATTTATTTAAACATTCAAGTACACTGACATATAACTGTTTATATTGTCTTATTTTAATATCCATGAACTGTGTTTGATGTCTCTTTTTTATTCTTGATATTAGTAGTTTCTATTTTTCTTTGAAGAGTTTTACTCAGGATTTAACAATTATTTACTCCTTTTCCTTTTTTAAAAAAAAATATTTATTTTAATTGGAGGCTAATTACTTTACATTATTGTATTGGTTTTGCCATACATTGACATGAATCTGCCCCAAGTATACATATGTTCCCCATCTTGAACCCCCTTCTCATCTCCCTCCCCATTCCATCCTTCTGGTTCATCACAGTACACCAGCCCCAAGCATCCTGTATCATGCATCGAACCTGGACTGGAGATTCGTTTCACATATGATAATATACATGTTTCAATGCCATTCTCCCAAACCATCCCACCCTCACCCTCTCCCACAGAGTCCAAAAGACTGTTCTATACATCTGTGTCTCTTTTGCTGTCTCATATACAGGGTTATCATTATCATCTTGCTAAATTCCATATATATGCGTTAGTATACTGTATTGGTGCTTTTCTTTCTGGCTTACTTCACTCTGTATAATAGGCTCCAGTTTCATTCCTTTTCCAAGGCAAATTTTTAAAGAATAGCTTGATTTTATTAAATAAATAATATTTTAAGCTTGAATTTATAAATGGTTAGAGTATCACATAGGCTTCCTATGTGGTAAAGAACCCACTTCTCAATGCAGGAGACATAAAAGATGTGGGTTTGATCCCTGGATCGGGAAGTTTCCTGGAGAAGGAAATGGCAACCCATTCCAGTATCCTTACCTGGAGAATCCGTGGATAAAGGAGTCTCACAGGCTACAGTCCATAGGTTCACATAGAGTCGGACACAATTGAAGCAACTTAGCATGCATGCTCGCAAACAGTATCACAAGATTTGAAAACACAGAGGAGCTCTGAGAAACTTCTAAAATCATTTATATGAATTGGAGTTAAAAGGCAAAGATATTGCTCTTATTCTTAATGAAATTATTTATATTGCTTTATATTTATAAATTATACATATATATCAATTCAAAAAATTAAAATTCAATTAAGGATAGGTCATAACAGTACCATCCTTATGGAATGCTGTGAGAATTAAATAAGATAAAACATGTACAGTGCTTAGCATAATATAGACATTTAATAAATGACAGCTATTTTAAATGAGATTTTTTTCTACAGACATCATTATAAAAGCATTAATGCAACTCTAAAGATAACGAGAAAAATTTTACTTTCCAAATACATTACATAGTGTTCATTTGTCTTTGCTCTCTTCAATTTTTGTTGCTACATGCATTTAGTTTTACATAGCAGGAATAATAATGAACACATATGTTTATATTTTTGAACATCATATTAACTAAACTTTTTGTGTTTCAATAGATATTTTATAGGATGCTCGGGGCGGGCATGCGGGGATGACCCAGAGGGAGGATAAAGGGAGGAGGGAGGTGGGAGGGGGGTTCAGGAGGGGAAACTTATGTAAACCCGGGGCGAATTCATGTCAATATATGGCAAAACCAACCAATATAATATTATAAAATAATTTGCCTCCAATAAAAAATAAATTAATTACAAAAAAAATAGATATTTTAATCACTCTTTACACCTCATTTGGCCAGTTTGATACAATGTACTTATAACTGTCTTAGTGTTTATCTGGATATTATATCTGGCTATTATAAATAATGCTAAAATAAACATATCTAACATAAACACAAACATTTCATAAATATCTCGAATATAAAATAAACATCTCAACAGTCTTATTGTTGGTGCTCATTTTTTATCTGGGTATTATAAATAATGCTAAAATAAACATCTCTAAATTTTATAGTTCTTTTGGCTTTGGACAATTTTCTTCATTTAAATTCTCCAAACTGAGACTGCTGCTTCAAGGCACATGACTGTATATACTTTCCTTAATAATGTACTTGCATATTTCTTTTCAAAACAGCTTTGACAATTTGCATCATCGGCAATATCTGACTATATTGATTTCAGCAAAGCTTTGATAGCATTGGCTGTCATCAACACTTTAACTTTGTGCTAAATTTAGAAATTAGACAATAAATCATATGCTATTTTCATCTAGAAAATTGACCAATATTGCTCAAGGAACAGTGTCATCATCATTTCAGATCTATCTTTCTCTTGAAATTTATCTTCTAAAAAAAAAAACAGTTCAAGTCACTCCCCAATTGAGCAGCATCTTGGATAAAGTTTGAGCTCCTTCTCCAGATATCCAAGGCTTTTCAACTTGTGCTCCTAACCAATCCCTTCCCTTCCAAGTCATCTTCTATTTTTCCCTGCATCTTGCCCCATATGCTGCATGATACTAATGATTCACAGAACAAAGCATGCTATGTCATGCTTCCACCTGACTGTGCTTTTATTACACAGTTTCTTTTTCTGAAATGTCATTTCCTATCTTGCTACTTTTGAAAGGCCTCCTCCTATCTTAAGTCTTCCCAGACCAGTATCTTCTAACCAGCACTTGCAGGATTCACTCTTCAGCCACCATGATACTTTTTAAATACCTTTTTTATAGCCCTTTCTATATTGTGTTTTGATTACTCTGTCCCTATGTATTTTGCTAGCTAGACTCGGAGTTCCTTGAAGGCAGGAAACCATGTCTTATTAATCTGGTGATGTTATCCTTGTGACTCACAATAAGCACACATTAATTTATTGATCACAAATAAATTTCATCATTTCATTCATCTTGCTGATCCACTTTAAAAGAATCAACATAAGTGCCTGTATGAGTGTCTTTGTGTGACCTTTCTTTTTACATGGTATAAGAAAAGGAGCTGAAAAGGGAATTTTCTAGGACAGGTTATTTCAGTTCAGTTCATTTTCATGGAGGATGACAAAAAGTCAATTTCAATCAGCATGTATCAACACTCTATGGATCCAATTTTAGTTCAGAGTTTTACACCTTGCACGCAAATTATGAATTCTAGTTTTCTGACATGCTGTTCCCTTAGTTTATTCTCCCCTGCCTCCATCAGAACTTTCAAAATTGTCTACTTCAGATTCATTCATGAATCTGCTATGTGAGGTGCTCAGTGTGTTCAGACCACTCTTTTTAACTTGGACTGATTATCCACGATTGGAAAGAATGAAGCTGATTCCTTACATGGGAACTTCAGCCTGACTTCACTGTTTCTTCTGTTTCCAGTGTCTCAACAACTTCAGTCTATCTTATCCAGGGCATTTTTCTGCTTCAGGGGGTGGACAATGTTTCAGACTGCCTCAAGAGAAGCAACATGGGATAAGAAGAAGAATTTTGAACAGGAGAAAAGAAAACCACATGTGACATCTAACCCAATGGAATTCTCAATTCAAATGTAATTAATGTGCTTGGAACCATCAGCCCCTCTTGGGTTCTTGGCAGAGCTCTGGCAAGAATGTACTCTACTGAGGACTTATTGTACATTTCAGAAATGCTCAAGTCCCCCATAAATAAAAGAAGTGTGCTGAATTCAGGCTCCTAGGAGCCTTTCAGGTCTGAAATTCTCCTACTTTAAGATTAACACCTTAATTGGGATTAATATACACACACTGCTATATATAAAATAGGGCTTGCTGTTGGCTCAGCAGGTAAAGAACCCACCTGCCAATGCGAAGACATAAGAGATGTGGTTTGATCCCTGGGTCAGGAAGATCCCCTGGAATAAGGCATGGCACCCCACTCCAGTATTCTTACCTGGAGAATCCCATGGACGGAGGAGCCTGGTGAGTTACAGTTCAATGGGTCGCAAAGAGTCGGACACAACTGAGTGACTAAGAACACATGTGTGATATATGAAACAAATAACCAATAAAGACCTGTTGTAGAGCACAGTACTACTGCTCCGTACTCTGTAATGACCTCAGTGGGAAAAGAATCTAGAAAAGATTGAAGTGAAAGTCATTCAGTCGTGTCCAACTTTTTGCAACCCTATGGACTATACAGTCCATAGAATTCTCCAGGCCAGAATACTGGAGTGGATAGTATTTCCCTTCTCCAGGTGATCTTCCCAACCCAGGAATCGAACAGACATCTCCTGCATTGAAGGTGCATTCTTTGCCAACTGAGCTATGGGGGAAGCCCAGAAAATGTATCTATGTTTGTGATATTAGCAATTATATAGCTTATCCAGAAATGCTAGTAACTATACAGTCCATCCAAGTACTGCATTTTAGACTCTTTTGTTGACCATGATGGCTACTCCATTTCTTCTAAGGGATTCCTGCCCACAGTAGTAGATATAATGGTCATCTGACTGCAAGGAGATCCAACGAGTCCATTCTAAAGGAGATCGATCCTGGGTGTTCATTGGAAGGACTGATGCTAAAGCTGAAACTCCAATACTTTGGCTACTTCATGTGACGAGTTGACTCACTGGAAAAGACTCTGATGCTGGGAGGGATTGGGGGCGGGAGGAGAAGGGGACAACAGAGAATGAGATGGCTGGATGGCATCATCGACTCTGTGGACATGAGTTTGAGTGAACTCCGGGAGTTGGTGATGGACAGGGAGGCCTGGCGTGCTCTGATTCATGGGGTCGCAAAGAGTCGGTCACGACTGAGCGACTGAACTGACTGACTGACTGATACAGTCCATGGAATTCTCTGGGTCAGAATACTGGAGTGGTAAGTCTTTCCCTTCTTCAGAGAATCTTCCCAACCCAGGGATTGAACCCAGGTCTTCTGCATTGCAGGCAGGTTCTTTTTTTTTTATTTTTTTTATTTTTTTTAAAAAGAATTTTATTAAAAAAGCACAAATGCAAAGAAATGAACAGAGGAAAATTTATGCGTCGAACCTGGACTGGTCACTTATGATAATATACATGCTACAATTCCATTCTCCCCAATCATTCCACCTTCACCCTCTCCCACAGTTCTTTACCAGCTGAGCTACAAGGGAAGCCCCAGAATACTGAAGTAGGTAGCTTATCCCTTCTCCAGGGGATCTTCGTGACCCAGGAATTGAACCAGGATCTCCTGCATTGCAGGTGGATTCTTTACCAACTGACTTATCAGGAAGACCCCCCTCCAAAAAAAAAGAGTGGATATATGTATATGTATAACTGATTCACTTTGTTGTACAAAACTAACACAACATTGTAAATCAACTCTACTCCAACAAAAAAAATTAAAAAGATTTACATCTAGGTGTGTGATTATATAAAAGGTTCACACAGTTCATGGCAAAGGCAACTGGGTGGAGGCAAGAAAACAGGAGATCCAGTACCTAAGGGATCCTGGTTTGAATCATGCTCTGTTAACCTCATGTTATAGAACCCAGAGGAGGGCACATGAACTTTCATGTAAAAGACAGATAATATTTCTAGTCCTGCCTGTCACATGGGATGTACTTGGGGTTAAAGGGAGGAGGGCTCACTGGGTAAGCCAGGCTGTGTTGCACATGCCTACAGAAATAACCTGGACTCTTGACCTAAAACTGTCAGCTCCAATCAATCTGAACCTGGAGACCTGGGCTGCTCCTGTTTCTGGCTGTTTGTGCAGCATCTTGTGTGACATCCAGGGCAGCTGGGCCCTTAATAAATACTTCGGTTGATGCTGCAGTGTCTGTGCCAACAACCCAAATGGGCAACGTACAAGCTTGGAGGCTTCCCTAGCGCTTGGCATATATTTGGAAAATCCATCCCTCTCATTTCAGGACTTGGGATAGTTTTATAGCAGTTCCTGGCAGGATGGTAATATTAAAAAAAAATGAAATATGCAGCATCTCATTTCTCAAAAAACTACTTTAGCATCACACCCTGCAATCCCTACAATGAGTGGGCTGGGCAGTCAGCTGTGACTTGATGTTGCTATAAATCTGGAATTTACAGATGCTTTCTTTTTTTGTCCCTTTGTCAACCTGCATTAAAATCAGATTAAGATTAACGCAGGCCATATCACATTCTTGAATCATACAAATACATTATTTGTAAACAAATTCAAAAGGTCTTACCTCTCACAGGTTGAATTCTGTCTTATTGAACAGGTCTTATTCTGAGGCCTAAGTTATCATCAGAATCTCTAACTGCATCTCACCCACAGACACCATCCCTGGGGACTTTGTGAAACATGAAGATAGTGATCCAGGGCTGTAAGAAAATGATCTGATACAGTACATCTGAACCATATTTAGAAAATGATCTGATACAGTACATCTGAACCATATTTATTTTATTCAGAATCTGCACAATAGTGGGAAAATACTATTTTAAAATTCGCTTGTGGGTCAAATTCTATTTCTGGCACTTAATAGCTGTGTCACCTTAGGAAAGGGATAATATCAGAGAAATGTTTCCTATAAAACACCCAATATCTAGTATGTTCCCAATAATAATTGGTTTTATCTTTTGTGAACAGAATTAACCTTGAACATGAGACTGTTGAGTCTATGAAGTATTACATGGGAATGCAAAATGGAAAATGAAGAATTTCTTAAGAGACTGAAAACAGCATATAAAGGCCCTACTAATAAAAGATGTGTGTGTGAGGATGTGTGTGTGTGTGCATGCACTTATGCACAAATGTGTATATCAAGGACTAGAATGAGAGAGAGAGAAAATAGATGAATTTCTAAAAATACAGATTAATGTAATGAGGATTGCAGATTAAATAAATGAGGGATAAGCAAAAATAGAAAAAAATAAGCAAAAAATATATATAAATGGTTTGTGAACATAGAGAGATGATCGCTTCACACGGATTCTTGGAGAACCGATTATTTCTAATAAAAATTTTTTCTATTTTTAGCAAAACTATTGGTGAGATAGATCAGAAATGTACCTAAAGGGAAAGTGTGTTTGAATTCAACAAAGTATTTGGAAAGTTTTATATATAGTACATTTTTAAACAAGAAGGTAGGCATACGTATGATCCCATTTTTCATTAGGTAAAGTTGAGGCACATAGTGAGTTAGTCATTTGCCCATGACAAGCTGTCGATAAGGGCCACGGGCAATATTTGAACCCAGACCACTCAGCGTCAAGGCCTGTGCAACTCCTTACTGGAACCACTGTCTCTCAAATAACCTCCCATATGTTCTGTTTAATAGACCATATGATATCAAGGAAGGTGCTGTAGGTTGAGTTGTGTCCCTATCCAAATTCAGATGTTGAAGACCTAACCCCCAGTACCTCAGAATGTGAACTTAGTTGTAGATGGAATCTTTAAAAAGGCAATCAAGTTAAAATTAAGTCACTAGAGTGAGCCCAAATATATATGACTGATCTCTTTATTAAAAAGAGACTCACAGACCACCACACATACAAGGAGAAAGCCATGTGAAGATGAAATGAGAGATCAAAGTTATGCTTTTATGGACCAAGAAACACCATATATATCTAGAAAAGCACAAGAAAGTAGAAAAGAGACAAGGAACAGATTCTGTCATAGCCTCAGAGTGGTCAATCCTGCCCAAACCTTGATCTCAGACTTCTGGCCTCCAAAACTACAAAAGAATAAATTTCTGTTATTTTAAGCCATCCAGTTTGTGGTTCTTTGTTAGGGTAATCCTAGGAAATTAGCACAGACTGGACTTTCAATTTCTTTCCTCATTCACCTTCCTGAGTATGACTTCAATGAAGATAGGAACATGTCGTTCCTTTTTGGAGATGCAGTGAAGTTCGGTGAAACTGATGAAATAAAATTGTTCAAGCAAAGCCAACAACAGGATGAGATCTGGAAAAAAGAATATGTATACATAGCATCTTCCCAGGTGGCACGCTGGTAAAGAATCTGCCTGCCAACACAGGAAACTCAAAGAGACACAGTTTCAGTCCCTGGGTGGGGAAGATTTCCTAGAGAAGGAAATGGCGACCCCCTCCAATATTCTTGCCTGGACAATTCCATGGGCAGAGGAGCCTGGCAGACTACAGTCCATGGGCTTGTAAAGAATTGAACATAACTGATCAACTGCACAGACACACATACATAAAATATATAGGCTTTTCCCCTGTTAATGAGCATGTAATGAGCTTCATTTACATGGATTAATCATAGAAATGATTCAAGCACCTGATAGAGATTTAGCAATATATCTATTTTTAAGGAATTCTTGATAGTTGGCTAGAGGATTAGGTTGTTGGAAGTTTCTAAGAACTAGTTATGTTTTCCTGAAAGAGAATCACACTAATCTCATAAGATATACAATCTTCATCTATCAGACCTTCAGCGAGAAAGCTTGCTTCTGCTAAGTCACTTCAGTCGTGTCCGACTCTGTGTGACCCCATAGATGGAAGCCCACCAGGCTCCCCCGTCCCTGGGATTCTCCAGGCAAGAACACTGGAGTGGGTTGCCATCTCCTTCTCCAATGTGTGAAAGTGAAAAGTGAAAGTGAAGTCGCTCAGTCGTGTCCGATCCTTAGCGACCCCACGGACTGCAGCCTACCAGGCTCCTCCATCCATGGGATTTTCTAGGCAACAGTACTGGAGTTGCTTGCCATTGCCTTCTCCGATTTGATGCCCAGATGTTAGAGCATGACAATGTTCTGTTGCAGATAGCTCAGACTTCTGCCCACTCTTCAGCGGTGTCTTGATGCAACTGTGTATGTAAAGGGGTAAGAGGTTGTTCAAATTTGCTGCTGCTACTACTGCTGCTAAGTCACTTCAGTCGTGTCCGAATCTGTGCGACCCCATGGACTACAGCTTGCAAGGCTCCTCTGTCCATTGGATTCTCCAAGCAAGAATACTGGAGTGGGTTGCCATTTCCTTCTCCAGGGGATCTTCCCAACCCAGGGTTCAAACCCAGGTCTACCTGCATTGGCAGGCAGTTTCTTTACCTCTAGCACTACCTGGGAAGCCCTATTCAAGTTCATGATCGCAATGTGGACTATGATCGTCACAAAGCTTTTAAATGATTTTATTTGAACTAAAGGAAGCAGTGGGTTGAAATACATTTTTCAGACTTTTTCATGGCATAGGACTATCCCTCTAAGATTTCTACTAGAGAACATTTTTATATGAAGAGCTGAGAGTTGATAGGCATAAACAAGTTACTTTTGAAAAAGAAAAAATAAATGAACTTCCAAATCAATAAGAGTATCTCTCACGAGACTATATCTGCTTTGGTTTTTCATGTTGCCTTTCATTTAATCATCTTGCTATTGATGTGAATTTATGCCACAATTAGAAGGAGTTTATGCCACTCTTTTCAGGCACCTGGTCACTAGAAACTGGACTCTGAATAAACTCATGAATACTTGAACTGGGAATATTTACATCTGGCACGTTGCTCATGAGAAGCACCTGCTAACCTCATTCTGCTTATCTATAAATTATACATACATTGTACCTGTGTGACATTGAATTTTCTTCATGTTAGCACTCCTGGAAACACGTTTGACACTTGAATAAACTACTTTTGATCAGCTCAGAATACACAGCTGGCAAAAAATAAAATAGGAAAAAGATGAAGAGATGCGTCTCTGATTATTCTAGGCAAAGGAAAGAGAGAGGTGCTATCTTTCTAATTATTAACAGAACAGGGCAGAAGGACTGATCACAAAGGAAGGGGCAAAGAATGTCATGAATGTGGGCTTTTCAGCCGCATAGGAAGGGAAAAAATTACACTGTGTCTTTGTTGCAAAACCAGGTTGTCTCTCAGTAAAAATGAAAACTGGGAAAGAAGACCAAGAACATTAACAGGGAGTCAAAAATTGCATTCAGAGCATTGCAAAGCACTGCACAGTAACATGAACCATAGAAAATTGGTGAATTGTGATAAAAGTGGAAAAGGATTCTGTGCCAAAAATACACTTTTAGATTGAGCGACTTCTGTAATGACAGTACATAGCAGCAGCCGGTTGCTGCACCGGCTGTTCTGTAGAAGAACGATGAAAACTCCGACATCAATTCCACGGTCTGGGATAGAGTGTATTTTTCACGAAGACACTAGACATAAAAACACCTAATTTAGATGTGTATTCAAGCTGAAGTTCTGTTGCCAACTAACTGTGGGGCCACTGACACATCTTTTAATCTCTATAATTCTTGTTCCCTCGTCTGTAATATGAGGAGCATAATTTCTCTTTTATGTCAGTGCATGAGATAACATGTTTTAACTTCTAGTATAAAGTAGATGTTGAGTAACTATTTCTTCCTTTCTTTTTTATTAGAAATTCTGTGTTTAGCATCGTAACTATCAATATGGGTTTACCGTCCATTATTTGATTAAATCTATAGGGATGCACATTTTTATCAACAGTGTCTGTGACTCATCCTCTCACTGCATTGGTTAAAAGTCAAACGGCCTGGACTTGCAGCTAAATTCCAACACTTGGGCATATTATGCCTTGTGACCTTATGCAACTAACGTAACCTCTCCATTTTCTCAACTATAGAATGAGCATGAGTTGTTACCTCGCAGGAATATTAGGAGGATTAAATGCTTTAATATTTGTAAAGTTCTTCGAGTAGAAACTTGTAAAGAGTAAGGTTCATATAAGTATCTGTTCAATAAATATGTTTTGTGATTTAAATAAGATTTAAATAAGAAACATCCCTTTCTCATTGACAAAATAGACATTTACCTAACTGTCCCCCTCCACCTCCCAACCAAATGTGACACTAATTCTTCCCTTCTGCAACTAAGAACCCAGTAAATGGGTGATCCTTCAGGGCTTTTGTCCTGCTAAACTGTAACGCAGCTTAAAAGTCCATACAGAATCCGTGTTCCAAATGAATGTGATACACCTGGTTATCCAGTAAGAAAAAGGTCAAGAGGGAGGGGACATATGCCTATGGCTAATTCATGCTGATGTTTGACAGAAAACAACAACATTCTGTAAAGCAATTATCCTTCAATTAAAAAATAAATAAATTTTTTAAAAGAGGAAAAGGTCAAATCTGCATATTACAATTCAATGCACGACAGAACAGCCTTAGCAAGGTTGTGTGAGAAGTACCAAGGATCGATCCTTCGAAGAAGGCAGCGTGTATGAGAACGCCTGGTGTGTCCCGTCTCTGCCTCCCAGCAGCTGCTTCAAGTTTTCCAGGACAAAGCTCCCATCAGGGAGGGTGCGGATCCCATCAAATCCTTTATGTGGACAATAAACAAGAAGAAATTGCCCATTATCCCGCCTCTACAAGGAGAACAAAGAATGCTTTGTTAAATTTACCTTGCTCTCCTCTCATTATGTTTCCCGTCTTAATGGTCACTCAGCTGAATAACGACCAGAGGTTATAGAACAGATAGTAAAGCTTATTAGCCTAATAGTCTGTGAGGAGCCTGCAAGAGAAAAAGGTCTGATGCTACATGCTCTGACGGAATTCCTGGGATTTTTATTTCATAATTAAGCCATTGAAGGTGGGAGGGGGATTCTATTCTGTTTTGATTGGTACACTATTTAGCCTTAAGCTGGAAACAAATATGAGAGAGGAACAACCGACTCCAGTATGCTGCAGGATTTGATAAAAATAAAAAGTCAAGAACATATTCCTAAATATATCGTTCCATATGAAAGTCAGGCTTGTCTGCTGGAGGCAAAGGAAGGGTGTGGCTACAGACCTACCAGAAGGAAGGCATGAACGTTTCCAAGGAGGCTATTACTTGACAGTCATGGGAGACCCTGAGACTAAGGAGGTAAAAATAATCTCTGTAATTATGCATAATGTGATAATTGCTCTATCGAGGGAAGGGTGTCTAAGACATGAATTTTTAGTCTAGGTTTCAAGCTGAAAATTCATCAGGAGCTCCATGCATGAGCTTCAAATGGTGGACATGTCTAAATAGCTGGTATGAATAGTACTCTACAAACTCAGGTTTGCAAAAATTAGTCCATTCTTTATTTTTTTTCCTAAAATCAAATGAAATCTGATGCCTGTCAGCCTGGTGGAAAATTTAATGACAATCACTCTGGTCTGTTCCTCATGGGGCAGCATGAAATGCCCAGCTAACTAAATCCTGGGTAAGTATCTCTCTGCCCTGGGGCTTTGGGTCACTATAGATGTGCTCTTTTTGTTCAAAGCCTGAACTTCTTCTCTTTTTTGCATTGGTTAAACACTTTATTTTTTATTATTTTTATTTGAATATATTAATTTATAGTATTGTTTTAGTTTCTTGTGTACAACCAAGTGAATCATTTATGCATAAACATATGTTTACTCTTTTTTAGATTGCTTTCCCTTATAGGTTGTTACAGAGTATTGAGTACAACTCTCTGTGCTGTATCAGTTCATTTCAGTTCAGTTCAGTCGCTCAGTCGTGTCCGACTCTTTGTGACCCCATGAATCACAGCACGCCAGGCCTCCCTGTCCATCACCAACTCCCGGAGTTCACACAAACTCATGTCCATCGAGTCGGTGATGCCATCCAGCCATCTCATTCTCTGTCGTCCCCGTCTCCTCCCAGCCCCAATCCCTCCCAGCATCAGAGTATTTTCCAGTGAGTCAACTCGTCTCATGAGGTGGCCAACGTATTGGAGCTTCAGCTTTAGCATCAGTCCTTCCAATGAACACCCAGGATTGATCTCCTTTAGAATGCACTGGCTGGATCTCCTTGCAGTCCAAGGGACTCTCAAGAGTCTTCTCCAGCATCACAGTTCAAAAGTATCAATTCTTCAGCAATCAGCTTTCTGTGCTGTATAGTGTGGGTCCTTATTAGTCATCTATTTTGTATATTGTTGTTTATTCACTAAGTCAAGTCTGATTCTTTTGTGACCCCATGGACTTTCATCTACCAGGTTTCTCTGTCAGTGGGATTTCCTAGGCAAGAATACTGGACTGAGTTGTCCTTTCCTTCTCCAGGGGATCTTCCTGATCCAAGGATCAAATCCCATATCTCTGCAGCTCCTACATTGGCAGGCAGAATCTTTACCACTAAGCCAACAGGGAAGCCCTATTTTATATATAGCAGTGTGTATATGTCAATTCCAATTTCTTAATTTATCCCTCCCTCACTTTCCCCTCTGGTATCCATAAGACTGTGTTCTACATCTGTGACTCTATTTCTGTTTAAGGCTGTCATTCAAATTCACTGGAAGAATCAAAAGCTCTACAGACAAGCAAAAGCTCAGAGAATTTAGCACCACCAAACCAGCTCGACTACAAATTCTAAAGGAATTTCTCTAGGCAGAAAAAAGACCAGGTTAAAACAACCTTGTACACATGTAGACTTCTATATCGAAACCTCATGGGAAGAGCAAAAAACTACAATAGATACACACAAAATAAACTTATTTTCAAACTTACGTCTTGCTGCTTCCGTGTCAAACCAAGGACATTGCTCAGGGTCCAGCCTCCTTCATGAGAAAGGCCCCCAGTGCCCTCTGAAGTCCTCATTTCCTCCCAAGGACCTGCCCCTCACGGGACCATAAGATTATGTTCAGCTCCTGGCTTGTAAATCTTCCCAACCTGTAAATCAACCCTTTCTGCCTCCAGCCCTATACATGAATTTTTTGTGTATGTCACTTGTGCACAGGTTCAAAAACTTAAGATTTTTATCTGGGTAGGCACTTCTTGGGCCAATCATATCCACATCTTCAACTTCATTGGATATTACCACAATGCATTCAAAGACGGATACATAAATCTGCCATCCTTCAAGGAGTATATGATTCTTCCCAACTCCCAACATACTTGACAGAAGGGGGAACTATCAGAATTTTATAAATTTCTGCCAATTTGCTATGTGTGTGAAGTAGCTTCTTGCTGTTTTTTTTTCATGAACACTATTAATATTTTATTTTATTTTAGGCCACACTGCACAGTTGGTGGATCTTAGTTCCCTGAACAAGGATCTAGCCTGGGGCCACAGCAGTGAGAGCACTGAGTCCTAAACACTGGACCACCATGGAATTCCCTATTGGTGAGATTTTGATGTTCATTGTCCCCATTAGCAGAAAGGCTAAACATTGCTTTCATTTTACTTGATGATCATTGATATGTATTTTCTGTATGTCATCTATTTATATCTTGTATACACTTTCCATTAGTTTTTTTATTTTTTTTTTCCATTAGTTTTTTAAATCACTTTTTATGGATTTATAAGAGTGTTTCTTTTTTTTTTTTAGTTTATTTCAGTTATTGTTATTTGTCTTACTTTTCCTTTTCCTTTTTTTTTGTTTTTTGTTTTAATTTATTTATTTTAATTGGAGGCTAATTACTTTACATTATTGTATTGGTTTTGCTATACATTGACATCAATCTGCCCCGGGTGTACATATGTTCCCCATCTTGAACCCCTCTCCCACCTCCCTCCCCATCCCATCCCTCTGGTTCATCCCTGTACACCAGCCCCAAGCATCCTGTATCATGCATCGAACCTGGACTGGTGATTCATTTCACATATGATAATATACATGTTTCCATGCCATTCTCTCAAATCATCCCACCCTCACCCTCTCCCACAGAGTCCAAAAGACTGTTAGACTGTTCTATACATCTGTGTCTCTTTTGCTGTCTCGTATACAGGGTTATCATTTTCATCTTTCTAAATTCCATATATATGCATTAGTATACTGTATTGGTGGTTTTCTTTCTGGCTTACTTCCCTCTGTATAATAGGCTCCAGTTTCATCCACCTCATTAGAACTGATTCAAATGTATTCTTTTTAATGGCTGAGTAATACTCCATTGTGTAAATGTACCACAGCTTTCTTATCCATTCTTCTGCAGATGGACATCTAGGTTGCTTCCATGTCCTGGCTATTATAAACAATGCTGCGATGAACATTGGAGTACACATGTCTCTTTCAATTCTGGTTTCCTCAGTGTGTATGCCCAGGAGTGGGATTGCTGGGTCGTATGGCAGTTCTATTTCCAGTTTTTTAAGGAATCTCCACACTGTTCTCCATAGTGGCTGTACTAGTTTGCATTCCCACCAACAGTGTAAGAGGGTTCCCTTTTCTCCACACCCTCTCCAGCATTTATTGCTTGAATACTTTTGGATAGCAGCCATTCTGACTGGCATGAGATGGTACCTCATTGTGATTTTGATTTGCATTTCTCTGATTATGAGGGATGTTGAGCATCTTTTCACGTGTTTGTTAGCCATCTTTATATCTTCTTTGGAGAAATGTCTGTTTAGTTCTTTGGCTCATTTTTTGATTGGGTCGTTTATTTTTCTGGAATTGAGCTGCAGGAATTGCTTGTATATTTTTGAGATTAATCCTTTGTCAGTTGCTTCATGAACACTCCCTAACACCATACAGAAAAATAAACTCAAAATGGATTAAAGATCTAAAGGTAAGACCAGAAACTATAAAACTCCTAGAGGAGAACATAGGCAAAACACTCTCTGACATAAATCACAGCAGGATCCTCCATGACTCACGTCCCAGAATATTGGAAATAAAAGCGAAAATAAACAAATGGGACCTAATTAAAATTAAAAGCTTCTGCACAGCCAAGAGTGTTTCTTAAATGTAGGAAACTAATCATTTGAGAGTTATGTATATGGTCAATTTCTTCTTTCAGTCTTTAATTAAACTGAAAACTTCCTTTGAAGTGGGCAAATTATTTTATTGTTCACATTTTTTTTCATGTTTTAATAAATATTTTCCTGTCCCAAAGCCTTAAAGACTTTCTCCTGTATTTTCTTTTAAAAATATTAAGAAGTCCCTTGGACTGCAAGGAGATCCAACCAGTCCATCCTAAAGGAAATCACCTCTGAATATTCATTGGAAGGACTGAGGCTGAAGCTTCAGTAATTTGGCCACCTGATGCAAAAAACTGACTCATTGGAAAAGACTTTCATGCTGGGAAAGATTGAAGGCAAGAGGAGAAGGGGATGACAGAGGATGAGATGGTTGGATGGCATCACCGGCTTGATGGACATGAGTCTGAGTAAGCTCCAGGACTTGGTGATGGACAGGGAAGCCTGACGTGCTGCAGTTCATGGGGTGGCAGAGTTGGACACGACTGAGCAACTGAATCCAACTGAACTGAAGGAGACGAACCTTTAAAAATATGTCTGGTTTTTATTTTAATTTATGGTGTGAGATGAGGATTTAATGAACTTCCCTCGACTGGCCAGCATAATCTATTGATTATGCCATCTACATTGTATATCATATTATCATTGGAATATGAGACTGTTTTAAGATTCTCTATTTCTTTCTGTTCATCTATGTCAATTACCACTTTGTTGTACATATTATGATTTTGCAAGTCATATCTGTAGGTCATTTCTTCATTTTTTTTTTGCTTCAAACTTATTTTAAGTGATTAATTTACTCTAAAATTTATATGGAAGAATAAAAGTACATGAGTAGTAAGGTTAATTTTGAAATAGCTGAGCAAAAATAGTGACTTGTTCTACTAGATACTAATATATACAAAAAAGTAAAATAGCTTAGAGATATTAAAGTATGAGGCAGATGAACAGATCAAGAGACCAATGATGCAAAGAGCAAAGAAGCAGACACGCGTACACACAAACAACACACACACAGAAACCAATAACGGCAACAAAAATTTTGGATGTTTTGTTCCAGTGTTCTCACATGTAAATAATAGTAATGGTTTGATAAATTCCATCAAAAACAGTTGAGATTGTATTTAATTAATATTTAACAATTAACTTGAGAGAACTTAACATGTTTGCAGTATTAAATCTTACACTGATGAGTATTTTGTATCTTTCCACTTAGCGATATATTCTTTAATAATTCCTCAAAAATGTTTTGCAATTCTTTCTCCAAAACTACTGTATATTTTTTGTTACATTTATTGCTAGTTCAGTTCAGTCGCTCAGTCGTGTCCGACTCTCCGCGACCCCATGAATCACAGCATGCCAGGCCTCCCTGTCCATCACCAACTCCCGGAGTACACTCAAACTCATGTCCACAGAGTCGGTGATGCCATCCAGCCATCTCATTCTCTGTCGTCCCCTTCTCCTCCCGCCCCCAACCTTTCCCAGCATCAGAGTCTTTTCCAGTGAGTCAACTCGTCTCATGAGGTGGCCAAAGTATTGGAGTTTCAGCTTTAGCATCAGTCCCTCCAATGAACATCCAGGATTGATCTCATTTAGAATGGACTGGTTGGATCTCCTTGCAGTATAAGGGACTCTCAAGAGTCTTCTCCAACACCACAGTTCAAAAGCATCGATTCTTCGGCGATCAGCTTTCTTCACAGTCCAACTCTCACATCCATACATGACCACGGGAAAAACCATTGCCTTGACTAGACGGACCTTGGTCGGCAAAGTAATGTCTCTGCTTTTTAATATACTATCTAGGTTGGTCATAACTTTCCTTCCAAGGAGCAAGCGTCTTTTAATTTCATGGCTGCAATCAGCATCTGCAGTGATTTTGGAGCCCAAAAAAACAAAGTCTGACACTGTTTCCACTGTTTTTCCATCTACTTCCCATGAAGTGATGGGACCAGATGCCATGATCTTTGTTTTCTGAATGTTGAGCTTCAAGCCAACCTTTTCACTCTTCTCTTTCACTTTCATCAAGAGGCTTTTGAGTTCCTCTTCACTTTCTGCCATAAGGGTAGTGTCATCTGCGTATCTGAGGTTATTGATATTTCTCCCAGCAATCTTGATTCCAGCTTGTGCTTCTTCCAGCCCAGCGTTCCTCATGATGTACTCTGCATATAAGTTAAATAAGCAAGGTGACAATATACAACCTTGACGTACACCTTTTCCTATTTGGAACCAGTCTGTTGTGCCATGACCAGTTCTAACTGTTGCTTCCTGACCTGCATACAGGTTTCTCAAGAGGCAGGTCAGGTGGTCTGGGATTCCCATCTCTTTCAGAATGTTCCACAGTTTATTGTGATCCACACAGTCAAAGGCTTTGGCATAGTCAATGAAGCAGAAATAGATGTTTTTCTGAAACTCTCTTGCTTTCTCCATGATCCAGCGGATGTTGGCAATTTGATCTCTGGTGCCTCTGCCTTTTCTAAAACCTGCTTGAACATCTGGGAGTTCACGGTTTACATACTGCTGAAGCCTGGCTTGGAGAATTTTGAGCATGACTTTACTAGCGTGTGAGATGAGTGCAATTGTGCGGTAGTTTGAGCATTCTTTGGCATTGCCTTTCTTTGGGATTGGAATGAAGACTGACCTCTTCCAGTCCTGTGGCCACTGCTGAGTTTTCCAAATCTGCTGGCATATTGAGTGCAGCACTTTCACAGCATCATCTTTCAAGACTTGAAATAGCTCAACTGGAATTCCATCACCTCCACTAGCTTTGTTCGTAGTGATGCTTTCTAAGGCCCACTTGACTTCACATTCCAAGATGTCTGGCTCTAGGTCAGTGATCACATTGTCGTGACTATCTTGGTCGTGAAGATCTTTTTTGTACAGTTCTTCTGTGTATTCCTGCCACCTCTTCTTAATATCTTCTGCTTCTGTTAGGTCCATACCATTTCTGTCCTTTATCGAGCCCATCTTTGCATGAAAAGTTCCCTTGGAATCTCTAATTTTCTTGAAGAGCTCTCTTGTTTTTCCTATTCTGTTGTTTTCCTCTATTTCTTTGCATTGATCACTGAGGAAGGCTTTCTTATCTCTCCTTGCTATTCTTTGGAACTCTGCATTCAGATGCTTATATCTTTCCTTTTCTCCTTTGCTTTTCGCCTCTCTTCTTTTTACAGCTATTTGTAAGGCCTCCTCAGACAGCCATTTCGCTCTTTTGCATTTCTTTTCCATGGGGATGGTCTTGGTCCCTGTCTCCTGTACAATGTCACGAACCTCCGTCCAGAGTTCATCAGGCACTCTATCAATCAGATCTAGTCCCTTAAATCTATTTCTCACTTCCACTGCATAATCATAAGGGATTTGATTGAGGTCATATCTGAATGGTCTAGTGGTTTTCCCTACTTTCTTCAATTTAAGTCTGAACTTCGCAATAAGGAGTTCATGATCTGAGCCACAGTCAGCTCCTGGTCTTGTTTTCGCTAACTGTATACAGCTTCTCCATCTTTGGTTGCAAAGAATATAATCAATCTGATTTCGGTGTTGACCATCTGGTGATGTCCATGTGTAGAGTCTTCTCTTGTGTTGTTGGAAGAGGGTGTTTGCTATGACCAGTGCATTCTCTTGACAAAACTCTATTAGCCTTTGCCCTGCTTCATTCCGTGCTCCAAGGCCAAATTTGCCTGTTACTCCAGGTGTTTCTTGACTTCCTACTTTTGCATTCCAGTCCCCTAGAATGAAAAGGACATCTTTTTTGGGTGTTAGTTCTAAAAGGTCTTGTAGGTCTTCATAGAACCGATTAACTTCGGCTTCTTCAGCAGTACTGGTTGGGGCATAGGCCTGGATTACTGTAATATTGAATGGTTTGCCTTGGAAACGAACAGAAATCATCCTGTCATTTTTAAGATTGCATCCAAGTACTGCATTTCGGACTCTTTTGTTGACCACGATGGCTACTCCATTTCTTCTAAGGGATTCCTGCCCACAGTAGTAGATATAATGGTCATCTGAGTTAAATTCACCCATTCCAGTCCATTTTAATTCACTGATTCCTAGAATGTCGACGTTCACTCTTGCCATCTCCTGTTTGACCACTTCCAATTTGCCTTGATTCATGGACCTAACATTCCAGGTTCCTATGCAATATTGCTCTTTACAGCACCGGACCTTGTTTCTATCATTGGTCACATCCACAACTGGGTATTGGTTTTGCTTTTGCTCCATCCCTTTATTCCTTCTATAGTTATTTCTCCACTGATCTCCAGTAGCATACTGGGCACCTACCGACCTGGGGAATTCCTCATTCAGTATCCTATCATTTTGCCCTTTGTTACTGTTCATGGGGTTCTCAAGGCAAGTATACTGAAGTGGTTTGCCATTCCCTTCTCCAGGGGACCACATTCGGCTGTGGTCCATGTGATTAGATCAGCTAGTTTCCTGTGATTATGATTTCAGTTTGTCTGCCCTCTGGTGCCCCCTAGCAATACCTACCTTCTTATTTGGGTTTCTCTTACCTTGGTCGTGGAAAATCTCTTCACAGCCGCTCCAGCAAAGTGCAGCCGCTGTACCTTACCTTGGACGAGGGGTATCTCCTCAAGGCCACCCCTCCTGACCTTGAACGCGGAGTAGCTCCTCTCGGCCCTCCTGCGCCCGCACAGCCACCGCCTGTTGGACGTGGGGCCGACGTCTCTCGCGTCGCGTCTGCGCCGCCGGGGCCGGGGCCGGCGTCTCTCGCGTCGCGTCTGCGCCGCCGGGGCCGGGGCCGGCGTCTCTCGCGTCGCGTCTGCGCCGCCGGGGCCGGGGCCGGCGTCTCTCGCGTCGCGTCTGCGCCGCCGGGGCCGGGGCCGGCGTCTCTCGCGTCGCGTCTGCGCCGCCGGGGCCGGGGCCGGCGTCTCTCGCGTCGCTAAGGATCTTATAATTTGTTTTCATAGTGAATGGATTATTTTCATTACAGTCTGTAATTAATTATTTTGAAGTATATAAATGCCATTGATTTTCATATGCTAATATTGTTTACAACAACTTACATGCAGCATCTTAGTTTAAATAGTCTGTAGCTTTGCTTACATTTCTTTGTATGTAATCCTGTCATTTCCACTTTTAATTGTTTACATGTATATATATATTTGTTGTTGCTGTTGTTAACGGCACATTTTATTTATTTTTTGTAGTGGTTTTTGCACTACATTGACATGAATCATCAGGGTAGAAAGTGAAGAGGAACTCAAAGGCCTCCTGATGAAAGTGAAAGAGGAGAGTGAAAAGGTTGGCTTAAAGCTCAACATTCAGAAAACGAAGATCATGGCATCTGGTCCCATCATTTCTTGGGAACTAGATGGGGAAACAGTAGAAACTGTGTCAGACTTTATTTTTTTGGGCTCCAAAATCACTGCGGATGCTGATTGCAGCCATGAAATTAAAAGACGTTTTCTCCTTGGAAGGAAAGTTATGACCAGCCTAGATAGCATATTAAAAAGCAGAGACATTACTTTGCCAACCAGGGTCTGTATAGTCAAGGCTATGGTTTTTCCCGTGGTCATGTATGGATGTGAGAGTTGGACTGTGAAGAAAGCTGATCGCCGAAGAATGGATGCTTTTGAACTGTGGTGCTGGAGAAGACTCTTGAGAGTCCCTTGGACTGCAAGGAGATCCAACCAGTCCATTCTAGAGGAGATCAATCCTGGGTGTTCATTGGAAGGACTTATGCTAAAGCTGAAACTGCAATACTTTGGCCACCTCATGCGACGAGTTGACTCACTAGAAAAGACTCTGATTCTGGGAGCGATTGGGGGTAGGAGGAGACGGGGACGACAGAGAATGAGGTGGCTGGATGGCATCACCGACTTGATGGACATGAGTTTGAGTGAACTCTGGGAGTTGGTGATGGACAGGGAGGCCTGGCGTGCTGTAGTTTATGGGGTCGCTAAGAGTCGGACACGACTGAGCGACTGAACTGAACTAACTGAACTGACATGAATCAGCCATGGGTTTACATGTGTTCCCCATTCTGAACCCCCTTCCACCTTCCTCCCTATCCCAGTTCCAGTGCTAAACATAAGTGATGATTTCAAGCATTTTTGTTTCATTAATTTCAATACTTCTAAATGTTAGGGATTTCCTTGGTGGTCCAGCGGTTAAAGAATCGCCTTGCAATGCAGGGGTCATGTGTTCAGTCCCTGGAAAGGGAAATAAGACCCCATATGCCTCATAGCAAGGTTCCTGCTCCAGAGCCCACACACTTTATTTGGGCTTTGCAGGTGACTCAGTGGTAAAGAAACTGCCTGCTAATGGAGGAGACACAGCAGACAAGGATTCAAACCTGAGTCAGAGAGATCCCCGGGGGAAGAAAATGGCAAATCCCTCCAGTTTTCTTGCCTGGAAAATCCAATGGGCATAGGAGTCTGGAGGGCTGCAGTCCTTGGGATTGCATAGGGTCAGATGCAACTGAGCACACAAAGGTCATCACTACGTGTTTTCTGTTGACTTGTTGCTTTTCAGTCGCGAAGTCCTGTCCAACTCTTTGTGACACCATGGACAGCAGCGTGCCAGGCTTCCCTGTCCTTCATGATCTCCTGGAGTTTGCTCAAATTCATGTCCATTGTGTTGGTGATGCTACCTAATCAAATCATCCTCTGCCTCCCTCTTCTCCTCCCGCCTTCAGTCTTTCCCAGCATCAAGGTCTCTTCCAATGAACCAGCTCTTTGCATCAGGTGGCCAAAGTATTGAAGCTTCAGCTTCAGCATCAGTCCTTCCAATAAATATTCAGGATTAATTTCCTTTAGAACTGATTGGTTTGATCTCCCTGCCATCCAAGGGACTCACGAGAATCTAGCACCACAATTTGAAAGCATCACTTCTTTGGTGCTCAGTCTTCTTTTTGGTCCAACTCTCACATCCATACATGACTACTGGAAAAAGCATAGCTTTTGTTAGCAAAGTGATGTCTCTGCTTTTTAGTATGTTGTCTAGGTTTTGCATAGTTTTCCTTCTAAGGAGCAAGCATATTTTAATTTCATGGCTGAAGTCACCATCTGCAGTGATTTTGGAGCCCAAGAAAATAAAATCTGCCACTCTCTCCATTTCTTCCCTATTTATTTGTCATAAAATGATGGGACCAGATGCCATGATCTTATTTTTTTTGAATGCTGAATTTTAAGCCAGTTTTTTTCACTCTCCTTTTTTACCATCCTCAGGAGGCTCTTTAGTTCCTCTTCCTTTTCTTCCATTAGAGTGTTATCCTCTGCATATCTGAGGTTGCTGATAATTCTAGCAATCTTGATTCCAATTTGTGAGTCTTCCAGTCTGGCATTTTACATAATGTACTCTGCATATAACTTAAATAAGCTGGGTGACAATATAGAGCCTTGATGTACTCCTCTCCCAGTTTTGAAACAATCTGTTATTCCATGACCAGGTCTGTTTCTTCTTAACCTGCATACAGGTTTCTAAGGAGACAGGTAAGGTGGTCTGGTATTCCCATCTATTTAAGAATTTTCCATAGTTTACTGTGATCCACCCAGTCAAAACTTCTGCATAGTCAATGAATCAGAAGTAGATGCTTTTCTGGAATTCTCTTGCTTTCTCTATGATCCAGTGAATGCTGGCAATTTGTTCTCTAGTTCCTCTGCCTTTTCTAAACCCAGCTTGTACATCTGGAAGCTCTCAGTTCACCTACTGCTAAAGCCTAACTTAAAAGATTTTGAACATGACCTTACTAGGTTATGAAATAAGCACGATTGTATGGTATTTTGAACAGTCTTTGTCATTACCCTTCTTCTGGATTAGAATGAAAACTGACCTGTTCCAGTCCTGTGCTCACAGCTGAATTTTCCAAATTTGTTGACATATTGAGTGAAGCTCTTTAAGAGCACCATCTTTTAGAATTTGAAATAGCTCAGCTGGAATTACACCACCTCAACTAGCTTTTCCAGTAGTCATGTACATATGTAAGAGTTGAACCATAAAGTAGTCTGAGCACCAAAGAATTGATGCTTTTGAAGTGTGGTGCTTGAGAAGACTCTTGTGAGTCCCTTGGATGAAAGGATATCAAACCAGTCAATCCTAAAGGAAATCAGTCCTGGATGTTTATTGGAAGGACTGATGCTAAAGCTGAAGCTCCAGTGCGTTGGTCACCTGATGTGAATAGTCAACTCACTGGAAAAGACCCTGATACTGGGAAAGATTGAAGGCAGGAGGAGAAGGGGACAACAAAGGATAAGATCGTTGGATGTCATTACCAACTCAATGGACATGAGTTTGAGCAAGCTCCAGGAGATGGTGAGGGACAGTGTGTGCTCAGTCCATGGGGTCACAAAGAGTCAGACAGTACTTAGCAACTGAGCAACAGCAATCACTAGCTTTGTTCATAGTAATGCTTCCTAAGGCTCACTTGACCCCATCCTCCAGGATGTCTGGCTCTAGGTGAGTGAACCACACCATTGTGGCCTTTGCTACATGTTTTTAGTAGATGTCAATTTAAATAATTTCTTTATATTCTCAAGATTTAAAAATTTTAGTTTTCATAAATGAGAATTGAAGTTTTTCAGATATTTCTCTGTGTCTATTTATAGTTTATCTTGTAATCTATTGATGTGATATATTGCATAAACTGATTTTATGATGCTGAACCGTCTTTGAATTTCTGAGACAAACTCTACTTAATCAGATTATATTAATTTATATTTGCTGGATTTAATGTGCCACAATTTTTCAAGATTTTCACATGATAATTCATTGGGTAAATGAGCTGAAAATTTTCTTTTAGAAAATGCCCTTGTGTGATTTAGGAATCAAGATTGTCACAGCCTCATGGAGTGAGTAGGAAATTTCTTTTAAGGCTTGTCTCTAACACCTTGCTATCTTTTTATTTCATGAGGAAAATAAGCATGGGATAATTTTGACTGTAGATTAAATTTATTAAATATTAAATGTGTTACTCAGATTTTTACTTCTTTAGTCTCTTGCAGGGTTTCTCAGTCTGGGCGCTATTGACATTTTGGGCTGGATAATTCTTTGTCCTTGAAGGCTGTCCTGTGCTTTGCAGGATGTTTAGCAGTATCCTTGGGGCTCTACCCACTGGATGATAGCAGCACCACCCGATCACAGTTATGACAACCAAAAATGTCTCCAAGCATTGAAAAGTCTTCAGGGGAGGGGGGTGGGAATTGACCCTAATTAAGGACCATGGGCTGGAAGAAGCATAAGCTGGAATCAAGATTGCTGGGAGAAATATCAATAACCTCAGATGTGCAGATGACACCACCCTTATGGCAGAAAGTGAAGAGGAACTCAAAAGCCTCTTGATGAAAGTAAAAGAGGAGAGTGAAAAGGTAGGCTTGAAGCTCAACATTCAGAAAACAAATATCATGGCATCTGGTCCCATCACTTCATGGGAAATAGATGGAAAAACAGTGGAAACAGTGTCAGACTTTATTTTTGGGGGCTCCAAAATCACTGCAGATGCTGATTGCAGCCATGAAATTAAAAGACGCTTGCTCCTTGGAAGGAAAGTTATGACCAACCTTGCTAGTATATTAAAAAGCAGAGACATTACTTTGTCAACAAAGGTCCATCTAGTCAAGGCTATGGTCTTTCCTGTGGTCATGTTTGGATGTGAGAGTTGGACTGTGAAGAAAGCTGATCACCGAAGAATTGATGCTTTTGAACTGTGGTGTTGGAGAAGACTCTTGAGAGTCCCTTGGACTGCAAGAAGATCCAACCAGTCCATTCTAAGGGAGATCAATCCTGGGTGTTCATTGGAAGGACTGATGCTAAAGCTGAAACTGCAATACTTTGGCCACCTCATGCGACGAGTTGACTCACTGGAAAAGACTCTGATGCTGGGAAAGGTTGGGGGCGGGAGGAGAAGGGGACGACAGAGAATGAGATGGCTGGATGGCATCACTGACTTTGTGGACATGAGTTTGAGTGTACTCCGGGAGTTGGTGATGAACAGGGAGGCCTGGCATGCTGTGATTCATGGGGTCGCGGAGAGTCGGACACGACTGAGCGACTGAACTGAAGGACCATGGGTATGACCAATGTAATTATAACACTTTCCTGTTGGTGCTAATGTGAAAATTTAAAGAATGCTAATTACTCAGATATGGTTCTGGTTAAGAGAAAATTGTTGATAGACGTTGGTTCTTCCTATTTGTTTTCTAATATTAAGCCATCAAGCCTTGTCTTTCCAGATGAGAAGAATGTTTGTGTGTGCTCCCCCACCTCGCACTAGGAAGTAACTTCATGGGAAAATTATTAACATTTTTTCTTTGGTCTGGCAGGTGATAAAATGAGAACTCAGTTTGTGTTTTATCAGTCTTTCTTTATATTTTTATGTATGGAATATATAAAGTTCTCAATTAAAAATGATCAGGGCTATAACCATGTAGCATACATGTGCATGCTAAGTCCCTTCAGTCTTGTCTGACTCTTTGTGACCCCATGGACTATAGCCCACAAGGCTCCTCCTCTTTCCATGGGATTCTTCAGGCAAAAATACTAAAATGGGTTGCCATGCCGTTCTCCAGGGGATCTTCCTAACCCAGGGATCAAACCCATGTCTCTTATATCTTCTGCATTGGTAGGCAGGTTATTTACCACTAACATCACCTGGGAAGCCATGCAGAGTATAGTCAATTGACCCTGGAAGGGATTCTTCCAAAGAGAGATGCTTATCATGAAAGCTGACTTTTTACAAGTTTAAACTGTGCTGTGTGATCCATAGAGCATGCCCTATTTTCTCAGAAGGACAAAGGCTAAAATTAAATGTCACATTTAAATCCTTGGCTGCTAATGTAATGCCAATTGCATCTTTTCCCATTTTCTCATTGTGATGAATTTTTGAATTTCATAGATCTCCATGAAAAACTGCCTCTTTCCAACATGAGGTGAGCTTAGAAAAACTATGCCATGGCCAGGACCTCATGGACTGAAAAGTTACTGTTCTTAAATGGACACGTAATAGAGGAGAAGCAATGTGGTTTTTCAGTTTACTGCTCTGACACTACCCTGGAACTCTGAGGAAGAATTGGTACCTTGTGAACCTCTATTTTCCATTTTTACTTTTGAAAACTCTGCCTTAGAGGATAAAGGAAAAGGGTAACATTCTGTTGGCCCAAGAGGTAGAAAAAGATAACAGGAAGAGTGTTTCCTCGAGCTAGTGTCTTTCACATCATCAGGTGATGACTAAGAGGTTTTGAAGGTGATGGCCTGAATATCATGAATGTCACCTGTTTGCTGCATCCTGGCTGTGTGATTTGGTCACCTTAACCTCTCTGTGCATTCACTTCAGCTCGTCCAGAGGAGTCCCTCTTAGCTTCTCTCTTTCAGGGCTCTGTGAAGACCCAATGGCTACACTGGATCAGTTACAGGAGTCCTTAGAACAACGTCTAACAAACCTCAGTGCTCAATAAATTAGCTTCTATCATTATTGCTATTACAGCTCTTATTACTGTGATCAACCATGAGTCCTTTCTGCCTCCACCTCCACAGTCTTGCAAATGGAGAAGGACATGAATTCCTAACAATTACAAATTGCTTATGATCTTTGAAAGCATTCTACACATTAAGGACACTTATTTTGGTTTCAAATTGGAGCAAATTTCTTTCCCAAGTGGCAGTGGCCATTGTATAGCATCCTTTTGGGAAAACAAAAGCAAAAAAACTAGCAGACATTGCCAGCCTCAGAGATCCAGGAAAGTAGAAAAGGACTTTAGGGTCCCATTTCCATGAAACTCCATGGGTGAGACAGGAATGGCTAGACAGTTCCCATTCTGTCCTCAGTACTCTTCCCCACCAGGGGTTGGGAAAACTGTAGGAGCAGGGAGCCAATGGAGCTGTACAGGCTAGCTCCCTGGAAGATTGATGGGTTTCTATTCAGGGTCCCAAAGCTCAGGCTGTCTCCCTCCCAGATGGGCTAGGTAGCCCCTGCCAGCTTCCAGGGGTTAAAAACAATGCCAGTCTGCATATCACTCAGGAGGAACCTTAGAGAGCAGTTAATATGGAAACCAGAGATCTATAGCCCCCCAGGAGGAATTCAGACTGGAAGCTCAGCTAAGCAGAGGAAGAGCCAGTGCCAGCTAAGCCCCGCTGGGAGTCCATGAAAAAGGCCACTTCATCCTCCTGCCTGTGATGCCAGGGGCTGCAGAGCACACAGCTCTAAGTACACAGCATCATCCTCAATAGAACTGGCAGGAATGTCAAAGGCTTTGTCAGATTTCCATAGGTCTTTTTAGGGTAATTGCCTAGCAAGAATTACATTCTTAGCTTGCTGAGGTGGCGGATGCTACATAAGTAGGAAGCATCGATTTACACAGTGGACATTTCTAAGTAAAAGTCATCATGCAGTGAAAATGGCTTTGTATGCACATAACAAGGAAACAAAAAGAGTCTTTTTTTTTCCTCCTTACCTTCAACGAGAATGATGACTAAATTTATCACAATAGTAATCATTAAATGCAAATTATTTAGATACATTCTAGATGGCACAGTGGTAAAGAATCACACAGGAGGTGTGGGTTTGATCCCTGGCTCAGGAAGATTCTCTGGGGTGTCAAATGGCAACCTGCTCCAGCATTCTCTCCTGGAGAATTCCAAGAATAGAGGAGCCTGGCAGGCTACTGCCCTTAGGGTTGCAGAGAGTCGAACACAATGGAGTGACTGAGCACACATGCAGGGAAACAATGTGTGTGTGTGTGTGTGTGTGTGTGTGTGTGCACGTGCGTGCGCATGATAAAACAGTGGTGTAAATATTTGGTGGCAGTAACAGTCCAGGACAAAACATCAGGATGTCTTTTAAAATAGTGGTGCCTATCTGCTCCCACTAAGTTTTTCCTTACTTTGGCATCCCTCACTGTATGAATCGGAGAAGATGTCCCTGTAAGGTCTCTAGAGACCCAAACAAGGGAATGGATCTGAGATGCTTAAAAACACTTGTTGTTGTCAAGTCACTAAGTCATGTCTGACTGCAGCCTGCCAAGCTCATCTTTTCTCTTCTATTTCCCAGAGTTTGCTCAAATTCATGTCCACTGAATCAGTGATACTATCTAACCATCTCATCTTCTGCCACCCTCTTCTCCGTTTGCTTTGGATCTTTCCCAGCAATAGGGTCTTTTCGAGTGAGTTGATACTTTGCATCATGTGGCTTAAGTATTGGAGCTTCAGCTTCAGCATCAATCCTTCCAATGAAAATTCAGGGTTGATTTTCTCTGGGATTGACCACTTTGATTTCCTTATAGTCCAGTCAGTTCAGTTGCTCAGCCATGTCCAATTCTTTGCAACCGCATGGACTGCAGCACACCAGACTTCTCTGTCTATCACCTGGTGCTTACTCAAACTCCTATCCATCTAGTCAGTGATGTCATCCAACCAACTCATCGTCTGTCAACCCCTTCTCCTTCTGCCTTCAATCTTTCCCGGCATCAGGGTCTTTTTTAATGAGTCAGTTATTCGCATCAACTGGGCAAAGTATTGGAGCTTCAGCTTCAGCATCAGTCCTTCCAATGAATATTCAGGACTTATTTCCTTTCCATACAGTTCAGTTGCTCAGTCAAGTCCAACTCTTTGTGACCCCATGGACTGCAGCAAGCCAGGCTTCTGTGTACATCACCAACTCCTGGAGATAACCAAACACATGTCCATCGAATCGGTGGTATTATCCAACCATCTCATCCTCTGTCATCTCCTTCTCCTCCAGAAGAGGATTTAATTTAGGATTTCCTTTAGGATTGACTGGGTTCATCTCCTTGCAGTCCAAGGGATTCTCGAGTGTCTTCTCCAACACTACAGTTCAAAAACATCCATTCTTTGGCACTCAGCTTTCTTTATAGTCCAACTCTCACGTCCATACATGACTACTGGAAAAGTATAGCTTTGACTAGACGGACCTTGTTGGCAAAGTAGTGTCTCTGCTTTTTAATATGCTTTCTAGGTTGGTCACAGTTTTCCCTTCCAAGGAGCAAGTGTCTTAATTTCATGGCTGCCGTCACCATCTGCAGTGATTTTGGAGCCCTAAAAAATAAAATCTGTCACTGCTTCCATTGTTTCCCCACTTATTTGCCATGAAGTGATGGGACCGGATGCCATGATCTTTGTTTTTGAGTGTGGAGCCTTAAACCTTCTTTTTCACTCTCTTCTTTCACTTACATCAAGAGGATCTTCAGTTCCTCTTCACTTTCTGCCATAAAAATGGTGTCACCTGCATATCTGAGGTTATTGATATTTCTCCCAGCAATCTTGATTCCAGTCTGTTCTTCATCAGCCTAGTATTTCACATGCTGTACTCTGCATGGAAGTTAAATAAGCAGGGTGACAATATACAGCCTTGTTGTACTCTTCCTTAATTTTGAATCAGTCCGTTTTTCCATGTCCCATTTTATTTTATTTATTTTATTTTTTTAACTGTCACTTTTTGACCTGCATACAGATTTCTCAGGAGGCGTGTAAGGTGGTCTGGTATTCCCAACCCCTCATGAATTTTCCACAGTTTGTTGTGATCCACACAGTCAAAGGCTTTGGTGTAGTCTATAAAGCAGAAGTAGATGTTTTTCTGGAATTCTATTGCTTTTTCTATAATCCAAAGACTGTTGGCAATTTGATCTCTGGTTTCTCTGCCTTTTCTAAATTCAGCATTAACATCTGGAAGTCCTCAGTTCATGCACTGTTGAAGCCTGACTTGGAGAATTCTGAGCATTAGTTTGCTAGCATGTGAAATGAGTGCAACTGTGCAGTAGTTTGAATATTCTTTGGCATTACCTTCCTTTGGGATTGGAATAAAAACTGACCTTTTCCATTTCTGTGGCCACTGCTGAGTTTTCCAAATTTGCTGGCATATTGAGTGCAGCAATCATCTCAAGGAATCATCTTTTAGGATTTGAAGTAACTCAACTGGAATTCCGTCAGCTCCACTAGCTCTGTTCATAGTGATGTTTCTTAATGACCACTTAACTTCGCATTTCAGGATGTCTGCGTCTGGATGAGTGATCACACTATCATGGTTGTCTTTGTCATTAAGATCTTTTTTGTATAGTTCTTCTGTGTCTTCTTGCCACGTCTTTTAAATATCTTCTGCTTCTGTTAGGTCCATACCATTTCTGTCCTTTATTTAGCCCATTTTTGCATGAAATATTCCCTTGGCATCTCTGATTTTCTTGAAGAGATCTCTAGTCTTCCCCATTGTATTGTTTTCCTCTATTTCTTTGCATTGATCACTGAGGAAGGTTTTCTTATCTCTCCTTGCTATTCTTTGGAACTCTGCATTCAGATGGGTATATCTTTCATTTTCTCCTTTGCCTTTCACTTCTCTTCTTTTCACAGCTATTTCTAAGGTCTCCTCAGACAACCATCTTGCTTTTTTGCATTCCTCTTTCTTGGGGATGGTCTTGATTACTGCCTCCTGTACAATGTCAAGAACCTCTGTCCATAGTTCTTCAGACACTCTATCAGATCTAATCCCTCGAATCTATTTCTCACTTCCTCTGTATAGTCGTAAGGGATTTGATTTAGGTCATACCTGAATGGTCTAGTGGTTTTCCCTACTTTCTTCAATTTAAGTCTGAATTTTGTAGTAAGGAGTTCATGATCTGAGCCAACATCAGCTCCTGGTCTTGATTTTGCTGACCGTATAGGGCTTCTCCATCTTCAGCTGCAAAGAATATAATCAACCTGACTTCAGTATTGACCATCTGGTGATGACCGTATGTAGACTTGTCTCTTATTTTGTTGGATGAGGGTGTTTGCTATGACTAGTGCATTCTCTTGGCAAACTCTGTTAGCCTTTGCCCTACTTCATTTTGTACTTCAAAGTCAAACTTGCCTGTTACTCTGGGTATCTCTTGACTTCCTACTTTTGCATTCCAGTTCCCTATGATGAAAAGGACAATTTTTTTGTTGTAACTTCTAGGTCTTGTAGGTCAACATAGAACTGTTCAAGTTAAGCTTCTTTGGCATTAACGGTTGGGGCCTAGGCTTGGATTACTGTGGTATTGAAGCCTTGACATGAACAGAGATCATTCTGTCATTTTTGAGATTGCTTCCAAGTACTTCATTTCGGACTCTTTTGTTGACTATGAAGGCCACTCCATTTCTTCTAAGGGATTCTTGCCCTTATTAGTAGATATAATGCTTATCTGAATTAAATTCACCCATTCCAGTCCATTTTAGTTCACTGATTCGTAAAATGTCGATGTTCACTCTTGCCACCTCCTGATTGACCACTTCCAATTTACCCTGTAGTCCAAAGGACTCTCAAAAGTCTTCTCCAGCACCACTATTTGAAAGCATTGATTCTTTGGCACTCAGCTTTCTTTATGATATTAAAAGTATATTAACCCCTTAAATATGCCATTTTCTATGATTATCCTGGACAGCAATTTGCTTTATGCTTAATACTTACGTTTGAAACCAATGAAGAAGCAGATGACCTGTTTCCCAACTGTTTGGCATCTCCACCCATGAGATCTATATTATGGTCTTTAGCATTACAAGTGATCACACTAACATCATGAAATGGCTTATTTCTTTACCGTGCACAATGGATTCAACACATCCATAAGTTCATTTTGTTATTCCTGTAGAATTTTTATACATTCTCTGAATTTTCAACATTTTATCCCTTGGCAAATTCACCCCAGGTCCCCTCCTCTCTTTACACCTTGGCTTGATATCTGCATATTTATTTTTGTTTATTCAGGTGATGGATGCTAACTTTCAAAAGGCTTGGTAAAAAAGTTTTTCCAGAATTAAAATCTTTGCTCATCACAAGGAGATCTGAGGCAACACCCAACCAAATTCCCCTAAATGCTAATACCTTTCCTAGGGTGATTGTATTAAACTTGAGCCTTTACATTTAGAATTTCACCAAACTCTGAAGTTTGTGCCTTGCCGTCTAACTTGCTCCATAGAGAACAGATCAACTCTTCTTTCTGTATCCTGTTGGGTTTTGTCACTACTTCTGTTAGTGTGGATCTATTTCTCCAGTAAACTCCTGCTACTGAGACTATGTGTGCTAGTCACTCAGAATAGATCAGAGAATGGATGCTTAACTGCTTTCACTGAAGGGACAGACACTAGTTTATTTCACTTAATATCATTAGGACAATATCCGGCACACAAAGAAGACTGATGAATATTTGCTGAATGAATTAATGACTGAATACGTGATTGCTAACTCCATTTTTCTGATTATTCCTACGGTCACTTGAGTCTGTGGAGATGCAGATGCCAAGACGAAATTACATATGCAAGGGATTTCTTGGGGAAATTGTGAATGATAAAGTGAGACATCAGGGTAGATGGGGAAAGCGTCAGACCACAGTGATGCTCATATACCTGTGAAAGGAAAGGTGGGGGAAAGATTGGGTAGGAAGAACCTCAAGACCCAAGTCAGTGGTCTGAGAAAGTCCTCTAGACTGATGGGCGTTCCTGAGCTGATGGTACCCATGAGAATGTCCCACATCAGGGGAAAAGGCCCAGAACCATTGTTACTACCAGATTCAGGCATTGGGTGGGATCAGCCTGAGGCAAGGTGGTCTCAGCATTCATGGTGGCTGCAGCCGGTGGCTCATCAGTCAAGATCACTCCTTGTAGATGCTGCTCCAGGTCAAAGATCTGAGCAGAAGAGTTCCATGGCCACCAAAGTACATCCCTGTGCCACGCAGATCCACTACTCCATAGAGGGTCAGCCCCTGTTTCCTCACATGGTTCCTGGTCTACTTGTCCTAGCTCTGGTGCTCTATGAAGCAAGCATCAAGATAGCTCCAGGGGAGTCATTGGTAGAAAGACCTGAGAAGAGTAAAGTTGAGAAAGCAGAAGTGGGCAGGGAGACCTTTCAGACCTGACAGCTACAAAGAGAAAGGGAGAAGGGAGGAGATGGTGTAGGAGGAATCTCAGACTGTAGCATCAATCTGTGAAAGCCTCACCCAGGCTAATGGGGACTCTTGCAGCTTTAATGTCCCCAGTGTCCAGTCACTGACTGTGAGCCATCCTGGGGAAGCTCAGCCTCAGCACCTCCCTGGGGGTGGAGCAGAGAGGCACATGCTGGAGCTGTCAATCAACTGTTTCCCCCCTAAAGCAAATGACATGGGAAGCATATTTTCATGGATGTCTCACATGTTCCTGAGATGGCCATTCTATCTTAAACACTACACTTCTAAAGTGTGGTGGGAAGATTCTCACTCCAGGGTTGCATAGAATACAACACATCTATGATCAGATACTAAGCTGCTATTTTCCTTTTATGACAGCTCTGGTCCTACTGATGCATCTCTAGATTATTAGCATCCTACACACTCCAGGGCAATACCTGCCCCAAATAATCTTACCCTTCACAGAGCCTCTGGTTATACAAGCAGACTGTGTTTACTGCCTTCATGCATGGAAAGACAGAGTACTGGAGGAGGAGGGGAAGGCAAATACAAAGCCATTACATGTATTATGTAGAGGCTGAAGCCAAGTTTGACTTGGACTATTGGTATTGAAGTGGTGAGAGTTCATCTCAAGACTTGTTAAATAAGAAAGAATTTTTGTTCTCTTCTCGGTGTTCTTGCCTGGAGAATCCCAGGGACAGGGGAGCCTGGTGGGCCACCCTCTATAGGATTGCACAAAGTCGGACATGACTGAAGTGACTAAGCAGCAGCAGCAGCTATAGATAGATTATTATAAAATGACTGAGAAGATTCAGGGAAAGAAAAGCAACATTTATTAAATACCTGCCACACGCTAGACATGAGTTTGGATGGTTCTGCAAGCATTTTTTTTTTTTTTAAGATTTCATTTGATTTTTGCCTGTACTCTATGGCATATGAGATCTCAGTGCCCCCACCAGGGATTGAACTCACTTCCCAGGATTGGAAGTGTAGAGTCTTAGCCACTAGACTGCCAGGGAAGTCCCCTCTAGAAGTATTTTTATCTTTAAATCTCACAACAATCCTAAGAGGTAAGTGCTAGCATCATTTAAAAAGTAAGGAAATTTAAATTTAGAAATGAAATGACCTGAATTCCCTTTGCATGCAAATCATAATATACAATGGGCTAAACAGCTTAATTTTCCACTGGTGTTTATATATATATATATGATTTTAAGCAATTATAAATGCAGTTAATTATAATCATAAAATGTTAGAGCTTGTAAACTTCAGAGATCACACTATAGATCAGGGTTTGGGAAACTTATTCTGCAAAGGAGCAGATTGGAAATATTTTAGGCTTTGCAGAACAAACAGTTTCTGTCACAGCTACTCAGTCATGCAGTTATAGAACAAAACCAGCTATAGACAATATGTAAATGCACCAACATGGCTATGTTCCAATAAAACTCATTACAAAGCTATGCAGTGTGCTATATTTGGTCACTGGGCCATAATTTGCTGACCTGAGCTTAGATAAAAAAAATATATATATATATAGCTCAGTGAGTTGATGTTACTTGCCCATGGTCACATCAAACTGACAAGCAGAGCTGATACAAAAATAAAGGTCCTTTCTCCCCATGTACAACGAATCCACTGCGTCAAGCTTCTTTTCTAGGATATTTACCAATTTTGAGATAAGAAACCATGATACCTACTAAAGAGGGGAGAGAAAACAGTGACAGGCAGGCTATGGAGGGCCTGGAATGCTATAGCCTGTAGGCACTTGGGAGGTCCATTAAGTTAAAGGAAAGTTGCATCAGGGATGCTAGAGAACAGCTGTCAGAGAATACATTTAAAAGTGACTGCAGTGGTCCTTCGGAGAAGGCAATGGCAAGCCACTCCAGTACTCTTGCCTAGAAAATCCCATGGATGGAGGCGCCTGGTAGGCTGCAGTCCATGGGGTCGCTAAGGGTCGGACACGACTGAGCGACTTCACTTTTTCACTTTCACACATTGGAGAAGGAAATGGCAACCCACTCCAGTGTTCTTGCCTGGAGAATCCCAGGGACGGGGGAGCCTGGTGGGCTTCCGTCTGTGGGGTCACACAGAGTCGGACACGACTTAAGTGACTTAGCAGCAGCAGCAGCAGTGGTCCTTATGGTGACCCTGAATAGTGGGAGATTTAAAAAGGGCTGCTATGGGGGCATCCATGCAAATTACAGACAGCACGGCAGAGGACTTGAGATCTGCTGACTCTTTGGGGGCAGAGACACGGTGTATTTGGGGTGCTGAGAGGATGGAAGCACAATGCACCTGGTAGCGTCATGGCTGTGTGTCTCCATGACTGATATAAGGATGGCTCTGTAAACAAAACAGGAAATTAAAAGTTACTGAGCTGGAGGGAAGATGCATTGTGTATACTGTACAACTGGTGCATCTTAGGCAATCATAGAGATCTTCCTTTAAATTCTCAAGAAACTGCAATTAATGCAGGGGGGAGTCACGGAAAAAAGTTAATATCCCCAAGTGCACTGAGATTTGAGAGCTTACATAGGATCTTAATAAGAGAAGGGGTAGTAGGCCAACGATTAAGTGAAACTACTCAGTTGTGTCCGACTCTTTGCAACCCCATGGATTGTAGCCCACCAGGCTCCTCTCTCCATGGAATTCTCTAGACAAGAATACTGGAGTGGATAGCCATTTCCTTCTCCAGGGGATCTTCCCAACCCAGGGATTGTACCTGGGCCTCTGCATTGCAGGCAGATTCTCTACCGTCTGAGCCACAAGAGAAGACAACAATAGGAGAGCAAATATCTTTTAGGGAAGACACGTTGGCCTCAGGAGAACAGATGAGAGGTGTGATTGTTTGTGACAAAGTCTGTCTGACTGTAGTGAGGAGAGGGTGATGTTAGAGATGTGGCTGGGGAATCAGGGAGTGGATGGACCCAGTGACCCAGAGGCACACCACGGACCAGCTGGGAGAGGGCAGGAGAAGCAAAAGAAGACATCTAACTTCCATCCCGAGTTAGATGGAAAACCAGATGAAGCAGCAGAGAGGAAGCTGGAGGCAGGTCTGCTTGCAGCTCTGTGCCCCTGCGTGGAGAGCTAGTTCCCCACCACACCCCATCCCCCAGAGAAGTCCCCCTGGTCTTCATGGAAGCATCACTTCCTCACCAGGAGACCCACCTTCTGCTGCTCCGCCTCTTCTGAGCTTAGGAGAGTGGAAGGCACATTTCTCTGCATCTGAAGGAGTTTTAAGACAGGCCACCCCGAAATATGCCTCTTTATATATTGATTATTTTCAACTGACACAATTTGTAAAACAGTGAATTCAAGGAGAAGCGTTCTCTGAACTTCTCTTAGCTGCTTAAAGACAGATGCTCCAAAAGGAGTTAAATTGTCATAAATTCTCTCCTGGGGAGTTTCATCAACCAGAGAAGATGGACTCATTCAGGAAATGAGGCTAGAATTTGAGACCGCAGCCAGACAAACTTGGTCACAGACTATCTCACCTCCCATCTATTCTTGTAAGGCCTCGTACATCATTCCCAGTAATTATTTACTCTCCTTTAAGTGGACTAAAGGGCTTCCCTGGTGGTGCTAGTGGTCAAGAGCCTGTCTGCCAGTGCAGGAGACACAAGAAACATGGGTTTGATCCCTGGGTCGATCCCTTGGAGAAGGAAATGGGAACCCACTCAAGTAGTCTTGCCTGGGAAATCACATGGACAGAGGAGCCTAGCAAGCTACAGTCCACGGGGTTGCAGAGAGTCAGACAAGACTTACTGACTAAACAACAAGCGAACTGCAACTCATTCTCTTATTGTTTACAAGCTCTCAAACCTCACTGCAGTTGGGGGTATTCAGTTTTTTTTCTGTGATGCCCCCATGCATGTATTAAACATTAATAAACATGAGTGTCTCTTCTGGTAATGTCTGTCATCAGTTTATTGCATACTCCCAGTGACCAAGCCAAGCAGGGTGAAAGGAAAGCCTTGCCTCTCCTGCACAGCTGTCCAAGTCCCCAGATACCTTATACTTGAGCTCTACTCTTCTCCTCCAGACCCACACCTGCATGGGGGAGAGGGTTCTGAGACATTCACAACTATGAGGGTCTGTGATTTTCAACCATACTCTCTGGGGTTTGGGATAATAACAAACTATCTCCTGTGAGTCTTCAGATGGAAATCAATTCAGACACTGCATTGCAGGACTGCAATATAAATGCCTGTTTCTTTGTCAAGTCCAGAGAGGAAGGAAGGTTAGCCCAGTGAGAATAGCATCAAGCTCCAAGCCAGGCTTCAACAGTGAACCGTGAAATTCCAGATGTTCAAGCTGGATTTAGAAAATGCAGATGTACCAGAGATCAAATTGCAAACATCCTTTGGATCCTTGAAAAAGCAAGAGAGTTCCAGAAAAACATCTACTTCTGTTTTATTGACTATGCCAAAGCCTTTGACAATGTGGATCACAATAAACTGTGGAACATTCTGAAAGAGATGGGAATACCAGACCACCTGACCTGCCTCCTGAGAAACCTGTGTGCAGGTCAGGAAGCAACAGTTAGAACTGGACATGGAACAACAGAAGGGTTCCAAATCAGGAAACAAATATGTCAAGGCTGTATATTGTCACCCTGCTTATTTAACTTACATGCAGAGTCCATCATGATAAAGGCCACGCTGGATGAAGCACAAGCTGGAATCAAGATGGCCAGGAGAAATATAAAAAACCTCAGATATGCAGATGACACCATCCTTATGGCAGAAAGTGAAGTAGAACTAAGGAATCTCTTGGTGAAAGTGAAAAAGAAGAGTGAAAAAGTTGGCTTAAAGCTCAACATCCAGAAAACTAAGATCATGGCATCCGGTCCCATCACTTCATGGCAAATAGATGGGGAAATTGTCACAATAGTGTCAGACTTTATTTTTTTGGGCTCTAAAATCACTACAGATGGTGATTGTAGCCATGAAATTAAAAGACGCTTACTCCTTGGAAGAAGTTATGACCAACCTAGACAGCATATTGAAAAGCAGAGTCATTACTTTGCCAACAAAGGTCCATCTATTCAAAACTATGGTTTTTCCAGTAGTCATGTATGGATGTGAGAGTTGGACTATAAAGAAAGCTGAGCACTGAAGAACTGACGCTTTTGAACTGTGGTGTGAAGAAGACTCTTGAGAGTCCCTTGAACTGTAAGGAGATCCAACCAGTCCATCCTAAAGGAAATCAGTCCTGAACATTCATTGGAAGGACGGATATTGAAGCTGAAACTCCAAATACTTTGGCCACCTGATGCAAAGAACTGACTCATTGGAAAAAACCCTGATGATGGGCAAGACTGAAGACAGGAGGAGAAGGGGATGACAGAGGATGAAATGGTTGGATGACATCACCAACTTGATGGACATGAGTTTGAGCAAGCTCTAGGAGTTGGTGATGGACAGGGAAGCCTGGTGTGCTGCAGTCCATGGGGTTACAAAGTGTCAGACATGACTGAGCGAGTGAACTGAACATCCAGTTCTCACAGTATCCCTGATGCCTAGCATAGTACACAGGTCCTGGGATATAAGAGATGCAGAATAAATCATTGTTAAATAAATGAACATATAAATGAATAGTTATCAATGGCAAGATGAGTATTCTAACAGAGACATCAATTACAATGAAAGCAGAAAAGAGGCAGGAATTCAGGGAAAAGTTAGGAAAGAACTACTGAAATCAAGTAACTTTTGAGCTTACTCTTGAAGAACAGATATGTGTTAATGGGGTGAGAATAACATTGTAGTGTTTCTTTATAATTTTTTTAAATCAGTGTTTACATCCTGGAACTAGAAAGTGAGGTAAATAAAAGTACAGGGTGATGAACATTGACTCAGGATGGGCGTTTGCAGGCATGTAATCTCTTTTAACCCTCATAAATAGCCCTATCAAGTGAGTTTTATACTCATTTCAATTTTCACAATAGGGAAAATTAAGCAGACAGAAAATAAAGCTGCTTTCCAAGACTGTTCCATTAACAAAGATCAGAGTTAACATCCAAAGCTCCATGGGTCTGACTCAAGAGGGAAGATAGTTAAGTGATTGCACCAAGGGTTAGTGTTGGGACCTAAGCGGAGATGACAGGAGACAGAAAATCATCATCACCCCATAGAAGATCTCAAATGCTCTCTTCCTTGAGCATTTCTTCTGATACACTTGCAAAATGGGAGATTCTGTCCAGAATCGTTGCACTAAACAAGTCCGACACTTTACAAAGGCTTTTTCAAGACCGGAGTCATTTGCATCATGCGTCAGCTAGTTGCTCGGTCTTCAAGTCCCAGGAAACTACCAGAATTTCCATAGCAACGGTCAGCAGCTGGTTTGAGCAAAGTGTATGGTGCCTTGGCCACAATTTTCCCTAAACGATCAGTGGCTGGAGGCAGATTAGAGAATGGCATGCTGGTCTTCCAAACACAGCCAGCCCACCTGCTTCTCTGATAAGCAGTGACCAGACAGCAAGACCTTGATCTGCTTTTAAAAATGTTTTGGCCTAAATAGGCATGACTGAGGGCATTTGCCTTCAAAAAATGGGAAAGGAATGATCATGTTTACCTCCCCTTCAAACCACAGTGACTGGAGAAACTATGATTTTCTTTTTTTTTTTTTTTCCATCCATGTAAATCCTCAAGTTTCATGACGAATGCAGGAAGAGATTGAAAAGCCAGTCTTATCTTGCGGGGAGGCTCTCACGGGTCCCTTTCTGGGGTTCTGAACCTCCATGCTTTGATCTCGGCCTCCTGTCTCATCTGCTCACATCCTATACTTTCCCCCTTCATTTCTGTTGGTAGATTGATGCTAACAGGACGCCTGTAAAAAGCAAGCATCCCACGACTCTTTGTCCTGGCTCTCATTCCTGCTCTGGCACCTGGACATCCTGTGAACTTGGGAACAGAGTGAAATACCCCCACTGTTGTACAACACAGGGAAAGGACTGTGGGGTCTTGGGCCCGGGGTGTTAAAGGGCCACATTTGTCCTAAAATAGCCCCTTGAATCCCATGAAAGTAGTGAATCACAATCCTTTTTTTTTTAATTGAAGTATAATTGACATAACATGATATTAGCTAGGATGTTCAGTTTAATGATTCTATATTTCTATATATTGCAAAATCATCACCACAATAATTCCAGATAATGTCCATCACCATACATAGCTACAAATCATTTTCCCCTTTATTTTTTTAAATTTTATTTTTTATTGAACTATAGCTGATTTACAATATTGTGTTAGTTTCAAGTGTACAGCAAAGTGATTAAGTTATACATATATCTATTCTTTTCCAATTATTTTCCCATTCAGTTCAGTTCAGTTCAGTTCAGTCGCTCAGTTGTATCCGACTCTCCGCAACCCCATGAATCACAACACGCCAGGCCTCCCTGTCCATCACCAACTCTCGGAGTTTACTCAAACTCATGTCCACAGAGTCGGTGATGCCATCCAGCCATCTCATTCTCTGTCGTCCCCTTCTCCTCCCGCCCCCAACCTTTCCCAGCATCAGAGTCTTTTCCAGTGAGTCAATTCCCATTTGGTTCTCACAAAATATTCAGCAGAGTTCCCTGTGCTATACAGTAGGTACTTGCTGGTTATCTATATTAAATATAATAATGCGTACACATCAATCCCAAATTCCCAATTTTTCTGATGAAGAAAACTTTCAAGATCTACTCTCCTATCTATTGTGCATCCATGTATACAGTTCAGTTCAGTTCAGTTGCTTAGTCGTGTCCGACTCTTTGTGACCCATGGACTGCAGCGCACCAGCCTTCCCTGTCCATCACCAACTCCTGGAGCTTGCTCAAACTCATGTCCATCAAGTTGGTGCTGCCATCCAACCATCTCATCCTCTGCCGTCCCCTTCTCCTCCTGCCTTCAGTCTTTCGCAGCATCAGAGTCTTTCATAAGAAGTCAATTCTTCACATCAGGTGGCCAAAGTATTAGCTTCAGCTTCAGCATGTATACAAGGAAGTATTAACTACAGTCACTCTGCTGCACATCCCCTAGGACTTCATTTTATAGCTGAAAATGTGTGCTTCTCCTCCCCTTAAACCCTGTAGCCCACTCTGCACCTCATCCTCATCTTACACTATCACCAATCTGTTCTCTATATCCACACTCGGCTTTCCTTCCTTCCTTCCAGATTCTATGTATTAGTGAGATCACATGGTACTTATCACATTCACCTGACTTATTTCGTTCAGCATGTTTACAAGGCCCATCTATGTTGTCACAAATGGCAAAGTTACATTCTTTTTCATGCCTGAATAACATCATGTATACACCTCACATTCTACTTATCTAATCATCCGTTGATGGACATTTAGAATGTTAGCATGTTTGTTTTTTTAAATATTCATCTGCTTAACTTGACCCTAAATCTGACCTTCCCCTCATTTTTTTCCTATCTAATTTCCATCCAGTCTAGCAGTGCACGTTCCCAAGGGTGCCTTGCCACACATGAACAGTGTACCTACAAATGCTAGACTCCTGATTATGTTTATTGTCTCAGTATCAGTGTCCTATGAAAGTCTTTGCTTGGTGGTGTCTCTGATCTCTAGAACGCAGTAGTCTCACACTTCATGAGTGCCTAAGAAACACCGACGGAATGAATGTCTCCTTCTCTCCCTACTGTACAGGAAAGATTGTCTGAGACTATGAAATATATGCCTGACATAGATGGAAAAATCATGTCTACTCCCAGCAGGGTGGAGAAGTGACCTGTGTTTCCCTTGAACTGATCGTCTTGGCAGCGTTAAACGCAACCTTAAATTATCTGGATTTCTAGCAATCACAAAACTTTACCAGCTGCAACACCTAGCCTCTGCATTTCTAAATGTTTTCCATTCTATTACACCAGTAAACACATTCCCAAGTCCTCATATTCATCTAAACTGGGTCAGTCACCCATTCCTTTTTCTACATTTTCTAGGCTCATAGTTTTCTACCTTGAGAACTCCAAAAATTTTAAGGAGTGAAAAGGGTGCAGTGAGAAAACGAAACTAAACAGAAGCAACTTTTGTCTGTCAGTATCAGGTACACAGGGACCTGAGTCCCAGCTCTGTCATCTCCTGGGTCTGTGACCTTGGAAAAGTTACTCCAATACATAGCGATGCTTTTCCTTTGTACGAAAATGATCATGCTAATCTCCATGAAATAATGTATGTTAAGTACATAACCTCATATTCAGAAGTGTGTTTGATATATTTTTTGGCCTCCATTCTGATCTTTAAAAGACTGGACAGAAATCCACCTACTGAAGGTATATTAATGCTTGCATGCATTCACTCAGTAGTTATTTCTGAGTGCCTGTGATATTATATGGGGTCGCAAAGAGTTGGACACGACTGAGCGATTTCACTTTCACTTTTCATGATATTATAGGTGTCTTCCTGGTTAGGAACAGGGAGATCGTGAAGCACCAATGGAGCCAGCCCCTGCCCTCCTAGACACCAAAGATAATGATCAATCAAGCATCAACTAAATGGAAACCAAGTGCCTTATGTGTCAGCACAGGGGGAGAGGACAGACCTTCAGACTCCCTTCCCACTGGCGTCTTTCCTTCAAGGGTCTCTTAATGAGAAGTGATGGATTCCAGGCCAAATGAGTAGCACTCAGTGTGAGTCAAAGATGCTTCATCTAAAACCCTGCAGTGTGTTAGGATCAAGGAACTTGCCCAAGAGACTTTCCTGTCCATAGCCAGCCCAGAACCTGCTTCCTCAGAGGAGGGATGGACAAGAGCCAGGTAGTCAATTCCTTGACCATTGACTAATATAAATATTATCCTGTCGCTGCCATGAAAATAAAGGTCTCTACTTAATCAACTTCCTTCAAGATAATCACTTAGACTGAGGCCTGGTATATGCACGAGTCCACAAAGACGGAGCGGTATGGTCAGCTTTAGTGAAGAGGCTGGCAAGGAATTTTGTCTGCTAGGAAATAAGCTCCATGTGTTTCCAGAACAGTCCTGATTTCTTTGTGCACAATCTCTGGGGGAACTCTGAGGTCATCTATTTCAGCTACTCATCCAAGGGACACTTTTCAGACATCTATTCCCTGCAAAGGGGAGCAAATGTGGATGAGACTAAGAAATCCTGTGAAATACACCCACCCACATGTTTGATGTCATTTTTTGAATTACTTGTCTGTCTTCTAATGGAATACCACCCTCCTCAACCTTTGATTACTTTTCTCGCACATTCAGAGATCCTTAACTACCAGACAATGTGTTTTGAATGAAACAGTAATCCCTAAGGCCCTGGAAATGGAAGCTGGTTTATAAATCCAAGTGAAGTGATAATTAATGTTTGCATACAGACAATGGAGACCTAAAAAGAAGAGAGAGTGAGCTAACAGTTGCCACATCTCAGTGGAAAGCAGCATATGTTACAAAACAAGTGTGGGTTTTGAGGTCAGACATACTGGAGTTGATTTTGCCTTCTGTGGTGTCAACCTGGTCAGCTATTTATATACTCTAAACCTTGGGTGCTAGTTTAGAAGAGAATGACGCAGCTCTACCTGCAACTCCATCTATAAGGTTTTGGGGAGATCCCATCGAAGTAAAGGAAGCACATATACAGAGTAGCTGCTTCCAATGAGCTGTCTTTTTTCTCTTCCCTCTATAGTTTTATCTCTTTTTAAAAAAGTATTTTATTGTAGCATAGTTGATTTACAATGTCGTGTTAATTTCTGCTTTACAGCAATGTGATTCATGTACCCATGGATATATACATTCATTTTCATATCCATTTCCGTTATAGCTCATCACTCACAGACATAGACAACAGACACATTTTGTTTCCTTGACTCTGAGGCTGTGCTTATACAAGTTTTTCCATTCCCTCATAAAACCAGCACTTTTGAAGAAAAGGGTGCTCCTCTAGGCACAAGCTATTTTACTTTGTGCACAAAAGACCCCAGGACGCGGCCCCTGCAGAGTAAATCATACCTCTGAGTTTGAGAATGGCTTTATGTGACAGGTGGGGATAATGTGCCTTTTAGAAATCTGCTGGCTACGAGGTGGGAAATGGCCAGCTTCATGGCTCCAGCTCCCAGGCTCCCGTCAGTATTTCCCCCTTCCTCAGCATCTGCAATTAGCAATGGGTAGCCTTTAAAAGCAGCTTGCCACGCTGAGCTTTTTACCTGTCTCTCATGGGAGACCTAAAGGCACCTCGATTCTAGTAAACCTGGAATTATTCCATTTTATCAGGTTGTAGGCTGACAGCCAGGATGAGAAATCATGAAAACCCAACCACCATGTTATCCGTTATCTTTGGGACCAACTTGAAGTGTCTGACAGATGCCTCAGCCACAGCTTGCTAACACAAATATCCAGTTGACTTTGGTTTTAGTTTGTGTGTGTGTGTATGTGTGTGAGTTTCTTGTTTTATGTTAGTATTCAGTTTTCTCATTGTATCTGTCGTTATGAAAATGTCTGTCTTTGATGGGTATGTTGCGCTCATATTAGCATTTTATTATGCCCTCCCTAACTTAATTCCACGTTGCTCAAGTCTAGTACCTGAAATTAAGCTGTACATTTTGAATTTAAAGTAGATATTTGGGATATATTTGTATGATTTCAACGCATCCCTAATATTTCAACATCAGCAATGTTATAGTATGTGAACAAACCTTTATCTAGACCCAATATGATTATACATGATTATCCACACGAACAATGATCCATAAATATGTGTGTGTGTGTGGTGGTGTTTAGTTGCTAAGTCTAGTCTGACTTTTACCACCCCATGGATTGTGGCCCACCAGGCTCCTCTGCCCATGGGACTTCCCAGGCAAGAATCCTAGAGTAGGTTGTCATTTCCTTCTCCAGGGGATCTTCCTGACGCAGAGATCAAACCTGAATTGGCAGGTGGATTCTTTACCATTGAGCCATCAGGAAAGCACATAGGTATGTATGTAAACAGGTTGATACTGTTTATTAAGTGTATTAGGGCCTCAGTTTAATAAACTCCATCTCCCTACAAACTGCCTTCTGATCACTAGCATCTGTATATCATCAAATGCCAAATTAGGAAGGAGAGCCTCAGAAATAGTTACTGCAATTCTCAAACAGCATCATCGTTGGGAACAGCAGCTCTGGTTCTAGACTGACTGTGTTTACGTTGTCTGCCAACCCTAACTGGCCGTGGGAAAGAATCCTTTAACCAGAAATTAAATACGTCCCTTCCTGAGTTAGAAATGAACAGGTGGTCTCTGACTGAAGAGAACAAGTCCGATGGTGGACACAGACAAAGAAATAAACTGTTTCTATAAAGTGTGATAAGTGGTATTAGAACATATGGAAATGGATGTTGCATTCAGGGCTGCAGTGGGTCATTCAGCGGCTCGAGTTAGTGCGAGATGAAAGAGTCATGGCAGAGGCAGCCCCTACGTAGCCACGCGACGTGTGTCAGAAGGGGGTCAGGGAAGGGCATAGCGAGTCTCCTCACCATTCACGCACGCATATACACGTGCAACAAATATCCATGAGCTTTACCATTATCCTCCTAGTCCAAACCACCCGCATCTTTTATCTGGATTATTGCAGTCTCTCTTCATGCAAACCTATGTATATACATAGCTGTGTATTGCAACACAGTCATGTTTGCTTATCACCTGTAACTACTTTCATACAAGTCAGAATAAGCAGTTGTGACGGAGACTGTGGTCATCTCGCTGCTTCACACTCCTGCTCAATCCAGTTAGTTGCAGTGACACAGTTACACCTCAACAGAGTTTTGAGTTCCGTATATATAGTACTCTTTCATTAATTCACCCTGCATATCCATCTTGTCAAAACAAGAAAAGAAGAGAAAAGTGGACTTCAAATGCTGCACTTCTTATTGCACAGTGGAGTGCAAATTATTTTATTATCATATTAGATGTCAAAATACTGCATTTATTATTTAATGACATGATAGCTGTGCTAAATAATAATATGATCTTCATCAGCATTATCTGGCTGAGCACTCACCATATTCTTAATTCACAGAAAGGCAACCATCAGAAAAAATTAGACCATTTGAAATTGAGTATCTCATCACAGCAAAACTTCTTCACAAAAGAAATGAAAATGAAGTTTCAAAAAAAGTAAAATTTTGAGTGCATATTTCCTGGCCAATAATAAGAAATCTGTAATATCCTGAATTTGCAGTAGTTCATTGGCTTTAAGTTTCACTATAATTATTTCAGCTCTTGGACAAGATCTAAATCTTTCCTCCACTATTATTATATAACATTGAATGAATTTGGAAATTGAATTTTGCAATAGCCTTGAAAATGTTGGGAAATGAATTCAACTTGAAATTACTAGGTGAAACAGTGAGTTGCAAATATTAGACTATGGTCAGTTTATTTCAGTGACAACTAATGTTTGCATCACAAGTAATAATTGAATCACTTTGCTGTATACCTGAAACTAACAAATAGTGTAAATTATACTCCAATATAAAATAAAGGTTTTTTTAAAAAATAGGTAATGTCAACCTGCTTTATAATTTCCAATGCTGTCAGAAATTAAAACAAGATATCTGAAAGTTGCTCAGTCGTGTCTGACTTTTTGTCACCCCATGGATATACAGTCCATGGTATTCTCCAGGGCAGAATACTGGAGTGGGTAGCCTTTCCCTTCTCCAGGGTATCTTCCCAACCCAGGGATCGAACCCAGGTCGCCCACATTGCAGGTGGATTCTTCACCAGGTGAGCCACTAGGGAAGTCCAAGAATACTGGAGAGGGTAGATTATCCCTTCTGCAGCAGACCTTCCTGAGCCAGGAATTGAACCGTGGCCTCTGTCATTACAGATATATTCTTTACCAGCTATTCCCACATAAATTTGTAGCAGAGATTTCCTGAGCTCTAGTTATAATTGAAGGACTATTTCTCAGCATTCAGTGCAAATGTGAAGGAAATTTATGCGTTTAAAATCCTAATTAAATGTGCAATTGAGAAGCATCTACCTAACCTTCAACTGAAACTGATTAATCTGTAATTTAGTGATACTTTAAAGGACAAATGTAGAAAAGAAGTTAATAAAATCCTATAAGTACTTTTCAAATGGTGAATATGCTCAATCATATACTGGTAGATTGATCCCACTATCTGGCAGTATCTAACTGTAAAAAAGAAGATGCTTAAAATGTGAAGTAGTTAAAATCTTATTACACATTAACATTAACAGATGAATATTTAAAACTGATTCTATGAAAGGGAACACAAAACTTGAATGCCAAACTAAGTAAAGTGTTATTTTAAGCTCCATTATTCTCATCATTAGACCTGTAATACCAAAAGTATGTACTCAATTATTACTGCATTTTGGAGTTCAACAAGATAAAATTTTGGTAGTTTGTTTTTCCTTTTGTTATATGGGAATGGACAGGGGATGCCTGGTGTGCTGTGATTCATGGGGTCACAAAGAGTCGGGCACGATTGAGCAACTGAACCGAACTGAACTGAATAATATTCTCAACTGAAAAATTTTGACACATTAACCATAAATGCCCACAAAGTCTAAAGTTTATTACTACCTAATATTGTTAAATTTTAAATTTCTTGGTTGTGATAATAGCATTGACGTATACAAAATAAGCACTTCATTCTTCTAAACTAAATGTTAAAATATTTAGGAGTAAAGTATCATGATGCCTGTAATTTAATTTTGATTGACTCAGCAAAGAAAAACTAAGGTGAGTATGACGAAAATGTAAGTATGACTAGTTTGTGAATCCATATGAGTGGTATACACAGGTTCCAGTCTTTCAATCTCTGCAATTTTGAAATTTTCAAAACAAAATCTGGGAAGAAAAAAGGCCTTCTCTATGACACCATCTAAAGTAACTCCCAGAGAGTGATTAAATGATTTTCCCAATTTATTTTCATGTTACTTATTACAACACTAGCTTTTAAAAATTTCTTATTGATGTTCAGTTCAGTTCAGTTCAGTCGCTCAGTCGTGTCCGACTCTCCGCAACCCCATGAATCACAGCACGCCAGGCCTCCCTGTCCATCACCAACTCCCGGAGTACACTCAACTCATGTCCACAGAATCGGTGACGCCATCCAGCCATCTCATTCTCGGTCGTCCCCTTCTCCTCCCGCCCCCAACCTTTCCCAGCATTAGAGTCTTTTCCAGTGAGTCAACTCGTCGCATGAGGTGGCCAAAGTATTGCAGTTTAAGCTTTAGCATCAGTCCCTCCAATGAACATCCAGGATTGATCTCCTTTAGAATGGACTGGTTGGATCTCCTTGCAGTATAAGGGACTCTCAAGAGTCTTCTCCAACACCACAGTTCAAAAGCATCGATTCTTCAGCGATCAGCCTTCTTCACAGTCCAACTCTCACATCCATACATGACCATGGGAAAAACCATTGCCTTGACTAGACGGACCTTGGTTGGCATAGTAATGTCTCTGCTTTTTAATATACTATCAAGGTTGGTCATAACTTTTCTTCCAAGGAGCATGCCTTTGAGATCACATACAGCTGACTACACCAAAGCCTTTGACTGTGTGGATCACAACAAACTGTGGAAAATTCTTAAAGAGATGGGAATACCAGACCACTTGACCTGCCTCTTGAGAAACCTGTATGCAGGTCAAGAAGCAACAGTTAGAATTGGACATTGAACAACGGACTTGTTCCAAACAGGAAAAGGAGTATGTCAAGGCTGTATATTGTCACCCTGCTTATTTAACTTATATGCAGAGTACATCATGCAAAATGCCAGGCTGGATGAAGCACAAGCTGGAATCAAGATTGCCGGGAGAAATATCAATAACCTCAGATATGCAGATGGCACCACCCTTATGGCAGAAAGCAAAGAGGAACTGAAGAGCCTCTTAAAGTTCAACAATCAAAAAACTAAGATCATGGGATCGGGTCCCATCACTTCATGGCAAATAGATGGGGAAACAATGGAAACGGTGACAAAATTTATTTTCTTGGGCTCCAAAATCACTGCAGATGACTGCAATCATGAAAGTAAAAGATGCTTTCTCCTTGGAAGAAAAGCTTTGACCAACCTAGACAGTGTATTAAAAAGCAGAGAACTGATTCATTTGAAAAGACCCTGATGCTAGGAAAGATTGAAGGCAGAAGAAGGGATGAGATGGTTGGATGGCATCACCAACTCAATGGACATGAGTTGGAGCAAGCTCTGGGTGTTGGTGATGGACAGGGAGTCCTGGCGTGCTGCAGTCCACGGGGTTGCAAAGAGTTGGACACGACTGAGCAACTGAACTGAATTGAACTGATGGTTGATGAGAGTGAAGACTAGGCTTGTTTTGTCCTTTGTCCCATCCCCAGTAGCTAGAACAGCACTGGCGCATTTTTTAAAACTTTTTTTCCCACTAATTTTTAATTGATGAAATTCAAATATATATGAACACTTGAGTACATTTTTTTGTAATACAGTTCTAATGACAAGAATTATTTTGAGAGGATATATACCATTTCACTTAAGTGGGGTTTGAAGGCAGTTGCTAATGTTCACCTGTTATGCTGATTTGTAATGTGATTTTACATATTTCATCTGCAAAAATGTCTTCATACAGAGAGATACTACAAATACTGCTCTCAGTCCACAAGTGTACAATTTGAATTGAGCATATTCACCATTTGGAAGATGATAAAGAATCTGCCTTCCATGCAGGAGATGCGCATTCTACCTCTGGGTCAGGAAGATCCCCTGGAGAGGGAAATGGCAACCCACTCCAGTATTCTTGCCTGGAGAATCCCCTGGACAGAGGAGTCTGGCAGCCTATAGTCCATGAGGTCATGCAGAGTCGGACAGGACTGATACTTTCACTTTCACTTTAAACATTTTGGATGACCGACAGCTTTTGCTGAATAAGTGAAAGAAAAGGAAATGAGAAATATAGAAAACAAATGAGAATGGATAGCAGAGCCTGGCTCTCAGACCCCCAGAAGCTCTAAGACAGCCCAGTTACCTGTGCTATGCGTGCCCCCCAGCCACCTAACAGACTAGTAGTTTTGCACATAGTCCTGGGCTTTGGGCTACGTTTTTGCCCTGCTCTTACTCTGTAGTCTGGTTCTTCTTAAAAGGTTCTCATTCTCATTCCTGACCCCAGAGTTGATTTATGGGTCTGAGCCACTTTGATTTGATGCTTATGCTTAGGATTTTTGATGTGTGAACTTATAATTTATCCTATAATTGGTCTCCTGCCCTTCCTACAATACCTGATAACTTCTCAGTTCCAAGTCCTCAGAATCAGTCCCCTATCAGGGGTAAGTCTCACCCGCATTCCCATCTCTGGATGGTAAGAATGTCACCTTTCAGTCCCCTGGATCAGTCACAGGAATAATGACCATGTCTTTTAGTGTCCTTTATTGCTCTCCCACATCCTTTGAGGTAGGCATTATCTCTATCTGGTAATCAAGAAAACTGGAATTCATGAAGATGACATACCTCCATGGAAATTAGAGTAAGTTGGACAGAGGACCCTGGTGGCTACAGTCCACAGGGTTGCAAAGAGTTGGACACGACTGAGTGACTAACTCCCCCACCCCACCCCAACACACACCTTGAAAGAGGTAGGCTTCCCAGGTGGCTCAAGTTGTAAAGAACCCTTTACATGCAGGAGATGTAGGAGACTCAGGTTCGATCCTTGGCTCAGGAAGATTTCCTGGAGAAGGTCATGGCAACCCACTCCAGTATTCTTGCCTGGAGAATCCCCATGGACAGAGGAGGCAGGTGGGCTATAGTTCGTAGGGTCACAAAAGTCAGACATGCCTGAAGCAACTTAGAACCCACAGTGATGAAGGCAGGGTTAAAAGCCAAGTCATCTTAAGACAATGTTTCTGAGTCTGCTGTTTCATCTACTGCATTTGCCGTACTTGTTCCATTTTGGCCTGTAGTGGAAGCATTTGGCGAGATTTTTCACTCCTATACCATGTCACTATTTTTAACAACAGTACTTGGATCTCACTGGGATCAGTACCAGGTCTTGCTGGGAAGCTGTCCTGAGTCACAATTGATCCCTACCTCCCTCCACTAAGGACTTGTTGAAGTAACATGACTCAATAGCCCAAACCTTAAATATTTCACTTCTGTAGAATGCCATTATTGATTCGTGCCAGCGCAGTAATTAGTAAATTAATCTCTCAGCAGCCCGAAGGGCACACAGATGGACCAAGTCCACATACAGCCAACCCATAAAGCCTTAAGCCCTACAAAGTAAAGCAACTCTGTAGTTATTCACTTTCCTGGGATCCTGTCTCTTTATTGTAAAAATTGTTTTTGATGGCATGGTAATGCAGTGATTACAAGGACAGACTTGGGACCCCACACACACACCGTCTCCTCTCAAATCCAGTTCTTTTATTCACCAGCTGAAAGATCTTGAGCCAATTCTGATTGCTCATCCATGAAGCAGGGCTGTTTGGAGAATGCAGTGAGGCTTTTCACGGCAATTGCTTAGAATATTGTCCGGCATGTAAATTTTTGCTGTGACTGTTACTTACTTCTCTGTAGGTTTATTATTCAGAGTCTTTCCTAGGCTCTGAAGGACCTTGTATGGCCTGGCTCCTGCTGACCCCCTTAGTAACCAGCAGCCACTCTGGCCTCCATGTCATCCATGGACCATGCCAGCGCCATCTCTCACAGCCTTTCTCTCCAGAACATCTCTTTCACTTCCCTTAGGTCTTGGCTCCAGTATCACTTCTTCAAGTGTCCACCATGTCCATCTTATGTCAGCCCATCCCATCTACCCTGTGGAATCCACATCTTCATCCCCACACTCATTTTTATCTCCCTTTCCTGCTTCATATTATTCCCTATAGTACTTATTTCCTGTCATTATGGTTTAATGGCTTTTCATCTCTTCCCCAATTGAAGGTAACTGAGCAAGGGACTCCACCTCAAGGACTGTGCCCAGCACATAATATTTGCTCAGTAAAGAGTAAATGGGGCTTCCCAGGTGCACTAGTGGTAAAGAACCTGCCTGCTAATGCAGGAGACATAAAAGACGCAGGTTTCAATTCCTGGGTCAGAAGATTCCCCAGAGGAGGGCATGACACCCCACTTCAGCATTCTTGTTTGGAAAATCCCACGGACAGAAATACCTGTGAGCTATAGTTCATAGGGGTTGCAAAGAGTCGGATGTGACTAAACAGACTTGGCACGCATGAACACAGAGTAAATGGCTTTATGTTTCACTGATGTTTGATATATGTATTTCAGTCATTGTGTCCTTATGCAAGGGTACATCATGTAGGGCAGTGTTTCTGAGTCTCTTCTAAGCCAGGCACCAGTTTGGTAAATTGGAACACCGTGGGGACCTCAGGAGATTCTCTTTATGTCTGTCCTGAGACAGAATTCATGCAGAGGTACCTTCTGTCCCTCAGTCAACTCTAATGCAACAAACACAAAATTTATCTTCAGCTAATCCTGCAGGATGTGCAGATTGGATCCAGCTTTGCTGTCTTCAATTTGTGTGGAGTCATTTTTTTCTAGTTTGCAAACCACCATATCATGCTGTAATAATGAATATGTCTCTTCCCGCTTAGCATGTCCTTCCTTGAAAAGTCTAAAATACCCATTTCCTTCTTGACACATCCACTGCAGTAGGTTTCTACTAAACTTCCCAGGTGGCGCTAGTGGTAAAGCATCCACCTGCCACTGCAGGAGACACAGGTTTGATCCCTGAGTCTGAGAGATCCCCTGGAGGAGGAAATGCCAACATGCTACAGTATTCTTGCCTGGAAAATTCCATGGATAAAAGGAACCTGGTGAGCCACAGTCCATGGGGTCGCAAAGAGTGGGACACACACACAAACTTCCCAAGTCTTAATTTTTCAAGCCAGCAATGAGGATCATAGACCCACTGGCAAGATTATTGTGAGACTTCACGACACTGTTCATACAGTTTTTGGCACAGAACAAACTTCAACAAATGGCTCCTGGCTGTCTCTTTTGCCAAATGATTAGTGTTGCCCTTGGACCTACATCTGTTGCACTAACCTGGTTTGGAAGTACAGCACGTTTCTCTTAAGGCGGTGTTTTAATAGAAAAGCAAAGGGAGCTGTGACAAAAAGCTCCACTCTCCCATTTCCAAGGTTGCTTAGCCAAGTTTCCAGTCATTAGTGACTCCAGCGGATCTCAGGTCAATGTGTACATTTTGCCACCTGCTGAGGCTTCATCTCTGCAGGCTGTGAAACAAGACACCCTAATTTGCTCGATTTTGCATTGCATCCAGGTACTCCTTCAATATTGAGACTGCTTGTAATTGAATGTTTTGCTACCCAGGCTTGAGTTATCAAATAGTAAAAAGGATGCAGGTCCTAGGCAAGTTTACAGCAAGTTATAGGAGGCATCTTCCTGGGTTGATTGCTTTTGTATTTAATTGTGTGCTAATTATTAGTTCTGCAAGACAGTTTACCCAAAGAAATAGCAAAGTAACAGCAGAAAAGAAAGACACATATGAATATATGTGTCAGTCTCATGGGGCAATTTGGTAAATTAAAAGATGTAAAAACAAACTGTACATGAATACTTTCAAGGGACATAGTTGTCATGGCTGCCTAGGAATGAAAGCTCAGAAATGCAGAATTTATTTTATCAGAAATAAGTTCCTACTATGGTTTCCCAGCCCAGTGGGTAAAATGAAAGAAGGAAGTTCATACTGTGCTGGTGGGAGTAGAGCTGACAATTATCTTCTTGTCACCATTGTTGTCAACCACTTGCTTAAGATGAAGAACTGATCTTAACGTTTCTGCTATTAAGGTCCATTGACTCCATATAGTCTAATGATTGAAGTTCAAACCCCATCAGCATGGACATAGCGGGTGGGAGGAGACGGGGACGACAGAGAATGAGATGGCTGGATGACATCACCGATTCGATGGACATGAGTATGAGTGAACTCCGGGAGTTGGTGATGGACAGGGAGGCCTGGCGTGCTGTGATTCATGGGGTCACAAAGAGTCGGACACGACTGAGCGACTGAACTGAACTGAACTGATGTACGACTTGATGCCTTTTTGGCCACCATGCTCCCACATATAGAGCGATTGGGGCCACTCTAGACTTATTTATTCTTCCCTGAATAGACATGCCTGGTTTTGTTTGCTGATCCAGGAGGCCTTCTCCCCTGCTCCTCCCCAAACACTTTACTCTGCATCTGAAACACCCACTGGAGATTTAGTGCTCATGCCATCCCCTCAGAGAAGAGAGAAGTTTTCCACGTTCTCAGGTAGTTGGCCACCCCTCCTTTAAACCCTGCAGCCAGTGGATTTCTTACCATCTTCTATTGTGACTTACTCTCCACCAAGGCATGAGCTCCTGGACAAATCATCCATACTTTCAGCCCTGGATACATTCCACAGCATTCTGAGGGCATCAAGCAAGTACTTAGTAAACAGCTACGTGATAACAGACCCAGACTTGCCCTGCAGTGCTGGACTGCAGAAACAACCAGGGGAAGCTCAGCTGACCTTCCTCCCCAATTCCAATCCTACTTCCCATACTCTTATTTCAAAAGGAAAAGGCAAGAGAAATTCAAGAGCTTTGATTCACTCATTGCCAGGTCAGACTTTGTCCAGTAGGATGGATGTCTTTCAAGTTTGTCTACCCCATCTCCACTCACACACCTGGCCACAGGGGTCTCCTCTTCCTTTCCTCTCAGGGACCTTCCCACTTCTGGATACTCAATCTTGTTGATTGCTCTGCCTAGAATCTTGTCTACCAACTTCTCTGAGTTAGCTGTTCAGTTCAGCTCTGCTCAAAAGCATCTATTTGAAGTAAGAGGCTCCAGAAGTCGATCCTGACATGAAGAGTTTTTTGGAAGTGATTTATTAAAGAGAATCGCCAGGCAGAAAACTGTAGGGAGTAGGGGAAGCAGCTGTCATCAAAGAAAATTGTTCTATATGTAGTTGAAGTTTTAGTCTGTCCGTAGAAGGAGGTGAGTTCAGGATCTTCCAATTCTGCCATCCTGAATCTTCAGTTCAGTTCAGTCACTCAGCCGTGTCCGACTCTTTGCGACCCCATGAATCACAGCACGCCAGGCCTCCCTGTCCAAAACCAACTCATGGAGCTCACTCAAACTCATGTCCATCGAGTCGCTGATGCCATCCAGCCATCTCTTTCTCTGTCATCCCTGTCTCCTCCCGCCCCCAACCCCTCCCAGCATCAGAGTCTTTACCAGTGAGTCAACTCGTTGAATGAGGTGGCCAAAGTATTGGAGTTTCAGCTTTAACATCAGTCCTTCCAATGAACACCCAGGATTGATCTCCTTTAGAATGGACTGGTTGGATCTCCTTGCAGTCCAAGGGATTCTCAAGAGTCTTCTCCAGCACCACAGTTCAAAAGCATCAATTCTTCAGCGATCAGCTTTCTTCACAGTCCAACTCTCACATCCATACATGACCACGAGAAAAATCATAGCCTTGACTAGACAGACTTGGTTGGCAAAGTAATGTCTCTGCTTTTTAATATACTATCAAGGTTGGTCATAACTTTCCTTCCAAGGAGTAAGCATCTTTTAATTTCATGGCTGCAATCAGCATCTGCAGTGATTTTGGAGCCCCCAAAAATAAAGTCTGACACTGTTTCCATTGTTCCCCATCTATTTCCCATGAAGTGATGGGACCAGATGCCATGATCTTTGTTTTCTGAATGTTGAGCTTCAAGCCAATCTTTTCACTCTCCTTTTAACTTTCATCAAGAGGCTTTTTAGTTCTTCTTTACTTTCTGCCATAAGGGTGGTGTTATCTGCATATCTGAGGTTATTGATATTTCTCCCAGCGTGGCAAACCACTTCAGTATACTTGCCTTGAGAACCCCATGAACAATATCAAAAGGCAAAATGATAGGATACTGAATGAGGAATTCCCCAGATCAGTAGGTGCCCAGTATGCTGCTGGAGCTCAGTGGAGAAATAACTCCAGGAAGAATGAAGGGATGGAGCCAAAGCAAAACAAATACCCAGTTGTGGATGTGACTGGTGATAGAAGCAAGGTCCGGTGCTGTAAAGAGCAATATTGCATAGGAACCTGGAATGTTAGGTCCATGAATCAAGGCAAATTGGAAGTGGTCAAACAGGAGATGACAAGAGTGAACATAGACATTCTAGGAATCAGTGAACTAAAATGGACTGGAATGGGTGAATTTAACTCAGATGACCATTATATATACTACTGTGGGCAGGAGTCCCATAGAAGAAATGGAGTAGCCATCATGGTCAACAAGAGTCCAAAATGCAGTACTTGGATGCAATCTCAAAAACGACAGAATGATTTCTGTTCGTTTCCAAGGCAAACCATTCAATATTACAGTAATCCAAGCCTATGCTCCAACCAGTAATGCTGAAGAAGCTGAAATTGAATGGTTCTATGAAGACCTACTGGAGAAGGCAATGGCAAGCCACTCCAGTACTCTTGCCTAGAAAATCCCATGGATGGAGGAGCCTGGTAGGCTGCAGTCCGTGGGGTCGCTAAGGGTCGGACACGACTGAGCGACTTCACTTTCACACATTGGAGAAGGAAATGGCAACCCACTCCAGTGTTCTTGCCTGGAGAATCCCAGGGACGGGGGAGCGTGGTGGGCTGCCGTCAGCGTGGTCACACATAATCGGACACGACTGAATTGACTTAGCAGCAGCAGCAGCAGCATGAAGACCTACAAGACCTTTTAGAACTAACACCCAAAAAAGATGTCCTTTTCATTATAGGGGACTGGAATGCAAAAGTAGGAAGTCAAGAAACACCTGGAGTAACAAGCAAATTTTGCCTTGGAGCATGAAATGAAACAGGGCAAAAGCTAATAGAGTTTTGCCAACAGAACGCACTGGTCATAGCAAACACCCTTTCCAACAACACAAGAGAAGACTCTACACGTGGACATCACCAGATGGTCAACACCGAAATCAGATTGATTATATTCTTTGCAGCCAAAGATGGGGAAGCTGTATACAGTCAGCAAAAACAAGACCAGGAGCTGACTGTGGCTCAGATCATGAACTCCTTATTGCCAAATTCAGACTGAAATTGAAGAAAGTAGGGAAAACCACTAGACCATTCAGATATGACCTAAATCAAATCCCTTATGATTATACAGTGGAAGTAAGAAATAGATTTAAGGGACTAGATCCCATAGATAGAGTGCCTGATGAACACTGGACAGAGGTTCATGACATTGTACAGGAGACAGGGACCAAGACCATCCCCATGGAAAAGAAATGCAAAGAGGCAAAATGGCTGTCTGAGGAGGCCTTACAAATAGCTGTGAAAAGAAGAAAAGCAAAAAGCAAAGTAGAAAAGGAAAGATATAAGCATCTGAATGCAGATTTCCAAAGAATATCAAGGAGAGATAAGAGAGACTTCCTCAGTGATCAATGCAAAGAAATAGAGGAAAACAAGAGAATAAGTAAAACAAGAGATCTCCTCAAGAAAATTAGAGATATCAAGGGAATATTTCATGCAAAGATGGGCTCGATAAAGGACAGAAATGGTATGGACCTAACAGAAGCAGAAGATACTAAGAAGAGGTGGCAAGAATACATAGAAGAACTGTACAAAAAAGATCTTCACGAGCAAGATAATCACCATGGTGTGATCACTCACCTGGAGCCAGACATCTTGGAATGTGAAGTCAAGAGGGCCTTAGAAAGCATCACCACGAACAAAGCTAGTGGAGGTGATGGGATTCCAATTGAGCTATTTCAAATCCTGAAGGATGATGCTGTGAAAGTGCTGCACTCAATATGCCAGCAAATTTGAAAAACTCAGCAGTGGCCACAGGACTGGAAAAGGTCAGTCTTCATTCCAATCTCAAAGAAAGGCAATGCCAAAGAATGCTCAAACTACTGCACAATTGCCATCATCTCACACGCTAGTAAAGTCATGCTCAAAATTCTCCAAACCAGGCTTCAGCAATATGTGAACCATGAACGTCCAGATGTTCAAGCAGGTTTTAGAAAAGGCAGAGGCACCAGAGATCAAATTGCCAATATCTGCTGGATCGTGGAGAAAGTAAGAGAGTTCTAGAAAAACATCTATTTCTGCTTCATTGACTATGCCAAAGCCTTTGACTGTGTGAATCCTGAACCTTACCTCTTATTAAATATTAATGTCATCTTAAAAGTGCCTTCACAGACACCTCTAGAATATATTTGACAGAATATCTGAGCATCAAGGCTTAGCTAAGTGAATACGTAAAATTAACCATCACATAAGTTTACATATATATGTAAAGTAAAGTTTTATCCATTTAGGTTGAATCGTTTCACACCTCTAAGGAGTATGGAAACCATTTGAGTAAACGTGGATGTCTCATCATCACTACCAACCTGAGCACACTGAGACTTGACCTGTGCCATGCACCCAAAAGACATGCAATCAGTTGTGTTTGGGAGAATGCCTGGATAAATGAAATGAACACATCCAAAAAAGTGAAAAGCACAGTAAGGTGGGAGAACACTTAGACACAAGAATTCAGATAAACAGCTTAGCTCAATGGTAAAACTAAGAACAGTTTTGGTCCAGACAAATCAATGCAAATATCTAGTACTACCACATACAAGGGCTTCCCTGATAGCTCAATGGGTAAAGAATCTGCCTGCAATGAAGGAGTTCAGTTCAGTTCAGTTCAGTTGCTCAGTCGTGTCCGACTCTTGACCCCAGTTCAATTCCTGAGTCGGGAAGATCCACTGGAGATGGATAGGCTACCCACTACAGTATTCTTGGGCTTCTCTTGTGGCTCAACTGGTAAGGAATTCCCCTGCAATGAGGCAGACCTGGGTTCGATCCCTGGGTTGGGAAGATCCCCTGGAGAAGGGAAAGGCTCCCCACTCCAGTATTCTGGCCTGGAGAATCCCATGGACTGTATGGGGTCACAAAGAGTCAGAGTCACTTTCACTATCACCACTTGCAAGCTGTGTGACCTAGAGGGACTCATCTAATCCCTCTGTACCTCAGTTTCCTCTGATGTAAAATGGGAATAATAAGAGGACCTTCTATACAGGGTTGTTGTGTGTAAACTTTTAGAACAAAATGTATTCTGGGCATTAGTAGACACTGTGTGACTGTTGCTATCATTTTATTTACACTGTTAAAGAAGTTTGATAACCACCATCAACGCCATTTATAGAAGATACCATCTATCTATAGAAGATATCTAATTTGCCCCTTTATAGCAGGCAAATTGTCTACACAAGTCTTAAGAAGGAGAGCTATGCCCATCACTAGAAATTGGATATGATCCAGGCATCCCGTCCCATCTGTAGAATGGCTTCATCCATATCCCCACCCAGTCTGGACCAAACCTTAAATGTCAAGTCCAGATTGTGCACCACAGGTCTGGGGATGGAGCCAAGAGAGCAGTTATAAAGTGGGGCTGATTAAAGAACATCTCCCCAGGGCTGGTTGAATGCTAAGAATGGACTTTGGCACACCAGTGTTCCAATCAATCTGTTGAAACAGCTCCTCCCTCCTTTCCCCAACCCTCTTTGCATCCTCATATCCAGCAAAAAAAAAAAAAATATATCTACACATTGGTCTGACTCAAATAGTATTTGCATATGTGGCTTGATGACGCAGAAGTGAGACATATTCAATAGAAATCCATACTCCAAATTTTGAATGTCAGTCTGGCTAATGATCTTCTCTTGTGATGTTGGGCAGTGCAGCAGGTTGTCACGGCTCCAAGTTGGCCTCGTGATCATGAAAGCAAACACTGATAAGCTTAATCATTCTGCTTTCCACTTTCAGGAAAGTAGTCAACAGATTACATGAGATATTCAACACTGTGTTAGATGCTTCCCCACCTGTAAGCTAAGTGTTCTGACTTAGGCAGGTTAGGGTAAGCTAGGTAAGATGTGTTAAAAGCATTTTTCAACTTATTGATGAGTTTATTGGGAGGTAACCCCATTGTGGCTTCCCCAGTGGTTCAGCAGTAAGGAATTCTGGCGTGCTGTGATTCATGGGGTCACAAAGAGTCGGACACGATTGAGTGACTGAACTGAACTGAACTGAAGATATTACTACAGTCAAGCTAACTAACATATAATCAAGCTAACTAACACATAAATAACATATATCTCATCTCATAGTTACTATTTCTGTGTGTGTGTAGATGGTGAGAGGACCTGAAATGTACTTTGCAAATTTCCAGGCTGGTAACTTTGAGCTTCTTGGTTAACTTCTCCAAGTCCCTCTCCTCATCTATAATTACAATTTTTCGCTTTGCTTCTCTAAGTGACTGTGGAAATTCAAAGAGAAACCAAGAACATACCTAAAATGACTGATTTATAATAGGTTTCTAATACACGCTGATCCCCTCATGTTTTTCTTTGTTTGAAGTATCTCTGGTGGTTCAGTGGTAAAGAAACAGCTTGCCAGACAGGAAACAGAAGAGACAAGGGTTCGATCCTTGGGTCAGGAAGATCCCTTGGAAGAGCAAATAGCAATTCACTCCAGTACTTTTGCCTGAAAAATCCCATGGTCAGAGGAGCCTGGAGGGCTCCAGCCCATGATGTCACAAAGAATCGGACATGACTGAGCACCCAGGCACATAGTTGCCATACAATATTATGTATGGCACAGGTGTTCACATCGCTGAATTCATAGGTGTGAATCATACAGTGACTCATAACCTTAAAGGTTATACACCATTACAGCTATAAAATATTGGCTATATTCCCCATGTTATACATTATATCCTTATAGCGTATTTTATACCTCATTGTTTGTACTTCTAAATCCCCTCCCCCTAGATTGCCGCTCCCCTAGGGTCCTTTTCTTGGTCTTTTCCAGTTAATGCTCTTTTCTGACAATCTGGCCTTATGTGGGTCTGTTCTGGAGATAATGAGCAGTGATTTACTTATGTCAAAACACATTTCCTCAGTTTGGGGAAGAAAAGGCCATCGTGGGATTTGCAAGGCTAAATAAAGGCATTGGAGGATTAGCAATTATCTTGCATTTCTTATTTCAATCAGGGTACTGAGTCCAGGCCAGTTAGGTGAAGCAGTTTATGTTGCTCACTAACCTGGCAACATATGGTCTATGGCCAAGTTAATTTGGGTTGCAGATAATGAGCCTATTTAGCAGAGTTTTTGGTAACTTGAGCTTACCCTGGCCCTTTCATTATTTCACCCTCTACATTACTTGGAAGACAGTGGATAATTGGGAAATGGCGTCAACGTTCTGTAATTTGCAACTCATCCACCACGTGGGACTGCTGAGGGGTGAGGTGACTGTTGACGAGGCAGAAGAGGAGCAACGAGCAGGCAAGCAGGACCCTGATTAAATATCTGCCGAGGGCCCTGGAGAGCCTGTGCAAGCATCTCCCAGCCCCAGACGGTGATCCTGGCACCAACAGGACCCGAGCTGAGAAATCAAAAGGTGGATAATCTAATCCAATAACAGATCCAGTTTGGAAATCTCGACAGGTAATGAGACCCTCACATTGACAAGGTGAGCAGATGGCCTCCTTCAGGGGACACAGCACAGTTGTCACTGAAAACAGGCCCTCACGCTGTGTGAAAAGGAGCCAGTTTCTCCAATCTCGGTGCCCTGGCAAGACACGATGGGCCACATTTGAGTGGAAGGGAGGAGAAATTTGAGAAGGGGAGACGGTGTGCAGAAGTGGATAGCTGGGGAGATAACTGCCTTTGGCCTAGGATGTCTCAGAAGTGATGCCTTTGTGTATTCATTGCTGAAATAAAAAGCACTGTCACACCTGGCAAACATACAGGGATTTAAAGATTTGAAGAAAGAGCATCATGATAATTTGTTTGTTTTCTTCCTACCATTTGAGTATCCAAACTCTTTCTGGGTATTGACACATAAAGGAGTCTCTGAATATTTTTCCTATCAAATGACTACAAAAGTAATTGACTCTATGTTTTGTCTCAACCCTCTCCAGAGCTGAACTCTATCCCAACAGAATGCTGTGTGCGTAATGTATGAAGTTTTCAGAATAACAGTCTTGAACAGACATTTCATCTGACCTTGGATAAAACAGTGATGAAAGGCACTACAATTCCCATTTGGTAGAATTCCAGCCTCTGGTGTACCCCAGACTTGGCATCTTTACCCTTCTGTAGGGTTCCTCACGTTTCTCTCCTCAATAAGGCAGACTGGCTACGTCTTACTGATGAGTTTGATGCTCCTTAACTCTTCCAACCTCAGGAGGGGTGAACAGTCCTGGCTCATCCTAACCCCGTTGTGTTGTGTTAGTCCCTGAGCTGTGTCCAGCCCTTTGCGGCTCCATAGACAGTAGCCCGTTAGGACCCTCTGTTCATAGAATTCTCCAGGCAAGAATAGTGGAGTGGGCAACCATGCCCCCCTCCAGGGGATCTTCCTGACCCAGGGATCAAACCTTATTCTCCTGCACTGCAGGCATATTCTTTACCATCTGAGCCACCTGGGAAGTTTCATCCCAACAAATTTGTTGATAACTGCCAGAGTGTGGAAAGCTGGTATCAGTATCCCTGTAGAGTGTTTTTTCCTCCTAAGCACATACAACCATTGCCTCCAGCCTTTCCTGTCCCAGTTCTCCAGGGAGAGAGGGGAGGGGGTACTGGACTAAAATGCCCAGCTGGTGAATTTGGGAAGAACTGGTGGCCATGTCTGGCTCTGACATCTGCTTTTCTCTCAGGAACCAGCTGCCCATGGGAGCACTAGACCCATTCTGCTCCTTAAGCTGCAAGTCTTACCTGGCCCAGGGACTCATCCCCCTGTGCTTCAGGGACTGATGGTGCTAAAACTGCCACCCCTTCCTGGAACTGAAACATAGGTGAGATTGACTCCTCCTTAGAATTGCATGCTTTAAGTTGGCTTCGATAGTTAATAGAGGTGATCAACTCATCTCCATTTTTTAAAATTAGTATTTCTCAAACAGTTCAGAACTCAGTCAAGAACAAGGGATAGTATTGGAGATCTCTCCCAAAAGGTCCTCTCTAGAAATCAGTAAAGGAATGAATATCCTCTGAAGCAAAACTCAAAGGAAGGAACTTAAGTTCAGAGACCTAACTACCTACGTGAGGCTTGGTGCACACAGGTCATCCATACACTGGTCCTTACTGTGTTCCACTGAGGTAGGTTAGGAAAAGCCAGGAATTAACCTGTGCTCTAGAACAACTGGTCTCCATTTGCAAGGGTTAGAGAGGCTATGTCTAGAACCAGGGGGCATTTTTTGGGGTTCCCCTTCATACTTCCATGTCCAGTAGTAAAAAGTTAGTGGAAAACTATATGAATCAAAAAATAAAATAAAAATAAAAAAGGGCAGGATACTGAAGATTGAGATCCTTCAGGATTGAAGATTCCAGTCACTCTACAAGATTAAAAACTGCTGCTCAGCTAAAGTCAAGGGAAATTCAGAACTGGTAATGGGGGAAAAAAAAAGTTATAAATATTAACTATGACTCTGAGACCAATTGCAAAAACAACGGTTTTAGAAGTGAACTGTATTTATTCTTTGTTCCTGTGTGTGCATGACACTGTGTATACAAGTTTAAGTGTATATATACACACAAATGCACATAGATATTAACCTAATTTTTTCTTCTCACTCCTCTTTTACCTTATTACTTTCTACATATTTCATTGGAGGTTAAATTTATTATTTTATTTGTTAACCAACCTTATTAGAGCCTAACACAACTGACTCTTCAGGTAACAAAATATTTAGGTGAGACCGTGACTAAATTTGCGACATAAATAACATAGTCCAAAAGGAACAGCTGTGACCGCTCCCTAGATATGGGAGGACTTCCTGTTTCCTCATTCAGGGTAGCCAGTGGGAAGGTCTTTGTATGAAAAAGAAAACCATCTGGTTAGCAGAACTGCAATGCTGTTTCTGTTGTCTTATGCATTATTTGTTATTCCTGTTTGGTCACTAACTCATGTCCGACTCTTTTCGACCCCCATAGACTGCAGCACTCCCTGTATGTCACGATCTCCCAGAATCTGCTCAAACTCATGTCCATGGAGTTGATGATGCTATGTAATCATCTCCTCCTCTGTTGCTCCCTTCTTCTGCCGCCAATACACAAAAACAAGAAAAATCTGAGAAATTGTCACAGAGCAGAGGGGTCTAAGGAGACATGATGGCTAAATGTAATGCCATGTCCTGAAGAGGATCCTGGAACAGAAGAAGACATTAGGTTAAAAAGTAAGGAAATCTGAATAAAAGGTGGTGCCTAGTCAATAATAACGGTGTATCAGTACTCTTCTCTTAATTGTAACAAACGTGTTCTACTAGGTAAGATGTTGATAGCAGGGGAATTATGGGATGTGTAGGGTATATTGGAACACTTGGTACTCTGTTTACGATTTTTCTGTATATTTCAAACAGTTGTGAAAAATCAAGTTTATTTAAAAATTATTATAAGGACTATCTCAGAACATCATTTTGTAACTATTTGGTCACTAGCCTCTATAAGTGAAGTGATTAAAATTTGAATATGTATAAATTTTGTCAGGAAAAATACACCAAACTGTGTCATTTAATCTGCTTTATTTTAAATTAATTAAAAACTATCCCTAAGGCAAGTAATGTGCAATTAACAAATAGTTTAATCCTGCTCACTTTTGTAAGTATCGCATGCATGCTCAGTCATGTCTGACTGTTCTTTGACCCTGTGGACTGTAGCCCGCCAGGCTCCTCTGACCATGGGGATTCTCCAGGCAAGAATACTGAAGTGGGTTGCCATGCACTCTTCCTGTATCAGCAGACAAATTCTTTACCACTGAGCAACTGGAAGCCCCTTGTAAGTACATGCATGGCTTAAAAGAACAAGTAAATAACAGCACCTTGATTCTAAACAATAATAACAATAATTTTATATTAACTTTTCTTTGTTAAATCCACTAGTGTGTCTTCTGCCTCCCCCCTGAACCCTCATGAACACTGATAAGACTTTACTATCCCAGTTTTATGAGGAAATGGAAGTCCACTGGCCCCAAAATACAGTGTCCTTACGAACATCAGGATTTGAACTTAGATCTGCATGACTCCAGGTCATGCAGGAGGAGAAGGGGACAGCAAAGGATGAGACTGTTCGATGGCATCGCTGACTCCGTAGACATGAGTTTGAGCAAGCTCTGGGAGTTGGTGATGGACAGGGAAGGCTGGCGTGCTGCAGTCCTTGGAGTCACAGAGTCAGACGTGACTGAGCAACTGGACTGAACTGAACTGCGTGACTCCAAGAACCAATCCTTTCATCAGCTTCCCTCTCCAGAACTTTCTAATATACATGGCAGCCCTTCTCCACTGGAAGAAAAAAATCCTTCAGAGCTCAGCACTGCTTTCCCCGTAGTGCCCAGGAGTGGCAGGTGTTCCAGGAACACGGGAAGGAAGGAAGAAGGGAGGGAGGGATGGAGGAAGAAAAGTGATTATAAACAGAAAATTAGAAAATAAAAATTGTAATGGGATTCAAATGCACAGAATGCTGTAAACTTATCAGCTCAGAGAAGAAATGTCAGAGCTTATTCCTAATACGAACCTTCATAAATTCTGGAAAGCAATCAACACCCCGTCAATTCTTTCACATTGTCTCTTTCTCATTATTTCTACAATAGTTGAACGTTTTCCTTACCTTTTCTGAATTTCAAACCTTCTTATTTTTCTCATATTTTTTTTTATTGCACTGTCAGTATTTTTTTTCATACTTATCTGTCAATTCATTAATTCTTCAGCTGTGTGAAATCAGCTGTTCAAGCCGAGGGTTGAGGTTTTCTTGTTGTTTTGTTTTGTTTTCTTCCCTAGTGACTATATTTTTCATTTTGCTTTATATTTAGTTATTTTATTACATGACCCTGGTGTTCTAATTTTAGCCATATTAGCAATGTTTGCATTCTAGAGGCTACTAAATTGTTCTACTTTTTGAATTTTGGGAAATTAAATTGTGCTGGGGTCTTTGGTGGGTTTTCGCTTTGTCTGTCTGCTCTACTTGAGTGAGGATTTCTTTGGGATAATTTTTTGTTTTCTTGCTGTATCCCCAGTGCCTAGATCAATGCCTGGCACACAGCCAGTCTTGAGAAATAGATGTTGAATGACTAAATATAGGAATTGTTTCATTGTGGGTTTTTCATTTTGGTCTGTCAGCTCATATTCAGCTGGGTTTTTTAAGCGGATCTCTTGAGTGGTCCAGTTAAGGATGTGTTTTGTGCTTGCTTCATGCAATTACCCAAGGATGTCACCAGCCCAGGACCACATTTTATTAATAGTTTAATTTGCCAGCTCATGGGGATAGTATGAGTGTGACCCTCAGAGTTGCATGAGAGCTGTAGTAATAACATTTCAGGAGATTTCTTTCTCATGCCCAGTTTTCTGTCAGACAAGTTTTGTAAATATCCTGCGCTGAGGATAGAAATGGACATGGACAGAGACGTCTGTGAGTGCGCACTCAGTCACGTCTGACTCTTGCAACCCTATGGACTGTAGCCAGCCAGGCTCCTCTGACAATGGGATTGTCCAGGCAAGAATACCGGAGTGAGGTGCTGTTTCCTCCTCTAGGGGATCTTCGTGGCCCATGGATCAAACCCAAGTCTCCCTTGTCTCCTGCATTGCAGGTGGATTCTTTACTGCTGAACCAACAGGGAAGCCCATAGATATATAGATAGAGATAATTGGGGATAGAGCCAGTTGAGTGTCTGGGCTTTATGTGTGGGTCTGATCTCAATGTCTTCACCTACTGAGACCACTGAGTACCTCTTCTCCCTCAGGAGCTCACACCTGCCACCTCGATTTTTAATTCCTCAGCTACTTTTAGCTCCTGGTTTGCTTTCTTAAACATGCAACTACATGTTCAGAGGCTGCTTCTTATAGTATACCCAGTATTTCTGAGTGGTATATAGTAAGAGGATGTAAGTTTATCTAATGTGTTATACCTGCTCCTCTGTCCATGGGATTTCCCAGGTAAGAATACTGGAGTGGGTTGCCATTTCCTTCTCCAGGGGATTTTCTCAACCCAGGGATAGAACCTGTGTCTCCCACACTGCAGTCAGATTCTTTGCCATCTGACCCACCAGGGAAACCTTATAATATGCTTAACATAAAACTAATCTGCTACAGTGCTTTAGACATATCAATTTGTTTAAATATTTTCATTGAAAATTATTGAAATTTTTATCAATGTTGTATACAGTAGGCTTATAAGGAAAAAAACGAATGCCCATGCTCTTATAATTACCTCAGTTGCTGAACTGCAAAGGCAATGAATGTATCCATTTTAACAGTTTCTTTTGGCGTTTCTCTCCACTGTTCTAAGTATACACATTTCTGCTATAATGTTAAATGTATTACCAAAAAAGCCTAACAGATTTGTGAGAAAATTAGGGTTAATGGTAAACCATTCAAATTCTCAGGATGTCGAAACATAGGACATCAGCTAAAACAATAGCAATGCTATCTAGAAGAGCTGTCCAGTTAAATTTCTAGTGGCATTTGCACCCAGGGTGGTGTTCTTGGATCCCCAAAGTTTTATACCCTGGAGTTCATATTCTCTCCTCCAAAATGTTAATACTCAAGGGTATCTGCATCTAAAAGAGACCAGTTTCATTAAGATTAAAGATCTTTCCCAAGGCACAGGCTTCATCACCAATCTTTTCCTTTCTTCACAAAGAGATGTGTTTGCAGTCTCTTCATCAGTACCCTCTCAGTGTATCCATATGCCTTAAGTTGATGGAAATTGTAATGCTCCTTAGAGTCACTAAAACCTCACAATTTGTTCCAAAAGAAGACATCTCTGTAGGATTTTCTAGCTTTATTTTTTTTCAGTCTTTGTACGATTCTAATACGATCCTCTGAAAATTTGAGAGACCCCTGGAGGCTCAGAGGTTAAAGCGTCTGCCTCCAATGCGGGAGACCCGGGTTCGATCCCTGGGTCGGGAAGATCCCCTAGAGAAGGAAACGGTAACCCACTCCAGTATTCTTGCCTGGAGAATCCCATGGACGGAGAAGCCTGGTAGGCTACAGTCCACGGGGTCGCATAGAGTCGGACACGACTGAGCGACGGAACGGAACGGAGTGGCTCAGATAGTAGAGAATCTGCCTACAATCAGGATTCAATTCCTATGTAGGGAAGATCCCCTTGAGAAGGGAATGGCAAACCACTCCAATATCCTTGCCTGGATTAAACACTGAACCCTGTGTGAAAAGGAAAGATGCCTGTGTTTCTCTTCTGCGACTATTCCACTACTCACAGCACTTCACTTCGAACACAGCACCAAGCAATTCTCCAGCCCTCCAGATGTAATCTGAACTTTAACTGCAACTTAACTCACTTCTGAGGTCATCTGCTTAGAGTTAGCATCAGGACATCAGATCACACAGGTTGAGTTCAGTCCCTCAAGACTGCCCTCTCCCCAACTTAAGACCCCACTCCAAGTCCAGGTGCTTTTGAATGGACTGGCTTAGACCTTTAGGAGTAAGTTCTTTCACACTCACGCATTCATCTCTCTTTCATCCTCTTGCAAGCCACCAAGTTCTAGAACACACATCGTTCTTACTTCTAATATAAATATTTTATTTATTTTATCTTCTAGACTTCTATTTTTCTTATCTAATAATTATTGAGTATCTAAAATATGCCAGCTACCACATAGCCATATATGTTTGTGAAAAGTGAAAGTGAAGTTTGCTCAGTCATGTCTGACTCTTTGCACAGTCCATGGAATTCTCCGGGCCAGAACACTGGAGTGGGTAGCCTTTCCCTTCTCCAGGAGATCTTCCCAACCCAGGGATTGTACCCAGGTCTCCCGCATTACAGGCAGATTTTTTTATCAGTTAAGCCACAAGGGAAGCAAAGAATAAGTGGCAGGTGGTAATGAAAGGGAAATTGTTCAGGCGTGTCTGACTTTTTGAGACTGCTACAGTCTCTGAACAATAGCCTGCCAGGCTCCTCTGTCCATGGAATTCTCTAGGCCTGAATACTGGAGAGGGCATCCTATCACTTCTCCAGGGGATCTTACTGACCCAGGAATCGAACTGGGGTCTCCTTCACTGCAGACAGATTCTTTACCACCTGAGTTCTATCATTTAATTTTCAAAACTATCCTACAAAAAATAACCAAAAAAAGAAAATAACATTGAGAATTTCTCTAAAGCACATCAGAAAGGGAAAATTCGTACCTGGTCTGCTGCTGCTGCTGCTAAGTCGCTTCAGTCGTGTCCGACTCTGTGCAACCCCATAGATAGCAGCCCACCAGGCTCCCCCATCCCTGGGATTCTCCAGGCAAGAACACTGGAGTGGGTTGCCATTGCCTTCTCCACATGGGCTAGAAAGTGGTATTATAAAACCTTGATCTATCTGCTACCCCTTTCCCCTTTATATGGAGTACTAAAATGAGATATTTTTTAAGGTTCTATTCACACATCTATAAACTGAGAAGCAGGGGTTAGAATGAGATTAAAATAAGTCTTGATGTTTGTCTAGCAGGAAAAAAATAGGTAGCACTCATTGACACTATTATGTTTTTTTTTTACACATTCCCTCTAACTGTCATAATATTGCTTCATGGAAGATACTATCTTTCCTCAGGAGACAGAGCAGAGTTTATTTCTGAGCTCTCCCTGGAGTTTCAAAGACATCTGAGTTATTACAAGAAGTATGGAATGAATGCTTAGAACTCTATAGGATACTTAGACCACTACAAAGGATACCAAAGGTAAGTCCTACAGATGGCTCAGAAAGGCAGAAGATTAATGCTGGTTGTGAAACTTTCCATAAGGACAGGAGACTAGGTATGGGAAAGAGATGTAAGACTTGCATACACAAGAATGCACAGTATGAGGCAACAAAACACAATTTCTTACCATCTACATATGACTAATTAATGCTTGCTCAGGGGAAAGGACTCTCAGAATTAGCATCATTTTAAAATTGGTTGAGCTGTGTCCTTCCACTGCTATCTCTCCAAGTTTGGGTTTCCTTTCAAAGAATTCAGTACATGAAATTTTTAATGTCCATTCTTTCCTAGAAGTCCCCTGCCAGTTCTGTATTCCTTTCTATCTTGTGATCCATTCTTTGATTAGTCTGGTAGTTAATGATACCATCTGAACGTGCTGGTTTGGGACATGAGATTTCTTTTCATAGCACCTCATCAGGAGTTGAGGACAAGTCTACAGGGAAGAAATTAATTATCTCTGCAGCCAATGCCACTAAAAAAAAGAAAAACCTGGATGCTCGGGGCTGGTGTGCGGGGATGACGCAGAGGGAGGATAAAGGGAGGAGGGAAGTGGGAGGGGGGTTCAGGAGGGGGAACTCATGTACACCCGGGGTGGATTTATGTTAACGTATGGCAAAACCAACCAATATAATATTGTAAAATAATTAGCCTCTAATAAAAAATAAATAAATTTAAAAAATAATAAAAATAAATAAAAAATAATAATAAAAAGAAAAACCTTCAGGAAGAGTATTTAATTTCTTCTCTTGGTAAATTATGGGAAACCCTTCACAGGTAGTGAATCAGCTGAGTTGGATGGTAGAAATGACTGATAACTTCTTTTTTCCTTTCTTTTTATTTAAATTAATTTTTATTGGAGTATAGCTGATTTATAAAGTTGTGTTAGTTTCTGCTGTACAGCAAAGTGAATCAGTTATACATATACATATATCCCCTCTATTTTAGATTCTATTCCCATATATTTCATTATGGAGTATTGAATGGAGGGCTCTGTGCAGTACAATAATGCATGCCTGCTCAGTCACTCAGTCATGTCCTACTCTTTATGACCCTGTGGACCACAACCTGACAGGCTCCTCTGTCCATGGGATGTCCCAGCAAAATACTGGAGTGGTGTCTCCTTCCCTCCTCCAGGGGATCTTCCCAAACCAGGGAACAAACTCGAGACTTCTGCATTGGCAGACAAATTTATTTACCACTGAACCACCTAGGAAGCCCTGCTAAACATTAAGTTCTTATTTTCTTCAGTTCAGTAAATTGCTCAGATGTGTCCAATTCTTTGCGACCCCATGAACTGCAGCACGCCAGACCTCCCTGCCCATCACCAACTCCCAGAGTCCATACAAACCCATGTCCATCGAGTCAATGCTGCCATCCAGCCATCTCATCCTCTGTTGTCCCCTTCTCCTCCTTCCCCCAATCCTTCTCAGCATCAGGGTCTTTTCAAATGAGTCAGCTATTTGCTTCAGGTGGCTGAAGTATTGGAGTTTCAGGTTCAACATCAGTCCTTCCAGTGAACACCCAGGACTGATCTCCTTTAGGATGGAATGGTTGGATCTCCTTGCAGTCCAAGGGACTCTCAAGAGCCTTCTCCAACACCACAGTTCAAAAGCATCAATTCTTCGGCGATCAGCTTTCTTTATAAGCCAACTTTCACATCCATACATGACCACTGGAAAAACCATAGCCTTGACTAGATGGACCTTGGTTGGCAAAGTAATGTCTCTGCTTTTTAATATGCTCTCTAGGTTGGTCATAACTTTCCTTCCAAGGAGTAAGCGTTGTTTAATTCCATGGCTGCACTCAGCATCTGCGGTGATTTTGGAGCCCCAAAAAGTAAAGTCTGACTCTGTTTCCACTGTTTCCCCATCTATTTCCCATGAAGTGATAGGACCAGATGCCACGATCTTATTTTCCTGAATGTTGAGTTTAAGTCAACTTTTTCACTCTCCTCTTTCACTTTCATCAAGAGGCTCTTTAGTTTTTCTTCACTTTCTTCCAAAGGAGTGTGTCATCTGCATATTTGAAGTTATTGATATTTCTCCCAGCAATCTTGATTCCAGCTTGTGCTTCCTCCAACCCAGCATTTCTCATGATGTAATCTGCATAGAAGTTAAATAAGCAGGGTGACAATATCCAACCTTGACGTACTCCTTTTCCTATATGGAACCAATCTGTTGGTCCATGTCCAGTTCTAAGTGTTGCTTCCTGACCTGCATACAGGTTTCTCAAGAGGCGGGTCAGGTGGTCTGGTATGCCCATCTCTTTCAGAATGTTCCACAGTTTATTGTGATCCACAGTCAAAGGCTTTGGCATAGTCAATAAAACAGAAATAGATGTTTTTCTGAAATTTTTTGCTTTTTCAATGATCCAGCCTATGTTGGCAATTTGATCTCTGGCTCCTCTGCCTTTTCTAAAACCTGCTTGAACATCTGGAAGTTCACGTTTCACGTATTGCTAAAGTCTGGCTTGGAGAATTTTAAGCATTACTTTGCTAGCGTGTAAGATGAGTGCAATTGTGCGGTAGTTTGAGCATTCTTTGGCATTGCCTTTCTTTGGGACTGGAATGAAAACTGAATGAAAACTGACCTTTTCCAGTCCTGTGGCCACTGCTGAATTTTTCAAATTTGCTGGCATATTGAGTGCAGGACTTTCACAGCATCATCTTTCAGGATTTGAAATAGCTCAACTGGAATTCCATCACCTCCACTAGCTTTGTTCGTAGTGATGCTTCCTAAGGTCCACTTGACCACACATTCCAGGATGTCTGACTCTAGGTAAGTGATCACACCATCGTGATTATCTTCGTCATGAAAATCTTTTTTGTACAGTTCTGTGTATTCTTGCCACCTCTTCTTAATATCTTCTGCTTCTGTTAGGTCCCTACCTACCATTTCTGTCCTTTATTGAGCATCTTTGTATGAAATGTTCCCTTGGTATCACTAATTTTCTTGAAGAGATCTTTAATCTTTCCCATTCTGTTGTTTTCCTCTATTTCTTTGCATTGGTCGCTGAGGAAGACTTTCTTATCTCTCCTTGCTATTCTTTGGACCTCTGCATTCAGATGCTTTTATCTTTCCTTTTCTCCTTTGCTTTTCACTTCTCTTCTTTTTGCAGCTATTTGTAAGGCCTCCTCAGACAGCCATTTTGCTTTTTTGCATTTCTTTTTCTTGGGGATGGTCTTGTTTCCTGTCTCCAGTACAATGTCACGAACCTCCATCCATAGTTCATCAGGCTCTCTGTCTATCAGATCTAGTCCCTTAAATCTATCTCTCACTTCCACTGCATAATCATAAGAGATTTGATTTAGGTCATATCTGAATGGTCTAGTGGTTTTCTCCACTTTCTTCAATTTAAGTCTGAATTTGGCAATAAGGTGTTGATGGTCCAAACCACTGTCAGCTCCTGGTCTTGTTTGTGCTGACTGTATAGAGCTTCTCCATTTTTGGCTGCAAAGAATATAATCAATCTGATTTCGGTGTTGACCATCTGGTGATGTCCATGTGTAGAGTCTTCTCTTGTGTTGTTGGAAGAGGGTGTTTGCTATGACCAGTGCGTTCTCTTAGCAGAACTCTATTAGCCTTTGCCCTGCTTCATTCCGTGCTCCAAGGCCAAATTTGCTTGCTACTCCAGGTGTTTCTTGACTTGCTACTTTTACATTCCAGTCCCCTATAATGAAAAGGACATCTTTTTTGGGTGTTAGTTCTAGAAGGTCTTGTAGGTCTCCATAGAACTGTTCAACTTCAGCTTTTTCAGCATTACTGGTCAGGGCATAGACTTGGATTACCGTGATATTGAATGGTTTGCCTTGGAAACAAACAGAGATCATTTTGTTGTTTTTGAGATTTCATCCAAGTACTGCATTTCGTACTCTTTTGTTGACCATGATGGCTACTCCCATTTCTTCTATGGGACTCCTGTCCACTGTAGTAGATATAATGGTCATCTGAGTTAAATTCACCCATTCCAGTACATTTTAGTTCACTGATTCCTAGAATGTCTATGTTCACTCTTGCCATCTCCTGTTTGACCACTTCCAATTTGCCTTGATTCATAGACCTAACATTCCAGGTTCCTATGCAATATTGCTCTTTACAGCATTGGACCTTGCTTCTATCACCAGTCACATCCACAACTGGGTGTTGCTTTTGCTTTGGCTCCATCCCTTCATTTTTCTGGAGTTATTTTTCCACTGATCTCCAGTTGCATATTGGGCACCTACCGACCTGGGGAGTTCATCTTTCAGTATCCTATCATTTTGCCTTTTCATACTGTTCATTGGGTTCATATTCATGTGCTGTCGCAGAAGTTCTCATTAACCATCTATTTTATATAATAGTGTGTATCAGTATAGGCACTATGGAAAACAGTTTGGAAGTTCATTTAAAAACTAAAACTAGAGCTACCACATGATCAACAATCTCCCTCCTGGGCATAGATTAGATGTGTGTTACTTGCTCAGTTCTATCTGATTCTTTGCTCTGTCCATGGATTCTCCAGGCAAGAACCCTGGATTGGGTTGCCCTCCCTCTTCCAGGGAATCTTCCCAAGCCAGGGATTGAACGCTCGTCACATGCACCTCCCGCCTTGGCAGGTGAGTGCTTTACCAGTGGCACCACCTAGGAAGCCCATGGAAGGCCCAGCATTCTGTGTATTATTAGTAGTTTCCTGTAGCTGTATGGCTGAATACTACAGACTGAGCTGCTTCAACAAGAAGAATGTATGCTCTCAGTTCTGGAGGCTGGACGTCTGAGAGCAGGTGTCGGCAGGTTGTTTACTTCTGTGGCCTGTCTCTTGGCTTTATCAGTGGGTGGTTCCTCCCCCTGTCCTCATACGGTCCTTATTCTGTGTGTGTCTATGCCCTAATCTACTCTTCTTATAGGCACACCAGTAACATTGGATTAGGACTCATCCGTAAGACCTTCTTTTAACTTAATCACCTCTTTCCCAAACCTGTTTCCAAATATAGTCACACTTAAAGAAATTGGAGCTTAGGACTTCGGCATATGGACCTGGGAGAAGTCACAGTTCCGCCTGGATCATTCTTATAATACTGTGACCTTGAAGACTCACAGCACACAGGAATATATTAGAGGTTCTGATCAATCTGGTTGCAAATATATTATTTATCTTTGTCTCTAGCAAACTTATTTTACTAGTTTTCATAACATTCATTAAAATTTCATGGGAAAGAAGTTGCAAGGAATAAAATGTTTGAGAAATAACTGCCATCCTGTCCAGACACGCTAAACTCAGATCACTTGGAGTCATGTTATATTCATTCTGATTCTCGATTGAGGATTTAGTTTACAACAGTTTTATAGCAAGTAAAATCAAAAGCTAACATCTTTGAAAGGAAAAGTAAACATGTGTACATCACCAAATGAGAGCTCACCTAGAGATTATCATCTTAAGTGAAGGAAGTCAGACAGAGAAAGATAAATATCATGTGATATCACTTATACTTGGAATCTAAAAAATGATACAAATGAACTTATTTACAAAACAGAAATAGACTAACAGACGGAAAACAAACTTATGGCTACCAAAGGGAATATCAGGAGTGGTAAGGAGAAATACTTTATGAGTTTGTGATTAACATATATACACCACTGTATACAAAATGGGCTTCCAGGTGGCTCAGTGGTAAAGAAGTCTCCCGCCATGCAGGAGATACAGGAGATTGGGTTCAACCTCTGGGTCAGGAGACCTGCTGGAAAAGGGAATGGCAATCCACTCCAGTATTCTTGCCAGAAAAACCCCATGGACAGAGGACCCTGGAGGACTACAATCACGGGGCTTGCCAAGAGTTGGGCATGACTGAGTGACAGAGCAGAAACATGTATAAAATAAATATACCCACTGTATAAAACAGGGAACTATATTCAATATCTTGCAATAACCTATAATGGAAAAGAATCTGAAAAATATGTGTGTGTATATATACATATATATATATATATATAACATATATATAACTGAATCACTGTTGTACACTTGAAACTAACACAGCATTGTAAATTAACTCCTCTTCAATTTTAAAAAGAAAGATAGCTGCAAATTAAACGTGAATTTTTAACCCTGAAATTTCCTTGAGCTTATCTCTTTCTCTTAAAATCACATGCCATCTGCCAGACAATTCTAAACATGACATTTTCTGCCACTGTCCTTGCTCTTATCCTGGTCCAAATCTTTCCAATTGGTGTCTCTGCTTCCATCCTTCTTTCCCTTCCATTGGTTCTCGACAGAGAACCCAGGGTGTATCTGCTAAAGGCAGCCAGATTCTATAGCCCCAGTAGTCACCCATGCAAGGATTTCCTGCTTGCCTGCAATAGGAGCCAAAGTCCTTATATGGCCCTGGTGGTCCTACATTCTCTGTCCCCATCGACCTCTCTGCTCTATTTCCTGTACTGTGCTGTGTGGTTATTGTTCAGTAACTTAGTCTCGTCCAGCTCTTTGTGATCCCATGGATTGCAGCACGCCAGGCCTCCCTGTCCATCACCAATTCCCAGAGCTTGCTCAAACTCATGTCCATCGAGTCAGTGATGCCATCCAACCATTTCATCCTCTGTTGCCCCCTTTTCCTCTTGCCCTCAGTCTTTTTCAGCATCAGGGTCTTTTCCAAACAGTCGGCTCTTCACATCAGGTGGCCAATGCATTGAAGGTTCAGCTTCAGCCCTTGCTCCAATACCCCAAGTAGCAGACTCCTGTCTAAGCACTTCCTCAGGACTTTGCATGTGCTTCCTCTCCAGCAGGAACAGTGCTCTCCAGATACCTGTCTGGTTGGGTTCCTCACTTCCTACAGGTACAGTAAGTCCCTGACACGGCAACCCTCAAATTGCGAACGTTCAAAGGTGCGAACGTGCAGCTTGTTCCAGCAAGGAACCAGAGTCTGTGCCATCCACCTCGGGCGTGAGTGAAATTGTTGCCTGCCCTCCATCTCCTGTTCCTGACGATCGCTCAGCTTTATCATCTCCCACCACCTCACCCTCCTTCAGTAACTCTTCTTGCTGGTCACCCCCGTCCACCTGCCACGTGCCAGCTGTTGTACTGCACTTCGGTGCTTTTCAAGGGATTGTACTGCAAGATTTAAAATCTTTCTTTTATTTTTTGTGTTTATTTGATTTTTATGTATTATCTGTGTGAAACATATTATCCACCTATTACAGTACAGTATTATAGAGCCGATTGTGTTAGTTGGGTACCTAGGCTAACTGTGCTGAACTTATGAATAAATTGGACTTAGGAATGTGCTGGCAGAAAGGAACTTGTTGGTATGTTAGGGAATTACTATATTTAAATATCACCTCGATGATGCCTCTGGTGACACAGCTGTAAAACTGCAGTTTTATCCTTTCTTCCCCAATTGCTTTTTTTCAATGTAAGTTCACAAAGCCTTGCTTGTTTTCTCCATGGCTGTCTCCCCACAACCTGGAACAATCATCATCTTGCAGCCAGCACTCAATAAATATCTCTTGAGCAAACACATTAGTTTGGTTTGTATTACAAAGCTCCTTTCCATTCTGTTTGGTACACTGTTTATCACTCCACTGAGCTTCCCTGGTGGCTCAGAGGGTAAAGCTTCTGCCTCCAATGCAGGAGACCCGGGTTCGATCCCTGGGTCAGGAAGCTCCCCTGGAGAAGGAAATGGCAGCCCACTCCAGGATTCTTGCCTGGAGAATCCCATGGACGGAGGAGCCTGGTGGGCTACAGTTCATGGGGTCTCAAAGAGTCAGACACGACTGAGCGACTTCACTTTGACTTTCTTTCACTTTATCACTCTGTTTACTACCCACTCATTCATTCTTTCACAACAAATGAGCATTTATCATCACATCTATTATCACAACAAGTGAGTATCAGATACTCCAGCTCTACAGTGCTGAATAAAACAGACTAATCCTAAATGGAGTTTATTGCCAAATAAATTGAAATATATAGAGCATTCTTAGTTTCTCTTTGTAAATTTTTTTCTACACAAATAAGACTTAATTTTTGTCTCAAATAAAATACAGCTAATACTGAGAGGGTATAACCTCCTTGCCCTGCAATTTTCTGGGCACATTACCTGAATTCTTCAGTTTAATTATCTCAAAAACCTGTGAAACCTGTACTATTGTGATCTCAATTAATAGATGAAAAGTCTGAGGCAAGAAAACATAGAAATCTCCCCATAGTTTGTCAGCTCTCATACATGGTCAGTTCAGTTCAGTAGCTCAGTCATGTCTAACTCCTTGTGGCCTCTTGGACTGCAGTACACCAGGCTTCCCTGTCCATCACTAACCCCCAGAACTTGCTCAAACTCATGTCCATTGAGTGAGTGAGGCCATCCAACCATTTCATCCTGTTTTCCCCTTCTCCTCCTGCCTTCAATCTGAGTGATAAGAAACAATGGTACAAAGACAGGCAGGGATCATGATACAGACCTTTGTAATCATGAACAAGGAGTGTGGGTTTTACACTAAGTGTCAGTAATGCACTTTAGAGGGGAAGCAGCAAAAGCAAGGGAACAATTAGAAAACCATTGGCATTATCATCCACCAGAGACATAAAAATGTCCTGGTCTAGAACTGAAGCTGTAGAGATGGGGACAAGATATAAGGGATGTGTTTAGAAAGTTAATCTATCGGATTTTCTGAGAGGATGCATGTTGGGGCTTAGGGAGTCAGGAGAACCCAAGAGAAGCTCCTAGGCTTGAGGTTTGGGTTTACTGGGTAACTGGTGGTGTCTTTCCTATGATGAGGAAGACTGGAATAGTGAAGGTTTGGGGGAGGGTTGAAAGAAACCTGGGCTTCCCAAGTGGTGATAGTGGTAAAAAATCTGCCTACCAATGCAGGAGACATAAGCGATGTGGGTTCGATCCCTGGTTGGGCAGATCCCCTGGAGGAGGGCATGGTAACCCTTTCTAGTAATCTAGCCTGGAGAATCCCATGGACAGAGGAGCTTGGTGGGCTATAGTCCGTAGAGCCGAAAAGAGTCAGACACGATTGAAGTGACTTAGCACACACGCATGCAGAGAGAGAAATCTAGAGTTCATTCTGGGGTTTCAGTTCCGTTCAGTCTCTGTCATGTCTGACTCTTTGGGACCCCATGGTTTGGCGCACCAGGCTTCCCTGTCCATCATGAACTCCTGGAGTTTGCTCAAATTCATGTGCATCAAGTCGGTGATTCCATCCAATCATCTCATCCTCTGTTGTCCCCTTCTCCTCCTGCCTTCAATTTCCCATCATCAGGATATTATCTAAGGAGTCAGTTCTTCACATCAGGTGGCCAAAGTATTGGAGCTTCAGTTTGAGCATCAGTCCTTTCAACGAATATTCAGGACTGATTGTGAAATACCCACTAGCAAGTTGTGTTGAATGGATCCATCTGACCCTCCCAATGAGCCTCCTTTATTTCCATCAGACGCTGCCTGACTGACAGTGTCTCAGTGGACAACTCTGACTGTCTTGTCCTCTGCCTTCCAATTGTTTTTATCCAATAGAAGGCTCCAGAATCAGACAGCGGAAGGAAAGTGAAAGCAGGGTATGCACAGCCCAGCTCCCTACACATCCTGCAGAGGCAGACTCTGCCCCTCTTCCAAAGGCCTCAGCTCCTGCTGGTGGTCCCATCCCCTGCCACTCCTTCCATCACTGCATGGAGCCCCTCAGTTCTTCTCTTAGTCTCTCAGGCCTGGAATGTAAGTCTGGCCAATCCCTTTGGTGATTTTCCCGAAGCCTGCCTATACCTTTGTCTTTTATTTTTAAAAAAAAATACTTAGGTAGCCTGAAATGTAATTTGCTTGGTAATCATACACCACCTCTTTGCTGCCAGGCACCTAAGTGAAACGAGTGAACTGGAAAGGCCAACAGACACTCAGAGGGTGGGGAGTTAGAGCAAGTGGGATGGCTTGGAGTTGAAGGTTGGAGGGGCATGTGTCTATAAAAGGTGCTATAGGGGTTCGCTCAACCTGGGAAAATTTTCCTCAACTCTTACCAGCCCCTTGTAACAGAGCTCAGTGCTTTTTATCTGGCCAGGCCGTGAGCTGCCTCCCGCTCTTGTCTTTCCCTCAGTTCTTCTTACAAAGGCAGTGCCGAGCTATTCGCAACATTCCCCTTCCAAACTGCCATTTCAAGTCGAGTTTTCGCAAAGTCATTATCTCCTTAATTTGCTCCCCAGGATGCTAGCTGACAAACAAGTAGCACTCAGCAAATGGGATGGAGCCACGCTTTTGTCTGCTTTCTCCTTTAAAATGTATTTTTCTTCTCGAGGGCAATGGTTGTATTGACAAATATTGCATTTGGGATGAAGAATGTGCATCAGATTCATCACGGATTCTGTTAGGATTCTGTTACAGCTCCATGGGTGAGGTCGGTTACCCAGCAAAGCACAATGATGGATTTGGTTTCAACAGACCAAGTGTTCAGATTCAAGTGGGAGCTGGCAGGCAGGCAATTAACGTTTTACACAGAGGTATTGGGGGTATTAATAACACATTGAATAATAAAAGGCAACCAGAAATCCCCGGTGTTCCTTCCATTGGAAAGAGAGTGGCTGAGAACTGATTTCCAAAGGGGGAAAGTCGCTTCTGGGGGCTTTGGATTAATTACATGTAATCTATCTCCCTAATTACTACAGGAAGTGGTAGCTGCTATTATTTAATTGGAGCTGTTGTTACTTAATTTATTTTATATTCTGAAAAGTAATTAATGGAGTGAAAAGAGGTAGGCTTGAAACTTTTAAAAGCTTTCTCTAGGTTTCCCAGTCTATATAGTTTTCAAGGCATGATTTATACATTATCTCCTCCAGGATGGATGCCTGGATCCTTGTAGCAGAGGCAACCTGCTTCATCATCTCTGAGTTTCTGTAGAACTTTTCCTTAGAACCATAGTGTCTCATCCAGAATTTTCAAACTTTTGTGTGTCCCTCTTCTCAGAATTGCAGGGTTGTTTGGATCCGTAGTTTAAAACCACCAGTGAGGACATTTGCCTGGTTTCTACAATGCAGTGATGGTGGTAGTGGTGGTTTAGTCATTCAGTCGTGTCCGACTCTTTGCGAACCCATGGACTGTAGCCTGCCAGGCTCCTCCATCCATGGGCTTTCCCAGGTAAGAATACTGGAGTGGGTTGTCATTTCTTTCTCCAGGGGATCTTTCCAACTCAGGGATGGATTCAGTGTCTCAAACCCACTTCCTCTGCATCCCAGGCACATTCTTTACACTGGAGAATCTAAATTTTGTATTCCAAAGGTTTCTTCTGAATGCATCTTTCTTCTCTGACAGTTGCAGAAAACCCTTATTCTAGTTGGTAGAGTGTCCAGATTAACTCTTCTTTTGAGACTTAGCAAATCCAGAATTTTTGAAAGGTTAGAAGCTGATAGAAATCTCAGAGGTTTGCTCGTCCAAATCCCTCACTTTCCTGATGAGAAAATAGAAGCAAAGGGTAGAAAGCAAAGATGAACCACCCTGGAACTCTTGAGCTCAGTAGCAGAGCCTGGATTCCAGCAGCAAGTTCTCATTCCCAAACTGAGCTTCTTTCTCCTATTTAAGAAGTACTTGCTCATTGATAAAAATCATGATGGAAGAAGTTCCAGTCAGTGCCTCTTGAACTTTAATAGACACTCAGCTCTCAGAGAGCTCTATTCTAGTAATGCAAACTGGTGAGACCCGTGACTCTTCATTTACAACAAGCTCACAGGTGAGGCTGACACCACTGGTCTTCTGACCAGTGTTTGAATAAGACTTAGAAAAGGTTCATGTAGGTTTGAATAACGTGACTCCAACATAAGGCAACAATGTCTCAATCCATCTTTTGTGCTTTTCTCCATAATCCCTTCCTCCATCTTCCAACAGAAGCACCTGATTGTCATCTGGCCAGTCTCTCATTCCTCACCACACACCATCAGTCCAGTGTTATGATGTCTGTCCAAGCCTTCCCCACATCTCAGCTCTAGGCGTGTGTTTGTGGTCCAGGAATGGTAAGCTTCTAGCTCAGGTGTAGGCTTCTGATTCCAAGTGTGGGCTTATGGTCCAGAAGCGGACTTAGGATCAAGGCATAGGCTTGTGGTCCAGGAGTGGTCTTATGTTTCAGTGGTGAGCTTGTGTTTCAGGTATGAGCTTGTGGTCCAGATGTGAATTTGTGATCTCAAATGTGGGCTTGTGTTTCAAGCTTGGCCAGTGAGTATGCTCTATCCACCTAGCCTTGGGCCATATTGATTATATTAACAATGGGCCTATAACAGAAGCCATGCAAATCAGAGACTTTCCCAAGTTTGCTAGTATTATTGAGACACAGATAATCTCTTTTTGCTGGACTCCCTGAGAAGGCAAACGTGGAGACCCAGAATTCATTATATTCTTTAAAACAGCTTTCTGAAAGAGAAACTGGTATCTAGAAAGATTGATCTAGAGATAGAGAATAACGTCTGCCTCTGAATGACAACACTGAATACCTGGATCCAGCTGGGTGTGAAGCTAGGGCAACCACCTGGCCTTTTCTATTTCATGAGCCAATGTAATTCCTAGTTTTCTTCTGTTACTTGCAACTAGAAGAGTCTTGGTTAATCCAGTTCTTATTGGGGAGGAAATGGAAGCAATGGCAATTTTTATTTTCTTGGGTTCTAAAATCACTGTGGACAATAACTGCAGCCATGAAATCAAAAGATGCTTGTCCTTTGGAAGGAAACTATGACAAACCTAGACAGTGTATTAAAAAAACAGAGATACTCTTTTCCTGCAAAGGTACATATTGTCAAAGCAATAGTTTTTCCAGTAGTCATGTGTGGATATGAGTTGGACCCTAAAGATGAATGACCACCAAGGAATTGATGCTTTTGAACTGTGGTGTTGGAGAAGTCTCTTGAGAATCCCTTGGACCGTAGGGAGATCAAACTAGTCAGTCCTACAGGAAATCAACCCTGAGTATTCACTGGAAGGACTGATAATGAAGCTGAAGCCCCAATTCCTTAGCCACCTGATACAAAGAGCAGACTCTTTACAAAAGACCCTGATGCCGGTACTGAAGACAAAAGCAGAGGGGAAAGTAGAGGCTGAGATGGTTCAATAGCCTCACTGGCTCAAGGGACATGAATCTGAGAAAACTCCTGGAAGTAGTGAAGGACAGAGGAGCCTGGTGTGCTTATGTTTAACACACACATGCAAACACATGGAAATTTTGGAGGTGATGGATCCATCTATCACCTTAATACACTGGTGATGTTCTTGCTGGGGAATGCATATGTCCAAATTAAATTGTGTTCATTAAATATGTGTGATTTTCTTGTACATAAAATGTACCTCAACAAAGTTGTTAAAAAGAGTAATGGAATGCTTTCCCAATCAATGTCTGTTTTATTTTCCTTTCCAATTCATTTTTCACACAGCTGCCAGAGGACCATTATAAAATGTAAATTATGGAGAAGGAAATGGCAACCCACTCCAGTATTCTTGCCTGGGAAATCCCATGGACAGAGGAGCCTGTCAGGATACAATCCACGGGGTCGCAGATGAGTTGGAAATGATTTAACAACTGAACAACAATAGCAATGGGTAAGCCTGGTGCAAATTAATCCACATAGAATATGCTCACAGTTACAAGGTGGAAGAAATGTTGCAAACTTTAAACGTATATTGTCCTTATCAATGGCATGTTTTCAAAATTATTCTCTGTAGTGTGGAGTTCTGCTTATTTTTGCAAGTAAATATTTTGCTAATGTATACTTACTCTTTAGGCAATCATTCTTAAGGTTAATAGGTAATTTTCTCCTTTACTCAGAAAATTTTTATGTTTTTATTTTGAAGAGACTGATCCACGAGTAATAGAAGTATATTTCTGATATGTTAAACGTGTTTAATTTTTACATAATTTTGTAATTTTTCTGTAAATAAGGGAACACTGAAAAATGACATTTCGTAGTTGCTTATTGTGCTGGCCTTCCACGGCAATTATTCAACATCCCTAATACATTATATGTATATATATGTGTATATATATATATATATATATATTCTACCTTTATTTCTTAAGGGAAGACTAACTTTATTGGCATGAAGAGATTTATTCCATTTTCTTGCTAATAAAGAGTTGGCATATATTTGTAAGTATACAAAATTCATCGTATAGTCTCATGTGAATTATTATTTTCATCCTTGGTCTTTTGTAATTTGTCATTCCTTTTGCCTGGGGTTTGGGCTATGGAATTTGCATTAATAGAGACCTGTAAGATGGAAATAAAATCTAGAGTTGTCAATGCATATATATATATGGAAAAGGAAGTGGCAACCCGCTCCAGTACTCTTGCCTAGAGAATCCCGTGGACAGAGGAGCCTGGTGGGCTGCTGTCCATGGGGTTGCACAGAGTCAGACACAACTGAAGAGGCTTAGCATACATGCTATACATATATAAATTAGATTTTATTTAGAAAGGTGTGGCTTCTGTATCTAAAACACTCAAGTGCTTTCCCCTTACATTGTTGTCAAACTCTAACCTTCCTACACCCAGACTCAGTGCCTTCCCTCCATTCCATATACTTTGAAGCAGCATTTGCATCACAGACCCTTGTGTTTGCTGTGTGAAGTGTTTTGCCCCTCCCTGGTGGCTCAGATGGTAAAGAATCCTCCTGCAACGCGAGGCACCTGGGTTCGATATCTGGGTTAGGAAGGTCCCCGGGAGCAGACCTTTGCATCTGTTTCTCTCAATCAGGTCTTCACGCCACTATTGTTTCCTTCAGTATGGTGTCTCTGACCCCCCATATCACTCCTCCCATTCTCTTTCACATCTGTCGTGTGTTTCTCCCACCCCTGATCATATTTGTCACTCTCAGAAATGACCTGTATATTCACTCATTTATTTTAATTCTACCTGTCTTCCTCCCATGGTGCTTGGCATATAATAAATACTCAACAACTAGTATCTGTGAATGGATAAGCTAGCTGTGTGGCCTTGCTAGAATTACTTAATATCTCTGGATCTCAGCATCTGCCTTTATAAACTGAAAGCATTAGATGAGGAGTCCCCTAGATACATGAAATCTCTTACCTATGGCTTGAATTTATGATTTGGGATTAGAATAGACGAAAACTAGGCTCAAGCATGTGACAAGGGATTGGTCCCTGAGATACTAAAGATTTTATTGATGATATAAAACTAAGAAAACTGAGTTTTTATATTGATGATATAAAACTAAGAAAAAGGAGTTTTAAATGATAATTCTAAGTCCATATTTACAAGCTGTCAGTGAATTTTGACTGTGGAGAAAGCAAAGGCCATTCCAAGCAGATGGTTGTCTACAAGAACTCGTGAAGACTGAGTGTTGCCTAGAACAGTAGGCATAAGTTGGGTCGTGAAGGGTGAGGCCGATACAGATAAACACCCCTGTATGCTGTTGATTTATTTTAAGACACTCATTCATCCCTGGACTCAGGGTGGTAGAGCGTAATGTCATGTTAGATTTCAGCAGCTGGCCATGTGGATTTAGTGCCAACCTCTGCTATGCAGCAGCTTTGTGACCTTGGGTAATCAGATGATCTCCTTGAACTGGCATCCTCCTCATCAAATTGTGATTAATAGTATCAATTATATAGGATTGGAAGAACTTCACTAAGTTATGTTATATGTGGCCTGTGAGTGTAAAGAAGAGTGACTCACTCCTAATAGGCCTTCCGGAAACATTAAAGAAAAAACCAAAGTAGCAACGTACACAACCACACTTTTCAAGTTCATCAGGCTGCTGTAGCATATTAAAGAAAAGACAGTATGGAAGAATATAGGACTGAAAATTTAAGTTTACAATCCACTATTAACTCTGGGCTATTCACTTTCTATGAAACTGTATGAGTCATCTGACATTTCTTGACTGCTTCTCAATACCAGCTTAGATTTTGGTCACTGGATGACTTAGAAGCTCATAATTATGGGGCAAACTATAAACCTTCCCTTTATCTCCCCCAAATTAAAAATATAGGGTGAAGTGCAAAAATAGAAGTATGGCTAATGTTTGAAACTATTGACAAGCTCTAAGACTTTTAGAAATACGTCATGTTCGGTAATAGTGTTATGGCAAGTATGACGCTTCTCATAAACTGTTGTAAAGATTATCAAACATTTGTGCCTGTGAACTTCTCTCCAAACAAAGAAGACGTTTTGTGGCAGGTTATGTTCTAACAAAGAGTCATCAGTCTTTCAAAATTTTTACTCACTTTATTCCCACCACCAGTAATAGAAGAACCGTCTCTTTTCTAGATCATTTTTTAGGAAGAAAATACAGTCACTTCATTAAAGTGATAAGCAGGACCGGAAATAGGATTAATCAAATGTATCTAGGTTCTGCAAATATAAAGTCTATATTTGAATGCTTATCTGTATTTGGAAAAAATAGATTACATTTGTTCAGAATGGATATTCTTGCATTAATTTTTAGTTTCAACCTTTCATCAAATATATTAAAATAACATGTAAAGATATTCTTTATCTTATTACTGAGTTTTGGCACTGCTTTCATTTTGTTCTAAAGGTGAGTGTCTACGCCCATCTTGGGGTGACAGAGAATAAAGAGACAAAGCTGGGCTCTTCAGAAATAGGAAGTGGTGAGTTGGACTCATGTGCTGATAAGGCAAACAGCCAGCATCACCTGAGGAAACCTTGTACCAGACACATTGGATACAATGCCTCATTTAATCCCTACAAAGAATCTTCAAGGAAACAATACTTACATCTTCGTTTGAGAGATGAGGCACGTAAGCAGGCCCTTGGAAATATGTGTTCAATGGATAATATGAACAATAGTAGTGCCTGGCTTTTCTTGTTTGTATCAGGGAATTTACTAAGACTTTTACATCTATGAGTCATGACAACTTCAAGATCACAGTTGAAGAAACGGATGTGTCTGTTTTGGATCATATAATGAAGGAATGGAGAAACCAGGGTTTTGAGCCCAGGTAGAAACGCAGACAAAACACAGAATACTCAGTTAAGGTGCAAACTGCAAAGAAACAATGATTATTTTTAATATAACTATACATACTTATTGGAGGAGGGCATGGTAACCCACCCCAATATTCTTGCCTGGAGAATCCCATGGACAGAGGAGCCTGGCAGGCTGCAGTCCATAAGGTTACAAAAAGTTGGATGTGACTGAAGCGACATAGCTTGCTCACATACATACTTACACTAAAATAATTTTTGCTTATGTGGATTCAAGCTTACTGAGCCCTCTGCTTTTTTTTTCTTTTTTTTTTTTTTAAATATTCAGGTTTTCATTTTTCAGATCAGTTTTAGACTAACAGGAAAATTGAGGGAAGGTACAGAGCTTTCCTGGGTGTCTCCATGGCAAAGAATCCTCCTGCAATGTAGGATGCGCAGGAGACATGGGTTCAGTCTCTGGGTCGGGAAGATCCCCTGGAGGAGGGCTTGGCAACCTACTCCAGTATTCTTGCCTGGAGAATCCCAAGGACAAGGGAGCTGAAGGACTACAATCCATGGGTCGCAAACAGCTGGACATGACTTAGAGACTGAGCATACACGCCAGAGCTTTCCATACACCCCCTGACACCACAAGTATGCAGCCCTCCCACCCATTATCAACATCCCCCACCATGGTGGTACATTTGTTACAATTAATGAACCTACACTGACACATAGCAATCCCCCAAAGTCCATAGTTTACCTTTCAATTCATTTTTTGTTGTACATTCTATGGGTTTGGACAAATGTGTCAATATAATGCTATGTATCCATCATCACGGAATCCTCCAGAGTATTTCCAATGCCCTAAAAATCCTCTGTGCTCTGCATATTCATCTTTCCCCACTTAACCCCTCGCACCCACCTGTAGTTTTACTGTCTTCACAATTTTGCCTTTCCCAGAATGTCACACATTTGGATTACACTGTTTGTAGTCTTTTCAGATCGGCTTATTTCACATAGTAAACATTTAAGTTTCCTCCATGTCTTTCACTACTTGAGAACTCATTTCTTTTTAGGACAAATAATAGTCGGTTGTCAGGATGGACCACAGTTATTTATCCATTCACCTGCTGAAGGACTTCTTGGTTGCTTCTAAGTTTTGGTGGTGATGAATGAAACTGCTATACACACCCATGCGCAGGTTTTTGTGTGAATAGATGCTTTCAGAACTTTTAGGTAAATACTAAGGAGTATGATTGCTGGCTCGTATGGTAGGGGCATGTTCAGTTTTGTAAGAAACTGTCAAACTACCTTTCAAAGTGGCCGGACCAGACTGCATCCCCATCAGCAGTGAATGAAAGATACAGTTGTTACACATCCTCACCGGCATTAGATGTTGTCAGTGTCCCAGATTCTGGCTATTCTAACAGGTGTACAATGGTATCACATTGTTGTTTAAATTTGTATTTTCCTGATGACCTATGATAGGGGACATTTTTTCATATGCTTATTTGCCATTTGTATGTTTTCTTTGGAAAGATGTTTGTTCAAGTCTTTCTCCCATTTTTTTTTAATCAGGTTATTTCTTTTCTCCAGTTCAGTTCAGTTGCTCAGTCGTGTCTGACTCTTTGCGACCCCATGAATCACAGCACGCCAGGCCTCCCATCACCAACTCCCGGAGTTCACTCAAACTCACATCCATCGAGTCGGTGATGCCATCCAGCCATCTCATTCTCTGCCGTACCCTTCTCCTCCTGCCCCCAATCCCTCCCAGCATCAGAGTCTTTTCCAGTGAGTCAACTCTTCGCGTGAGGTGGCCAAAGTATTGTAGTTTCAGCTTTAGCATCAGTCCTTCCAATGAACACCTAGGATTGATCTCCTCTAGAATGAACTGGTTGGATCTCCTTGCAGTCCAAGGGACTCTCAAGAGTCTTCTCCAGCACCACAGTTCAAAAGCATCAATTCTTCGGCGATCAGCTTTCTTCACAGTCCAACTCTCACATCCATACATGACCACTGGAAAAACCATGGCCTTGACTAGATGGAAGTTTGTTGGCAAAGTAATGTCTCTGCTTTTTAATATGCTATCTAGGTTGGTCATAACTTTCCTTCCAAGGAGTAAGCGTCTTTTAATTTCATGGCTGCAATCAGCATCTGCAGTGATTTTGGAGCCCCTAAAAATAAAGTCTGACACTGTTTCCACTGTTTCCCCATCTATTTGCCATGAAGTGATGGGACCAGATGCCATGATCTTAGTTTTCTGAATGTTAAGCTTTAAGCCAACTAGACAGCATATTAAAAAGCAGAGACATCAGTTTGCCAGCAAAAGCCCATCTAGTCAAAGCTATAGTTTTTCCAAAAGTCATGTATGGATGTGATAGTTGGACTATAAAGAAAGCTGAGCACCAAAGAATTGATGCTTCTGAACTGTGGTGTTGGAGAAGACTCTTGAGAGTCCCTTGGACTGCAAGGAGATCCAACCATTCCATCCTAAAGGAAATCAGTCCTGAATATTCATTGAAAGGACTGATGTTGAACCTGAAGTTCTAACAGTATGGCACCTGATACGAAAAACTTACTCATTGGAAAGAACCCTGAAGCTGGGAAAGATGGAAGGCAGGAGGAAAAGGGGACAACAGAGGATGAGATATTTGGATGGCATCACTGACTCAGTGGACATGAGTTTGAGCAACCTTTGGGAGTTGATGATGAACAGGGAAGGCTGCTGTGCTGCAGTCCATGGGGTCGCAAAGAGTCAGACAGGACCGAGCGACTGAACTGAACTGATTATGTGAGGAGGTAACATTGAAGCCTTCCATCTATGGTGCTGTGGCATCCGGTGTCTTGAGTGGGTAGTTGTACCTAACCCCATCCCCTTCCACCTTCTCCAGGAAGCCTTGTCCAAGCTGATTATACTCTCCTCATCTGTGCTCCCCCAGCCCTCCCTCTGCAATTACAACCGCCTTCTTACACTGTTCTGTAATTGTCTCTGTCTTGTTCTAAGTTCCCTGAGGGTGATGCTTTTTGCCTGTCTACTGCTATGGCAGTCCGGTACCTGGCAGGTCGCAGTTACCGACAAATGTCTGTTGAATGAATCAACATGTGACATGTGGATGCATATTAAAGAAGGCCCCCAGGAAGAGAAAGAATGCCTGGGAAAGTCGATCAGCACTTAGGACCCCACGGTGTCTCTTCCCATCTGGTCCTCATAGCAAATTGGAGGAGGCAGCTTGCAGGCGCTGTTCCCCCCTGGCTTGCATCACCACCTCCACAGGGCCAACCTCCCAAGATCCACAAGGGTTCCTCTGAGAACACTGAAAGGCACACGGCGATAACAATCACAAACAAAATAACACAGTGTCTCCCTCCTGCTGGCCGTGCCCTGGGTCTCCTCCAGGGTCTGGTGTCTCAGGGAGAGCACAGCTGTCGCGTCTTGTCTCCCAGTCCCACAAACAGAGCGTCAGGCAGAAAAATGATGTAACTTCTCCTGGGATAGACCAGCCTCCAGTATGGCTGTGTCATGTTATGGTTAAGTCCCATGCTCAGTGATCAAAGAGCCCAACTGATCAGAGCCACGTCTAAAATAGTCCAGAAGCTCCTTCCTTTCCTAGTGGCAGTCAATACCTGCTGAGTGTTTTGATGTGGCAAGTCCTGTTCATTTGTCTTGAGAGAAAGAGAAGGGGGGTGGATTTTAAAAACTACATCTTTCATTTTCATTACAATCACATGAAGCAGATGTGATTATTATAATCCCCATTTTACAGATGAGAAAGCTGAGGCGCAGAGAGGTTGAGTAACTTGACTAACATCACCCAGGTACTGAGGGACAGAGCAGGGATTTGAACGTAACCGGCTTCCTGGCTGGCTCAGATGGTAAAGCATCTGTTTGCAATGCAGGAGACCCAGGTTCAATCCCTGGGTCAGGAAGATCTCCTGGAGAAGGAAACGGCAACCCATTCCAGTACTCTTGCCTGGAAAATTCCCTAGATGGAGGAGCCTTGTGGGCTACAGTCCATGGGGTCACAAAGAGTCAGACAAGACTGAGCGACTTCACTTTACTTCAGGCTGGTAGCCAGACCAAGCCTGCACTGTACTGGAAGTTTCCAGGACTTCTAGCAGTTGTCTCTGAAGTGATGCTTTCATTACATACTTCCCACCACACCCTGGTGGGTCACTTATTTGAGCCCACTTTTTATTTGAGATGACAATATTGAGATTCACGTTGAAAAAATTCTGCAAGGCAATGAAACTAGTTTGTGGCTGAATCAGAGTTCAAGCCCAGAAATATATAATGGGTGACACCAAAGTCTATGATATTCTTTGTGTGTGTAAGAGTGTGTGTGAGTGTGTATGTATCTGAGTGTGAGAGTCTGTGGGTGTATGAGTGTGTCTGTGTGTGTGTGTATTGTGTATGTGTGTGTGTGTGTATTGTGTAAGTGTGTGTCTGTGTGTGTGTGTATTGTGTAAGTGTGTGTCTGTGTATTGTGTGTGTGAGTGTGTATTGTGTAAGTGTGTCTGTGTGTGTGTATTGTGTAAGTGTGTCTGTGTGTGTGTGTATTGTGTAAGTGTGTCTGTTTGTGTGTGTGTATTGTATAAGTGTGTGTGTGTGAGTGTGTGAGTGTGTGAGTGTGTGTACCCAACTTTTATAAACAAATTAATCAATTCAACAAGCTTACGTCTCCGTTCTCCTGACTGTGAACAGAGGTATTTATACTCAGTGATTGTGAATAATTACTTCAAGTGTAATATTCTCTGATTCAATTATAAGCCTTTATTCACTGAACATCAGTTTTGTGAGACTGTGGGAGGAAATGGAAAGGGTTCTTAGGCATCAGAAAAGTAACTTGCAAAAACATGTGCAAACGGTACTGTCAGGGCTCATGATTTGGGTGAGGTGTCACCTCAGGATCCAGGGACATGCCCAGGAGGGAAAGCAACAGTGAATCCATTCCCTCCAGGCCCTAGGAAACGTCCGTTAGCTGCCAGGAGTCAGACGACAAACAGAGCTGCAGAAGCTGCTTTCCCGTGTCTTTCTCCTGTCTCTCACATGGCCTAAAGTTCAGGGGCTGAAACTAACACTCTCACTTTCCCAGTACCGCAAACAAAGAAACAGAGGGGCCACAACTTCTCAAGAAATAAAACCTCTCTAAATCCCTTCCTGTAATTTCTGCCTCACTCCGTTCCGTTCAGTCACTCAGTCGTGTCCGACTCTTTGCGACCCCGTGGACTGTAGCCTACCAGGCTTCTCCATTCATGGGATTCTCCAGGCAAGAATACTGGATTGGGTTACCATTTCCTTCTCCAGGGGATCTTCCCGACCCAGGGATCGAACCCGGGTCTCCCACTCATCAAGTTCTAAAACCATCGCTTGAAATATAAATAAACAAACAGAATTCCTTTCCCATAAACAAGTATCTGAAGACAGAGCCTGGAGGCTACATCGGCCTCCCCTCTACACTGTGTTTGTCCTTCTAGAAAGGGTGAGCTTCTGGTCGGCCAGCTCAACATTCAAATTCTCCATCGGTGAACAACTGTGTCACCTCTGGAAAGTTACGTGAACTCCCGGAGTCCTGGATTTTTTTCTTCTGTAAAATAAAGATAAAAATAGTTACAGTCTCGTGTTTTTGTGAGAATATAAATCTCCCTGCACAGTTCCTGGCATAAAGTAGATGCTCAGTAAATTATTAATTTTGCTTTTACTATTTAGGCTCTCACTTGCATGTTTTTTGCATATGGCAGTCTCTCTTGCTGGCATTCCCACCCATTTAACTGCCACCCCTTGCAAAGTTTCTTACTTTTCAAGACCTGGATCAAAAGTCACCTACTTAAGCCTTCAAGGGCACCCTTGTTGTAAGGTTAAGCACGCTCCTTAAATTGTAATAAGGAAAGAGCACGCGCCTCTGTCCTGAGGGTGCTGTTATTGATCCGCAGAGGGTCTGATCAGCGGCTCGCTTTGCCAAAGGCACATCATTTTGAAGTGATTTTCTGTGAGAGATCATGCTGTATTGATCTGGTTGGAGGCCAGAGGGCCTGAATGTTAAAAAGTAAGAGTTGGGATATTGGGGCCAGGGAGGCAGGAGGTTTCCTATTTTATTGTCCCCTGGAGGTTATAACAGGCAGGGAGGCTCCCAGCAACATAATAAAGTAGTGGAGTTTCAGCTTTGTCTGAAGCTGCAGAAGGGTCCCCTGTTGGCTGGGCGAGGTCCCTGCTGGATTGTAGCTGATGGGTCCTGTAGTTTCTGATGTGGGGGCCACATCCACTCCAGATGGTCCAGCAGGGATCCATGGTCAACCCTCCACGCACCTGAGAAAGCACACGGAATCAAAGGTAAGTACACTCACGTCATTAATGTGCTTATTTACACTGCCATTTAGACACTAATTTTCTTTGTCCATGCACTAGTCATAATGACGGTTAGAATGGGAGTGATGCACAAAATAAATATAGCTCCGGGCCAAATGGGGCTATGGGGATTGACTGGGAAACAGTTAGGAAGGAGTCTAACAGGAAATGTAATTCCAGCAAGAATTCTGGCTTTGTGGATGGGAGGGGAGTTTTATGGGAGAATGGATACATGTAAATGTATGGCTGAGTCCCTTGGCTGTTCACCTGAAACTATCCCAACATTGCTAATAGGCTATGAGTTCAGCTCAGTCGCTCAGTCGTGTCCAACCCTTTGCGACTCCATGGACTGTAGCACGCCAGGCCTCCCTGTCCATCACCAACTCCCAGAGTTTACTCAAGCTCATGTCCATTGAGTTGGTAATGCTGTCGAACCATCTCATCCTCTGTCATAATGGGCTATACCACCCCCCAAAAAAAGTTAAAAAAAAAAAAGAATTCAGGCTTTGGCCTAAGAATTACCATGGACCATCCTTCCCTTTGTCAGGGATTTTCTGTGATGCTAGTGAGTTGTTGAATGTCTCTGAGCTTCCAGTTTTTGAACTGTAAAATGGGGAGAGTTACAAAAGCCTTCCTGGTCATCTTCACAGGATTGAAAATAGCACATACAAAGCACCTGGCACATAGAAGGCATCCAATATAAGGCAAGTATTATTATCAATACCTTTTGCAGATCTTCTCTTACAATTTTAACATCCCTATTTATATCCATTATCTCGTGGAAAAGAAACAGAGTGGCATTTGAATCTTCTGTATGTCCCACATACCCTAGTAAGGACTCTACCCAGATACTGTTTTCTAATGTACCTAAGATTTCAATGAGGTAAGTACTATTATTTCAGCTTTACAGATGAGAATGCTAAAGATCAGAGAGTGTGTGCTTAATACCTAAGGTCGCACAGCTAATGTGTAACCAGGGTTTACTGCAATGCAGGCAAATTCTTTACCAACTGAGCTATCAAGGAAGCCCATAGGGATTAAATAGTTAATTAATTAGTTTCTGGATGTATTCTACTCTGAGAATTAGGCCCGTTCTACTGTCCCATAGGAGACACCACCCTTATCACAGAAAATGAAGAACTGAAGAGCCTCTTGATGAAAGCAAAAGAGGAGAGTAAAAAAGTTGGCTTAAAACTCAACATTCAGAAAACTAAGATCACGGCATCCAGTCCCATCACTTCATGGCAAATAGATGGGGAAACAATGGAAACAGTGAGAGACTTTATTTTGGGGGGCTCCAAAATCACTGCAGATGGTGACTGCAGCCATGAAACTAAAAGACACTTGCTCCTTGGAAGAAAACAACCTGGACAGCATATTTAAAAGCAGAGACATTACTTTGCTGACAAAAATTCATCTAGTCGAAGCTATGGTTTTTCCAGTAGTCATGTAGAGATGTGAGAGTTGGACCATAAAGAAAACCAAGTGCCGAAGAATTGATGCTTTTGAATTGTGGTGTTGGAGAAGACTTTTGAGAGTCCCTTGGACTACAAGGAGATACAACCAGTCAATCCTAAAGGAAATAAGTCCTAAATATTCATTGGAAAGACTGATGCTGAATCTGAAACTCCAATACTTTGGCCACCTGATGCAAAGAGCTGACTCATTTGAAAAGACCCTGATGCTGGGAAAGCTTGAGGGCAAGAGGAGAAGGGGACAACAGAAGATGAGATGGCTGGATGGCATCACTGACTCTATAGATATGAGTTTGAATAAGTTCCGGGAGTTGGTGGTGGAAGCCTGGCATGCTGCAGTCCACGGGGTTGCAAATAGTCAGACAGGACGGAATGACTGAGCTGAACTGAACTGATGGGCTTCCCAGGTGGCAAGCCCTGGGTAAAGAGCTCAGGGAAAGAGCTTTCTTTTTCCCCAGGTGAAGAGCCTACCTGCCAATGCAGGAAACCATAAGAAATGCAGGTTTGATCCCTGAGTCAGGAAGTTTCCCAGAGGACGCCATGGCAACCCACTCCAGTATTCTTGCCTAGAGAATCCCATGGACAGACAGACATGGCTGGCATTCCATAGAGTTGCAGAGTCAGACACTACTGAAGCAACTTAGCACAAAGGCATGCAGGCACTGTCCCATATTTGGGTAATATGGTGGTGTATTAGGTCACTAAGTCATGTCTGACTCTTGTGACCCCATGGGCTGCATTCCACCAGGCTGCTGTGTCCATGAGATTTTCCAGGCACGAATACTGGAATGGGTAGCTATTTCCTTCTCCAGGGGAACTTCATGACCCAGGAATAGAACCCAGGTCTCCTGTATTGCAGATGGATTATTTACCAACTAAATCATCAGGGAACCCTCTACTTGGATAATAGGGGAGGGTGTATTTATATCTTTGAGAGAAAGCAGAAAACTGGTTAAATGAACGTAAGATCGATTGCTTAATACCTATGTGATTTGGGGTGGGTATCTCAGCCTTCAAGGACAGCTACAGCAAAAGAACACAAACTGGGCAGCTTAAACAACAGAAATTTATTTTCACACGTTTAGATCCTGGATGTCCAAGATCAAGGTGTGGAAAGCTTTGGTTTCCTCGAGACTGTCGTTCTCTCTCTAGTTACAGTCACATGGTGGCTCAGATGGTAAAGATGCTGCCTGCAATGAAGGAGACTCGGGTTCAATTCCTGTGTTGGGCAGATCCCCTGGAGAAGGGCATGACTACCCTCTTCCGTATTCTTGCCTGGAGAATTCCATGGACAGAGGAGCCTGGTGGGCTACAGTCCATAAGGTTGCAAAGAGTTGGTGTGTCCGATTCAGCAACTAACTCTTTCACTTTTCTGGGGGCTTCAACACATGAATTTGGGAGAGACAAAATTCAGCCCCTAGCTCCAAGTTATTGAACCTTCCTTTCCTCAGTTTCCTTATCTGTAAAATGGAGAGAATATGTTGTTTATAAAGTACTTAGAACAGTGCCTGATACCTAGTAGATGTGACAGAAATGTTTTCTAAGTAAATCAAGGAGGAAGTGATAATAGTGAAAGTGTTAGTCGCTCAGTCATGTCTGACTCTTTGAGACCCCATAGACTATAACCCACCAGACTCCTCTCTTCACGGAATTCTCCAGGCAAGAATACTGCAGTGGGTTGTCATGCCCTCCTCCAGGGATCTTCCAGACCCAGGGATCAAACTTGCGTCTCCTGCACTGCAGGCAAACTCCTTACCATCTGAGCTACCAGGGAAGCTAAAATGAGGACTACAGCCCAAGAGACAGCACCTCAGAGAGCTCTGAGAGAGTCCTGTCAAGATGTAGTGGGGGAAAGTCAACAGATAAGATTTTTAGTAAAAGGGGAAGAAGAAGAATGCTTCGCTTCAGTTGTGTCCGAGTCTTTGTGACCCTGTGGTCTGTAGGTTTCCAGCAGGCTCCTCTGACTATGGGATTCTCCAGGCAAGAATACTGGAGTGGGTTGCCATTTCCTTCTCTAGATCTTCCTGACCCAGGGATCGAATGCACATCTCTCATGTCTCCTGCGTCGGCAGGCAGGGCCTTTACCACTAACATCACCTGGGAATTCCGCCCCATAAAGTAGAAATGTATAGAAATGAGTTATCTGATCTGATTTAGCTGTTAACCAACAGAACTGCACTGGATTCCAAGTCTCTGAGCCTTGGGTCTCATAAACAGGTGCTCCAATAATATCTGTTGAGCAAATGAATGAAAAAAAGGGACTAAGTTAAGAAGCAGGGATCGCGTCTGGAGGAAAGAGCAGAGCTGGAAGGCAGATCAGAGGTCATCTCTCATCTTAAAAGAGGAGACAGTGGATTGTCAGGGGGTTAAGTCACCAAAGTGTCCTAACGAGGAAGATGCAGAATTGTGGCAGGATGTCAAGGGTCCTTCCTCTCCGGTCACTATTCTGCCTTGGACCAAACAGCCTCCCAGGAGGCCCAGTTGCTTAAAATAGTTCTGCTTGGGTCCTGAATCACTGCAAGTAAAAAATGTGCTCATGCTTGGGTAAGTTACTTCTGACAATAACCTGGGTAAGTTACTTCTCTTGTTAAAATGTTACATCTGTATCTTTCACCTGGGATGCTCTGATTATTTTTTTTAAACCTGCTAAAATTCTCTGCTTTTTAATATACTATCTAGGTTGGTCATAACTTTCCTTCCCAGGAGTAAGCGTCTTTTAATTTCATGGCTGCAGTCAGCATCCGCAGGTCCGTCTAGTCAAGGCTGTGGTTTTTCCCGTGGTCATATATGGATGTGAGAGTTGGACTGTGAAGAAAGCTGATCGCCGAAGAATTGATGCTTTTGAACTGTGGTGTTGGAGAAGACTCTTGAGAGTCCCTTGGACTGCAAGGAGTTCCAACCAGTCCATTCTAAAGGAGATCGATCCTGGGTGTTCATTGGAAGGACTGATGCTAAAGCTGAAACTGCAATACTTTGGCCACCTCATGCGACGAGTTGACTCACTGGAAAAGACTCTGATGCTGGGAAAGGTTGGGGGCGGGAGGAGAAGGGGACGACAGAGAATGAGATGGCTGGATGGCATCACCGACTCTGTGGACATGAGTTTGGCTGAACTCTGGGAGTTGGTGATGGACAGGGAGGCCTGGCGTGCTGTGGTTCATGGGGTCACAGAGAGTCGGACACGACTGAGTGACTGAACTGAACTGAACTGAACTGAAAACTCTGGTTCGTAGAGACAGTATGTACACTGCATAGTTATAACAGGGTGAATCACAGCACAGGTGAATCACCTGTGCTATGCAGGTAGGACATAGCACAAGTTTGTGCGAAAAAAGGATAAACCAAAAAGGGCAAAGAAATAGCGACACAGTAAATACAGAAACTGTGGCTGAAAAGAGAGGTGTCTGAGTGATCGCTAGCTTTGGGACTCATTCTCACACCTGCTTTGTTACTCTTACTACAAATATCCTGGAATTTATTCATCTTGCTTGTGTAAATCAGAGGGGTAATTAGCCATGCGCTGATAATATTATTTAGAGGTATTTATCGTACCTTGTTCTTAAAGCAACAGGACCTTATCTCAAAGGAATGTAAAACTGACATGGAATCTTTATATCTTTTCTGCTCAGTTAGAAGTAATAATAGTAGAACTTTCTATTATGATATTTGCCAATTATATAAAAGTTTCATAATTCGTACAAAGCAAATTATTTCATTTTTTTCTGTTTATAGTTTACAGTCTTTGAACACAATATTTTTATTTGCTACTTAGCACTTCAAAGGAGTAGTATAACATAATTTACCAGATTTCCTTATGGTAAACTTTGAAAGTTTCTAGTTTTTGAAGGATACATGTAAGCAGGCTTCGTTTCATTTTGAATTTATTGTTTTTTCCCTAAAAATACTAAGATTCTGGAAATCAAATATTATAAGTTGAGAAAACTATGATTTCATTAATTGGCAAACATACTGTCAAAGTTCATTGTTAGGCAACCCACTCCCGTATTCTTGCCTGGAGAATCCCATGGACAGAGGAGCCTGGCAAGCTGCAGTTCACAGGGTCACACAGTCAGACAAAACTGAAGCAACTTAGCAAATGCACGCAAACTACCTGAAACAAACAAAAAATGATTGATACATTTTCAGATGTCAGCATTTGAATCCAGCTACTACTATACCTTGAAAATGACTGATACATTTTCAGATGTCAGCATTTGAATCCAGCTACTACTATACCTTGAAAATGATTGATACAATTTCAGATGTCAGCATTTGAATCCAGCTATGACTATACCTTGAAATCATGAAAAACTCAAATAGTAAGTTTGAAAGTTGAGGAAAGAAGGAAGGGACATAAACTTAGGAGTCAGAGCAAGCCAAGCATGATCCAGGCTGGTCAGGCACTGGCTGTGCAAATTTTAACATCTGACTTCACTTTCTGGTTCTTGATTTCCCATCTGTAAACTGGGGATAACATGACCTTCTCAATGTCATGGCCAGAGCAGTTAATTAAAAATAGCCCAACAGGAACTTCCCTGGTGGTTAAGATATGGTGGTTCCAACTCAAGGTGCAGAGGTTCAGTCCCTGGTCAGAGAACTAGAAGTCCGTGTCCCTCATGGCAAAAAGTAAAGATCAAATTAGATCACTCTTATTAAAAAGAAAAAGAGTACCCATATTAAATTTTAAAAATAGCCCAGCAGCTGACACACAGTTCTTCCTTCCTCTTACTCCATCAATGCAGACTCTAAACCACCTTTCTCCAGGAATGTGCAGATAATTACAGCCCAAACTGATACTTATTAACCTCCGTTTTCTGCATAATTATCTCAAGTCTCCTCTCTAATTCGCATATATGAACACAATGTAAAATAGCTAATTACATTTCTTTCTTTTTTTTTTTACTAATTGCATTTTTAATTCACTATCAGAAAAATTTTGGCTGAGCCAAGACAACAGAAGTGCTATTATGGAGCAATTATCACCTCCAGCATGTTAGGACCCAGAAAAATAAAGTGCTCCAGCCATGGGAGACCAAAGTACCTTTAATGTGCTGGACATGGCCTTGTCACCGAGTCCTCGGTTCATGCACTCCCTCAAGTTTGCCTGGTGACAGGGAGACAGTCTCTCTTTCATCATAGCTCAGCTCAAGTTTAAGTGCCTGAGTGTACAGTTTCCCGAAGAGAAGTTGTCACACTGATACACCACTACCACTCCACTCCAAGCTGCTGGTCCTACCATCAAACTCGCTTTTCTGAATTTGTCCACTTTTCCATCCATAGCCTCCACTCACCTGTGTGCTCCTTGAAAGCAAAGACCAGTGCCCCACGCATTTTTCTTTCACAAGTGCCAGGCGTAGTGCCCTGGATCAAGTGGGTATAATGCTTTGTGACTGGAGGCCACCAATGAAGGCTGGGTTTCAATAGAGTGGTGGCCTCAGAACTTTCATGTAGATGAACCTGGGGTGGAAAATCTGGGGGGCATTTCTTGGAGCTACATTAAGCATTGTGGTTCTTCAAACTGTTTTGTAACAGATCAGAAACATCGCAATATCTTCTAAGAATGCTTTTATTTACTTTCTGTAAGATGAGAAAAAATGGTGCAGTTCACATGAAATGACTGTGGCAGTAGGAATGTTTGGAGGCAACTGCTGGGCAGGGGTGATCATGAAGAAGTTCATAAAAGGACTCCATCTACCCACCTATGGCACTGCCACTTGGCATCTTTCAAAACACAGTGTAACCCCAGACATCAGAGGAAATTCTCTTAACACAGCTTCTGAAGCTGGGATGCTGCATGATCCCAAATTTAAAATAATTAAAAAAAAAAGAAAGAAAGCTGAAGTGAATATCACATTGTAAATTAATTGTTTAATACCACTGTGTTTTATTTAGGGGTGCCATAAAATTCCCAGTAAGATTTATAAAGTCTGAATTAATTACCAAGTCCTCCCCTACAATTTCCTAATTAATTCTATATGAGACCCTGCTTTGATCAATTTACAGACTTCATTGTATTTAGTTAATTAAGAAATTGAAGGCATGGATTTTGTCATTAGTACAGACAGCTCCAATTGACCCTGGGTGATGTTTGACGAGCTGCTGTGAACCTAGCAAAACAGGCCCCTGACCACTGCTCCTTTAGAAAACCGTGGATGATCTGCAAGATGGAGTTGAACTTGATTGAGCAAAGCAAGTGTTCAGTGTTACTTTAAAGTAGGAGGCAAAAAATGGAAAAGTGTCATACCTGAACAAGAGAAGGGAACCACCACTGGCTGAATATTTTTAACTGTGTGTAGTCTGTAATCTATTACGGTGACGAGCAGGAGCTTTGTAATGAAAATGATTTGTGTTTGAACTCTACTCCACCATTACACTGGTTGTGTGTGCGTGTGTGTGTGTGTGTGTGTGTGTGCTCTCACACTCAGTTGCCCAGTCATATCCCAATCTTTGTGATCCCATGCACTGTAGCCCACCAGGCTACATGTCCATGGGATTTCCCAGGCAAGAATACTTGTCATCCTTTTCTAGGGGATCTTCCTGACCCAGGGATTGAATCCACGTGTCTTGTGTCTCTTGCTCTGGCAGGCGATTCTTTACCACTGTGCCACTTGAGAAGCCATTACTCTAGTTGAGTGACCTCACATTACCCAAACTCTCCAGAGGAGTTTCTCAAATGGTAAAAAAAAAAAAAAAAGAGGTGGTGGTTAAGACTCCAAGGTCCCAGTGCAGGGGACATAGGCTTAATCCCTAGTCAGGGACTAAGATCCCACATGCCACTTACCACAGCCTAAAAAAAGAAAAAAAGGTATAATAAGGCTTCGGAGGTATAAATCATTTAACACAGAGCTTCATACAACATTACAGATAAAAAGTGGCAATTATCATCATCATCGTCTCTTGGTACTTTCACTTATATTGAATTTTTAATCCTCAAAAAATTCTTAGAAGATAGAGACAAACTTCCTATTGTACGGATAAAGAGTGGGCTTCCCCTAAGACTCAGCGGGTAGACATGGGTTCTATTCCTGTGTTGGGAAGGCCCCCATGGAGAAGGAAATGGCAGCCCCCTAACTAGCCTGATCTTAGTTTTCTGAATGTTGAAGTTTAAGCCAAAATTTTCACTCTCCGCTTTCCCTTTCATCAAGAGGCTCTTTAGTTCTTCACTTTCTGCCATAAGAGTGGTGTCATCTGCATATCTGAGGTTATTGATATTTCTCCTGGGAATCTTGATTCCAGCTTGTGCTTCCTCCAGCCCAGCATTTCTCATGATGTACTCTGCATATAAGTTAAATAAACAGGGCGACAATATACAGCCTTGACATACTCCTTTTTCTATTTGGAACCAGTCTGTCCAGTTCTAACTCTTGCTTCCTGACCTGCATGTAGGTTTCTCAAGAGGAAGGTCAGGTGGGCTGGTAGTCCCATCTCTTTCAGAATTTTCCACAGTTTATTGTGATCCACACTGTCAAAGGCTTTGGCATAATCAATAAAACAGAAATAGATTTTTTTCTGGAACTCTCTTGTTTTTCAATGATCCAACAGATGTTGGAAATTTGACCTCTGGTTCCTCTGCCTTTTCTAAAACCAGCTCAAACATTTGGAAGTTCACGGTTCAGGTATTGCTGAAACCTGGCTTGGAGAATTTTGAGCATTACTTCGCTAGTGTGTGAGATGAGTGCAATTGTGTGGTAGTTTGAGCATTCTTTGGCATTGCCTTTCTTTGGGATTGGAATGAAAACTGACCTTTTCCAGTCCTGTAGCCACTGATGGGCTTTCCAAATTTGCTGGCATATTGAGTGCAGCACTTTCACAGCATCATCTTTCAATTTGAAATAGCTCCACTGGAATTCCATCACCTCCACTAGCTTTGTTTCAAGTGATGCTTCCGAAGGCCCACTTGACTTCACATTCCAGGATGTCTGGCTCTAGATGAGTGATCACACCATCGTGATTATCTGGGTTGTGAAGATCTTTTTTTGTACAGTTCTTCTGTGTATTTTTGCCACCTCTTCTTAATATCTTCTGCTTCTGTTAGGTCTCTACCATTTTTGTCCTTTATTGAGCCCATCATTGCATGAAGCAGTCCCTTGGTGTCTCTGATTTTCTTGACGAGATCTCTAGTCTTTCCCATTCTCTTGTTTTTCTCTAATTCTTTGCATTGATCACTGAGGAAGGCTTTCTTATCTCTCCTTGCTATTCTTTGGAACTCTGCATTCAAATGGGTTTATCTTTCCTTTTCACTTCCCTTCTTTTCACACCTGTTTGTAAGGCCTTGTCAGACAGCCATTTTGCTTTTTTGCATTTCTTTTTCTTGGGGATGGTCTTGATTCCTGTCTCCTGTACAATGTCGTGAACCTCCGTTTTTAGTTCATCAGGCACTCTATCAGATCTAGTCCCTTAAATCTATTTCTTACTTCCACTGTATATTCATAATGGATTTGATTTAGGTCATACGTGAATGGTCTAGTGGTTTTCTCCACTTTCTTCAATTTTAGTCTGAATTTAGCAATAAGATGAAAGTGAATGAGGAGAATGAAAAAGTTGGCTTAAAGCTCAACATTTAGAAAACTAAGATCAAGATCATGGCATCCTGTCCCATCACTTCATGGCAAATAGATGGGGAAACAGTGGAAACAGTAGCTGACTTTACTTTTATGGGCTCCAAAATCACTGTAGATGGTGATTGCAGCCATGAAATTAAGACACTTGCTCCTTGGAAGGAAAGTTATGACCAACCTAGATAGCATATTAAAAAGCAGAGACATTACTTTGCCAACAGAGGTCCATCTAGTCAAAGCTATTGTTTTTCCAGTGGTCATATATGGATATGAGAGTTGGACTATAAAGAAAACTGAGCACCGAAGAATTGATGCTTTTGAACTGTGGTGTTCGAGAAGACTCTTGAGAGTCTCTGGGACTGCAAGGAGATCCAACCAGTCCATCGTAAAGAGAATCTGTCCTGGGTGTTCATTGGAGGGTCTGATGTTGAAACTGAAACTCCAATGCTTCGGCCGCCTGATGCGAAAAGCTGACTCATTGGAAAAAACCCTGATGCTGGGAAAGACTGAGGGCAGGAGGAGAAGGGGACGACAGAGGATGAGATGATTGGATGGCATCACTGACTCAATGGACTTGAGTTTGGGTGTACTCTGGGAGTTGGTGGTGGACAGGGAGGCCTGGCGTGCTGCGGTTCATGGGGTCGCAAAGAGTCAGACATGACTGAATGACTGAACTGTCCTAACTAGTCTAAAGGATTGATATGATCAATTCCCTGCCTCAAGAGGAACCTGATTCTACTGCAGAAACAGGACCTTATGTTGTATTAGGCTTCCTTGGGAGCTCATTTGGTAAAGAATTTACCTGCAATGCTGGAGATCCTGGTTGGATTCCTGTGTGAGGAAGATCCCCTGGGGAAGGGATAGGCTACCCATTCTAGTATTCATAGGCCTCCCTGGTGGTTCAGCTGGTAAAGAATCTGCCTGCAATGTGGGAGACCTGATTTGGATCTCTGGATTGGGAAGATCCCCTGGAGGAGGGTGTGACAACCCACTCCAGTATTCTTGCCTGGGGAATCCCATGGACAGAGGAGCCTGGTGGGCTACAGTCCACAGGGTCGCAAAGAGACAGACATGACTGAGTGACTAAGCACAGCGCAGATAGAGACTAAATCATGGATCGTTAACATCCTTCCTAGTATCACACAACTGAAAAGACGTGAGCATGGAATTCAAGTCAGGACTGCTCTCCCAGAGCTCTGTTCTCTCAGTTAGCTGGGATTCCCTCAAGGTGTATAAGATGGGATGCTTTCAAAGTCTTTTATGAAATTGATACCACTATCTTACACTTATAAAGCTTTCCACTTAAATAAACCTAGTCATGTAAAAAGAGTAAGTTGATTTCGAAACATATGTGTTAAATAGAGCCTTGTATGGATAATGCATGTATTCATTATCTATTGCTGTGGAACAACTTATCCCCAAATGTAGCAGCTTCCGATAACACACATTTGGTACGGCACAGTTTCCCTGGGTCTGGAGTCTAGTTGTGGCTCAGTTAATGCTTCTATTCAGAGTTTCTCCCAGGATGGAATCAAGGTGACCACTGGGAGGGACCACCGCCCCTTGGAGGCTCCCTGGGCAAGCTCCACTCTACTGGTTTTCACGTAACTGTTTGCAGACCTCAGGTTTTCACTGCTGACTGGCTGAGACTTTGGTTTCTGATTTGATTTCTCCATAGTGCAGCTCACAAATGGCAACCTGGTCTCTTCACTGGAGGTCAATCCTTGTTAGATTCAGCCGACACCGATGAACTTTGTAGAATTCTGTGTCAATATCAAGTCTCCTCATTCCTTACTCTGATGCATTTTTTGACCAAGTACAGATATTTATAAACACCAAAGACCCTTTTGATCTCCAGTCTTCCCTTCCCTTTCCCTTTATTCTCAGGTTTTAATAAAATCTTTGTTAACTCAAATTTATATCGATTCAGTAATAACAATCTGTACTATCTTATGATGGGTCCATTTAGGGCTTCCACTGGGTGAGTGTAAAAAGTTGACGAGAGTCCAAATTGCTGTCTTTGGGGGCTGCAATGTACTCTAGCTCAAGGTTGAGAATATTCGCCTTCAAACTAATAATTTTGGCATCCTGTTGGACTTTCTGCCTCAGCATTGGATGCTCTGGTTCTTCTTTGTTGTTTGATTTTTCTTCTTCCTTGTGTAAACTTCTCCCTAATTCTCCCAACTTTGTGGACATTCTTTCTCAGTCCCCTGGCCTGGATTCACTTGTATAATTCAGGGTTCTGTCCTTGACCCCTTTCTCTTCCCAGTCAAGCCAAAAAGTTTCTTTTTTTAATCTTCATTGAGAACATCATCAAAATAGACAATACACTTCCTCTGGAGAGCATTTTCTTACAGCCTCCTCCAGAGTAAAGGGTCTGAGGCTTTGTGCTAGCTCTTTATCATTGACTTTCTCCTAGCAAGGTGTTTATCACATTCAGAAGTTATCTGCTGCTCTGCCTATCTCTTCTATTAAAATTTGAGCTATTTCAGGCTAGGTCCTGGTCTTATTTATCTTGGAATCAACAATGCTTAGCCTGGAGCCTAAAATCAAGCAAGAACTCAATAAACACAAGATGAATGGACCTGAACCAATCATTAACACAGAAACATCCAGTCCAGGCACTCTACTCTGCCCTTTAAATAGCTACAGCTTTTGTTTTCCCAGCTCATCTCTACTGGCTGAGATAACTTCTCAAGAATAACTAGTGCTTACATCCCAAGTGGACTCTGTTAAAACTATTGTTATTGTTGTCATTTAATCACTAAATTGTTCCAGACTCTTTTGAGACCCCCTGGACTGTAGCCCACCAGGCTTCTCTGTCCATGAGATTTTCCCAGGCCGGAATACTGGAGTGGGTTGTCACACCCTCCTCCAGGGGAGCTTCCCAACCCAGAGATCACACTTGTGTCTCCTGCATGGGCAGGTGGATTCTTCACAGCTTAGCCATTAGAGAAGCTGGAGCAGACATCTGCTGCTGCTGCTAAGTCACTTCAGTCATGTCCGACTCTGTGCAACCCCAGAGACAGCAACCCACCAGGCTGCCCCACCCCTGGGATTCTCCAGGCAAGAGTACTGGAGTGGGTTGCCATTGCCTTCTCCGGGAGCAGACATCTAATTACGTCTAAAAGCTGAATGGGAAAAAGAAGAATTCTTCGTAAGGGATGGTCACTAGGGAAATTACAGCTCACTCCTTTTGGGAAGAGAGAAGAGAGGAAGAGGAATTTATAACCTCTCAAAGACTCCTAAATGCAGTCCAGGAAATGCCATTAGCGTAATTGGTGGAGGAGAACATATTGGTTAGTATGTATTTCCACCAAGAGGGTGATATAATTATTACTGGACAGTGTTCTCCCAAGTATACTCTACAGAACTTTACGGCTAAAAGCGGGGGAGGGACAGGTTTCTGTGGACAAATAACTTTCTTTTCTGGTCCACAAATCACATTTGCATGTAAAAGCCATTGAGGAGTCTTACGCTAAAGAAACCTGGATAAGTGTGTTTAGGTGATCATTTTTTTTTTAACTCTTGGGACTATTTTGTTTTTCTTATATCAACTTTCAACACCCAATAGAACTAACTGTTGGTCAAAAACATGATGGGAAATACTAGCCTCACTCTAGACGACCTAGTCTTGATATACATATCATGTTCAAGGTGGGTACTTCTGAGCTGCTTGTGCAACCCACAGCCTCTTTCCTTTCAGCAGATTCAACCAGATGGGTAATTATAATCTCTGTGTGTGTAATCTTCACAGTCCCGCCTGCCCCTCTGATGAGGCTTGCTTGGAAAAGTAGAGTCATATCCTTCTTTGTTCAAATCAGAACTCACAAGTTTTAGGTCCAGCTCAGATGGGACATTGAGCTAGGGCTCCAGTGATTATTTTCCTCCACATGTGCTCAGAAGCAGAGAAAAGTGATCCTCAGAGAGAAAGAAGAATTCATCAGATCCTCAGAAAGAAGCAGTGATGACAGAGCTTGAGGCCCCATAGAGGTGGAGGAACAGACTTTATTCCCCTAGCATTCCAACTTTAATAAAGCCCCACTGAACTTCACACCCTAGAATGTTATTAATTAACCCTGCTTACGTCTACTTAATCTCCCTTTTAGTTTAAATTTGTAGAAGGTGGTTTCTGTCAACCAAAGGGCTTTAACTGGTACATGGAATCAGAAATAGAGATATTTACATTCAAGAGGTGTTTACTGAGCCCTTTTTGTGTGAGGTGCTATGGGGATTCAGAAAGCATAATGCAGGTTCTGCCTTAGGAAGCTTCAGTAATGAGAGATACAGTCACATGTGAAGATTTCACTGGAATCAGGCAATTGCTAGATAAAGGTGTGTTATAGACCATTTGTTTAGTATACGATGGGGAAAGGCAAAAAAAAAAAAAAAAAAGGAAGATTCCAAATATAAGCAATTCTTGGAGGAAGAAATGGCAACCCACTCCAGTATTCTCACCTGGGAAATCCCATGGACAGAGGAGCCTGCCAGGCTACAGTTCATGGGATCACAAGAGTCAGACACAACTTAGCAGCTGTGCACACATGCCACAAGCAATTCTTAGAGTAAATCTTGAAGCTTCAGCTTTTCAGCTATAGAAGTACCACGAGTGTATTCCAGACAGAAGAGACTGAGCATGCCTAGGGGTCTATGTGAGAAGTGGTGATGAGTGTGTGGAGAAAAATGAAAGAGTTATGGTTGGAACTTATAGAACAAGGATACTACCTGTGGGAGATGAAGCCAGAGAAATAATCAATGGGAATAAGAGAGGTAGAACCAACCATTCTACAGTACAGCTGTTAGGATGTCATCAGGTCAAAGAAACAGGTTCCAAGTAGGAAAGTACATGGTCAAGCTGGCATGTTACAAAGATATGTTTCAGTGATTGTACATAAGACAGACTTGATGTAGGCAGAAGAGGAGGCAGAGACACTTGGGATATGATGCTACAAAGTGGGAGTAGAAGGAAGGCATGGACATTAATCATAGGATGAACTGTGGTGTGGGAGAAGACGTTGGAGAGTCCCTTGGCATGCAAAGAGATCAAACTAGTCAATCCTAAAGGAAATCAGTCCTGGATATTCATTGGAAGGACTGATGCTGAAGCTGAAGCTCCAATACTTTGGCCACCTGATGTGAAGAACTGACTCATTGGAAAACACCCTGATGCTGGGAAAGATTGAAGGCAGGAGGAGAAGGGGATGACAGACAATGAGATGGTTGGATGGTAACACGAGTTTGAGCAAGCTCCTGGAGTTGGTGATGGATAGGGAAGCCTGGTGTGCTGCAGTCTATGGGGTTGCAAAGATTTGGACATGACTGAGGGACTGAACTGAATCATCTAAAGTGAATTAATAATAAGATGTTAATGAAGAAAAAAGACCTTTAAGATTTAACGGATAGTCAGACATTCCTCCATACCATTCCAAAATTCTCAGTTCTTCATAATTCATATATTTTACAGCAACCCTATATCCCTAGCCTCCAAAAATGGTCTGTGGTGTGGGATGAATATGAGTCTGCTGCTGCTGCTGCTAAGTCACTTCAGTTGTGTCCGACTCTCTGCGACCCCATAGACGGCAGCCCACCAGGCTCCCTGGGATTCTCCAGGCAAGAACACTGGAGTGGGTTGCCATTTCCTTCTCCAATGCATGAAAGTGAGAAGTGAAAGTGAGGTCGCTCAGTCGTGTCCAACTCTTAGCGACCCCATGGACTGCAGCTTACCAGGCTCCTCCGTCCATGGGATTTTCCAGGCAAGAGTAATGGAGTGGTTTGCCATTTCCTTCTCCGAATATGAGTCTAAACATTATTAATAGCGGTATTGAAGTATAGGGTCTTCCTGTTGATTGACCCTGCGAGCAGCAGTCCACAGAACTGGGAACAGATGTTGGGATGTAGCCCGGGTTTCTGAAAGATGAAGATACCTCCCGGATGCATGGCCTCTCTAAGGCTGGCTTCCTACACATTCAGAAAGAGAGTGCATTGGATTAGACCAGTTATTTCAAACATTGTGAACCTTCTTACCAAAGCAAAGTGTTTATGAAAGTCCTATATTTAAACATTTTTGTCTGAGGTAGTGGGTAGAAAGCTTTAAACTATTTTCTTGGTCTCTGCAGTGGGCTCTGAGATACCTGTGCAGAGTCTTAGAAGTTGTGGGAAACAGAATTGCAAAACCAGAGCGTCACAGATATCCTTTTAGCCTTTTAGACGAACCTTGATGTCTCATCGGTGGCTTTCTCATGTCTGCCTTAGCTGGGCTGTTTTCCAGGGTATATAATACAACCCCTAGATCTTACAACACAGGCAGGGGGTCATTCACTCATTGAACACAGATATGTTTCCCCAGTAGGTTGGGAGAGGACATGAATATGTCACAGCAGGAACCCTATGAAGGAATTCTATTAAAGGAAAGCCAGTGTCCTTGCCCGGGGAAAGCATCTCACTGAAACAACTTGAACTGAACCCTCACCTTCCAGTTACCATTGGCTTGACCTTGGGACAAGTTAGGAACTTCTCAGCCTCAATCAGTCTTTCTATATGCAGGACTCAATAACTTTCTTATGAAAGTTCAAACAGTGTGGGACTTATAAAAGTGAATTTATTCTACAAATATCAACAAATTTTATTTAAAAACCTATCAGTGCTCATACATTCTATGAGAGAATCAGAGCACCAAAATGAAAATTTTATTAACAAAGCAAGCAAAAATCTACACCACATATTAAATTAACATCACGGCAAAATGATCAATGACTAGCCATATGGTAAGGCGATACTAACATGCCATAACTGTGTGAAAATTGCTGCAATGCTAGCTCTGGGTTGATAAAACTGATCCAATAGCTGTTTTCTCATTTTGTTGGGCGTGCTTGCCTATTCTCACAGTAACATGCCATCACATTTTCTCTGTTGCACTTGATAAGGGCAAATTGGCACTGTGGGATGGAGCAGAGCTTTGTTCAGTCCCACAGTTCAGCCTCCAATTGACTGGAAGAGTTGTACAAATTGTTTTCCCTTCATTTAGAGACACTTATCAAGGCCCAACAATGAAGGTAATTCGGGCCACTTGCCAGGCAGACAAATCTCTCAAAAGAGACAGCACCAAGACCCCCTCAGCTTAATGAAATTGTAAGACTTCACCAGTCCTAGAAAAAGTGGAAAGAAAGAAAGAAGAAAAAGAACTTTCCAAAGCAGACTGCTTAATATAGGTGCCCAACAGAGCAATTTAGTGAAGTATCTCAAAGAGCTATTCAGTATGTTTCACTGTAAACTCCCAGCATCATGGGAAGAGAGGCTCACTGCACAAATATTTTGTTTGATTTGTAGATGATTTTCATCTCTTTGATACACATACTCAGTGCTTCACAGACAATTCGTTAGAATTATGATTTTGTTAATCGTTAACCTCAAGATTGGAAATAAGCTTAAAAAAAAGAAAAGCAAAGTCTAAATCTAACCAGCAATCAGATAATACAAATTCCAACAGTAGGTGGGTTATGTTTTATCATTTCCCCCATTGGCTAAAGAGGCTTTCTACCTCTTGAGGAAAAAGAACTCCATTTATTTCACTACACTTAGACTTACACCTAATCTAAGTGTAGTGGACACTTATAACTAGACAGCATATTAAAAAGCAGAGACGTTACTTTGCCAGGAAAGATCCATCTAGTCAAAACTATGGCTTTTCCAGTAGTCATGTATGGATGTGAGAATTGGACTATAAAGAAAGCTGACCACCAAAGAATTGATGCTTTTGAACAGTGGTGTTGGAGAAGACACTTGAGAGTCCCCTGGACTGCAAGGAGATCAAACCAGTCCATCCTAAAGGAAATTAGTCCTGAATGTTCATTGGAAGGACTAATGCTGAAGCTCTAATAGTTTGGCCACTTGATGTGAAAAACTGACTTATTGTAAAAGACCCTGATGCTGAGAAAGATTGAAGGCAGGAAGAGAAAGGGACGATGGAGGATAAGATGGTTGGATGGCATCACCGACTCAATGCACATGGATTTGAGTGAACTCGGGAGTTGCTGATGGACGGGGAAACCTGGTGTGCTGTGATCCATGGAGTTGCAAAGATTCAGACACGACTGAGGGACTGAACTGAACTGAACTGAGACTTTTCACCCCTACATGCTTTTATCCCCGCTTTGACCCTTAGAATCACAGACAGTTATAACCAAAAGGGACTTTATGTCCATATAACACAGTCCTCATGTTTTGGAGCAGAGATAACTGAGGCCCAGAGAACATGTCATTTCTTAAGGCCCAATAGCTAGGAAATAGAAGGTATGGATGATTAAAAACCACCGCAACATCAGCAGTGATAGTGCGTTTTCATCTATTGTTTTTCTGCACTTTATCTGACCTTATTTCATTTCCCACATAAAATGATAAATTAGAAATTGTGCTGGAGAAAGAGTCAGAAGTATAGGAATAATCCCCACTCTCTCCAAGAGACTTGAGTTGCAACTTAATCTTTCTGCCTGAACTTCTGCTGTCTCAGATGGAGAATGCAGGAATATATGTAGATGAGTATATGTCTATACACACACACACACTCCTATAGTGAACCAGATATAGAGATGCTCTTTAGATATAAGCGGTAAGTTTTACTGGCTGCACTTTACAAAGGAACTGAGGAATAAGAACATTAGGTGATTTGTCTAAGCTTCTCCAGTCAAAAGAGGTAGAGCAGAGAAGAGAAACCAAGTCTGGCAGAAGCCAGAGTCTGTTGAGTAACCACAGAAGTCAACTGGATACCAGGCTATGTATTTTGGGGAAAGTTTTCTCCACTTGTTCTTTGAAAGTAGTCAAATGAAACCAAGCAAAGGTAAAACTTCTTTCTAAAGAAAGCCTCTGTTAAATGACTCTCAGAGTTAACATAGGTGTTGAGAAACTTCGTATTTCCTGGTCAGCCTCTGCTTGGATCTTCTCAGAAATGGGATGTCACTAGAGACAAAGCTTAGCAGATGATGTCAGCATTTCACCTATAGTCTTTCAGATCCTTGTTTGTGTACAGCAGCTTCCGTTTTCTTCTGCTACCAACAGCAACAATTGGAGGGCTGCCTTCAGACTACTAGAGTTTTACTGCCTAGTAAAACACTAAAGGACAAAGACCCAGAAGTATCTGAGAATGTAGATCATCCCCAGGGCTTAACGAATGATGAGTGTAGGAGTACAAATGCTCCAGATCCCTTGCTACTGATGCAGGAACTCTGGAATAATCCCTTCGCTGTGTCCAAGTCTCCCGATTGGATTGACTCAAAGCTACCCTCCAAGAGTGGGTGTATCTTATACATGATATAATCTACTTCCTTGGTCTCTCCTTTCTCATCTTACTTCCTGTGTCTCTGACTCGCTTTCCTGTACATCATCATCTCAGAGATTGCTTCTGGAAAATCAACTTAAAACTTAAGAGCAGCCCATTTATTGTTGGACACCATGATTATCTTTCCTTACACTCAATACACTGTTTTTCTTTACCTTCAGTAAAACTTAGACTACCTGTAACTCCCATCCAAAGATCTATTCTGTGCTGCAACGTGACAGAGCACACATCCGATCCCCTCCCACTTCAATGGCTTTCCAATGATGGATAGTGCCTGCAGGTTCCTTTTTGTTTTCTCTTCTGCAGCTCACCAAAGACTTAAATGAAAGCTATCTTGCTGACTTAGCCCTTGCATTATCAGAAGCTAATAATAAAGATATGCCACTGCCATTTCATCCATTACCCGAGAAAGAGCTGTAAAAAAGGATAAAACAAAGTCCTGTCTTCTTAACAAAGGATGTAGATCCTATGTGTGTCCCCTACCCAAGTTTTAAGTGCTATTCATTGAGCTATTACCATATTCTGGAGTGTTCACAGTCATTTTATATATATTATCTCATTGGCTCTTCCCAAAAGCACCATTAAAAGTTACTATTGCTAGGATTCTTTTAAAATATATTTATACATCCATTTAATTATTTGGCTGTGTTGGGTCTTAGCTGCAGCACATAGGATCTTTGCTGTGTCAAGCGGGGTCTTCTGTCGTGGGGCATGGATTCTCTACTTGTGGTGCACACGCTGTCTAGTTGTGGATCACAGGCTCCAGAGCTTGTGGGCTTGGTAGTTTGCAGCACATAGGCTTAGATGCCCTGTGGCATGTGGAATCTTAGTCCCTCAATCAGGGAACGAATCCATGTCCCCTGCATTACAAGGCAGATTCTTAACCACTGGGACCCCAGGGAAGTCCTCACGGTTATTATTTTTGATTTACAGTTGAGGAAACAGAAGTATAGAGACGTTTTGCTACTAACCCTATGTTTAATAGGAAGTGACAGAGCTGGGATTTGAATCCAAGCAATTTAATAACAGTGTTCGTTGGAAGGACTGATATTGAAGCTGAAACTCCAATACTTCGGCCACCTGATGGGAAGCACTGACTCATTTGAAAAGACCCTGATGCTGGGAAAGATTGAAGGCAGGAGGAGAAGGGGACGACAGAGGATGAGATGGTTGGATGGCATCACCGACTCAATGGACATGAGTTTGAGTAAACTCCAGGAGTTGGTGATGGACAGGGAGGCCTGGCATGCTGCAGTCCGTGGGGTCGCAAAGAGTCAGACACGACTGAGTGATTCAACTGAACTGAACTGAATTTAATAATAGAACCCACAATCTGAACCATTACAAATCACTGTGAATGTTCTGTGTGGAAAAGGAAACTCATAAATACATATTGTTTTAATGTACTAAATTATCACAAGTATTTCTTAAACAGAGTGTGAGAGTACAGACTAGAAACCCAACCGAAATTTCACAACAGAACTCTGCTGTAGATTGTAAAAACAGTCACATTTTCAGCTCTTCCGCTTGAGAGATAAAATGTTTTGTCCAACAAGAAATTAGCATACTGTCCCACTCAGTGGGTTAACAGGGCTTATGTATTGGAACTTGTTGTCTCTTGCTGCTCTTTAGAACCATAAGATTGACATGTAAAGAAGTCTTTTGCGCCTTACTGGAGGCTAGGAGATCACAAGGAAAAAAGTCTACCTCAGTTGAGTTCTCCTTAAACTGAACAGCATACATCATGTAAGTCAGATCACCCTAGACTAACGTTTTCTCAACCTGGCTGCTACTAACATTTCAAGCCACATGATCCTTTGTTGTAGGGAATTGCTTTTTAGAGGATATTTAGCAGCATCTCTGTCCTTTACCCACTAAATGCCAGTAAAAGCACCCAGTTATAACAACCAAAATTGTGTTTGGTGGTGGTTTAATCCATGGTAGTTTAGTCCCTAAGTTGTGTCCGACTCATGTGACCCCATAGACTATAGCCCACCAGTCTTCTCTGTCCATGGGATTTTCCAGGCAAGAATATTCGAGTGGATTGCCATTTCCTTCTCCAGGGGATCTTCCTGACCCAGGGATAGAATCCGTGTCTTCTGCATTGCAGATATATTCTTAACCAACTGAACTATGAGGGAAGCCATAAAACACATAAAATTATGTTTCCGTTCCGTTCCGTTCTGTCGCTCAGTCGTGTCCGACTCTTTGCGACCCCGCGAACTGTAGCCTACCAGGCTTCTCTGTCCATGGGATTCTCCAGGCAAGAATACTGGAGTGGGTTACTGTTTCCTTCTCCAGGGGATCTTCCTGACCCAGGGATTGAACCTGGGTCTCCCGCATTGGGGGCAGACGCTTATACCTCTGAGCCACCAGGGAAGCCCAAAATTATGTTTAGACATTGCCAAATATCCTCCAGTGGAGATGGTAGTTTGCACAAGTCATCTGCAGTTAAGAACCACCAATTTCCACCTGATGCATCCCTGACCTGAAAGATACCCAACTGACCCACATAACTGTAAGACAAATATAAATGATTGTTTCAAGTCATTAGGTTTTTAGATTGTTACTAATCTAAAGCTAATACAGTCTCTGTTGCAGAGACAGTATCTATTTGCCACAAGCATTGGTCTCTCTAGATTGCACAGAAGGACCACATTTTCTAGTCCTCTTTGAAATTTAGGTGAAAAATATGTAATTAAGTGCCTTCCAGTAAGGATGTGAGAAGAGACTGTGTTTCATTCAATCTCAGACAACTAAAAATAGCATCTTCTCCACAGCTGCTTTCTCCTGATAGCCTAGAAGAAAAGAACCCCAGTACTATAAAATTATAAGACAGAACTCTGAATACCTGAGTCATCATTGGAGGACTCCTGCTCAGAAGAGCTGCCTAATCTGCACTGGACTGTGATAGAAGCGTGGGACAAATCTTTGCTATTTAACCTACTGAGGTTTAGGGTTTACTTGTTATCACTGCAAAGCCTAGCCTCAGTCTTCATTCCTGACATATATGTTGGAAATAAGCTAATTATATTTATCCTTGCTTTCCTGGTGGCTCAGATAGTAAAGGAACTGCTTGCAATACAGGAGACTCGAGTTCCATCCCTGGGTCAGGAAGATCTCCTGGAGAAGGGAATGCAACCCTCTCCAGTATTCTTGCCTGGAGAATTCCATGGACAGCAGAACCTGGCAGGCTAGAGTCCATAGGGTCACAAAGAGTTGGACACAATGGAATGACTAACACTTGGGATAAGTGATGAGAAAATTTGAATTAGATTTGTCAGTAAATGAACATATTCTCTTCAATATCTTTTTTTCTTTTAGCTTTATTGAGATATAATTAACCTACAGCACCGTATGAGTTTATGGTGATCAGTGTAATGGATTTGGCTTACATACATCATGAAATGATCATCATAACAAGTTTAGTGAACAGCCATCATTTCAAATGGATTATAAAGAAAGCTGAGCACCGAAGAATTGATGCTCTTGAACTGTGGTGTTGGAGAAGACTCTTGAGAGTCCCTTGGACTGCAAGGAGATCAACCCAGTCAATCTTAAAGGAAATCAGTCATTAATATTCATCGGAAGGACTGATGCTAAAGCTGAAACTACAATACTTTGGCCATCTGATGTAAAGAAATGACTCATTGGACACTAATGCTGTGATTGAAGGTGGGAGGAGAAGGGATGACAGAGGATGAGATGGTTGGATGGCATCACCGACTCAATGGGCATGGGTTTGAGCAAGCTCCAGGAGTTGGTGATGGACAGGGAAGCCTGATGTGCTGCAGTCCATGGGGTCTCAAAGAATTGGACACGACTGAACAACTGAACTGAACTGAATCACTTCAAATAGACACAAAATTAAAGAAATAGAAAAAAATGTTTTTTTTCCTTGTGATGAGAACTCGTAGGATTTACTTTCTTACCAATTTTCATATACTACATAGCAGGGGTAGTGATAGCTATGTTGTACATTGCATCCCTAGTGCTTATCTACCTCACAACTGGGTTTGCACTTCGGGACTACTTTCATCCATTTCCTACTATCTCTGGTAACCACAAATCTGATCTCTTTTTCTACAAGTTTGTTTGTTTTGAACTATAACTGATCTACAACACTGTGCTAGTTCTTCCTCGGGGGGGTTATCTTTTCCCTTAGCTTTGAATCTATTTCTCTTGTTGATAATCAGTTGATCTAAGAAAGAAATGGAAAATGTCATTCAAGCCACATTTGAGGATTATAACCTGGGGGCTGTTGTTGTTCAGTCTCTAAGCCGTGTCTGACTCTTTGCAACCCCATGGACCGCAGCACACCGGTCTTCCCTGTCCTTCACTATCTGCCAGATAGAACCTACAACCATCTCAGAAAACTCTGAGAACTGCCCCACTCATTAGAGGTTATATAAGTTTTTGAGACAGAAGGCTGTACAGCAAAAGTGAAAGTGAAAATCTCTCAGTCGTGTCCAGCTCTTTGTGGCCCCGTGGACTATACAGTCCATGGAATTCTCCAGGCCAGAATACTCCCTTCTCCAGGGAATCTTCCCAACCCAGGGATCAAACCCAGGTCTCCCACATGGCAGGCGGATTCTTTACCAGCTGAGCCACCAGGGAAGTCCAATGATGTATTATTGACAATTTACACAATCCAGTGCCATGTGGCCATTCACAAGGTCAAGAAGGAATGTCATCTTTAAGGAGGTGACTTGCTGCTGCTGGGAGAATGCTGCTCTTTGTGGTTGAGCAGGTATTTCTGCTGATGGGGGACGGTTGGTCAACGCATCATGCACACACACAAGGCACAGTGCAAGGAGAAAAGAGCAAAAGGGCAGAGAAGAAACTTCTGTTTGTATTTTCACGTCTTGCCATTAAATACAAATTTTGTTTCACACTCTGTTGCCTCATTTTGCCTAACTTGCTGCTTTCATTTGTGTATACCTGGTAAGTTATGTTTCTTGACCTTGGAGAAGTGACCTTGTGTAGAAGGTGTCCTGTGTGTCCCAGCCACTCACTCCTCTCTGGTCCCCAGAACTCTATGCTCCAGGAGTGCCCACTGTGTGTCCTGCATGAGTACTTCTGTTGTGGTGAACTGACAACTACAGGCAGTCTGCTAAGTGTGGCTGACCCCTGTCAAGCAGACTGACTGGTTCTGCCTTATGCCCAGGCTGCTGGCCACTCTTGGGTGGGGCAGGTCATGAGACTGCTGACCGTGGGATCTTAGGATTCCTGGAACTGGTGAGTGGGGCTGTTTTGTCACCTGGCCAGTTGATTAGCCTGAGGCATAGTACCAGTGTTGAAAGGTTGCTGGGCTGGGTCAGTGTTAATAAGCTACCAGGAGGCCAGCACCAGTGTTGAGGTGGTAGAATGAGCTCCCTAAATGGCTCCCCCCAGCGTCTGTATCTCCAGGGGTGCTCCAGCTGCCTCATACCTCTCCTGGACCCTCTCCAAATCAATAGGTGGGTCTGATCAAGGTTCCTTTCAAATTATTGCTTATTCCCTATGTTCTGGAACATATGGGATTTTGTATGTGCCCTGTAAGAATGGAGTTTCTATTCTCACAGCCATCTGGGTCTTCTGAAAGTAATGCTTATTGGTCCAAAGCTGAATACTCTGGGGGCTCATCTTCCTAGTGTCAGACCCCCTAGCTGGGAGCCTGATATGGAGGTAAGACCACTCCTTGGAGAAAGCCTCTGCAATTGTGTTTGAGGGTTGCCCACTATAGGATTTGGGTCCTGACTATACCATCCTTGTCCATCCTACTGGTCTTGTGGCTCCTCCTTTTTATCATTGGTTGCGTATCTTTTCTGCTAGTCTTCTAGGTTTTCTTATCAACAGTTCTGCAACTGTTGTAATTTTGGTATGCCTGTGGGAGGAAGTGAGCTCAGAGTCTTCCTTCGGCCATCTTGGTTACTCCCCCAGATTACCTTCATCATCTTTAGTCCAGCGTACCAACTGCTGGTGTACAAACCCCAGCTGCTGCATGCAGTCATTCATTCCATAGATGTTTATTAAGTGGCTACTAATTGTCAGCAACCATACCAAGAATTGGGCTCTGTGTAGAAGCATAAGGCATGATTTATGCCTCTGAGGAGATCATCGCCCACTGGAGAAGGCAGCCACATTAAAAGAAAATTCACAGACAAAATCACTGCAACAAAACTTTTAACTCATGTGCCTGGAGGATGTCAAAACATTAGTGAATACTGCCTGGAGAAATTAGACAAATCTTCACAGAGTATGCATGGACCTGTAAAAAATAAAATAATTTTTAATAGGCAAAGAGTAAAGAATATAAGGAGGTCCCAGTAGAAAAGCATTCCAGGCAAAAGGAACAGCAACTACAAAATAAATGGGAACATGGAGTCTCTTGTTTTGGAAAAGAGTTGAGGACATTCCCCTTGACAAAAGTTGACTCATCTAGAAGCTTGTGTTCTCATTTATCATTCTGTTACAACCTGGCCCCAAACCTAACGGTTTAAAGAATCAGTTGCTTTATCTCATGACGTGTGAGGAATCTGGGCAGGGTTTGGTTGGACAGTTCTTCTCTCCACTGTGATGGTGATAGAGGTCGTTTGGAAGTATTTGGATGGACTAGTGTGGGGTTCCAGGATGACTTTATTTACCTATATGATGCCTTAAGAGGCATGATTCAGCTCAGTTAATGGTATTAACCCAAGCACTAATATCTGGCATCTCCAGGATGATGGTATATGGCTGCTTACGGCTCCAGAGAGAGTGCTCCAAAAAACAGACAGTAGAAGATACCAATCTTTTAAGCCTGGACCTAGATACTGATACAAACTCACATTTGGCACACTCTATGGTCAGTTATCACTACAACTGTCCAGAATCAAGATAAAGGATCAGGGACCCTGGTTCTCAATTTTGTCAAAGCATTTTCAGGCAGAAGCAGAGGTCTTAGGGCCTCAGTCAAAGTGAAAAAGTTTCTTCCCTACAGAAACCTAGAAGTAGTAAAACAGGAGGGAAGGGGGCATGGCACACTCTTCAAAAGAATGACATAGCCACAGGACACGACAAAACCTGGTTAGAACCAACTAGGTCCTGGATGACTGAACACTCAATTCCAGTGGACCTTGAGCTTCATTCTACACTCACTGTAATAGATTAGCTAAATGGCACACCCACAGGCACCATTATGATCCAGAGGCTAACTGAAGGCCAAAGGCCAAAAATTGGGCAGTAGCACAATTCCTGGTAATCCCCACACCTCTCCTGAAACAGTTAGAATAATCCTCCCATTTATTAGCCTATAAAATTACTCAACCCATAAAAACTAATCATGTCATATTTTGGGGCCTCTCACCTTCAGAGATGGCAAAAGTCTGTCTGCAGAGTATGTTTCTCTTTAAACAAATTCACTTCTTATCTATCATTTTGTCTCTCACTGAATTCTTTTAATGATAAGGTATCAAAAACCTGAGCTTCATTAAGTACTGAGACCAGGTCATTTCAGTCGCTCAGTCATCTCAAACTCTTTGTGACCCCATGGACTACACCATGCCAGGGAACTTGCTCAAACTCATGTTGATGTTGGCATCCAACCATCTCATCCTCTGTCATCCACTTTTCCTCCTGCCTTCAATCTTTCCCAGCATCAGGGTCTTTTCCAATGAGTCTGCAGTGATTTTGGAGCCCAAGAAAATGTCACTGTTTCCATTGTTTCCCCAACTATTTCCCATGAAGTGATGGGACTGGATGCCATGATCTTAGTTTTTTGAATGTTGGGTTTTAAGCCAGATTTTTCACTCTCCTCTGTCACCTTCATCAAGAGGCTTTTTAGTTCCTCTTCACTTTCTGCTATAAAAATGATGTAATCTTCACTTCTGAGGTTATTGATATTTCTTCCTGCAATCTTGATTCCAGTTTGTACTTCATCAAGCCCAGCATTTAGCATGATGTACTCTTATAAGTTAAATAAGCAGGGTGGCAATATATAGCTTTGATGTACTGCTTTCCCAATTTTGAACTTGTCCGTTGTTCTATGTATAGTTATAATTGTTGCTACTTGACCTGCATGCAGGTTTTTCAGGAGGCAAGTAAGGTGGTCTGGTATTCCCATCTCTTTAAGAATTTTCCACAGTTTGTTCTGCTGCAAAGACAGAGACTCCCTTCTTCTTCCATATAGACTGCCCACCAGGATGCTAATTTCTCCCATTTTCTGCCAGTGCTCCGGTTTTGCATGCCAAGCTGACAGGAGCAGAGCATGTAGGGATGAAGTTGTTTTGACTCTGACTTCAGGCCCCTTGAGAAAGCCAAGTGACTTCCCAGGAGTGAGTTTCTCATTCTGGATGCCTTTTTCCAGGGGTGAAGGAGCATCCTTATGACATATCTAGCCATCTCGCCTTGAAAAACTCTTCTATAAGGACTTCCTGGGCAGTCCAGTGGTTAAGACTCTGCACTTCCACTGCAGGGAGCACATGTTCAAACCCTGATTGAATAACTAAGATCAAGCATGCCTTACAGCAGGGCCAAAGAAAAAAAGAGCTCCTCTGAGATAGCAACAAATGTTGAGTGTGAAGCCAAATCCATGATTCCAGTTTCTGTACCTTGACATTTATTTAAATCTCAGAGACAGAGTTTTGGGTGAAATAGAAAATAGCAGTTTGTTTAATGCTTTGCCAAACAAAAGCGGCCAGAGAGAGCTAATGTTCTCAAAATTATGTCCCAACTTGGCGGGGACTAGTGAGTTTTATAGTAATTGTTCAAAGAAGGCATGATCAACTCATGGACATTCTTCTGATTGGTTGGTGAAGTAAGTGGCAGTCAGCGCCATTAACCTTTTGGCTCCAACCAGCTTGGTGTCTATGTGCCGGTGGGCACCATTCTATCAATTTCTTCCATTAGGTAAGGGTTTCAGAATCTGCAAAACAGCTCAAAGACATTGTTGTGTGCATCCATTTAGGCAGGACCAAGAACCTACCCCAAGGTTGAAACATTGTTTCTTTTGAGTGTTGCTCCTTGTTTCAGCATCCCCTTCCTTCCCTATTTATCTGTTTAAACCTGCTCCTTGGAACTCAGGGAAGGTGCTGGAGGCTGAATGAAGCCTATTTTCTATAATCAAGGAGGGGGAGACCCAGAAAGGTTTCTCTGCCCCGGAGCCCCACAGGGTCCTGGTTGGTACCAAGCGTGGGAAGAATTTAAAGTTATCACCCAGCTGTTTGGAGGAATGATGGCGAATTAAATGTTTCAACAGTAAAATATGGCGCCAAGCTCCTCTACCCTCTCAAATAGTTTCATGTAGTTCCTGAAGTCTAACTGGGGGTAGTAGTGTTAAAGAAAAGTCTGGGGAAATAAAACTAAAAAAAAAAAAAAAAAAGGCTCAAGAAGTAATACAGTAAAATTACTTTAACAACTTCCTTAGAGGCTTCTTGAGAACCACGGGACTCTGTAGCCAAGGGAGGTGAATTTACAGAGACAAGAGGGAGGCAGGGCCTCTCCTGCCTTCTCTGACAAAGGGGTTCAGTCAGTCATTGCTATGGAGGCTGCTTTTGTTTATTTGCTTTGTTAAACGCTTCACATAGAGACAGAGTGTTCTGGGAGTTTAGAACACAAATAAAAACAAACAAACAAACATTAATTCAGCAAAAAGATCATTTTTGGTTTTGCAAGGGTTGGGAATTGTTTATTCTTCCGTTTGTTGGTTGACAGTAAGAAGCCCGGTAAGGAGAGTGTTGGCACTCCTTCTGCCTTCCCCAGAAGCAGGACTCATGGCAACCTCCTGAAGGGTTTGGCCCAACCCACCCCCTTACCCCCTCCCACCAACACAGCTAGAAGAGCCTAATCCTCTTGCTCATATGAAGATCTCCTCCCCCACCATAGAGGCGTCTGGAGAGAGCCCAGGGTCCATCCACTGGTAGTGCAGGGTTGACCAAGCCCAGAGGCCCATGTTGGGGTCACAGAACAGGGCCTTAGAGTACCTCTGCCTTGATGGCCAGTCCAGCTTGCAAGTGTTCCTAGTTCCCTGTCTACACCTTGCTTACTCTGAGTCAGTTGCTTGCTAAGCACCCTACATGCATTATCTCTCCTATTCCTCACTTTGGTCATGAGACAGAGGAGCTGTTATCCTCAATCTGCGTTGGATTGAGCCAAAGGGGTTCAATGATTGTCTCAAGTTCATCCACTTTGTAAGTGGTAGCTTTAGGCTTCCCAGGTGCCGCTAGTGGTAAAGAATCTGCCTGCAGATGCAGGAGACATAAGCGACATGAGTTTGATCCCTGGGTCAGGGAGATCCTCAGCAGGAGGGCATGGTAACCCACTCCAGTATTCTATCTTGGAGAATGCCATAGACAGAAGACTGGCGGGCTACAGTTCATGGGGTTGCAAAGAACTAGACATGACTGAAGTGACTTAGCACAACAGGATTAGGATATAGACAAGAGCAGCTGGACCCCGAAGTCACATTTTTAGCTGTCAGTCACTCTGCTCTCCTCTTGGGTTTGATAATGTTTAAGCCCCAATTTTCAAGTTAGTGTTTCCTATCTCTAGGACTGACATTTGCTCCTTGGACCCCTGGTAAAAAGCCATGTTGGACTTCTCTGATCTAAAATGTAGGTACATGTTAAACCCTGTATTTGATTTTAAGGGTTGGCATAACGAAGTGTCCCAAACTGGGGGCTTAAATGACAGAAACTTATTTTCCCACAATCTTTAACTCACTGTATCTGCAAAGACACTATTTCTACATTAAGTCCAGATTCTGAGATTCTGGGTAGACATGAATTTTAGAGGGACATTATTCTGCCCATAATACAACTTGTTATGATTTAAAGTATTGTTACTCAATCACTCAGGCATGTCTGACTCTTTGCGACCCTGTGGACTGAAGCAAGCCAGGCTTCCCTGTTCTTGATTATCTCCCAAAGTTCACTCTAACTCATATCCATTGAGTCAATGATGGCATCCAGCCATCTCATCTTCTGTCACCCCCGTTCTCCTCTTGACCTCATCTTTCCCAGGATCATAGTCTTTTCCAATGAGCCAAGCCTTAAATTTAAAGTGTATATCCCTGAAAACGCTATGCTCAAGTCTTAACCGCTAGTATCCTAGATTGTGATGCTGTTTGGAAATAAGGTCATTGCAGATGTACCAGAGTACAGTTCAGTTCAGTTCAGTTCAGTCGCTCAGTCGTGTCCGACTCTCTGCGACCCCATGAATCACAGCACGCCAGGCCTCCCTGTCCATCACCAACTCCCGGAGTACACTCAAACTCATGTCCACAGAGTCGGTGATGCCATCCAGCCATCTCATTCTCTGTCGTCCCCTTCTTCTCCCGCCCCCAACCTTTCCCAGCATCAGAGTCTTTTCCAGTGAATCAACTCGTCGCATGAGGTGGCCAAAGTATTGCAGCTTCAGCTTTAGCATCAGTCCCTCCAATGAACATCCAGGATTGATCTCCTCTAGAATGGACTGGTTGGATCTCCTTGCAGTATAAGGGACTCTCAAGAGTCTTCTCCAACACCACAGTTCAAAAGCATCGATTCTTCGGCGATCAGCTTTCTTCACAGTCCAACTCTCACATCCATACATGACCACGGGAAAAACCATTGCCTTGACTAGACAAGGAAAAATTTGGACACAAACAAAGAGATGGAAGACATTGTGAAGAGATGAGGGGAAGATGGCCATTCACAATCCAATGAGAGAGACCTGAAACAGATCCTCCCCTCTGATTCTTTAGAAGGAACCCAAACTGTCAAAACCTTGATTTTGGACTTCTAGCCCATGGAACTGTGAGACAATACACCTCCTTTGGTAAAGCCACTCAGTCTGTGGTACTTGGTTATGGTAGCCTAGGAAACAACTACAGAAAGAATCAGCCAAAGAGCCAGAAAAAGGGTTGGGGAGGACAGCCAATAAAACAGAGATGTCCAAGTCTTTCTGTAAACAGGGTTACACCAGCCCTAAAATGTCCAATACAGAGTCCACTACGGTCCTGGGCTCCCCAGTGGTAAAGAATCCACCTGCCAATGCAGGAGACACAGGAGATGCAGGTTCGATCCCTGGGTCAGGAAGATCCTCTGGAGTAGAAAATGGCAAGCCATTCCAGTATTCTTGCCTGGAAAATTACCCCAATGGAGGAGCCATGGAGGCTACAGTCTGTGGGGTCACAAAGAGTCAGACATGGCTGAGCAACTGAGATCAAAGAAGTTCAACACAGTTTTTGCAGGAGGTCCTTGGATTGCAGTCTACTGCTAGAGAAAACTAGCGCAGACTCCAAGAACTATAACACAATCATGCTTTTCCCTGAGCTCCTTAGATTCTTAAATTATTGACCAGAACTAATGATGATTGTGGTTTCCATTCAATCATTCATCCTTTCATTTATTCAATAAGTATGTGTTTGGTGTCTCACTCTATGTCAGGCATAGGGCAATGCCCTTGGGGTTCCACAGTGAACTCGAGGGATCTTATTATGGTCTAGTGGGAGAAACAGTCAAGAAAAGAGAAAAAACCAGTACAGGGGTGCCAAGTGACAGGCTCAGTGATGGGACTAAACACAGAGGGTTTAAGGGAAGGGCGTAGAACATATGTAATCACCCGGCCTGCCATCAGGGTGATGTTGGCTGGTCAGGGTAGTGACATCAAACCCAAACCTAAAAGGATGAATAAGTATTATTTTTCAGGTGCATCAAGGGGATAAAGGGAGATTGCAGCAAGAGAAGAATCCAAGCAAAAGACGGGAGGGGGAATGGTACGTACTTAAAGTGGCAGTGAGTTCAGCTTGTCCAGACTGACAAGAGAAGTGGTGAGAATACAGGAGCCAGATCATGAGTCGCCTCTTCTCAGGAAGATTTCGGCTTTATCTTGATAGTGAAGAGGAATCACTCAGCAGGGGAGTGACAGATCAGATCTGAGCTTCATTATGATGATCCGCTGGCCTCAGTGGGGAGAGTGGCTGAGAGGGGACAGGACTGTGGGTGGAGGACTTCCCATGCCTTACTCCACTGTCCCCAACTTACTTCCCCATGGTTCTCACCTTGCTGGCCATTCTCCCTGCCCTGGGCTGGAGCCAGGAAGGCTGTGGGAGTTACCACGACTCTTAAGGATAAGAGGATGAGGTGGTTGCATGGCATCACCGATTCAATGGACATGAGTTTGGGTAAACCCCAGGAGTTGGTGATGGACAGGGAGGCCTGGCGTGCTGCAGTCCATGGGGTAACAAAGAGTCGGACACGACTGAGCAACTTTTCCAAATAGGAAAAGGAGTATGTCGAGGCTGTATATTGTCACTCTGCTTATTTAACTTATATGCAGGGTACATCATGAGGAACGCTGGGCTGGAAAAAGCACAAGCTGGAATCAAGATTGCTGGGAGAAATATCAATAACCTCAGATATGCAGATGACACCACGCTTATGGCAGAAAGTGAAGAGGAACTAAAAAGCCTCTTGATGAAAGTGAAAGAGGAGAGTGAAAAAGTTGGCTTAAAGCTCAACATTCAGAAAATTAAGGTCATGGCATCCGGTCCCATCAGTTCATGGCAAATAGATGGTGAAGCAGTGGATACAGTGTCAGACTTTATTTTTCTGGGCTCCAAAATCACTGCAGATGGTGATTGCAGCCACGAAATTAAAAGACGCTTACTCCTTGGCAGGAAAGTTATGACCAACCTAGATAGCATATTAAAAAGCAGAGACATTACTTTACCAACAAAGGTCCATCTAGTCAAGGCCATGGTTTTTCCAGTAGTCATGTATGGATGTGAGAGTTGGCGTGTGAAGAAAGCTGAGCGCCGAAGAATTGATGTTTTTGAACTGTGGTGTTGGAGAAGACTCTTGAGAGTCTCTTGGACTGCAAGGAGATCCAACCAGTCCATCCTAAAGGAGATCAATTCTGGGTGTTCATTGGAAGGACTGATGCTAAAGCTGAAACTCCAATACTTTGGCCACCTTATGCGAAGAGTTGACTCACTGGAAAAGACTCTGATGCTGGGAAGGATTGGGGGCGGGAGGAGAAGGAGACGACAGAGAATGAGATGGCTGGATGGCATCACCAACTCGATAGACATGAGTCTGAGTGAATTTCGGGAGTTGGTGATGGACAGGGAGGCCTGGCGTGCTGTGATTCATGGGGTCGCAAGGAGTCGGACACGGCTGAGTGACTGAACTGAACTGAACTGAGAGACTGAACTAAACTGAAGGATAAGTGAATCCTCAGCCAGGAGTCAGAAGACTTCCAGGCCAGTGTTTCTTTGGTTCCGGAACTGGGAAAGGCTGATCTCACAGATGCCAGGACTTTAATATCTGCAGCTGCCCAGGGAAGAGGCTGATTCATTGATACATAATAGCTCAATTAATTCTGCAGGTGGAGTATTTTGGATGAAAATCAATCTGTATTGCCTCAGCTCAGTCTCTTCTCCTGTCCTTGGCTTCCCCATCTCTAAAGTGTAAGAGTTAGACTAGGCTAACTTTAAGGCTACTTCTGAAGTCTTACACAATGCAACAATTATGATGGGAAGGCTAATGCTGCTCTTATGCTGTTCCCTAGCTTAATAAACAGAACAATGCTGCTGGGAACAAACTGGAATTTGCATTTTTGAGCCCCTACGATGTTTCTTATCTGACATCTATTACGTTCCTCAGCAAAGCGTTTTCTGGGCTATCACATTAACCTAATTTATCACATATTGCTACCAAATTCATATATGCATCTGTTTAAATCTCTTTACTAGGACCTTGGTTGTTTACTGTCATACCTCTTGCATAAAGAATAATGCCTAGGACGTAACAGCTTCTCAGTAAATGTGTGTTGAATGAATTCTGAGCAAGGCATTATCATTGCTGGATATGGGGACAGGCTCAGAAAGACAACATTGTTCAAGGTTCCAAAGACAGTGAATTTAGAGCAGAGCACCTGGATTCAAATCCAGGTCTGGATGCAGACTCTACAATGGATCCCCTCCATTGCAAGGTCGTTTCTTACCCAATTCAAGTAACCCTTAGTATTCCTAAACACAACCTCTTAATTTTCAAGAAAAGAAAAGGGAGAAAACTGGGGTTAGGTGTACGCATTTGGTTCCAGAAATATGTATCCTAGCAGAATGAATATGGTAATAAGGAGAAACGCTTTTAAAACTCTGAAGCTCATTATCACCTTCCTTTGACAGTCTGGCACAAGCACTTGTCAATTCTCAGTTAACACTTCTTTCATTTTCTCCTTTCAACTCAGTGCAGGAGAAAGTGTCTATTACTGCAAGAGGGAATCATTGACTCCATTACTTTCTCCTTGAAGATGGAATAAAGCACTCAGTTTCGAAGAACTCCCTTAAGCGATTAGTATCATTTTGTGCAGTGCTTCTAGAGTCCTGGATGGCAAACTTCTGAAAGCTGGAGGGACCCCTTGAACTTTCGATTCCCTATTTCAAAAGAAATGAAAGAGACCTCAACTTAATTCTTCACTAATAAAGTACGCTCAAGCTCTGGTTCAGAAATTGTGGCGAAAAAGACCATTCTCCACTAAATATAGACTGCAATTTTATGCGTAGCTCTTCATCTGTGTCCCCTGAACTCCATTTTTCCTATCTGAGATTGGGTGAAAGAACAGAATCTTGAACTCAGAGTAGTACCCTCGCCCAACTTGGTAGCTTGATGGCTAGCCATCCTCTGGGATTGGCGTGATCTGAGGACACTGTGATCAGCCCAGCCTAGAAGCCCTGTGAGAGAGTCCAAAGCTCAGACCATCAGCTGTGGATTTCCTTTGTGGAGAGGTCCAATCTCTGTGGTTTTGGCTGAGAACGTGAAATGTTATTTTAATTAATTGGCAGGAGGTGTAGTAGATTAGTTGGAATTATATACGATAGAATATTACTCAGCCATAAAAGGAAATGAAATTGGATCATTTGTACAGATGTGGGTGAACTTAGGACTGTTTTACAGAGTGAAGTAAGTCAGAAAGAGAAAAAACAAATACTGTATTTGAATGCATATCTGTGGAGTCTAGAAAAATGGTATAGTTGATCTCATTTGCAAAACAGAAATAGAGACACAGATTGGAGAACAAATGCATGGTCACCAAGGGTGTAAAGTGGGGCTGGGGGTAGGATGAGCTGGGAGATTGTGACTGACACACAGGGACTGCTGATACTATGTGTAAAATAACTAACTAATGCGAACCTGCTGCGCAGCTCAGGGAGCTTCACTCAGCGCTCTCTCATGCCCTAAATGGAAAGGACGTCCACAAAAGAAGGGATACGTATACTGTTCTTGTTCAGTCGCTCAGTTGTGTCCCACTCTTTGCAACCCCATGGACTGCAGCATGCCAGGCTTCCCTGTCCTTCACTGTCTCCCAGAGTTTGCTTAAACTCATGTCCATTGAATCAGTGATACCGTCCAACCATCTCATCCTCTGTCATCCCCTTCTCCTCCTGCCTTCAACCTTTCCCAGCATCAGGGTCTTTTCTAATGAGTCGGCTCTTTGCATCAGGTGGGCAAAGTATGTGAGTTTCAGCTTTAGCATTAATCCTTCCAATGAATGTTCAGGGTTGATTCCCTTTAGGATTGACCGGTTTGATCTCCTTGATCAAAAATGTACATATACCTGATTCACTTTGCTGTACAGTAGAAACACAACATTATAAAGCAGTTATACTCCAATAAAATTGATTTTAAAAGAAAATAAAATTACAGTTGAACTTATTTACTTGTCAAATCGTTCAAAAGATTCTACAATAGGCAGCTTCTGAATTGACTCCCAGTGGTTCACAAATTTTGGGGATTTTGCTGCATGTATAATCCCCTCCCCTTGGTGTAGTCCAGACCTGACACAGTGACTCATTTCCAACCGACACAATATGGCAAGAATGATGGGATACCACTTCTTGGATGTGGTGATAAAAATTGTGACTTCCAACTTGCTGGTTTTCTCCATCCTAATACGTCCGTCTCTCTCTGGCTCTTCTCTTGGGAAGCAAGCTGGACAAGGAGAGGTCCAGGTTGCAACACAACTGAGGGTAGCCGCTATTCAAGAGCCAACAAGTAACTGAGGGCTTCATCTCCATGGCCCACAAAGAACTGAATCCTGACTAAAGCAAAGTGAGTGAGTCTAGAAAAGGTTCATCCTGCTCTCAAGCATTTAAGATGACTTAGATGGCCTTGCCCAACACCTTGATTGCAGTCTGTGAGTATGACACTCAAAAGACTCAGCTAAGCTGTGTGTGTAGATGCATGACCCACAGAAAATGTGAGATAATAAATGTTGTTGAAAGTCACTCAGTTCAGGGGTAGTCTGTTTTGTGGCAAAAGATAGCTAATGCAGGCACTTTTTACCTGAAAGAACCCAAGGAACTGTTGGAACTCTCATTCAGTAAATCCAATGAATGGTAAACATATATTTAGTAAAAATTGGAATTAAAAATACTTAATCAGAAAATATCTGATTAATCATAGCTAAAGGAATAAAATACTTAGATGTAATTTCAACAGGCAATATGCAAAGGTATTTGTAGGAAACAGCAGAATACTTTTGGAAATATAAACTAATACTTGAGTCATCAGCACATAAATCATCTCTGTATGAAAAGACTAAAGATTCTAAAGTAGAATTATGTATTAAGTAGCTTTATAGTAGAATATATTTTCTATCAAAGTCATAACAGTTTGTCTACTTAACTAAAAAAGATTAATCCAAATTTATCTTGTAAAAAATAATTTTGTAAAAATAACAGAGAAGTTTTTTGGAAACAGAAGTCCATTGTGGAAGAACTAGTCTAATCAGAAATTAAAATTCTATAAAGCTACAAAAATTGAAAGGGTATGATTCTGACCCAGGCCTGAACAACCAAATGAAAGGAACAAAATATCCATATCAGACACATAATTCCTAAATCAGAACAATTTTAGAGTTATTTGATAAATTTACAAAATATTCAGACAGGGCTTCTCGATAGGTCAGTTGGTAAAGAATCCACCTGCAGTTCAGGAGACCCCAGTTCAATCCGTGGGTTGGGAAGATCCACTGGAGAAGGGATAGGCTACCCGCTCCAGTATTCTGACCTGGAGTATTCTATGGACTGTATAGTCCATGGGGTCGCAAAGAGTCAGACACGACTGAGCAACTTTCACTTTCACTTTCATTAAGATCAAAGTGCACGTAAATTAAAATAATGAACAAATAAAAGGCATTTTTAAAAATGTTGTAAATGTGTTGTTAATAAATCATGCTTTTAGGAAACATGGAATAGGATTGTTATCAATAATAAGCAGATAGCCTAATCAAATCAATAGGAAATGCACTTGGACATCTATAGATAAACGAGAAAATAATCTCTCTCCTTTAGCAGAAAGGCATTTGCTTAAAAAGCAATGCGAAGATGTTCCAACTTGGCAGTCATCTGAGTCATAAAAAATTGAAATCATCACAATGAAATCTCATTGCTTAAATATCAAATTTGCAAAGATTTTTTTTTGAAATGTCAAAATGTAATGCTTTCAAGTGTACTAAAAGATGGAAAAAATCTCATGCATTGCTAATGTTTGTGTAAACTGATGTAACCCCTGGGGAAAGCAATCCAGTAAGATGAATCATAGGTTTTATAAATATACCTAATATTTGACGTGATAGTTCCATTCCTGAATGTATTCTTAAAAAGAAACTATATATAAGCATATTCATCTCAGTATTATTTGTAATTGCAAAAATTTTGAAAGACCTTAAATGTCAAGAAAGAAGGTTGATTACATATATTCTTTGATTTTTAGCCATAAAATGATATTTGAAAGTGCATATTATATCATGAAAAATTTTTCATCATAAATGGGGCTTAAATAAAGTAGAACATGCAATTGCCCATATGTTAGACCTGTATCAGTTCAGTTGCTCAGTCGTGTCTGACTCTTTGCAACCCCATGACTCGCCAGGCCTCCCTGTCCATCACCAACTTCCGGAGTTCACCCAAACTCAAGTGCATCGAGTGGGTGATGCCATCCAGCCATCTCTTCCTCTGTCATCCCCTTCTCCTCCTGCCCCCAATCCCTCCCAGCATAAGGGTCTTTTCCAGTGAGTCAACTCTTCACATGAGTTTATGACAGCTATTAGTATTTGCTACATTTTTCAAGCATAGATTGTAAAGTATTTATTAAAATAACAAAAACTAGCAACTTTTTCATGCTTTATTCATGGAATGAACTAAGGCTTCACAATTAAATCTTCACATGCCTATCAGGCACTTGCTGGTAGCAATCTCGAGCTCACAGATGAGAAAACCACGATCAAGACATCAGAACATACATTCAAGGTCAGACATCTGCTGGTAGTAGACTGAGATTTGAAACTTATCTCCCTCAAACAAAAGCCCACACTCTTAATCCATGTCTTTGAATCTATGTCTTTAGAAGAAATTAAAGAAAATGTGTACTCAAATAATAATAATGACTATCTTTGAGTGATGTTACCAGATTTGGGGAGAGTCAAAGAGGACCTTCCCTCAAGGGTCTCAGTTCTTGTTAAAGACACAAAGAAGAATCTGAGGTCTTAACCATGACAAAAATAAGTTTCCTGGAGAAGGAACTGAAAGAACACCTCAAGGGACAGGTGGGTCAGGCTGAGAGAAGCGCTGCACCAGAATGACGAGGTAGGGGCTTTTCAAGACAGGGCTTTTACATATTCATCTAGGTGGGCGCGGACTGAGAGTTTTGACTGACAGTTGCAAGTTACAAAACAGCAGGCTCTGTTGTGCATGTCTTTCCCGTAATTCAGTCTGTTCTAATCAGATGCATGTGTATACGGAATATTAATGCACCCTTAATGGGCCTCCCCCTGCCTAAGGTCACTTGAAGACACAGCTGTGCACGAAGGGCGCCGATGCCTAGAGTTGGGGCCGCCCCTGTGGTTAGTTTGTATCCACTGTGCGCCTAGGGCGCGAAGCTGCGAGTTGGGATGAGCTCTCCTGGGACGATTAGGACATGTCTGGGGTCGGATTTAGAGATCAGCTTGAATCATTTTCGGCTAGGCCACCCCTAGCTGCTTATGCCTAAATTTCTAATTAACAGTGATAAGACTATGAATGATTTTTCTGTTGTTATTAATAACACAATTATCATCATACAATCATCCTCTTTAATACCTTATCTTCTTGTATTTTCTAAGTTGTATTTAATGAACATGCATTCTCTGTTAATCATTTTGTATTATGGGAAAATAGGAAAAGTCAGTCAATTGTGATTATTTTTGGAATGGATTTCTTTGCTACAGATTTGAGAAGTAACAAGGGTGTGTAACTTACTCTAACAAGTCGATAGAAGAAGAGAGGTTACATGGTAATTTGGGGGGTCAGATGTGGCACGAGAGTTCTCTCTACACAGATTGCTCTCGTGCCTTACTTCTCTTGTCTGTTCCCATAAATGGAAAATGAAATGGTTGAAATAGATTATTTCTAGGTTACCTTCCAATTCCATTACCCCAGGATTCAAATATTGTCATTTAAGTGCTAGTATTTATCTTCCCTAATAGAAGTTCATTCTTGTGCCCCAATAATCACACATCTAGTTTTCTACAATAAAAGTATACTGTTTTTAAAATTGCTGGAGCTTCCTAGGCAAAAATGCTTTCCTTTATGTTTTCTATAAAGCAAAAATCCCATCACAGGGAATTCCCTGGCAGTCCAGTGTTTAGGACTCGTGCTTTCACTGCCAAGGGCCAGAATTCAATCTCTCAGGGAACCAAGATCCCACAAGCTGCAGGGCCAAAAAAGAAAAAAAAAGACAATTTCATCACATAAAGAGATGAAAGAGATGTATCTCAGAATGTTAACTCATCTTTCCTTCCATTTCAAATGCTAGTCTGGGAGCTACCTGCAGGATTCTCCTTTTCCAGCCTTACTGAGTAGCTCTGCTACCATGATGGATTGCAGGGATTTCTAGGATGTGGTGGCTCTCTGTCTGGTCAATATACAAGCACATAGCTTCAACCAGGGACCACAACCTGTCCTAGGTGCATGGGCTAGAGAGTTTTTTCAAGTACGGGTTAAATATTTCTGTGAATTTCCTGTCTCTGAAATTTCCTGTGTTCAGTTTTGCTTTGCTTTCTGTTTTGATCCTGACACACCTCCATTGGAATCAAATGGATGGTGCTTCTAATCCCAAGTCTGTTATTTTATCAGTTGTTTGCATCCCTAAATACCACAGAGCAATCTTCGCTTACGTAAGATTTTCATGAAAGCTTACTGTTATCGTTTAGTTACCAAGTCATGTCACTCTTCGCAACCCTATTGACTGTAGCCCACCAGTCTCCTCTGTCCATGGAAGTTTCCAGTCAGGAATACCGGAGTGGGTTGTTATTTCCTCCTGCAGGGGATCTTCCCAACCCAGGGATCAAACCCATGTCTTCCGCATTGCAGGCAGAGTCTTTACCACTGAGCCACGAGGGAAGCAAGTAAAGCTTACAGACTATATATAAGCAGTTAGGATTTGTGTCTCCTATATTTACTTAACGCTATCAGGCAGCAATTCAGCTTTGAAGAAATAAATCCATGTCAATAACCTTAAATTAACTACCTCTTTGACATTTGATAGGCTCTTTTCCACTACATTATTACTGCGAGTTTAAGGAATTCCCTTTCATCTTTCTAGAATTACTGAAAATGGAGCTTTCAATAAAATAGAAGCCCTAATGCAGTCAGTTATCCTCTGTTATGCCTGTTTCTGGAAAGAGTGTGCATAAAATACCAAGTGGTAGAGTAATGGATCAGAAGCTAGTTCAAAAGAGAAACTTTTAAGTTCTGTTTTGGACATGTTTAGTTCAACATCCTTGTGAGAAAATCCAGTGTAAAATTAGAGTGGACAGTCTCAACCTCTAAATATAAATCTGGAGCCATCAGCGCATGGTTTTTGAAATTGGCAGTTGATGAGATTACCTAGAAGATAATATGTGCATGCTCACTCACTCAGTCACGTCCAACTCTTTGCAGCCCCGTGAACTCCTCTGTCCATGGGATTTCCTATGCAAGAATATCGGAGTGCATTGCTATTTCCTCCTCCAGGGATTTCCTTCCCAACCCAGGGATTAAACCTGCATCTCCTGTGGCTCCAGCTTTGGCAGGCAGATTCTTTACCACTGAGCCAATGGGAAGCCCTAGAAGAAAATATACAAAGAGAAAAATATCCAGGAAAAAATTTTTTAAAAGAAACAAAAATACAAGCATCTCCTGCAACTCAATTCCAGAAAAATAAATGACCCAATCAAAAAATGGGCCAAAGAACTAAACATACATTTCTCCAAAGAAGACATAAAGATGGCTAACAAACACATGAAAAAACGCTCAACATCCCTCATAATCAGAGAGATGCAAATCAAAACCACAATGAGATACCATTTCACACCAGTCAGAATGGCTGCTATCCAAAAGTCCACATGCAATAAATGCTGGAGAGGATGTGGAGAGAAAGGAACCCTCTTACACTGTTGGTGGGGATGCAAACTAGTACAGCCACTATGGAGAACAGTGTGGAGATTCCTCAAAAAACTGGAAGTAGAACTGCCATATGATCCAGCAATCGCACTCCTGGGCATACACACCCAGGAAACCAGAATTGAAAGAGACACATGTACTCCAATGTTCATTGCAGCACTGTTTACAATAGCCAGGACATGGAAGCAACCTAGATGTCCATCTGCAGACAAATGGATAAGAAAGCTTTGGTACATATACACAATGGAGTATTATTCAGCTATTAAAAAGAATACATTTGAATCAGTTCTAATGAAGTGGATGAAACTGGAGCCTATTATACAGAGTGAAGTAAGCCAGAAAGAAAAACACCAATACAGTATATTATCATTGACTATGCCAAAGCCTTTGACTGTGTCGATCACAATAAACTGTGGAACATTCTGAAAGAGATGGGAATCCCAGACCACCTGACCTGCCTCTTGAGAAACCTGTATGCAGGTCAGGAAGCAACAGTTAGAACTCGACATGGAACAACAGACTGGTTCCAAATAGGAAAAGGTGTACGTCAAGGTTGTATATTGTCACCCTGCTTATTTAACTTATATGCAGAGTACATCATGAGGAACACTGGGCTGGAAGAAGCACAAGCTGGAATCAAGATTGCTGGGGGAAATATCAATAACCTCAGATATGCAGATGACACTACCCTTATGGCAGAAAGTGAAGAGGAACTCAAAAGCCTCTTGATGAAAGTGAAAGAGGAGAGTGAAAGGGTTGGCTTGAAGCTCAACATTCAGAAAACAAACATCGTGGCATCTGGTCCCATCATTTCATGGGAAATAGATGGAAAAACAGTGGAAACAGTGTCAGACTTTATTTTTTGGGGCTCCAAAATCACTGCAGATGCTGATTGCAGCCATGAAATTAAAAGACGCTTGCTCCTTGGAAGGAAAGTTATGACCAACCTTGATATTATATTAAAAAGCAGAGACATTACTTTGCCAACAAAGGTCAGTCTAGTCAAGGCAATGGTTTTTCCTGTGGTCATGTATGGATGTGAGAGTTGGCCTGTGAAGAAAGCTGATCGCCGAAGAATCGATGCTTTTGAACTGTGGTGCTGAGGAAGACTCTTGAGAGTCCCTTATACTGCAAGGAGATCCAACCAGTCCATTCTAAAGGAGATCAATCCTGGATGTTCATTGGAGGGACTGATGCTAAAGCTGAAACTGCAATACTTTGGCCACCTCATGCGACGAGTTGACTCACTGGAAAAGACTCTGATGCTGGGAAAGGTTGGGGGCGGGAGGAGAAGGGGACGACGGAGAATGAGATGGCTGGATGGCATCACCGACTCTGTGGACATGAGTTTGAGTGACCTCCGGGAGTTGGTGATGGACAGGGAGGCCTGGCGTGCTGTAATTCATGGGGTCGCGGAGAGTCGGACACGACTGAGCGACTGAACTGAACTGAACGCATATATATGGAATTTAGAAAGATGCAAATGATAACCCTGTATACGAGACAGCAAAAGAGACACAGATGTATAGAACAGTCTTTGGGACTCTGTGGGAGAGGGTGAGGGTGGGATGATTTGGGAGAATGGCATTGAAACACGTATGTTGTCATATGTGAAACGAATCACTAGTTCAGGGTCGATGCATGTTATAGGATACTCGGGGCTGGTGTGTGGGGATGAAAAAAAAAAAAAAGAAACAAATAGTAGTAAACTATGGAATGGTGGTGGAAAATATATCAAACACAGGCCTAGAAAGGGCAATGAAAAAACGAGAAATAAGTATGTCATCGTCTCCAAAGAAAGACAATATTGTGAGGGAATTTGGTTAATTGCATCAGCTACAGAGAAATCAAGCAAAATGAAGATTTTAAAATGTTTCTCAGATTTTGCCACATTGTTATTAACAGAGTCTGTGGAGGAAAATAATTGTTCTTTTCCTCAAAGAGTTACTGCTCTTCGCTGGAAACTGTTCACTTCTGCCCTTTTGTGAAAAATCTCCTTTCCTCCCTCCTCAACCTAGATGGTTACTCTGGGAGATGTTCCCTGGTATAACGTCATTCCATGTCCTGGCCACAGTTGTTTGAATCAAGGAAGAACACCTGATCCAAAACTTGTCAATAAGAATATTTAGCTGGCAATTGGAAACTAAAGGAATATATAAGCTACTCTTGAATGATACTTTGAATTGAGAAGCGAACCAAGGAAAGTGTTGACTTGGGCCATTTTTGCTCTATCCAGACTATAGAAAAGAGAAAAACTGTCTGCAGCAAGAATGCATGATGGTGTATGAGTTTGTATGTCCAATTTTTCCAAATTCCTAGCTTCCACAAACCTGTGCCATTTTCACCTCAGTTATTTCAAGTATAACTATGTTATTAATAACAATAATATTTCTAAAAATAATGAATGTATACTATGATAGTGAAGGAATATTATAAAATAGTTACATACTAGTTTATCTGAAAATCCTCGTAACAACCCTATTACTAAGTCATCACAACAGGGGAAGTGAGGGATGTAAGGTCAAGCAACTTGTCTAAAGCCACGGAGCCAGTGGGTGTCATGGTTAGGACTTAACACACGTGTTCTATATGCACATTTCATACTTTGAACCACTACATCATACGTTCACCACAAGCAGTATTATAAGTAACAGATGCTCAAAACTGGCAGAGAAGTGGGTATTGGCAACAATGACGACATATTCATTCTGGACGAGGAAGCTTGCCATTGTTGTTTTGCTGTAGTGAACTAATTGGATAATCTATTATCTGTTGACTTTTGGTCTTGGATGTGAGCATTAAGACTAAAGCCTGAAAGCACTTTATCAGGTTGTTATACTGTGTGTATGTGGTTACTGATGATAGTCTGTAAGATTCTATAGGAGAAACATTCTCAAATTCAAGCTGTTCTACCTTAAAGCCAAAAAAAAAAAAAAAGAGTATCAGGACCGGAACACAAATTTGTTAATGTTCCTAGAGATCTGAGAACCCAAGTAACTGTGTATAATAATGAACACATGGATTAGGGATCTCTGGAGGGTGTCAGATGACTTGAGACAATTTGAACAACCATGCCTCCCCAAAGGACTTCTGCTTATGCCCTTTGTCTTGTGGGACTAATGTGTTAACGTTTTCTTTCTAAGGTGGTGAAGTCTTCTTTCCAAAGTACTCGGTTATAACATGATTCAAAGCAAGGCAATATTCTACAGTAGATGATAAAGACTTCCAATAAAGGTTTATATGCAAAAGAAATCCTCCCAGTAAACAGAATTAGATGCAGCCAAATGGCTGATCACAAATCTCACTCTCTGATCGAAGAGGTAATTCAGAAAAGTCATCTCCAAGAGCTCTATTCATCGTCTCCACGATTCTTACTATGTTTGTCCAACTGAATATGATCTGTGGTCTGGATCAATGATCCACATACGCTCCATCAACTTTCCTCCTTATTTTTCCTTGTAAAGTTTACTGCCACTGTCCCACTTTTCTGCCAGTATTGTATACTAACATGCTTGAGAATACACAGAGCAGACTAGTTAAGTGTTGATTCTGAAGCAAAAATGTAAGGATCAAAGTCCAGGATCTATCATGGGTTTGCTGCACAAACGTGGGTAAATTAGCTAACATTTTGATGTCTTACTTTGCTCACGTGACAATACAGATAATGCGGATCAAAACTTGGTAGCTCATGATGTTATTTTTAGATGCCAAATATAAAAAAAATTCCCTGGTGTTCATTGAGGAATTCACATTTATTAGGTTCCTACCATGAACTGGATCCTGAGCTAAACACAAGTGAACACAGCTTTAATGCAGATGTGAGCTAGTGAGGAAGATGGACACGAATCATATAATTTCACCAAAAATGTGGGGGGAGGGGGAAGAAAGCTACAATTCTAAGAGCTGATATTAAGACCCATAGTGGGAAGATTTTTGGTCATTTAACGTAGGAAAGTTTTGAAAATATGTGTATTGATAGAATATATGATTGTAGCCAAGAGGGAAGCTCTAGTGAACAACCATTGCTTCATCTGCCGAGTTCTGCAACATTTCTGGGCCTTTCTTTTCTGAAATCTGTCCCTCCTTCCCTCAATTCTATCTGCATGATTATCATAAAAGATTTTGTGTAATTTAAAAATATGAGCTCAAAACCTGGACAGGAGGTCAGTTCATAAATTGGTATCTCCCTTAAATGAGGCCAATTGAAAAGATACTCAGGAAGATGAAACCCATCCAAGAGATGACATTTACGTCTGGCTACTCTTTTGAACTGGAGTATGCCACCCAGAGGATATTGTTGCTGTTTTTTTGTTTGTTTGTCTTCTGTTTTGCAGACTTAGGAACAGAGACAATCTGCTTGTAACGAGACAGAAGGAAGAAGAAAACTTGTGGAGAGGTCCAAGGGTGAGACCCAAAGAGATCAAGCTGTGATTCCAGTGATGGTTCTGTGAGATACTTTATACCCCGATTGTAACTTTCCTTTTGACTGGATTATTGTGTTATTCAATTTGGGGTTTCTGCTGCTTGCCACTAAGAATTGATGCTTTTGAACTGTGGTGCTGGAGGAGACTCTTGAGAGTCCGTTGGACTGCAAGGAGTTCCAACCAGTCCATGCTAGAGGAGATCAATCCTGGGTGTTCATTGGAAGGACTGATGCTAAAGCTGAAACTGCAATACTTTGGCCACCTCATGCGACAAGTTGACTCACTGGAAAAGACTCTGATGCTGGGAGGGGTTGGGGGCAGGAGGAGAAGGGGACGACAGAGAATGAGATGGCTGGATGGCATCACCGACTCGGTGGACATGAGTTTGAGTGAACTCCGGGAGTTGGTGATGGACAGGGAGGCCTGGCGTGCTGATTCATGGGGTCGCAGAGAGTCGGACACGACTGAGCGACTGAACTGAACCAATCCTTGATAAGAACAATTTCAGTGAAGTATTAGGATTGGGAATCAGACGAAAGTGAATCAGGAGTGACCTGAAGCTAAAGAACAATAACATATATAGGCAACATTTTCAAGTAATGTACACGTGAGGTGACGTGCGTGACACCAGGGCAGAGCTAGTGTCTAAGGAGTACATTAGAGACAGCCCACCAGGCTTCTCTGACCACGGAATTCTTCAGACAAGAAAACTGGTGTGGATAGCCATGCTCTCCTCCAAGGGATCTTCCTGATTCAGGAATCAAACCCAGGTCTCCTACACTGCAGGGAGATTCTTTACCATTTGAGCCACTAGGGAAGTCCAGAGATAGCTAGTGACCCCCAAACAAAGCTATTCCCCTTCAGCGACGTAGACTTGCTACTGTGAAGCAGCTTCCCGGCAAGAATGAGTTATAGGTCTGTTTCCTTTTGCTTGTATTATTTTGTTGTGTTAAATTAATAGTGAAGACCCAAGAGCATGCTTGAATACTGATGAGAAGTAAATTAGTTCTGCTTTCCTGCATAACAAGTCGATCTAAACTTAAATGACTTAAAACAGTTTTGTTTTTTTTTTAACACTCTTGGTTCTGTAGATTGACAATCTGGGTTGGGTTCAGATTTAGCTAGTCTGGGCTGGTCTCCCTCACAGATGAGCAGTCAGCAGGCAAATGCTGGTTTTCTTGGTCTGCATATTATAAGGTGGCCACCTTTTATGTGTGCAGGTTTACTTGCTGCCATCTAGGTTGGTAAGACAACCGGACTACATGCCTTTTATCATCTAATGGGCTTGTCCAAGCTTGTCACACTCAGGATTCTAAGACAGGGCAGAGGGCAAACCCTAATGTGCAAGCACTTTCAAATCTTGTCTCATATTTGCTACAGTTTCTTGACTAAAGCAAGGCACATGGCCAAGAGTGGAGACAGAGCTAATATTGAAGGGCATTACCAAAAGGTGTACACTCAAGGAGGCTTGCAAATCAGAACCATTATTGATCAATCCACCACAAGAGGAAGAGAATTGAATATAAAAGAATGAAATGGGATAAGTGTCTGTGAAGACTACGTATAGCTTTTAGGTCCATTATAGCTTTACAGTTGAAGGCAGATTTGCTAGGAGTTCAACAATTTAAAAAGCACCATTTTGGGGGCATTTTAGATAAAATGCTGGTGGCCAATGCAATATTACATTTTCTTGGACTTCAATCATACATTTCTCCTAGAAGGATTATAGAGCTGTAAAAAGAGGACTTTCTTTTCAGAAATTGGGACAGCCCACTGCCAGCAGCGTGCTCTGCTCAGCTCTCTAATTACTGTCATGCTGACAGAGGTTAAATATTTATGAAGAATGTGCTTTTTATCACCCAATCTAATTTTTAAACTCAGATTCTCTAATCTCATTGCGATGTTAATAACCCGTGTTTTCTCCCTCCCCTTTAGGTTTTTTGGCAAGAGTCAAAGATCCCTCCGCTCTCATTTATTTGGTAAAGAATGACATGTTGGTAGGCATGAATACTGCTTAAAGAGTGTTGCCAAGAATGGGGAGTGGAAGAAATTGACAAGAAACTACTTTCAATTCAAGCAAAAAAATGATCTGTGCAGAAAAAGCAATACTGGAAACGGAACTTGCACAGTTTCACCGTGGCACTAGTGCTCTGCCTTTTCTCAGCATTGTGACCTTGGGTAAATTAATGCCTCTGAGACTTGGTTTCCTCATCACGAAAACGAAGATGATATTTTTATTTTTAAATATCTGACTCCATGAATAAGCTTCCATGGCATCTGTGACAAATTACCACTAACTTAATGGTTTAAACAACACATTTTGTTTTAATTTTGTGGTTCTGAAGGCCACAAGTCTAAACTGGATTGGCAGAGGGGGTTCTGTCTGGAGGTTCTAGGAGAGAATCCATTCCCCTCCCTTTTCCAGCTTCTAGAGGCTGTCCACATACCTTGGCTCATCTTCGTCTTTCCCCTCCAGCCTCTACTTTCATCATCACGTCTCCTTCTCCATCTCTGACCCTCCTGCCTCTTAAGGACCTTTGAGATTATAGTGGACCCATCTGGATAACTCAGAAAACATTCCCATTTTAAGATCTTTAACTTAATCACATTAGCCAAGTCTCTCTGGCCATGTAGAATAACATTCACAAATTTATGGGATTAGGACACAAACATCTTTACAGGGCATTGTTCTGCCTGCTGTGTCCCATGTAGCTGTTGTAAAGATGGCATAACCTTGTAAAGCACTTAACAAATGCTGTCAGATGCCAATGAACTGTCAGATGCCAATGAGGCTGCTTCTGACTTGCCTCCCTTGTCTCGCTGTTGTTGACTGAATCCTCATATACCTCCAGGAAAATGTCCCAGCTCCCTAGCACTGCCTGAAACATGCCCAGAAACTCATTCTGACTCTAAGTGTTTGAGTTAAATTTCAAAACACTCAAAATTAACTATGTCCCATCAACCCCCTTCCTATGCTGCCTCAGGCCTCCATGCTTTTGTTCAACCTACCTCTCCCTTCCACTCACAGAATAATCTTTACACCTTTATTAGGGGATATGTGTGTGTGTATATTAGTTGCACGGTCATGTCCGATCCTTTGTGACCCCACGAACTGTAGCCCACCAGGCTTCTCTGTCCATGGGATTTTCCAGGCAAGAATACTGGAGTAGGTTGTCACACCCTCCTCCGGGGAATCTTCCTGACCCAGAGATCGAACCGGGCCCCCTGCACTGCAGGTAGTTTCATTAAATTACATTCCCATTAGAGGATATAATTTAGTGGAATTAGGGGATATAATTCCATTAAATTCTATAAAACTCAATTCAGGCATTTACCTTCTTCAGAAAATCATCCCTGAGCTCTTGCCTTGCCTGATCCTTCCTCTCCAACCTGGCTAGATGCTTCCTCTGAACCCTACCTACTCTGGGCTCTTGCCATTCTCTTTATCATGGGGCTTACCTCACTGTCTTATGATTATTTCACATATATCATTTCCTCGGTGGACTGCATCATCGTGAGGGTGAGGCCATCTCTGCATCTTAAGTGCATTTCAATATTTGGGGCACCACTTTGTTCTCAGATTTGTTATTATAAACGCCCGCCAGGCAGTGGATGATCTGCATTGCTATCCAAACTGCTTAGATAAACAGTAGCAATTCCAGCTAATGGCAGCTGCTGCTGCTAAGTCACTTCAGTTGTGTCCGACTCTGTGTGACCCCATAGACAGAAGCCCACCAGGCTCCCCCGTCCCTGGGATTCTCCAGGCAGCTAATGGCAGAGGCCACATTAAGGATCTGCACAGACATGCTGAGCTCGTTAGTACCGAGATGACAAACCTGAACACCTGAAACCAGTGGCACATGACAGGGATTCTGAGGATGTTGGCTTAGAGGCAAACTCGCCTTCAGAATCATCTGGAGGGTGGGTGGTGTTAGATAATAGTTAGAGTGAAAGTCTATACACTAACAAGAAGTGTTGGGATTTACCAAACAGTAAGCCCTACTTTGCAGATGGAAAATCTTCACTCCAGTACTTTGGCCCCCTGTTGCAAAGAGATGACTTATTGGAAAATACCCTCATGCTGGGAAAGATTGAAGGCAGGAGGAGAAGGGGGCAACAGAGGATGAGATGGTTATATGACATCACCCACTCAATGAACATGAGTTTGAGCAAACTCGGGGAGATGGGAAGGACAGGGAAGCCTGGCGTGCTGCAGTCCATGGGGTCACAAAGAATTAGATACCACTGAGCTCCTGAGCAACCACAACAAAGGCCTGCTGTCCAGATGGGCAAGCTTTGCCTTCCAGGTGCCAACAGCCCAACTGAGGAAGATAAATATGCACACATTAAAATGGCAAGGAAGGCAGCTCCAGTGAACAAATTATACAGAACTGACTGTCAGTAACTGAAAACAGTCCTGCAACACTCGGCTTTAGAAGCTTCCAGATCAGAGTTTGAATCCTATTTCTACCACTTGCTCAATGTGGGACCGTAAAGGACTCTCATCATTCTCTGACCGATGATGGAACACATTGGAGCTGTTCATTTTCTACGTGGCAGGCAGCCGTCATTCTCACTGACTTACCTGGGGTGACTGACTTAGTCCTCAGTTCCACTCTACTGAGGGCTTCCCTGGTGGCTCAGATGGTAAAGCATCTGCCTGCAAAGCTGGAGACCCGGGTTCGATCCTCGGTTGGGAAGATCCCCTGGAGAAGGAAATGGCAACCCCCTCCAGTACTGTTGCCTGGAAAATTCCACGGATGGAGGAGCCTGGTAGGCTACAGTCCAGGGGGTCGCAAAGAGTCAGACGTGACTGAGCGACTTCACTCCATTCTATGAGATTCTGTTCCTCTTCATTTACAGAAGAGGAAAACTGAGGCTCAAAATGATTCCATTATGTGCCTGAAGCCCTGACACAAGCACAGGAGGAGCAGGAACGTTACCCTAACCCCTACGCTCACGCCATCCCTCTGTGTTTGCCTCTGTGTTGTGCCTATCCGGCCACTTCTCAGAGCTGCTGCAGAGGCTGAACAAGTCACTGGATGTGGAAGAAGCCTTGAGTTCTGGGACCCACCCCAATGCAGAGATTGATCCCATCTCCCTCCTTCCACCCCTTCCTCTCAATCTTACTTTCGGTTGATAACCTTCGGGTTTGTTCTGATCTGAAATATTCATAATGATGTTGGGCATGACTTGCCTACTCTGGTAATGGTTGTGAGAAATCCAGGGAAATCACAAAGATGGAATGACTCAGTGGTAACAGCTGAACACATTCTATTTACATAGCTAGCCTCTCATGTTTCCAACAGTATTCTAGCTGCACTTCTTTTCCCAGATTTCCCCAGACTATTCCAAAGCCTTGTAAATCTGCTAAGTTAGTTCACTCACTGGCTCATTGAGTTATTCATTCATTAGGTGATTATTTTCTACCTTCTGCATTCCAGGTGCTAAGGATTTGGTCTCAACAAGACAGATAAGGTTCTGGTTCTCACATAACTGGCTTTCATGTAGGGTGTCCGCAGACAATATACAAGTTGCAACTAGATCCCCTGGGGAAGGAAATGGCAACCCACTCCAGGATCCTTACTGGGAAATCCCATGGACAGAGGAGCCTGGTGGGCTATGGTCCATGGAGGTCACAAAAGAGTTAGACACGACTCAGCCACTGAGCACAAACAGGGTTAGTTCAGATAAGGGCCACTGATAGGAAGACAGTACAATTTTTTTAAAATGGTACAGAAAATGGCCCGTGAGAGTATCTGTATTTCAGAGGCAGAGGTGAGTGAGCCTTTCACAGGAAGTGACTCTGAAGCTGAAATCCACATGGTGAGAAGGATGCCCAAGGTTGGGGTGTTTGAGGCACAGCTGGAAAACCAGGGAGCAAGGGAGAGTGCGGTCACACAGAGGTCAGAGAGGAAGGCAGGACCCAGATTACTGTGATCTTGGCAGCCAGGTCAGCAGAGCAGTGTTGTGATCAGAAGAGCAAGTTTAAAATCTCCCTCTGGCTTTTGCATAGATGGTGGATGAGGGCAGTGATGAGAAGTGGGGGGAGGAGATGCAGGTATCAGTTAGGAGGCTATTCTTATGCCCACAGGAGAAACCTGAGCTTAGAGTAGGTATGGCAGCAATGTTTCAACACATAGCACCTAGCATTTACAAGTGATCTTTTGTTAGAGGGCACAAGCCTCCACCTGGAATGGTAAATCTGTCCCATTGGAAACCACATCAGATACTTCCTTCTATCCTCATAAAAGCATCAGTCAAGAGCAAAATCTAAAAATGTATCCTCGGATCAATTCTCTACTTCCATCTCAAAAGCTCAGCTTTCTACTTCAGCAGACCTTTAGATGTTAGGCTCTGCAAGACGTGGACATTGTGAGCCAAAGCAGAAGCACAAATGAACAAATCCAGTGTCAAATGCATTGCCACTGTGTTATTTCTCCGTCCTCAACAGAGCAGAGCATGACACACTGACTTTAGAGATTAACGTTTGGTGATCTGACCAAAGCACATTCGTTTCTACTGTTCTCTCTTTTCCCGTCCATGGGATTGTTTGGTTTTTTTTTTTGAATTAATTAATTGATTTGCTATATTTTGTGTTGCACTGGCTCGTCTTTGCTGCACATGGGCTTCCTTTAGTTGAGACAAGCAGGGGCTACTTTTTGTTGCAAGGCTTGGGCTCCTCATTGCTGTGGCTTCTCTGGTGCAGATCACGGGCTCTAGGCACACCGCTTCAGTAGCTGCAGCACATGGGCTCAGTAGCTGTGGTGTATTGGGTTTGGTTGCTCCATGGCAGGTAGAATCTTCCTGGACCAGGGATCGAACTCCATGTCACCTGCATTAACAGGTGGATTCCCATCCACTGTGCCACCGCCACCAGGGAAGACCGGGATTGACTTGTAATGTTCCATTTGGGGAGCTGCTGCATCCTCTATTCCTAAATTGCCTACTACCCCTCTATGTGTGTCACTGAGGCCTTAGCTTTGGAGACATCATTCCTTCTGTGGGTTTCATCTCATCATCACAAAATATGTTGGTCGTTCTAGCCTTTATTCAAGAGGCGAAAAGGCAAATGTCCTTCTGGGACTATTTGTGTGTGTGTGTGTGTGTGTGTGTGTGTGTGTGTAGGGAGGAGGCATAATTTTCAACCCGTAGGCCAAAGGGATGGAGACACTGAGCAATGACGAGAGCTCTTGAACCTATATATACACCACGTTTTGTCTCTACCACAAATAGAAGGTGCTGCCCTTTATAAGTTTTAACATATTTTAATGCATATTAATGATGTTTTGTGGAATAAAATTCAAATGCATTTTGCATTTTTAATAATACATGGCAGTCATATTTTTTCAATACTCGGATACTAAATATATAAGCATTTTCCTGTGGTGGTGGCAAAAGAGACTTGTAAGAAGGTTTTTGTGTCTCAGCTGGTAAAGAACCTGCCTGCAATGAGGGAGACCTGGGTTTGATCCCTGGGTTGGGAAGATCCCCTGGAGAAGGGAAAGGCTACCCATTCCAGTATTCTGGCCTGGAGAATTCCATGGACTGTATAGTCCATGCGGTTGCAAACGGTCGGACACGACTGAGCAACTTTCACTTTTTACACTCCAAAAGGTATTCTCTGGGATACAGGCTGAAGATTCAGGTACATGGGTTCTTGGGCTGCTGGACGGCTGATTCTGTGAGGACAGGGCTGCCCCTGACGCTGTCTTATGTTTCTGATGTTGCTGAGCACAAGCTCTGGGACCTCATGGGAATGAAAGCAAAATCACATTCCCGAGGAGGGTTCACATACTCTGTGCACTAGACTTGGGATACTGACACAACTTACTCTCCGAATTAACCCAACGAAGGAAGTGCTTTCATGAAGATGATTATAGGAATGGTGGGAATCTTCACTTTACAAATGAAGGAACAGGTCCAGAGGAACCTGGAGCTCAGCAAGGTTAAGTAACCTTTTCAAGTTCACAGCATCTTAGAGGCAGAGCCCAGTTGGTGGTGGTGGTGGTCAGTTGCTCAGTCGTGTCGGACTCTTTGTGACCCCCCATGGACAGCAGCACGCCAGGCTTCCCTGCCCTTCATTTTCTGCCAGAGCTTGCTCAAACTCATGTCCATTGAGTTGGTGATGCCATCCAACCATCTCTTCCTCTGTTGCCCTCTTCTCTTGCCTTCAATCTTGCCCCGCATCAGGGTCTTTTCCAGTGAATTGGCTCTTCACATCAGGAGGCCAGAATATAGGAGCTTCAGGATCAGTCCTTCCAATGAATATTCAGGGTTGATTTCCTTTAGGACTGATGACACTTGAGCTCAAAAATGTGAATCAGAAGATCTCAGTAACACCTCATGCTGTTTCAAATAGAAGTGTGTCACATCAGTGAATGAATGACTCACCTTACAAAGCTGAGTCCCAGATGTCTCAAATATCTCTGCGTTCATAGCTGGGACCTGGACCCCTGTGCGGAGCTTCATTCCAGCCTGAGAAAAGATGGAGATGCAGGCAGAGGAGGGGAGGAGGAAGTGTGGGGTGCTATTTGTTTCTCTAATAGTCCTGTGACACCAGTATTTAACTCTCTCACTGAGGACATTTCCCATTGTGTCAGCAGAGCCAAGGAAATTGTTTGTTGCAGAGAAAGGCCATATTTATGTTTCTATTAGGGAAAGAGCAGAGTGATGCTGTTCTCTGAGACTGTTGATGCCCTCTCTCCACAGAGAGCAGACAGCAATGCTGTTGTTCACTTATCCATCCCCTCATCCCTCCTCCCCTGCCCTGCATGGCAGGCAGCTGGTACTCCCCTTGTGCTTAGTAGCTCAGTCACGGCTGACTCTGCAATCCCATGGACTGTAGCCCACCAGGTTCCAGTGTCCATGGGATTTTCCCGTCAAGAATACTGGAGTGGGTAGCCATTCCCTTCTCCAGAGGATTTTCCTGATCCAGGGACTGGACCTGCATCTCCTGCATTGCAGGCAGAATTTTCACCACTGAGCCACCAGAGGATACTCCCCTTGCCCTGCTTCAAATAAAGAGCGCAGAGTCAGCAGTCCACATCTTCCTGGTGTGCCCTTGTGCAAGTTATTCCATCTCTGAGCTTATTTTTTTAATCTGTAAAATAAGAAAATCAATCTTATATAACATGGTGGGTTTTGAGGATTAAATACAATGAGTGGTAAAATGTCAAGTGGTAAGTTCACTGCACTGTGGAAGCACCTCATAGATCTGATTGATTTTGTCACAGGCACTGGTCAGTAGTGACATGAAGGTAAAAGCATGGGCTTGGAGACAGCTCTGCTCAAGATAAAGACTTCATTCTGTCATTTGCCAGATATGTGACAGTGTCACAACTCTGAAAGGTGTCATTTGCCCCAAGGGAGCCATATCATGGCCATTGCTTACTGGTAGAACCCTCCACTTTCCTCTGTGAGAAATGCTTGTCTTCTACCGGTGGGCCCAGGTCTTCGAAATGTCAATACTCAGGGTCCAGCATGGGGTCAGGTGACCCCGGGCCTGCTCCAACCTCTGGGTCATCAGATATTGGAGTTGCTGTACTTTCTCTTGTGATTGAAGCCTTGTCAAAGCAGCAGCCCCTCTCCCAGAGGCCGAAGCCTTGTCCTGATCTTACCATCTGGGAGTACTTACTGGGTGGCTAGTGGGTGCCCCCCACGGGGATCATTGAGATGGACCATACATAGTACCTGCCCACAGGAAGATCAGATTTTAGAGGAGAGACAAAGAAAGGACAAATAGCAATCATTTATTTGGATGTTTACTGCAGGCCAGGGACACTTTGGGCTTCTCTGGTGGCTCAGACAGTAAGAATCTGTGTGCAATGTAGGAGACCTGGGTTTGATCCCTGGGTCAAGAAGATCCCCTGGAGGAGGGCATGGCGACCTACTCCAGTATTCTTGCCTAGAGAATCCCCAAGGACAGAGGAGCCTGGTGACTACAGTCCATAGGGTCAGAGAGTCAGACACGACTGAGCATACACACAGGTATACTATAGCACTTTCCTTACTGCCAGTTCTGATACAAGACTTATTTTTACAACACAAATGTTTTCCAGCACAAATGATGTATCAGGGAACAATCTGAGCATAATGCAAATTTTATATTTGCTTAGTGAAATTTTGTCTCCAAGAAACTTTGATAAACAAAGAAAACTTCAGCCATGTGAATAGAGACATGTGAAGATACACAAAATGAACACACAACAAACCTCAGACATCTGCCAGCGACTCAGTCCGTCATGTGTGCCCCAAGCCACACTCTCTGTCCACATCCTGTGTTATGACTTTCCGTCCAGTTTTATACCTCCCCTTCCCCGCTTCTCCATTGCTCACAGTATACAAGTTTCAGGTCTTTTTCAAGGTCAAAGGCGAAACTTACTAATGCGTTTTCTTTTTTATCTACTTTCTCTGTGTGAAACAGTGCCACCCTTTTTATTAATTTCCCACATTTTTTTTTATGTGTCAGTGATGAAGTTGTGGAGTTCTGTGCCCATAACTCCATTTTTCCCTTGAGCCCTGTGGCTTTTATTTCATGAATGTGCATAGTGTGATGATTTTTAGGGACTTGTAAGTCACATTACAGCAAAATTGGCTGTACATAATTTCATTATATTTAGCCTAATAGTAGCAGGTGGGTCTATGTCAGTATTTATTCAGTTCAGTTCAATCGCTCAGTCCCATCCGACTCTTTGTGACCCCATGGCAGGAACAAGCCAGGTTTCCCTGTCCATCACCAACTCCATGGAGTTGCTCATGTCCATCGAGTCAGTGATGCCATCCAACCATCTCATCCTCTGTCATCCCCTTCTCTTCCTGCCTTTAATCTTTCCCAGCATCTGGGTCTTTTCCAATGAGTCAGTGCTTCGCATCAGGTGGCCAAAGTATTGGAGCTTCAGCTTCAACATCAGTCCTTCCAATGAATATTCAGGACTGATTTCCTTTAGGATGGACTGGTGGATCTCCTTGCAGTCCAAGGGACTCTCAAGAGTCTTCTCCAACAGCACAGTTCAAAAGCATCAGTTCTTCAGCATGCAGCCTTCTTTATAGTCCAACTCTTACATCCATGCATGACTACTGGAAAAACCATAGCTCTGACTAGACAGGCTTTTGTTGGCAAAGTTATGTCTTGGCTTTTTAATATGCTGTCTAGGTCAGTCATAGCTTTTCTTCCAGGGTGCAAGCATCTTTTAATTTCATGGCTGCAGTCACGATCTGCAGTATTTACTAGGTAGACTTTATTTTCATCAATAACAGATAATGATTAATCCAGGTTTCCATCTACTACTTGGTAAAGCTGAAATGAAAACTCAGGTTCATCAGATTCCCAAGCATGGCTCGTAGCCCTAGTCTTTCCAGAATTGAAGAATTCTACTTTCTTATTACTTAAGACATACTCAGTGCCAGGATCAGCTTTTCACAGAGCATTTGAAGATTTCCAACTAAAATGTTCAGAGCTTGGATGCTATCCAGGGGAATATAAAGCATGACACAGTCCAGCGCTTCTGTTTAAAAGTTTATCACATCTCAGAGAACAGAATCCAGGTCTCTCACCTGCAAGAACAGAGGTATTCATTAGTTTCCTCCCACAGGGGGTTTCACGGTGATGCGGACACGCCCAGGTTCGCGGATACTGAACGAAGCAGATGTCTTCCCAGCCTCACTCTGCTCAGGGGCCGATGGAGAGGGCGGAGGAGGAGACACATCCAGGGAGCTTGGTTTCCTGGATGCTGAGAAATGGAGCATTCTAGACTGGAGGGTGTGCTGGGTAAGGTCAAAGACTTCGGGGAACCCCTGTAAAATAGATGTCAAAACGGGAGCTCTGAAGGGCCAGGCTGGCGATAGAAGCCAGGTATAAATCTTTGGGTTGAGGAATGGGAGATGTGAAAAATAGAGGCAAGCAGTCCAAGGAAACCCTTTGGAAAAGTTTAACTAAAAAGCAAAGAAGAGTTAATAGGTGGGCATGAGATTTGGGGATCTTTTTTTTAAAATGAGGCTAAATGAGCCGGCATAAATGCCAAAACAAAGGAGGAGACTGAGGTCTACACTGAAGGCAGGTGATGGCTGGAAGAGCCCAGCCCCCACACCCAAAAGTTGTCTTTGCATCCTTCCCCACCCCCTGGGGAAGAGCTATTCAGCCTATTTTCTCCCTGACCACACCCCTGTGCCCCACCCCCAGCAGCCAGCATCCTTTGGAATTACCAGGCTTGCGAGCCTGTGTCCTGTGTGATTCTGGCAGTCTGGCTGGCTGACCAACCAGGTAGGACATGTCCACACAAAGCCACTGGCCTAACACTTCTTATCTTCAATTTGCTCTATGGGTGCCTGAAACTGTGAGGGGTTGTTAGGGGAGCTGAGGACCACTGCCAGGGGGCCCTGTAAGCTGACCATGAGTGTGACTGCTGAAGGCTGGGCTCCCTAAGTTGGGACCAATTCTCCTTCTTTCTTCCCCTCTTGCTCCTGCCATCCCCTTCTGAAATTGCAGAAGTTGATGTCTGCAAACATCTGCTGAAGCAAAAACTGGGATTCCATCTCAGTGCTTGTAGCAATATCAGGCAAAGTGGGGCAGAGCTTTGGAGTAAAAAATAAAAGGCTTGAATCCCGATTACCCTGCTTTGAGAGTGAAGGACCTGAAATGTGTGTTTTCCGAAGTATAAGCTTAATGCCTCTGTGGATACACATGGCAATTTCATGACACATAGATGATGATTTTTCAGTTGAAGCTGAAATTCACATAAATACAGTTACACATATTAAAGTGAAGAACTCAGTAGTTTTTAGTATATTAATAATGTCACACAACCATCAACTCTCTCTAGCTTAAAAACTTTTCATAATCTTATAAAAACATTCTATATCCAGCATTTAACTTACATTCAGAGTACATCATGTGAAATGCCAGGCTGGATGAAGCACAAGCTGGAATCAAGATTGCCAGGGAGAAACATCAATAATCTCAGATACTCAGATGACACCACCCTTACGGCAGAAAGTGAAGAATTAAAGAGCCTCTTGATAAAAGTGAAAGACAAGAGTGAAAAAGTTGGCTTAAAACTCAACATTCAAAAAACTAAGATGGCAGCCGGTCCCATCACTTCATGGCAAATAGATGGGGAAACAGTGGAAACAGTGAGAGACTTTATTTTTTTGGGCTCCAAAACACTGAAGATGGTGGCTGCAGCCATGAAATTAAAAGATGCTTGCTCCTTGGAAGAAAACCTATGCCCAACCTAGACAGCATGTTAAAAAGCAGAGACATCACTTTGCCAACAAAAGTCCATCTAGTCAAAGCCATGCTTTTTCCAGTAGTCATGTATGGATGTGAGAGTTGCACTATAAAGAAAGCTGAGCACCGAAGAATTGATGCTTTTGAACTGTGGTGTTGGAGAAGACTTTTGAGAGGCCCTTGGAAAGCAAGGAGATCCAACCAGTCAATCCTAAAGGAAACCAATCCTGAATATTCATTGGAAAGGTTGATGCTGAAGCTGAAACTCCAATAATTTGGCCACCTGATGTGAAGAACTGACTATTTGGAAAAGACTCTGATGCTGGGAAAGATTGAAGGCAGGAGGAAAAGGGGACGACAGAGAATGAGATGGTTGGATAGCATCACTGACTCAATGGACATGAGTTTGAGCAGGTTCCAGAAGTGGGTGACGGACAGGGAAGCCTGGTGTGCAGCAGTTCATGGGGTTGCAAAGAATCAGACATGACTGAGTGATTGAACTGAACTGATACCCAGCAAATAATCATTCCTCATTTCTCTCACCCCCTGGTAAATGTTTATTGATTTTCTATCTCATGGATTTGCCTATTCTGGATAATTCATATAAAAAGAATCGTGTAACATGTGGCTTTTTGGACCTGCCTTCTTTCACTTAGGGCTTCCCTGGTGACTCACAGGTAAAGAATCTGCCTGTCAGTCCAGGAGACTTGGGTTCAACCTCTGGGTTGGGAAGATCCCCTGAAGAAGGAAGTATTCTTGAAAGGGAAATCCCATGGACAGAGGAGCCTGGTAAGCTATAGCCCATGGGGTTTCAAAAGAGTCAGACACCACTTGGTGACTAAACAACAACCATCTTCCACTTAGCATAATGCTTTGAGGTCCACTCAAGTTGTAGTACACATTAGAACTTCTTTTCTTTATCTGGCTTAACAACGTTTCTTTTAATATATATACCACATGTTATTTATTCATTTATCATTGACAGACATTTGAGTTTTTTCCATTTGGGGCTATTATGAATAACCCTGAATATTCATATACAAGTGTCTGTATGGGTATGTTTTCATTCTTTTAGCAGGTGTATATCTAGGACTAGAATTGTTAGGTAATGATTTTAATAATTGCATGTATAGTTATTTTATGTGTATTATATGTATATATGTGTATGTATGTATCAGTTCAGTTCAGTCACTCAGTCATGTCTGATTCTTTGCAATCCCCAGGACTGAAGCACACCAGTCTTCCCTGTCCATCACCAACTCCCGGAGCTTTCTCAAACTCATGTCCATCGAGTCAGTGATGCCATCCAACCATCTCATCCTCTGTTGTCCTCTTCTCTTCCTGCCCTCAATCTTTCCCAGCATCAGGATCTTTTCCAATGAGTCAGTTCTTTGCATCAGGTGGCCAAAGTATTGGAATTTCATCTTCAGCATCAGTCCTTCCAATGAATATTCAAAACTGAGTTCCTTTAGGATTGACTAGTTTGATCTCCTTGCAGTCCAAGGGACTCTCAAAAGTCTTCTCCAACGCCACAGCTCAAAAGCATAAAATTCTTTGGTGTATATATATATATATATATATATATATATATAAGTATTTCCCAAATAAGTCCTTTATTGCCTGCACAGTCTGAAACAAATGTACCCACTACTCGTATTTCATTTGTACTTGATATTTTTAAAAATTTATTTTAATTAATTATTTTATGTGTATACATGAATATATATGTCTGAAGTCAAAGGCTTATTTATATTATGCACTCACAAATATAAATATATATAAATATATAAATTTTATATAAAATTACACCAAAATATATAGAATTTTATATAAAAATATATAAATAGTAAGCTCTTGACTTTCAGTTCAGTTCAGTCTCTCAGTCATGTCCGACTCTTAGCGACTCCATGAACCACAGCACGCCAGGCCTCCCTGTCCATCACCAACTCCCGGAGGTCACCCAAACTCATGTCCATCAAGTCGGTGATGCCATCCAGCCATCTCATTCTCCGTCGTCCCCTTCTCCTCCCGCCCCCAACCTTTCCCAGCATCAGAGTCTTTTCCAGTGAGTCAACTCTTCACATGAGGTGGCCAAAGTATTGGAGTTTCAGCTTTAGCATAAGTCCTTCCAATGAACACCCAGGATTGATCTCCTCTAGAATGGACTAGTTGGATCTCCTTGCAGTCCAAGGGACTCTCAAGAGTCTTCTCCAGCACCACAGTTCAAAAGCATCAATTCTTCTGCGCTCAGCTTTCTTCACAGTCCAACTCTCACATCCATACATGACCACGGGAAAAACCATAGCCTTGACTAGACGGATCTTGGTTGGCAAAGTAATGTCTCTGCTTTTTAATATACTATCAAGGTTGGTCATAACTTTCCTTCCAAGGAGTAAGCGTCTTTTAATTTCCTGGCTGCAATCAGCATCCGCAGTGATTTTGGAGCCCAAAAAAATAAAGTCTGACACGGTTTCCACTGTTTCCCCATCTATTTCCCATGAAGTGATGGGACCAATGCCATGATCTTCGTTTTCTGAATGTTTAGCTTCAAGCCAAACTTTTCACTCCCTTCTTTCACTTTCATCAAGAGGCCTTTGAGTTTAGCCCTTACTATTTATGTATTTTTATATTTGTGTATGTAAAATGTGAGTAAGCCCTTGAGTTCACACACATATATATTCATAAATACATATTATATATTATAAATATAATAACATAAATAGAATAAATAAATATATAAATTAAATAAACATTAAATAAATAAACATGTAATTATTGGAATATTTACCCAGTATATTTTTATATGTTTAACATAGTTTTTCCCTGGTGACTCAGATGATAAAGAATCTGCCTGCAATGAAAGAGACGTGGATTTGATCCCTGGGTCAGAAGGATCCCCTGGTAAAGAGAATGGACACCCACTCCAGTATTCTTGCCTGGAGAATCCCATGGACAGAAGAGCCTGGGCGTGCTACAGTCTATGGAGTTGCAGAGTCCCACACATCTGAGCAACTAACACTTTCATGTGTAATATACGTATATATGTGTGTGTTCAGTTCAGTTCAGTTCAGTTCAGTCGCTCAGTCGTGTCCACCTCTTTGTGACCCCATGAATCACAGCACGCCAGGCCTCCCTGTCCATCACCAACTCCCAGAGTTCACTCAAACTCATTTTCACCAAGTCGGTGATGCCATCCAGCCATCTCATTCTCTGTCGTCCCCTTCTCCTCCTGCCCCCAATCCCTCCCAGCATCAGAGTCTTTTCCAGTGAGTCTATATATATATATATAAAATAGTAAGTCCTTGACTTTATATATGTGAATTTTTTCTCAAGACAACTCTAAGCAATTAAAATTAATTTTAAAAATACCAGGTACAAATAAAGTACAAGTGGTTGGTACATGTGGTACGAGTGGTTGGTCCAGGCAAGACAGGACCTATTTGAGAAATACTTGGGCTAACAGCTTAAATGAAGAGGCTTATTACCTTAATTCTTTAAATGGGACATAATAACAACCTCATGGGTGTTCATAAGGTTGAAATCAGATGACACATGTGAAAGTTCCCCAGTCTTCTCAGCTTAGGGATACAGGTGGATTTCATAAGCATATTGATTTAACTTTGCAGCATAATCATATGACCTCGATTCCCTTCAAAGTGCCCCTTCCATTGCAGTATTATTTCTTGAGCCACTGACATCCAGGATCAAGGCCAACCTTGCCCGCTCCTCCTGGTGTATGTTTCATAGCACCTGCCCTGCTGTCCCAGGAGTTTAGCATGCCCAGCTAAGGATGTTTCATCCAGGGCATCTCAAACCTACAAAACCCTTGGGATCCCAGTGGGTGGTGCAGATCCTGGATCCCCAGCATGCTTCCAGAGAAGAGTTCCTTTAGTTTTTGCTCCAAATTCTTCCACGTCTGACTTCAACCCATAGGCTGTGATTATACCCGTGACTGTGACTCCCCGACACCTATTCCTCCTCCTCAGATTTCAGCCAAAAAAACCCCAACAAGCCCAGTTCAAGCAACTTGATGCTTACGGCCCACTCACTCAGCTCTTTCTAGACAGAGCCAGGTAAACCTGAGTTCCCCCTTCAGTATTAATATGACTGGAGTCATATTAGCACATGGTAGGGGCTTATCAAACAGTCTTCACTTCCCTTATTAGGTTTCCAAACTCAAGTATCCTGACAACTGCCCTAGGCTCTCACTTGCATGTTCTACCGCAGTGCAGTGACATCTCCCCGGTCTAATACCCATGGGTAACACTTTACCAGTCACCTTTCCATATGTTACAATATCATCAGAAATTCTCACATACATCCTGGGAGGTGTGTTCCTCTCACAGATGAGGCAACTGAGACTGCTGCTGCTGTTGCTGCTGCTAAGTCGCTTCAGTCATGTCCGACTCTGTGCGACCCCATGGACAGCAGCCCACTAGGCTCCCCTGTCCCTGGGATTCTCCAGGCAAGAACACTGGAGTGGGTTGCCATTTCCTTGTCCAATGCATGAAAGTGAAAAGTGAAAGTGAAGTCGCTCAGTCGTGTCCGACTCTTAGCAACCCCATGGACTGCAGCCCACCAGACTCCTCCATCCATGGGGTTTTCCGGGCAAGAGTACTGGAGTGGGTTGCCATTGCCTTCTCCAGCTGAGACTGAAGAAAGCTCAAATGACTTGCCTGGCACTAAAGCAAGTCACTGGAAATGCCAGATATTATGAGCTGAATTGACTGTATGTTGAAGTCTTAATCCCAGCACCTCAGAAAGTGACTGTATTTGAGAGAGGTATTTGGGTTAAAATGAGGTCTTTGCAGTGGGTTTTAATCCAAAAGGACTGGTGTCCTTAAATGAAGAGGAAATTTGGAGGAACGTATGCACCCAGGGAGAAAGTGTTAGTCACTCAGTAGTGTCTGACTCTTTTGTGATTCCATGGACTGTAGCCTGGCCAGGTTCCTCTCTCCATGGAATTCTCCAGACAAGAATACTGGAGAGGACAGCCATTCTCTTCTTCTGGGCATCTTCCCAAGCATGGGATCATACTCGCATCTCTACATTGCAAGCAGATTCTTTACCATCTGAGCAACCAGACACACATGGAGAATGCCATGTGAACATAAAGGGTGGTGCTTCTATGAGCCATCGGATGCCAAAGATTGCTAGCAAAGCCCCAGAAGCTGGGAGTGGGGCATGAAACAGATTCTTTCTCACAACCTTCAGAGAGAAGCAACCCTGCTGATATCTTGATCTTCGGCTCGGGACCCTTGAGTTGTGAGATAACATATCTCTGCTTTTTAAGCCCTCAGTTTGTAGTGTTTTGTTATGAAAGTCTTAGCAAACTGATAGAACAAGATTCAATCCCAAATCTATCTTGAAGCGCAGCACTCATTACCCACCTACAAGCAGACTGAAAATCAAGGACACACACACACACACCCCCTTCAAAATACCAAGAAACTTCAGAAATTAAAGCTCATGCACAACTTTCACAAGACCACTACTCAGGCCAACATGCAACACCCATTTTATTTTATTCACAGTTCTAACTAGTTTGACATATATTGTCCAAGCAGGAAAGAGATGAACCAACATGTAACAGGCACTGTGTTTGCTAGTTACAGTTACTATATACCATTCGTAACTTACAGAACTCCTTTGATTTAAGATGTTTAATCCAACATACATGATCTCTCCACTTACATAAGCTGCCTCCAAGAAGAAACAGGAATTTCAGAATAGTACCCCGGAGTAAACAAATGGAAAATCTTATGTATATAAGCATACCCTTAGGGGAATACTTGCCTTTCAGTGAAGCTTAAAGATACATATTATGATCCCACAAATAATAAGAACATGAAAATAGTTTTCCAGAAAAGAGCTTTCCCATCATAGTACACCAGAAAATGCTCTTCATTGCTATGAAACAAGCAATCAAGAACAGTATCATTTTAAACGTGAAAGTTTTAAGGACTCAAGTTTAAAAATTTCAAAAAAGTTAGTCACTCCTAGAAAAGACAATTTATTGAGATTCAGGAAGATAAGCATTGTGTGAGTTCACGGCACTTTGTCCTCTCCTGCAATATTAGCTAGGTATAATCACCTGGACAACAGGGCAAAAGATCTTAAGTTACAGTGTCGTAAACCGTGTTCCCAGGAAATTCTCATCTCCAAGGTCTCTAAGATAAAACATCTTCAGTCCACTGTGATGTTTGGAAATACAGTGTAATCCTAATAATCATTTTTTACACATGTTCCCTATTTGATGAATTATCAGGAACCAAGTGGGCTTCCCAGGTGGCACTAGAGGTAGAGAATCCGCCTGCCACTGCAGGAGACAAAGGAGACGGGGGTTCAATCCCTGGGTCAGGATGATCTGCTGGAGAAGGAAATGGCAACCCACTCCAGTATTCTTATCTGGGGAATCCCATGGACAGAGGAGTTTGGCAGGCTACAGTCCATAGGGTTGCAACGAGTCGGACACGACTGAACCGACTTGGCCCACACGCATGCAGGAACCAAGTGCAAAATAAAACAGTAAAGACCATGTTGATCACTTTTCCTGGAGCTGTTTCTTGACACTGTCAGAATGATTGCAGAATTGAAACAGCAGACGAAGGGATAGGGCACAGCCTTTAAAAGAAGGCCACAGCCGTAGGTACTTTGTTGGTACATGTTGGTAGCCATAGGTACATGTTGACATGAATAGTTAGAACCAATTAGATCCAAGATGGTGTATGAGACTTCCTCTAGACCTTGAGCCTCAGGATACCTTCATTGTAATGCATCAGCAAGCTAAATGACACAACTGCCGTCACCAGGACTGTTCAAAAACTGACCACATAAGGTCAACAAGCGGGCAGTGGCCCAATTCCTGGAAATCCCATCCCTTCCCCCAAATTTCCAATATTCCTCTAACTGAATTATTTCTGAGATGAGACATCAAGAGCCTGAGTTTTGCTACGTCTTGAGACCAGATGTCTGATTTCAGTTAAAAGAACATGGGTTCGAATCCCAGTCTGAGTTATACAGTTTCAGAATGACTTTGTTCTATTCCCCTATTTAGCAGACACATCCTTCTGAAGGGTGACCTAGGCAGGGCCAGTAGTCCTGAAGATTCTGTGCTCTAATCTGTGCTCTTTGCAAATGAAATCCATTCCCTGGGTATTCATTGAAAGTTTCCTCCAAGGCCGGCGCTGTGCTGGGAGTGGCTCACAGTGGAAGATAAAGACAATGCTGGGATAAACCTGAAGTTTGGAATGAGAAGAGGCTGGATCAGGGCAGGTAAGGGCAGAGTGGGATGAGACACATGAGCCCTGCTGTATTCTAGAGCTTCTGTAACAAAGTACCACAAGTTGAGTCGTTTAAACAAAATAATTGTCTTGTCTCACAGTTCTGGAGTCTAGAAATCGAGGAGTCAGCAAGATTGGTTCATTCTGAGGACTGTGAGGGAAAGATTGATTCCAGACCTTTCTCTTAAACTTGTAGGTGACCATTGTCTATCTATGTCTCTTCACTTAGACTTTTCTCCATGCCTGCTGCTGCTGCTAAGTCACTTCAGTCGTGTCCGACTCTGTGTGACCCCATAGACGGAAGCCCACCAGGCTGCCCCGTCCCTGGGATTCTCCAGGCACAAACACTGGAGTGGGTTGCCATTTCCTTCTCCAATGTGTGAAAGTGAAAAGTGAAAGTGAAGTCGCTCAGTCGTGTCCAACCCTTAGCGACCCCACAGAATGCAGCCTACCAGGCTCCTCCATCCATGGGATTTTCCAGGCAAGAGTACTGGAGTGGCTTGCCATTGCCTTCTCCATTCTCCATGCCTGCCTGACTCCAAATTTTCCCTCTTTATAAGGATACCAAGCATAGTGGATTAGGCTCCTCTAGTGACCTCACTGCCTTCCTTGGTGGCTCGGTAGTAAAGAATCTGCCAGCTGATGCTGGATACACAGGTGAACACAGGTTCGATTCCTGGGTAAGGAAGATCCCCTGGAGAAGAGAATGGCAGCCCATTCCAGTATTCTTGCCTGAAAAATCCCATGGAGAGAGGAGCCTGGTGGGCTACAGTCCCTGTGGTTGCGAAGAGTTGAACATGGCTGTGCACAAAATGACTGAGCACACAGTTACCTCACTATAACTCAGTTTCTTCCATGAAGACCCTGTCTCCAAACAGGGCACCTTCTGAGGTAAAGGGGGTTATATGTGTGTGCATGCCCAGTTCTTTCAGTTGTGTCTGACTCTTTGCAACCCTATGAACTGTCTTCCACCAGGCTCTTCTCTCTATGGTATTTTTCAGGCAAAAATACTGGAGTGGGTTACCATTTATTCCTCCATGGGATCTTCCCAACCAAGGGGTTGAACCTACATCTCCTTGTCTCCTACACTGTAGGTGAATTCTTTACCACTGAGCCACTGGAGAAGTCTAAAAGTGGGTTAAGTCTTAAAAACATTAATTTGGAGGGACACAATTCAACCAGTAGAGAGCCAGGAGACAGATGAGCTGCAGGCTAGGCATTTATAACTGGTTTCCTGTTTACATTTCTTGGAGAAGGGTGGTTGGGGGGTGGGGTGTGTGGGGTGGGGTGGGGTGGGGTGGGGGTGGGGGAGTGGGGAGTGGGCTTCAGGCTAGACACTTAACACTAGCCTCCTGTTTGCATTTTTTGAATTTGGGGCTAGGTGGGCTCCAGCTTAGATATTTATAACCATCTTCCTGTCTGCTGTCCAAAATGGAAGGAACCGCTGAAACAGGGTGAAACAGTCAGACTTTGTCTCCTGTGGAGGCTTTAAAATAAGTCATGGCAGGAGCAGACGAGGGCTAACCCTCATCTGAGTAAAGGATCAGGAGGCCATATGTGACATTTCATGTGCGCAGAAGGCTCCTGGGGGATCACAAAGGAGGGGCACTACCCCATGATACGTGATGCTAATACATGATCCCAGAGACCGCTGGGCTGCAGTCCATCTCAGGAAAAACAGCGGTGCACGCATGTTGGGCAGGGCCCTAGGGTAGGGTAGGTGTGGAAAAAGAAGCAAGAGAATTGGTCAAATGTAGACAAAGGAAATCAGTCCTGAATATTCACTGGAAGGACTGATGCTGAAGCTAAAGCTCCACTTGGCCACCTGATGTGAAGAACTAGCTCATTAGAAAAGACCCTGATGCTGGGAAAGATTGAAGGCAGGAGGAGAAGGGATGACAGAGGATGAGATGGTCGGATGGCATCACTGACTCAGTGGACATGAGTTTGAGCACGCTCCAGGAGCTGATGGACAGGGAGGCCTGGCGTGCTGCAGTCCACGGGATTGCAAAGAGTCGGACATGACTGAGGGACTGAATTGAAACAAAGACTCAGAAGAACTGACCTGTGTAAGTGAGTTAATCTCCTCTTTACCGCACTCCTCCTCAATAGGGGGATGCCTATGTCTTTTCTCTCAGTGTGCATCTCCCTTGCTTCTATCTTAACTAAAGAAACCATTTCTCTGTGTACTCTCTTCCCACTTGCTGTTGTTCTATGTCTTTAGTAATAAACTTTTTACCTGCCTTTACAGTTTCTGCCTCTGTGAGAAATGTATTTTTCACTGTGGGCAAAGATCCAGGAAAAAATAGCTCTACCCTGTAGCCCTTGCTGGTTTGCTGACCAGGATTCCTGGTTTTCATCCAGGCTACCCAGGTTCAATTCCTGGGTAGGTAATTATGATCTCACTTCGCACCACTGCTGAGTGCTTCTTCTCTGAGATCAATGACAGACATTGGTCTGAACTTGGCAGGGAGGAACGAATTGGAGTGCAGGATAACACACCTGTCACTCAGGTGTGAAGGGTCTGCTCCGTCACACCCATAGGAGGATGAACAGGGACACAAGTGAAGAAACTGCTGCCTTGTCTTATGACAGTCATGTCTACAGGATGGAGAAAGGGGCCTTTGTTTTGCAGTCTTTCTGAGAACACTTAATTTCAGGATGTTTTCTTGTAAATTTCAAATCCCTACCAATTTTGTCTGGGATACTTATCACCCTAAAATGATATGTCTTATTTTCTCCCCCAAAATGTAAGCAGTTTATAAAATACTCCAAACCCAATAGAATGACCTGGTGAGAGATCAGAATGAAACAAATACAAGACAGAAACAATTTTTTATAGGGTAGGAACCTGGGTGCAAAATAGGCAACTTTATTTTTCCTAGAAATCAGCGAAAATCTCTAGACCTGTGCACCCGGTAGCTGACAACTACAGGTAGGCACTTTAAGAGAAACATCATTGTGTTAGTTTCCTGTGGCTGCCTGTCTAAATATCACAAACTGCTTCTATTTTCTTACAGTTCTGGAGGCTAGAAGTCCAGGAGCAAGGTATCAGCAGGGCTGACTCCTGTTGGTTGTAAAAGAGGTAGCTGTCACAAGCCTCCCTTTTTGTTGTAGATGGATGGTGTTTGGGGCTCCACTGTGTTGCCCCAAATTCATACACTGAAGCCCTAAACCACTCCCTGCCTCTCCCATACTCCAAAATGTGACTATAATTGGAGATAAGGGATTCAAAGGGGTGATTCGGTTAAAATGAAGTCCTCTGGATGAGCCCTGATCTAATAATATGACAGAAAGAGGGTAGTGGGACACAGACACACACAGCGAGCCCCTGTGAAGCCACAGCCCTCGACAAGCCAAGGAGAGAAGCCTCAGAAGAAATCCACCCTGCTGACACTTTGATCTCGGACTTCTAAAACAGAATTGTGACAAAATACACACGTGTTTTTCAAGTCTCCCGGTCTGTGGCCCTTTGTTACGCAGCCTGAGCAGGCTAATGGAGTCACCTTCTCGCTTTGTCCCCTGACACTGTCTGCCCCCTGCAGATGTCTGTCTCTGGGTCAAGAATCTTTTCTGCTGAACACCAGTCCTACTGTATTGAGTTGGCCAAAAAGTTCATTCGGGTTTCTCTATACACCTGTATGGCAAACCTGAAGAATATTTTGTCCAACCCAATATTAGGGCCCATGCTGATTGACTCCCTTTAACCTGATTCCCTCTGTAAAGACCCTGCCTCCATACAAGGTCGTATTCAGGGGATTGGGCATTAGAACTTCAGCAAGTGCATTTGGGAAGTCACACTTCAACCCATAACAGTTGCTATTTCAGCTTTAAACACTGTTGGACTATGTTCTTTTCCAAGCTACACAACTCGGCCAATAAAAGCATAAGAAAGAGGGTTTTAGTTTCCTCATCTATGAGGAAATGAGGGGTGTGAACACAGGACACCCAGCACTAAATTTCTGTGACCCACAGCCACCCTGACTTTCCTTAAATGCTGGCTCTGTTTCTCTTCAAGACAATGAACCTGATTGATTCCAACTAGGTTTAAGGAAATGGCTTCTGGGCTTCCCTCAACCTTAAGTTCAAATGATTCCAGTGTGATAAAGCCCTGGTTCATACCAGGGCTTTGCTGAGGGCTACGGACAGGATACTTGCTCACGAGAAGATGACAGGAAAATTGCCAAGAACAGTTATAGCAGGCGGCAGGTTTGGGCAGCAAGTCTGTGAACAGAGGCAAACGCCTGCAGCAGGGATTTGCTGCAGAGCTTGGCTAATATCCTGCCATCAGTTAGGGCAGTTACCAGTGTTAACATCTCCACTTGGCAGCTGTGACCGAAGGAGCCCAGCCTGCAGAATCAGACAGCCCTTACTGACGTCCCTGCTCTGAGACGCCAGTGGCCCGTAATGCTGTCCAAGCCAACTCCAAGGCGAAATGGCTCCCTATCCCCACGAAGCGGCCTATGAAAATTAAATGAGGTATGCTCATTGACTTTTAGTAAATGTCAGAAACACCAAACCCCAGCAAAACAAAAAACACTGTGTCCTTTCATGGAATTAATTTCCATGAGTCTTTACCGAAGACTCAGGACACCTTTAGGAGCATTTCAAAGATGCAAAAACGCCTGAGCCACACCTTCTCTGCCTCTTTCTTCCTTTATTTGGCTGCACCTGGTATCAGTTGCAGCACGCGATATCTTTACTTGCAGCTTGTGGGATCTAGTTCCCTGACCAGGGATCGAACCCGGGACCCTGCATTTGGAGAGTCTGTGTCTCAGCCTCTGGACCACCAGGAAAGTCCACTTCCTTGCCTTCTTGTTCACTGTTCCTGTATTGAAAGTCTTCAGTGAGGAAAGATCAGTATAAGAAGCCATTCAATGATGAGTTCATTTTTAAAGAGAGTTGATTAATTTGTTAATGGACCAGTGTGCTCACTGGTTAATGAATTTTAAAACTTGGTTAAATCCTGTACCTGTTCAGTGAGGTTTTACTTTATGCATATTCACTTAGCACAGATCCTCATTTTGTAAATGGCACTTTATGAATATTTATTTAGCTGAGTTTCACTTTTCAGCATAGCAATGTATTCAGTGTCCCTATATGAATTATGCCATTCTATGGACAGCAGTAAGAACAGGAGCAGTGACACCTGCTCTGTGCCTCCACTCTTAAAAGTGAAGGCTCTGCTCTTCAGCACAATGCTCTGTTTTATAAAAAGAAAAAAAAGAAAAAACAAACAAGACACAGTGCAAGTTGACTCTTCAGGAATGAAAGAATGAACATCAGCAGGTAGACACAAAGGGGGTTCTTAAAAGAGCAGCCCCAGTACATTGCGGGCTCAGAGCTTTATATAACTCAGTTGGACATACATTTTGATATAACTTATTGGGTAGCAGTACTGCCAGGGAATTTTATAAAACACTTAACATGCATTAGCTCATGTAATCTTTATATCATCCCTAATGATGGGTGGCTCATATGGTAAAGAATCTGCCTGCACTGCAGGAGACCCAGGTTCAATCCCTGGGTCAGGAAGATCCCTGTAGACGGGAATGGCTACCCACTCCAGTATTCTTGCTTGGGAAATCCCACGGACAGAGGAGCCTGTGGGGTGGTGGTGGACTGAAGTCCATGGGGTGGCAAAGAGTCGGACACAAATGAGCAACTAACACATACACACAATGAGGGTATGATGCCCCAAGTACAGATGAGGAAATTAAGCTGCAGATGAAACAAATTTCCAAAGTCACTAAGAACTGGTGAGACTTAGTATAACCCTGCAAGATCTGACCGGTCAGTTGGTCACTCTTTGTTCACGAACAGGGACAGGCTTAGAGCAAAGTAGATGGATTGTGACTCAGTGACTCAGTAGCAGGGAACATGTGAAGGGAGAGGAAAAAAGAGCAATGATGAGAGGTTACATTTATTGAGGGTCCACTATGTATCAGATACTTTGTACGGAATATCCTGTCCTCAAAGTATACCACTAAAATGGGTACTATATTCTTATTTTATAGAAGAGGAAACTTAGGTACAGATTTCAGTAACCCAAGTTCAAAAAGCTAGCAAGTGGTGGTGCCAGGATTCTAAGGTCATTTCCACTCTGCAAGACTCCCCCTGGAGTCTGAGACTGAGGTTGCAGACACAGTTCAGCCACAGGGACAAGTCTTGTTCTTTAAGGATGTCCTGGGGTCCATTCAGAAGGTGGACTGTCACAAAGTCAAAAGCAAGGCTTACGGATTCTTTTCAGAGCCTAAAATAAGTATTTTATTTACCTTTTAGTTTATTTTTCACTGGAAGATGCATATAGGGAGAATGTCTAAAATAGCATAGTATGAGGAAACTTTACACAAACGTACGGCTCATGAAAGCCACCCATTATCACAAGAGCTCAGAGGCCTTGCACCCCAGCCATGAGCCCATCTCACCGAGGTGCAGTCACTTTTTCTGGGGCCAAGAATTCCTGTAAGCTAATGTTATGAAAGAATCATGGCACAACACAAGCGTATGCTTTTGCTTGTCAACATCAGAGCTTACCACACAGAGAGACACATTAAGAAGTGAGCTAGAGAACAGAAAGCTTTTTAAGATTTTTAAAAACCATGGCATATGCGACAAAATCCTTTTTAAGAAGATAACTCAATAAGGTGCATTGTTCTTCAGAGAATAGTATGATTCTTCCAGAACTTATAGGAATAGGAAACAGCTCCTGCCCTATGTATTTCACAATGCAGGTAATGACCCAAGTGTTCATCCAGAGGGACTTTCCAGCCGTTCTAGTATGTTCAAAAGGAGCCTTTTCAAGACCAGTAAGCAAGGAAATAAACACAGCCAAAGGAGTATTGTGTGGGACCTAGGATTTAATTTCTCAACAAAACCTATATATTTGACGGAGATAATGAATAATTCTTCTTACTTAAAACAAACAATCAAAGGAACAAAAACCTATAACAGAGTCCATTAGTTATATTAATCGTGAGTGGAACTTCCAAGTTCTGACAGGTCATCCTAAACTTTCTTGAAAACAAAAACTGGAATTTCTTTATTAGAAGTTCTCAAAGATCCTAAAGAGCTTTGAACACTTAACAATTTAGAAAGAGAAGAGATGGTATGGATACAAAATTAATGAGAATATCATGCACAATACAAATGACCATTTATTTAGGCGCTTCTGCCTGTCAGCAAGGAGGCACTTTGTTCATAGTTTCATTTAATCCTCCAAAGAATTAATCTTAAGAAAAGTAATGTTATACTCCTCCTCCAGTTGCAGGAAACGATCACAAAGAAGTTAAGGAAACTGTGTAAGGCAACACAGCTCAATATCAGCAGAGCAGAATTCTCACCTTTGTTACTCTAAAGGCCATTCCAGTTCCAGGATAACAGATCACTTCTCATTTCCAATTTTCAAAATGGCTTTAAAATTGTTTTGAACATTTTTTTTTAAAAGATGTGTTCAAGTAAAGAATAATTAACAATAGTTGAAAGTACAGTAATCTTTGTTGAAGATGGAATCCTAGTGAGAAAGAATGACTTTCCTGACTCACTTTTCCTCCTTGGAAAAAACAACTTCTGCCATAAACTGGAGCAATTACTCAGAAGTTAGTATGAACTTGACTATCAGGTTCAAAAGAAACTTTGGGAATGAGACAGTCAAGCTGGGAAACCAAAATGTTTTCTCTTGATTCCCAGGACTATAAGGGAAAATGTCAAATCTACGTACAAAATCTGAGTCAGATGCCCTGAGTATATTCATCAGAAATTTCAGGAGGGGAGAAGTGCTGCAAATGCTATTTTATCCACTTGTAGGCAATAGATTCAAGAGCAATCAATTTAAATAAATAAAAAAGTGTCTGTGAATATGAGTTCGTTCGTTCCGTCGCTCAGTCATGTCCGACTCTTTGCGACCCCGTGGACCGTAGCCTACCAGGCTTCTCCGTCCATGTGATTCTCCAGGCAAGAATATTGGAGTGGGTTACCGTTTCCTTCTCCAGGGGATCTTCCCGATCCAGGGATCGAACCTGGGTCTCCCGCATTGGCAGCAGACGCATTAACCTCTGAGCCACCAGGTAGACCATATTATTTATAAATAGCTTTGTGGATCAGCTGGTGTCCTAGGTCCTTATATGTTCACTCACTGAGTCCTCCAAGGAACCCATGAGTTAGGAATGGATATTCTCATTTATTTTTTTTCTCATATAATTAAACAAAGCCTCGGGGCAGTCAGTGTGTCTGAGGTTTTGCAGCTGGGATATGCTGGAATCTGTTACATTCACATCTGTCTAAATTGCCCTGGGAAAGTGAGAGAGAAGAGGCATCTGTGTGTAGCTCCATCATGAGAATGAAAGAAAGTACCGGAGGTGTTTTCCTGAACTGCCGAAGTCTCAAATAGGATACAACAGATGTCTGACTTCAAGTCAGGCAAAACAGATAAAGCAAGCAGAAAGGCTTTGGTTAAATGAAGATAGAAGGGGTTCCAAAAAGATGTCCCTAGGCAAGTGAAGCAAGGCTGTAATTCAAGAGGCAGTGTGGGAAACAGGTAGACCCTTGAGTCCATCTGCTTGGGACTGAGCTGCATCCTAGGCCTGTGAACTTTAGGCAAACACATGACAGTCCTGATGGTGCATGCGTTAGTTTGGGTCTACCCAGAACCAGATGTCAAGATGGGATTGCATGTGTAAGACACTTACTGGGGGTGTGGATTAGTTGCAGCACAGGCTACCAGAGCAAAATATTAATACCATGGAGTGGGTGGTGGTTTAAGCCACAGAAAAACATATTTTATCACCATTTCAGAGGCTGGGAAGTCTAAGATCAAGGTACTGGGAATTGGGTTTCTGGTGAGGGCTTGCTTCCTGACTTTCAGATGGTCACTGTGTCCTCATATGGGAGAGAGAAAGAGAGGTTACGAGCAGGAGGAGGGGTTAAAACACAGTCTGTAGCATGCAGGGAGCAGAATAAAGCAGGAAGAGCCTCCCCACTCTATGTGGCTCTGATATCAGTGGAAGAAGAAAGGGGAGGAAGAGGGTTTGAATATGAAGGGTCTTTGACTGAAACACACTTTCAAGAAAGTTCTGGCCAGGCTAATGGGTGTTCTGTCCTTTTTTTTTTTTTTTTTCAGCTTTACTGAGTTATAATTGACAGATAAAATCTGTGAGATGTCCAAAGTTCACGACACGATGATCTGAAATACATAGACATCGTGGCAGTCCCCCCTGTTAAATTAATTCATACACTCATCACCCCACATGTTTATCTTTTTAAAAAATTTTACTTTATAGCAGAGTAGAGTTGATTTACAATATTGTGTTACTTTCAGGTATATAGCAAAGTGATTCAGTTATACATATTGATGTATCTACTCTTTTACAGATTCTTTTCCCATATAGGTCATTACAGAGTACTGCATAGAGTTTGTTGTGCTATAAAGACGGGCCTAGTTGGTTATTTTATATTGTGTATTGTGTATATGTTAATCCCAACCTCCTACTTTATCACATCCCCCAACTTTCCCCTTTGGTAACTCTAAGTTTGTTTTCCATGTCTGTGAGTCTCTTTCTGTTTTGTAAATAAGTTCATTTGTATTATGTTTTTAGATTCCACATATAAGTGATATCATATGATATTTGCGTTTCTCTATCAGACTTACTTCACTTAGTACAATGATCTCAAGGTCCATCCACGCTGCTGAAAATTGCATCATTTCACATTATTTCATTATTTTTCATGGTGAAGTAACATTCCATTATATATATGTGTGTGTATATATGTATATAAGTCATATATATCCTAAGTCGTGTCTGACTTTGCAACTCCATAGACTGTAGTCTGCCAGGCTCCTTTGTCCTGGGATTTTCCAGGCAAGAATACTGGAGTAGGTTGCCATTCCCTTCTCCAGGGGACCTTCCTGAAACAGGGATCAAACCCAGGTCTCTTGCATTGCAGGCAGATTCTTTACCACTGAGCCACTAGGGGAGTCCTATGAACACTGGTATGCATGTATCTTTTTGAATTACTGTTTACTCCAGACAGATGCCCAGGAATGGGATAACTGCATTATATGGAAGCTCTAGTAGGTGTTCTTGAGACAGTCACTCACTGGAGGAGTCTTACATCTCATTGGAATGGGAGTGGAGTGCCCTGTCACTGGGCTGGGAGCAGCCCGAGGGAAGTGTGGCACTCATGGTAATGAAGGCAAGGAGGCAGCCGCTAGGACCATCAGCAAAGTGTGCTCCTCCTGCAAGGGATCTGAGGAGTACATTTCCCTGACTGCTTCTGGGCAAAGATTAGAAGATACTAACAACAAGGCATAGTTTAAACAATCCTTGGCAGGATGGAATGAGTTAATATAAAGTACATGGCTTAAAGGCATCCCAGGTGCTGCAGTGGTGAAGAATCCACCTGTCAGTGGAGGAGATGTAAGAGATACGGGTTCAATCCTTGGGTCAGGAAAATCCCCTGGAGAAGGAAATGGCAACCTGCTCCAGTATTCTTGCCTGGAAAATTTCCTGGACAGAGGAGCCTGGTGCGCTGTAGTCCATGGGGACTGCAAAGAGTCAGACATGACTGAGAATGAACACACACACACATACACACACACAGCTTAAAGTCTGCCACATGGTGACCACTTAATATTCATCAGCTCTTAGAAAATGTATTTCTCATACACTCTTGTCTTTGGGCGACACATGTAAAGAGTGCTCATTACACATTCATCCCAGGTCATGTTTGTTGATTGCCAACACCTATGCTTCAATTAAATATATCATTGGCTTTATTGCTTTGTAAAAATCTTTTGCAGATAATCAGTGTGGATGCTTGAAAAGGTTACTGCTCTGTAAAAGGAATCAGTCAGTCAGTTCAGTAAAAGGAATAAGGAGCTCAATTTCCCTGACTTGAGGCTAGTGACCATAATACACAATGACAGACCACTGGTTATTTTTACATTTCTAGCTCAGTGGAGGTACCTTAGAATTACACATCTCAGAATTTGATGGAAAATGTTAAGCCATCTGGTCCAAACTCCATGCTCTGCTTGGATTTTCCAGTGAAATAATCCTTGAGCCTTTCTTCACCAACAGCAATGATGAAACACATACTGTCTTATACGGTTGGTTCTTCCTTTTTGAATGTGCTCAAGCTATTTTCCATCTGACTCTAGATCTGCTCTCCACTCTCCTCCACCCTTTGCTTTTCTCCATGAAGGGGAATCTCTACTAACTGTATTCTTTTTTATTTTTTAATTTTTAAATTTTATTTTCATTTTGGCCATGCCACAAAGCATGTGGTGTCTTAGTTCCCCAAACAGGTATTAAACCCCAACCCCCTGCAGTGAAAGTGCAGTCTTCACCACTGAACTGCCAAGGAAACTTCTCTATGAACTGTATTCTTCTTTCCAGTTTCACCAATAGATTTAGCCAACATCTGGCAAGATATTGGTGGGTGGGAGAGAGAAGTTAGGCTCCTTCTTTCCTTGGGTCCTATCCAAAGCATAATGTAGGGTAGGCCAGTCCCTGATTGAAGTCACTGCTCCCCTCGAGCTAGTGGGTGCTGATAACCATCTCAACCTGTTTTAATTTGCCCAGGTTATCAGATTATCCTTTGCAATTCTCCGACAGGCCACCCATGCCTTTGTAGCTAGTTTCACTGGTAAGCCCACCTCAAATAACTCCATTTGATTTTACCATCTGTTTCTCATTGGTATCTGACTACCACGGATGTTGTTTAACTGGTAGAAAGGTCTTCCTTATAGAGATGATGGAAACCCTTGTTCCATTCCTTGGAACCAAACAGAAAGGGTACCATCTATCTTTTCAAATAAAAGTCCTTCAAGTCCACAAGGCAGATCTTAATAGAAACCTAAAAATCTGGACATTTTCAGTTTGGGACTTTTGTGATAAAAAATTTGAAAGCATTTCATGGAAAACAAAATTCAAAAGTTAAGTACCTCCCTTAAATATCCTACTGAGCTCAACAGTCCTTTGTACACCTTCCATTCAGAAAATGTCCAGGACTTTTAATCGTCCACTTATATTAGCAGTCTTCACCACCTTTGAGGAAAATGCCTTCCCTTTTCTCATTCCTTTGTGATGCTAGATGCCCTCTCTGTGTTGGCTAAAGTATTATAGCCTTTAATTTGTTCTCAATTGACTATGCAAAAACTTCCCCTGAAGACAAGCTATACATCTTTTTTAAAAGTTTATTGTCTAATTGGAGGAAAACTGCTTTACAGTGTTGTGCTGGTTTCTGCCCTACAACAATGGGAATCAGCCATAAGGCTATAATAATAACCCCTCCCTCTAAAGCCTCCCTCCCCACTCCCACCCCACCACTCTAGGTCGTCCTGGAGCACAAGGCTGTGTTCTCTCTGTTATGTAAGAACTTCCCACCATTCATCTATTTTACACACAATAGTATATGTATCTCAATGCTACTTTCTCCATTTGTCTCACCCTCTCCTTCCTTCACTGTGCCAAGTCTGTTCTCTACATCTGCATTTCTATTCCTTCCTTGAAAATAGGTTCATCAGTATAATTTTTCCAGATTCCATGGATATGAGTTAATACAGGATATTTGTTTTCCTCTTTCTGACTTACTTCACTCTGTAAAACAGGCTCTAGCTTCATCTACCTCATTACCACTGACTCAAATTCATTCATTTTAATGGCTGAGTAATATTCCATTGCATTTATGTGCTATATCTTCTTTATCCCAGGTATTGTTATTTTCTTAAAAGAGATTTGTTGCCGCAGAATTAGTGAGCCGAAGACTCATTTTAACAACCTTGATATATGTTGTTCAGTTGATTTTCAGAATGTTTTTACCCTTTGAATTTGAGATTTTATGAGCATGTCTTAATCTATCCATAGATCCTTATCAGTGTTAACCATTTGTTGTTTGGTGTTCAGTCACTAAGTCATGTCCGACTCTTTTCCATCACGTGGACTATAGCACACCAGGCTCCTCTGTCCTCCACTATCTCGCAAAGTCTCCTAGCCATTGACTTGGTGATGCTATCTAGCTATCTCATCCTTTGCTACCCTCTTCTCCTTTTGCTTTCAATTTTTCTAGCATCAGGGGCTTTTCCAATGATTTGACTCTTCCCATTGGGTGGCCAAAATATTGGAGCTTCAGCTTCAGCATCAGTCCTTCCAATGAATATTCAGTGCTGATTTCCTTTAGAATTGACTGATCTGATCTCATCGCAGTCCAAGTGACTCTCAAGAGTCTTCTCCAACACCACAATTCAAAAGTATCCGTTCTTTGGCACTCAGCTCAGTGTTAAATATTACATACATGTAAATTGTGTATGTATATACATATATTTAATTATTTAATGGGCTTCCCAGGTGGCTCAGTGGTACTTAATATTTGATTATTTAATTATTTAATGAATAAATAGACCTGAAATTTTATTACAAGTAATTTAAAAATATTCCTGGAGTACTGTAACAATTGTCTATATTTTGTTTAGTAACTAGTTTATCTTTGGGGAGTATACATCTTTTCCTCCTGATCCTGGAATTAAAGGTGGACTTTGATAAAGAGTCTCCTTCCACTACACATGCATTTCTTAAATTAGGCTACACAGTGTCTCAGCTTCATACTTTTCAAAATGAAGAGAACAATTAGTGCAAGAATCCCAGAAGGAGAATGCCCAGCTTGCAACTAGTTGGTGGATTATAGATGCATGTCCTGTTAACATTCCAATTCCACCCTCTCTGGTGCCACTGTGGCTTTGACTAATGCTTATTCATTTACACAAATGGTTACTGACCCAAGGACTCAGAGTATCAAGTTTTGAAGTGTAGCCTACTGTACCATACTTTATATAGAGGGGCGTAATGCTTGCAAAATATTCAAAGAAAAACTAACGTATGTCAATAAGAGTCCCCAGAATTGTTTATGAAAACTGGGCATGTACATTTTGGCTTTTTTTTTAACCAGAATTTTATTTATTTTTTCAAATTGGAGCATAATTGCTTTACAAAGCAAGGCTATAATCCATGGGGTTGCAGAGTTGGAAGTGTGCACTTCAGTACAAACACTCAGGAAAGATATCTCTCTCTGCTCTGCCCTTCGATGCCCCTGGATTCAAAAGCAAGTCCTCCTCTCAAGTGGAGAAAGAAAATACTAAGTGAAGGCAGCTGGAGGAATACCAGAACCTATGAACTATCTATTAACTATTCAAATAATCTTTCAACAAAACTGTTTTGAGTACCTGCCGTGAGTCCATTGCTGTATGAGGTCCAAGGGCCTGTATGGGAAATAAGCTAGTGTGTCAAGTACTTTTGTGTCTCAAAATGTGGTCAAGTAGTTAGAGGAGAAGAGAAAGGGATCAGGAAGATAAAGTTGGACCAATCTTGCAAAAGGTTTTGAATGCCACATTTAAGAACCGCAAAGTAAACTTACCTTCCATCAACGGGCAACCATCAAGATATGAAAGTGGGGAATAACTAACATCCCCCCAAGGGTCACAGTCAACATAGGTAACCTGAACTCCAGGCAAATGCCACCAGCTACCAATGTTCAGTCCCCAGCACCATCCACCTGCTTTCTGCATAGAGTTTCCCTTCTCTTTATTTATTGACTTTTATCTAAATTTCAAAAACCCATTTATGTTTATTAATAACTGTCTATAGCGACTTCCCTGGGGCTTCCCTGGTGGCTCAGAGGTTAAAGCGTCTGCCTCCAATGCGGGAGACCCGGGTTCGATCCCTGGGTTGGGAAGATCCCCTGGAGAAGGAGATGGTAACCCACTCCAGTATTCTTGCCTGGAGAATCTCATGGACGGAGAAGCCTGGTAGGCTACAGTCCACGGGGTCGCAAAGAGTCGGACACGACTGAGCGACGGAACGGAACGGACGGATAGTGACTTCCCAGGTGGCGCTAGTGATAAAGAACCCGTCTGCCAATATAGGAGACACAAGACATGTGGGTTTGATCCCTGAGTCAGAAGATCCCCTGGAGGAGGGCATAGCAACCCACTCCAGTATTCTTGCCTGGAGAAACCCATGGACAGAGGAGCCTGGTGGGCTATGGTCTGTAGAGTTGCAAAGAGTCAGACATGAAGCAACTTAGCATGAATAGTATATCACAAGTGTACCACTCAAAAACTTGAAGTCATTTGAATTATGAGATGAGATTGTCAAAGAAACAGCAGTTTCCTCTACATTTGAAACTTTCTCAATTCTATCATCCCCCCACAGTTCTGGAACAAGAGTTAAAGTTTTCAAACTCCAAGCATGTTTCATAGGAAGAGGAACCAAGCCTGAAGTATTGTAAACATTAGTTGTTGTTGTTTTGTACACTATGAATATGTCAAGGTCTTCAATAGGAAGGTTCATTGTCTCTAGCAGAGTGATAGTAAAATACACAGTGTGATATGATTATGCGTGTATTAAAATGACGCACATGCCAGACAGGGATAAGAGCAGAGCAAAAGAGAATATGTTGTCAGTGTTGTGTGATGGGGAGAGCTGACTGTAAGGTGAGACAGTCCTGGCTCAGACCCCAGCCTCAAGGTCCTCTCCTCTAAGGAGTCATATTCAAAGTTGAAGGACACAAAGCATACCAAAGACATGACTGCTGAATCCACGCAAGTTCTCATCTACATGCAGTTCAAAATCATGGTGCTATTGAACCCTCCTGGCTTGATTATAGAATCTTATCTCCTCTCATCAGCATCTTCCAATTCTTTCTTGGATCACCAAAAGGAGTATAATGTGCTCACAGTTATCAACTCATTGTTATAGCTCTGTGGGTTACTCGTCTGGTTAAGATTTTGGTTGTATCATGCAATGTATGATATAGTAGCAATAGTCCTGAATCTCAAAGCCTTGACAACCACCATCTGTATGGCTGGGGAGGAAAGGGCAGGGATGTGGACAGTGGACTGCCTCCTATCCAGAGGCACTTTTTCATTGATCCTCAGTTCAGTTCAGTTCAGTCGCTCAGTCGTGGCCAACTTTTTGCGACCCCATGAATCACAGCACGCCAGGCCTCCCTGTCCATCACCAACTCCCGGAGTTCACTCAAACTCACGTCCATAGAGTCGGTGATGACATCCAGCCATCTCATTCTCTGTCATCCCCATCTCCTCCAGCCCCCAATCCCTCCCAGCATCAGACTCTTTTCCAGTGAGTCAACTCGTCGCACGAGGTGGCCAAAGTATTGGAGTTTCAGCTTCAGCATCAGTCCTTCCAATGAACACCCAGGATCGATCTCCTTTAGAATGGACTGGTTGGATTTCCTTGCAGTCCAAGAGACTCTCAAGAGTCTTCTCCAACACCACAGTTCAAAAGCATCAGTTCTTCAGCGATCAGCTTTCTTCACAGTCCAACTCTCACATCCATACGTGACCACTGGAAAAACCATAGCCTTGACTAGACGGACCTTGGTTGGCAAAGTATTGTCTCTGCTTTTTAATACACTATCCAGGTTGGTCATAACCTTCCTTCCAAGGAGTAAGTGTCTTTTAATTTCATGGTGCAATCAGCATCTGCAGTGATTTTGGAGCCCAAAAAAATAAAGTCTGACACTGTTTCCACTGTTTCCCCATCTATTTCCCATGAAGTGATGGGACCAGATGCCATGATCTTTGTTTTCTGAATGTTGAGCTTCAAGCCAACCTTTTCAGTCTCCTCTTTCACTTTCATCAAGAGGCTTTTGAGTTCCTCTTCACTTTCTGCCATAAGGGTGGTGTCATCTGCATATCTGAGGTTATTGATATTTCTCCCGGCAATCTTGATTCCAGCCTGTGCTTCTTCCAGCCCAGCGTTCCTCATGATGTACTCTGCATATAAGTTAAATAAGCAGGGTGACAATATACAATCTTGATGTACTCCTTTTCCTATTTGGAACCAGTCTGTTGTTCCATGTCCAATTCTGACTGTTGCTTCCTGACCTGCATACAGGTTTCTCAAGAGGCAGGTCAGGTGGTCTGGGATTCCCATCTCTTTCAGAATGTTCCACAGTTTATTGTGATCCACACAGTCAAAGGCTTTGGCATAGTCAATGAAGCAGAAATAGATGTTTTTCTGAAATCTCTTGCTTTCTCCATGATCCAGCGGATGTTGGCAATTTGATCTCTGGTGCCTCTGCCTTTTCTAAAACCAGCTTGAACATCTGGAAGTTCACGGTTCACATATTGCTTAAGCCTGGCTTGGAGAATTTTGAGCATGACTTTACTAGTGTGTGAGATGAGTGCAATTGTGCGGTAGTTTGAGCATTCTTTGGCATTGCCTTTCTTTGGGATTGGAATGAAGACTGACCTTTTCCAGTCCTGTGGCCACTGCTGAGTTTTCCAAATTTGCTGGCATACTGAGTGCAGAAGTTTCACAGCATCATCTTTCAGGATTTGGTAAGGAAACCCTATTCTACCCAGAATTTCACAAAATCTCCAATGAAATTAGTACCTTCAGCTCCCCCCTTCCGTGGCCCCTCTCCTGTATGCAAGTCTCAAAAAGCAAACATTAAAACATCACCTTCATTTCTAAAGCGATAAAGTACAGTTTGCAGAACATTCAAGGCTCCAACTCTAGACCATGACAGCCTGATTTAGCCATTCACACCTCACCAGTGACTGATTAACAAGACGTGAAATGAAAATGGGTTTGCACCTTCAAACTCATGCTGAAATCCTGTCTCTACATCCTGTCAGGACGGAGGGGTGAGTGACTTTTCAAAAATTTGTAAATAGAGGTTCTCAGGACACAGCCCACAAAGGAGCCCTTCAGTTCCCTCTTCTAAGAGCATAACAAAATGGTAGCAGTTTTTAAGAGATTATTTTTTCTGGCTTCTACCCAAAACAGTTTCAAAAATTTAAGGTACTGATTTCAGCCAGAGCAGCTTGTGACTTAAAATCTTGGCATAAAGAAAAAGTAAAGAAAGAAAAAGGAGTAAGAAAGGGAATAGAAGGAAGGGAGGGATCGAAGACAAAACTTTCTTTTTTTTCTTACCTAGGAGAAGTTACAACATTCTAGAACTTTCCAGGATCTTAAAGATCAACTAGTTCTACCAACCTTTTCAAAGAAGGAAATCTCAGGCTTCAGAGAGATGACAATGTGTGTCTAAAACCACAGCGCCAGTGAATGGATGAACTGAAACTTTGTGCAGCTCTTCCCATAGTCCCCTGTTGTCTAGATAAACAACAGATTAGATAAGGGGAAGGTGTGCTCAGTGATTTTCTGGTCCAGATTTGAACTGCAGAGTCTAGCCGCCCACTTGTATAAATGTACTTCATTTTATGCTTGTTTGAGTTCCTGGCCACTGGCCAGGGGAGCTGGGCTCTGGACAAGCATCGAGGGACTGCAGTGAATGGGAGGGAGCCACCCAGCTGGGAGGAGAATCTTGGCTCTCAGCTGAAGAGTGCGTAAGAATCGGGCCTAAGAAACTAGTGAGAAATCCCTCTAAGATGGTAAACACCATCAAGTGCAGAATTGCAGGCCAGGATGAAATACTGATGTGAGCCAACAGTCAATTAAATGTCCCTACTGTTAGCCTCTTCTTTCTCTTCTTCCTTCTCCTTGTCTCCCCCGATCCCTCCTCCTCCTTCTTTTTCTCCTTCTTCTCTGAGATGGTTTATGCTTTCAGGTCTCTAAAGCCTAGCTGTTCATCCCAACCTCTACTTTACGCGGAGTGCGGTGGTGGTGCCGAGAGTGTAGAGAAGCTGTGTGTCACTGAGGCCCTCGCCAATCCTTCACTGCTTCCTTCAGTCACAAACCAGTAAGCCTGTGCAGTTCTGGACAGACACAGGATGTGCAGTGTCGAGCTGGGGGGTCAAATAGACGCTGCTTCTGTCTAGCTGTGTGTCCTTGAGGAAGTTACAGGATGTCTCTGGTTCTCACTGTCCATAGCTGAACACAGGGACAAACACAGACCCCAAGGAATCACGAGAGTGAAATAGGAGAAGAATTCAATTTCCCGTTCTCTGTTAGAGATCCTCAAGTTTCTCAGTGAGAGACTCTTTCCTCCCTGGTGTCAATCTCTGTGTGCCAGATGAAAGATCATTTGTTCGTTCGTTCACTAAATATTAACAGTAGGGCTCAGACGCTCTGCTGGCTCTGAGGGCTCAGGAAGGAACGGAAGATGCAAATCCCTACTCTCATGGTGTTGGAATTCTAGCGGGGAAGGGCAGTAAGCCAACACCAAAGGCAAGCTTCGTGATGGAAAAAACTTGGCTTTATATCCACTGTTACATTCCTTACCCTGTGAACAGTGTCTGGCCCACAAAGTACTCAGTTAATATCCATGGAATGATTGAATAAATTCCATCTGGCACAAAAAACTGAAATAAGAGAGACTAGTAATATATTACTATTATAAATATTGTAATATAGTAACATATTACTATTATAAATATATTTATTCAATTGAACAAATTACATCTGTATATATTTATATAAACAGTCTCTCTTATTTCAATTATATATGTATATAATCTAAAGACAAATGTATATCATCTCCAGTAATGATTAGTTCTATGAAGATAAATAAAACAGAGTGGGAAAAAAAGTTGCAGAATAGAGGAAGCCCTTAAAGGGAGGTGATATCTGAGCAGAGATCTAATTTCAAGTGAAGTAATAATCATGGCTAACGTTTTATGAATCATGTAGTCATGTAAACACTGTTCTTAACAGCTTTCCACGTGTTAAATTAGTCAGCTCTCATGTAGCCCAGTGAGGAAGTGTCTAACATTGGCCATATTAATGCCGATGACATGAAGCAACGGGAATCAAGTAAGTTGTCCAGGCTAATACAGCTGGAAAGAGAAGAGCTTGAGATTTGAGACCTACAGCTTGACTCTGGGGCTGTGACTTCAGTCATTATGGGGGGCACTGCCTCAATTCTATCAAGTGGGGATACATTCTCAAGCTTTGGAACAACCCCTTCTCCAGATCCAACTGACAGAACAAAGAGTCAGTCATGCCCTGTTTCATAATCCGCGATGCCTCAAAACTAACCAGCCAGCCAACGAATCAACAAAAACTCAGAATCCAAAGGACCCTACCCACCCCTCGCTGTGAATCAGGATGTGTTGGAAGTGGAGGATGGTAGAGTTATGCTTCTCAAAAAGCTACCTTGGTGACTTGTACATCTAGCGATGATTGACAACATTGGTTGGGTTGGGGTGGAATGAAATTCAAGAAAACCTTGCATATCTATTCAGGAATCTGCTGAAGAATGGGGGCTTCAGTCAGTGGTGGATGGAAACAAATTCAGGACCGTCCTCAAGACCTGGTGATGCCATGTCCCTTCTTACCTCCTCTCTGTCCACCTTTCTATCACAGCTGGCAGGATATGTGGTTACATCCCTTCTCCTGGGGCATAGGCTCCTCCAGAGCAGACGCCATGTTCCCATTTGCAAACATTAAAGACCTCTTGCAATGCACTGCATGAATTGAAAAGAATGCCCATGGGTACTTACACTAGGATTTCAGCATGCAGACCCAGAGACACAAACTATAAAAAGAGACAACAGGACAGGATGGTATGGGGAGAAAAGAAACTGAGTGAAAACAAGTCTGCCTTTTCTGGTCCCATTTCTCAGCTTGCCCAGGGCTGGGAGGCCAACAAGCTCCGGGCCAAAACTCAGAGCTGTTAAAATAAAAAATCCCATCCACTGCCTCCATTTTGTATACACCTACAGTCCTTTCTGGGCTTCCCAGGTGGCTCAATGGTAAAGAATTCACCTTCCAATGCAGAAGATGCAGTTGAGAAGATCCCCTGGAGAAGAACAGCAACCCACTCCACTATTCTTGCCTGGGGAATTCCATGGACAGAGGAGTCCATGGGGTCCCAGAGTCAGATACAATTGAGTGGCTGAGCATGTAATTTGTTGCAACATCCTTCAGAAGAAAATACAAGCACATTGATGGGTCTTCTGGGTTGATCTTAACCAACATGTTGGTGAAAAACCCATTCCTATACAAGGCAGACACTCTAATTATGTATATAATTTGTTTTTGCTTATGAGGAGGTAATCTTTTTTTTTTTTATCATTTGTTTCCAACAGTTTGATCAGTTAGTCCCAACTCATGATGAGAAATTATTGTCAAACAGAACTGACAGTGTCATGGGTTAATTTTCATCCTGGATGATATAGACACCCTAAGGTTGTTATGTTGAACATTTCAAAGGAAGGTTGGGAAGAGCACCATTTAGAGAGGAAATAATGCACTTCTCATGGGAGGGATTGGAAAACTGTGTTCAGTTCAGTCACTCAGTCCTGTCCAACTCTTTGCAATCCCATGGACTGCAGCATGCCAGGCTTCCCTGTCCATCACCAACTCCTGGAGCTTGCTCAAACTCATGTACATCAAGTTGGTGATGCTATCCAACCATCTCATCCTCTGTCATCCCCTTCTCTTCCTGTCTTCAATCTTTCCCAGCATCAGGGTCTTTTCCAGTGAGTCAGTTCTTCCCATCAGATGGCCAAAGTTTTGGAGCTTTAGCTTCAGCATCAGTCTTTCCAATGAATATTCAGGACTGATTTCCTTTAGGATGGACTGGCTTGATCTCCTTGCAGTCCTAGGGACTTTCAAGAGTCTTCTTCAACACCACAGTGTAAAACTGTGTACAGTAGCTTAAAGTGAAGTGAAGTCGCTCAGTCACGTCCAACTCTTTGTGACCCCATGGACTGTAGCCTACCAGGCTCCTCCCTGACAGTAGCTTAAATTATAACTGTAAATGATGTATTTGGTCTCAAGATAAGGCACCAGTTAGGCACATGAAAAGTAGATCCAATTAGGCCTTTTTTACAATAAGTATCATGTTTATTTTCCATCTATAAATTGATATATAATACAGCAATTATAAACTACAGTTGTTATGCAATGATTGGTGATGCATGGAGTTAATACTTTTATGAAAGTCCACCTGCATAAATTGCATATGAATTAAGAACATGGTTGACTTGCTTGCAATTAAGCAAAAAGTTAATATAGACCCTAAGGTTGAATTTGTGTCCATATATACATACATATATATATATATAAAGTGATAAGAAATATTAATTTTAACCATTTTTAAGCATACACTTTAATTATATCAGTCATCACTATTTCCAAAAAAAATGTACATTGGTCACCACTGTCTATTTCCAAAACTTTGTCATCCCAGCATAAACTTTGCAGTTGTTGCTGTTTAGTTGCTCAGCTGTGTCTCATTCTTTTGAAATTCCATGGACTGTAGCCCACCAGGTCCTCTATCCACGAGATTTCCCAGGCAAGAATACTGGGGTTGCCATTTCCTTCTCCAGAGGATCTTCCTAACCCAGGGATAGAACCCCCATCTCCTGTGTTGACAGGCAGATTCTTTACTACTGAGCCACCCGGGAAGCCCTGAGACAGAAACTTTCTTCTCATTAAATAATAGCTCTTCATTTCTCCTTCCCCTCCAGCCCCTGATCACCTCTAATTGTCTTTCTGTGTTTATGAATTTGATCAATTATTTATTTCCTATAATTGGAATCATACAGTGTTTGCTCTTCTGTGTTTGGTTTAGTTCAGTCAGCATAAAGCTTTCAAGGTTCATCCATGTTGTAGCATATATAAGAATTCATTCCTTTCCGCAGCTGAATAGCTTTTTATTGCATGGAGATAAAACATTGGTTTACTGGGTCACCTGTGTGTGGACACTTGAGCTGTTTCTACCAGTGAAAGTGAAGGTGAAGTCGCTCAGTCGTGTCCAACTCTTGGCGACCCCATGGAATGTAGCCTACCACGCTCCTCTGTTCATGGGATTTTCCAGGCAAGAGTACTGGAGTGGGGTGTCATTTCCTTCTCAAGTTTATACCAGTGGGTGATTATAAATAAAAGATTGGATTTTAATAGATGGATGATGAGCATGGGTAAAATATCCCTTGAAATTTCAAACTGTTTCAAGTTTCCTTTTCAAAGTTCATACATTGGAAGATGGGAGAACTGAATCTTAAATGAATGATGTCTTTAACTTTATGTCTTTAGCAAATAGTTAGGAGCCTTCTCTACCAAAACAGGTAAATTTCCAAACTATTTAGTGAAAGAGATTTTCTTTTTAACATACCTGTAATCTGCATCTGACATGTATAGAAATGAAAGGAAGGAAGAAGACATTCAGACTTATCTTCTTCAATACTTGAATACTTCAGGAAAACAAATAGACCCTTATCATTCAGAGAATTGTCTCAAAAATTGTGTTTGCTCATCAATGGCCTGGATTTATGTGGATGCTTATATTCAGAGGCACAACAAGATTTCACTGATTTTTTGAAGTGTTGACCTTGATGTTCAAAATGGGCAGTGATACCAAGAAGCTCTTCTGTTTCCAACAGCCAGTTCTTTATTGCAGACCTTTTGAAGGGATCCACAAAGAGTGTGTTAAAGAACAATGAATGCACATGTGTTGAATGACTACCACATGCCCTTTGTGCTTGTGGCCTTCAATATGCACAGCTCAGTTCAGTTCGGTTCAGTTGCTCAGTCGTGTCCAACTTTTTGCGACCCCATGAATCAGAGCACGCCAGGCCTCCCTGTCCATCACCAACTCCCGGAGTTCACTCAAACTCATGTCCATCGAGTCGGTGATGCCATCCATCCAGCCATCTCATTCTCTGTTGTCCCCGTCTCCTCCCACCCCCAATCCCTCCCAGCATCAGACTCTTTTCCAGTGAGTCAACTCGTCGCATGAGGTGGCCAAAGTATTGCAGTTTCAGCTTTAGCATCAGTCCTTCCAATGAACACCCAGGATTGATCTCCTTTAGAATGGACTGGTTGGATCTCCTTGCAGTCCAAGGGACTCTCAAGAGTCTTCTCCAGCACCACAGTTCAAAAGCATCAATTCTTCGGCGATCAGCTTTCTTCACAGTCCAACTCTCACATCCATACATGACCACGGGAAAAACCATAGCCTTGACTAGACGGACCTTTGTTGGCAAAGTAATGTCTCTGCTTTTTAATATGCTATCTAGGTTGGTCATAACTTTCCTTCCAATTTCCTTCCAAGGAGTAAGCGTCTTTTAATTTCATGGCTGCAATCAGCATCCACAGTGATTTTGGAGCCCCCAAAAATAAAGTCTGACACTGTTTCCACTGTTTCCCCATCTGTTTCCCATGAAGTGATGGGACCAGATGCCATGATCTTCATTTCTTAAATAATATCTTATTCCTATTTAACATATGAGCATGAACTGAACTGAACTGAAATTGATTCTCTGAAATAGTTATTCACATTTGTCCAGTATTACCCCCAATTAATGTCAAGATTTAAGACATAGTTTTTGGGTTTTTTTTAAAACTGGGAAGCAGATAAATTGATAAATAGAGGAAAAAATGTAAATCACAGCTGAATTGGATACTTCAAGTGCAAATCAGAACTAGGTAGAGTCTTTAATTGTGTGGAAAATGTAAATTGCTACTAAAGATAGAACTTCCAAATTAAAGAAAGTAGAAATGGAATCTGCCATGCATTCTTTTCAGAATGCTGTACACAGCTTCTAATATGCAGTGTTAAATGTCTCAGTAACTTTCTTTTGTGTTTGACAGATTATCTGAGAGGTCCTGTAGCTCTGCCTACACAGAGGACAAAATTTCCCTGCTGACCCAGTCCACAATTTGTTTCAAGTGTATCTTTTCACCTCATAAAGTTTCGTTGGGCTATAATAAAAACACAGTGTAAGTATCACGGAACAAATGATTCATGCAAAAATCACTTAATCACCATCACACACAATCAAAAGATTGGGCTGAAAATAGGCAAATGCTTTAGGTCAAAAGAGTTGAAATTACATAGTTGGCCTGAGGACGTTTAATAATGATACCTTGCATTTGTATAATGGATTCTTAGATTCATGAAAGCTCATACCTATATTAATCTCTCTTTTAAATATGACCAAAAATCCATTAAGTAGGTGTTCTGTCCATTTTATTGTCAAGGAACAACCAAGCATGGCAGCTAGTCTCCAACGAGGTCCCCCCAGTGAACCACGCCTTCTATTATTCAGCTCCTTATATAGTCCTTTCCAACGGAATCTGGGCTGGCCCCACTGTAACAGTACCGTGAAGCAGTAGTTTCTCTAGGTAACACTTGCAACTTTTGCTTTGCTCTTTTAGAACACTCATTCTGGGGAAAGTCAGGTACCATAGAAAAGTTTCCACCAATGACCTTAAGTCTGCCATGAGGTCAGGAAGCACAAGTGCTGCTGGAGGGCAGAGGGAAGGAGACCCAGCCAGCCCCCAGGCACAGCAGTCATTCCCGCTGAGGCATCAAGTCAGTCAGTTCAGTTGCTCAGTCACGTGCGATACTTTGTGGTCCCATGGACTGCAGCTCACCAGGCTTCCCTGTCCATTACCAACTCCCAGAGCTTGCTCAAACTCAAGTCCATCGAGTCAGTGATGCCATGCAACCATCTCATCTTCTATCATCCCCATCTCCTCCTGCCTTCAATTTTTCCCAGCATCAGGGTCTTTTCAAATGAGTCAGTTCTTCGCATCAGGTGGCCAAAGTGCTGGAGTTTCAGCTTCAATATCAGTCCTTCCAATGAATATTCAGTACTGATTTCCTTTAGGATGGACTGGTTGGATCTCCTTGCAGTCCAAGGGACTCTCAAGAGTCTTTTCCAACACCACAGTTCAAAAGCATCAATTCTTCAGCACTCAGCTTTCTTTATAGTCCAACTCTCACATCCATACTTGACTACTGGAAAAACCATAGTTTTGACCAGACAGACCTTTATTAGCAAAGCGATGTCTCTGCTTTTTAATATGCTGTCTAGGTTAGTCATAACTTTTCTTCCAAGGAGCAAGCGTCTTTTAATTTCATGGTTGCAGTCACCATCTGCACTGATTTTGGAGCCCAAAAACATAAAGGCATCAAACATGTCATTAACGAAGCTGCCTTGGATCTCCAACCCAGCTCAGCCTTCAGGCAGCTTCAATCCTAGCCACTATCTGACTACAATTGGGTTAGCACCCGAGGAAGAACTGGCCATAATTTCCCAGCCCGCCCTCAGAACTACCAGAGATAATCAATGTGAATGACTCTAAGTTTTAGAGTAGTTTGTAACATCACAATAGGCAAGTATAATACTAGGTCTGTGTGTGTGTGTGTGTGTGTGTGCTCAGTTGCTCAGCCATATCCTGCTCTTTATGGCCCCCTGGACTGCAGCTTGCCAGTCTCCTCAGTCCATGGAATTTTCCAGGCAAGAATACTGGACTGGGTTGCCATTTTCTACTCCAAGGTACCTTCCCAACCCCGGGATTGAAACTGCATCTCTTACTGCTCCTGCATTGGCAGGTGGATTCCTTTACCACTGCACCATCAGTTAAGCCCAGAATACCGAGTCTACCTAGCTTTTGTTGTTTTTCCCATTGCACCAAAACCACTACTAAATGAAGACTTTAACTTTACTCAGCCGCTGTCACCTAGATATTGGTTTCCTGCAAAACACTGTGAGGCAGTGGTTTCGTAGGACGCAACAGGACTGCACCTGGCGACCAGACTCTCTGGTGGGGAGTTACACAAATGACATGACACCAAACATACAGTGTGAAAGGTGTTAAGGGGTAGTTCTGAGTTCTCATCTATTATAAATTCAGCATGAACAGTGACTTGACTCCTCTAGAACTCACACCCTTCTTCCATAAAACAAGAAGTTTAGCTTCAATGATTTCTAAGATCTCTTTCAATTTTACCAGAGAATAGGTATCAGCTGATGTTTACCCTCAGGTTGTTTGTTGAGTGAATTATCAAAAAGATGTAATTTATTTTTAATACACACATTCATGTGTTGGAAAAATCTGAAGCAAGACAAAATGTTGGCAGTGATTATTTCTAGATAATCTTACTGGAAGGATTCAGTTTTCATATAACGAACATGAATTCCTTGCGTAGCAAAAAACTCATGCATTTTGTTTGCTTTCAAGAGAGAGTATATAAAAGTAGGTATAAATTGAGAAGAATGGCTAAAAAGTAGATTTAAGACTTTGTAGTGTGTGTGTGTGTTAGTTACACAGTCGTGTCTGACTCTTTGCGACCCTGTGGACTGTAGCCCACCAGGTTCCTCTGCCTATGGAATCCTCCAGGCAAGAATACTGGAGTGAGTAGTCATTCCTTTCTCCAAGGGATCTTCCCCATCCAGGAATCAAACTGGGTCTTATACATTACAGGCAGATTCTTCACCATCTGAGCCACCAGGGAATTTTCTATTATTTAGTTCAGTTCAGTCGCTCAGTCGTGTCCAACTCCTTGCGACCCCATGAATCACAGCACGCCAGGCCTCCCTGTCCATCACCAACTCCCAGAGTTCACTCAAACTCATGTCTATTGAGTCGGTGATGCCATCCAGCCATCTCATTCTCTGTCGTCCCCGTCTCCCCCCTCCCCCCAATCCTTCCCAGCATCAGACTCTTTTCCAGTGAGTCAACTCGTCGCATGAGGTGGCCAAAGTATTGCAGTTTCAGCTTTAGCATCAGTCCTTCCAATGAACACCCAGGATTGATCTCCTTTAGAATGGACTAGTTGGATCTCCTTGCAGTCCAAGGGACTCTCAAGAGTCTTCTCCAGCACCACAGTTCAAAAGCATCACAAATAATTATAAATTTAGCAGCTTAAACCAACATACTTCTACTATTTCAGTTTCCATGAGACAGGAGTCCAAGAAGGGCCTCACTGGGTGGCAGTCAAAGTCTCAGCCAGAGTGTTCTCATCTGGAGCTTGGGGCCCTCTTCCAAGTTGACATCTTGTTTGGAAACTTGAGTTCTTTGCAGCTGTAGGACCATGGCTTTTGTTTCCTTGCTGGATGCTGGCAGAGGGATACTTCCAGTATCGCTGGCCACTGCAGTCCCTTGCTAAGCCTCTGACATGGCAGGTGACTTCAAAACTAGTAGGAGAATCTTTCTCCCTTCCCAGTATGCTAAGTGGGAGCCTCAGAAAACCTGATAACGTCACATGTGATAATCCTTACCAGATAATGTAATCCAATCAAGAGGGTAAATATCCCATCTCATTTCAAGTCCAGCTAACATTCAAGAGGAGAAAATTACATGGAGTATATACACCAGGGACTAGGAATCTTGGGAGGACATTCTTGAATTCTACCTACTACATCTCTTTGCTGATGTTTATCTTAAGGTCCTAATCTCTATGTTTGCTTTCTTTATGCTCCAGCTCTTTTTATGAGCAAGTACGTTAAAGAAAGGATTCTCTTCTGCACTGAAAGGTGGGGTAACCTGGAGATACTAGGCTACCCTACTGGTACTAGCTAGTACTACATACTTAGGCTAACCAAGAAGACAGTCCAGGGAACAAATCTAGCTCTATTTACTAGTCACGTGACTTTGAGAAAACTACTTAATGTCTCTTGGCTTGGATTTCCCATCCATAGAATGAGGTTAATAGTAATGTCTGCCTCAGAGGCTGACCTGAAAATTAAATAAGATAATACATACACAGCTTTTCATCAATACTCAGTATTATTCCATTACCCTCTAAATGGGGTGACACCAGTCATGAGAGCTAAACTACTATTCAGTGTTGATGAGTTTTTGTAGAATTATGATCTCTTATATTTGGACATTGGCCACTCGCCATGCAAGACTCATAGAATCTATGTGAAGAAGGCATCGTTTATCTTGCTGTGCAGAAAGGTACCAGAAGTTGAGAGAATCTACGGAAATTGCCCAAGGTCACATTGCTGTGAAAAGCTAGGTTCAGGATTAACTCTCTAAGTTCAGGACTTCAGAATCCAAGGTCAGTGTTCTTTCCAGTGTGCCAACATGAAAAAGTAGAATGAGATTTGTACTTCATAAGACCTGGTATAGAACTCATATCCACTGGAGGAGGCTAGGAGAATTGAGATATAGTTACAGGAAGCATGAATTTTAGTGGCCAATTTGGAAATGCAATGGCTTGCCTTAGGGAATACCGGATTCTTTACTAGCGCAATATTCGGGAAGAGGTTGTATCATACGGCATAGTAGAGAGAGCTTGGACGCTGGAATGATTGGTTTAGTGAATAAATATTTGTAACTCTTAGGCCAAACATTGTTCTATTTGCTTGGGATATGATGGTCAGAAAAAAACAATGAGCTTGGATTGATTTACCCCGGGTTTTTTAAGGATTGGAGATCAATCCTGGGTGTTCATTGGAAGGACTGAGGCTAAAGCTGAAACTCCAATACTTTGGCCACCTCATGCAACGAGTTGACTCACTGGAAAAGACTCTGATGCTGGGAAAGGTTGGGGGCGGGAGGAGACGGGGACGACCGAGAATGAGATGGCTGGACGGCATCACCAACTCGATGGACATGAGTTTGAGTGAGCTCTGGGAGTTGGTGATGGACAGGGAGGCCTGCGTGCTGTGATTCATGGGGTCGCGGAGAGTCGGACACACTGAGCGACTGAACTGAACTGAAAACAGTATACTGTGAACTGCTAACAGTGCCTGGCCCAGAGAAGGTGTTCCAGGACATCAGATTACTAAGCTAGGATATGGTGAAGGGGGTTTTCACATCAGATTGACATCTGGGCTAGAATTATCATTCAATCCACAAACAAGTATTTGCTATCTACCATGTGCCAGGCACAGTGCTGAGCGCCAGGGTGTCGTAACCAAGAGGAAAAGACATTCCTTCAGGAGCTCTAAATTAAATACTAACCAAACAATAGAGATAAGATATCTTGTAACATAAGTAAGATGGAGTGATGCCCTCATATTGGTGAGAACCAGAAAGCTTTCATGAAGCTGGAGGTTGACAGTAACGCATGGACATTGTTGATGGTCTGAGAAGCCAAAAGAAGAGACTGCTCCTTGATAATGATTATGTTTATCATTGTATTTAGCACTTTTGTGTGTCAGAGCACAAAGTGGTCTCATTCCTTACAGGAAAATTTAGAATAACCCTGTTGTATTACTGGCTGGTCATGTTACTCATATGAAATACAGAGAGACTAAGCCCTGTATGCAAGTTTGCTATCTTAGAGTGGATGCTCTAGAAGCGAAGCTTGAGATGGAGATTCCTGTATTCTTGCTGCTGCTGCTAAGTCGCTTCAGTTGTGTCCGACCCTGTGCGGCCTCCTAGACGGCAGGCTCCTCCATCCCTGGGATTCTCCAGGCAAGAATACTGGAGTGGGTTGTCATTTCCTTCTCCGCCAGTATTCTTGGGCAGGTCATTTACTAAGAATGGGATTGTGGAAGAAATAGATATTCGGAACACAGAATAAAACAGGAGAAGAAACTAGGCAGAAGTGTGGCTTCAGGAGAAGTCTGCGTGCATGCATGTCTGCTAAGTCGTTTCAGTCATATCCGACTCTGTGCAACCCTATGGACCGTAGCCCGCCAGGCTCCTCCGTCCATGGGATTCCCCAGGCAAGAATACTGGAGTGGGTTGCCATGCCCTCCTCCAACAGGATCTTCTGAGCCCAGGGATCAAACTCTTGCATCTTCTGCATTGGCAGGCATGTCTTCACCACTAGCGCCACCTGGGAAGCCCTCAGGAGAAGTCTAGCCTCCACTTGATCCCACGAATTCTGGAAAGTGAGTTGTACCATAGAGGTTGTCCTGAGACCAGGAGGCTGGGCTGCTTCCCTGCCATCCTATGCCTCATGCCACATCAGTCAATTGTTAAGTCACAGGCAACCCAATGGAGAGTAGAGAAGAAGGGTGGGCACCTCCAGGGAAGGCAGAACCCGACAATTAAGAGGAATGCCCCAGAACACAGTACACAGGGTGAGCTTTTAGCAGCCAGATGGGGGTGGGGATCGGAGGGGTGGGGAAGCAGAGTATTTTTCTGGTGAATGGAGTCCAGAAGGGACACCGACAGCAAAGGCCATGGTCCCGAAGCTGGGAAATGGGTGGGAAACCAAGGCCTTGGTGCCTGCTGTTTCAAAACCCATCTTGATCTACTTCCCAAAGTTCTCAATGCTTTTAACCACTAAACCACATACCCACAAAGTTAACAGTTTTTACTTTATCTCACTGAATTCTCCGCAAAATAGAGTTAAGTAAATGTCAGTTCATTTATATTCAGAAAAGGGGAAAAAAGTGAGTTTCTGGGAATTTGAGCCTAATAACTGGTGGAATTGGGATTCACATTCATTCCGGTCTCCGAGCTTTCCTGGCTTTTTCGCTCAGGTCACCTGACTTGGGAATTTGAGGAAAGTGGAGTGAGGATCTTCATTTCAGGGTGAACAGAGGAGTCAGGGTCACTCCTTCCACCAAAATATTTCAGGTAAGCGCCTCAGTCAAGCATCTCAGCATCTGGGTCCTCACCCCTCGCTTGCCATTTGAAGAATGCCTTTGTGCTGCTCTGGTTTTGAGCTCAAGCTCAGACTTTCTAAATGAACATCTACTGGTAAGGAATCTGCTTTATCACATTCCTTTTGTGTCAGGATCCAGTCACTCTTGGCTTGAAGATGATCCGGTAGCACTAGAGAGTGCCTCCTGAGATTCTGGATGCCGCTTATGTTTCTAGGAGCTTCTCTGGTGGCTCAGTGGTAAAGAATCTGCCTGTCAGTGCAGGAGACCTGGTTCAGTCCCTGGGTCAGGAAGAGCCCCTGCAGAACGAAGTAGCCACCCGCTCGAGTACTGTTGCCTGGGAGATCCTACGGGCAGAGAAGCCTGATGCATATGCTCTATTTCTTCCTCTGCTGACTCACAGTTGCACAGACTTTTAGTAGCAGGGCGTGGACACTAGACCCTAAATTCCAGTTGTAGCCATCAGTGGCTCTGGCATCGGGGTCAAGCCCTTCAGCATCTGAGTTTGAGTTTCCTCCCCTGTAAAATTAGTGCTATGTCATTTCCTACTTCTCAGAATTGCCACGTGGGTTAAAAACAACATATTTAAAATACCAAGCACATAGCAGGTATGCAAAAATGGTAGTTATTTTTATATGACAGATACACACCTGCACAGGAGAGAGAGAGAGACACATGGATGCCTGCCTAGCAAGCTTCCGCCACTTGGGAAGCAGATGTCAAGGCCACAGAGTGAGCTCCCAGTGCGATGAACCCACTCCCATGCCCAGGAGACCGTCTCCGGCTTGCATCTCTACTTCCTCCGCCTCCACAACCCCACTGCCTTGATTCCTTAACCTGCTCTTGTCCAGAACGCCCTGCTCTGGTTACCTCCATTGCCTCCTGCCCTCCAGCTCTATGGCAATTCCTCCAAGAAGCCTTCCTGCTGGTAAGGACAGGGTCCCCTGGCCCACAGGATAAGCGATCTGGGTCACAGCTTTGCCATCCATCTCTTCCTACTCCTGAGCAGTGGTGCAGTTAAATGATACCTCTGTCATCTCTCACTTTATATGATCCTCGATGCCAACATCCCCATCTCTGGGACCACCATCCCCATAGCGGGAATAGTAATCCTCTCTTTATTGTCATCATTTAAAAATATTTCTATTTATTTATCTGGCTGCTCCAGGCCCCAGTTGTGGCGTGTGGGATCCCACACAGCACGTGAACCCCAACTGAGGAAGGCAAATTCCTGACTGCAGCACGCAACCTCTTAATTGTGGTTTGTGGGATCCAGTTACTTGACCAGGGACCAACTTGGACCCTTGCATTGGGAATGCAGAGTCTTAGCCTACCACCAGGGAAGCTCCCTCTATTTATTTTCTTTTAAAACAATGGTGCCGATCCATGTCTTTTGCCTCAGTTAGCCTACTCTATCCTGGGGCTAACTGACTTCTCTCGGGGATGATCTTGAGTTCATATTGAAGGCACTAAGCAAACTACACTGGCTAATCTGTATACAGTTTAAGCTGCCTGCTTTCCTTGGCTTTCCTTTTTTTAAACACAGAATAGCCTTCCTAGCACTTCTATGTTTTTTTTTTTTTATTTTAAACACAGAACAGTTAATGACTATTTATTCCTGCATTAACATTTTCATTCTCCTGAGAGCTTAGTGCCATGCTAAGCACATAGTAGGGTCTCAAAACAAAAGCACGATTGTAATGAACACCCGAACTCTCAGCAGTGATCTCTGATTCCACCTCTGCGGGTGGCGGGCACTCTGAACACTGGCCTCTTCTGCCCCACATCTCCTCTCTGCTGTGTACCGTCTCCCAAGATAGAAAGAGCAAGGCACTCTGCTCAGAGGCACACCAGCAGTTTTGCTAAAATAGCAAATTTCCAGGCGGTGAGCTGATAACCAAAATAGTGTTACCAGGGTTTCAGCACTATCTGATTCCTGCAGGACTGGAGGGGGCTGTTCTGTCACCTCAGAAACATCAAGTGAAGTGAATATTCCAAATATCCCAAATACAATAGCTGAGGCCCTGCTGGGAGGTCATCACCCAAGGGCACCTAGGCTGGCCCTGAGCCTAGACTAGTCCGGGCAGCAACCTCACTCCCTCGGCGTCTCTCGTTAATAGACTTTCTATGAGGCGTTTGGAGACGGATCAGGTGTCCATCTGACTCCTGAGCCACTGCATTTTGGCCTCTGAGTAGGCCCACCTTGGTCTACGGCAGGACCCCTCTGAATCTGACCGTGCTCAGATGACAGCTGAGGGCCTGGAACAGGTCTGGAGCAACGGCTTCATACTGCTTATCCCTTCCAAATGGCTGGCTCAGGTGGTACCAAAAACGGATGAGTAGAAATAGCTACTTGGGCCCCTGACCCTTGCCTGTGGTAGACCTCCATGACAGCATTTTTAGTCAACAACACCTCCATCGGACTTCCAAGGTGGCTCAGTGGTGAAGAATCCACCTGCCAATTGAGGAGATGCCAGAGATATGGGTTCGATCCCTGGGTTGGGAAGATCCCCTGGAGCAGCAAATGGCAACCTGCTCCAGTATTCTTGCCTGGAAAATCCCATGCACAGAGGAGCCCGGCGGGCTGTAGGCCGTGAGGTTGCAGAGTCAGATGTAACTGAGCACACAAGCACACCTCCAAACCAACAATTATTGAATTTATATCCATTGATCATCTTAACTTGGGTCATCCCCTAGCATCAGCTGTATCAGCCACAAAAGGTAGATCATGTCTCCGGTGCTTGGTTCTTCCCTCCTTCATCCCTGCCTACCACCTTCTTGCCCCAACAGCCCAAGCTTCAAGTACACCATCCTGAGGGTGCTGGCATGCTTAGGTATTTTGCAAAAAGCATCCTCTTTGGAGTTAGAAAACACATACCAGTCTCCACTTAGTCACCCAGTTCCTGGGCAACCTTAACTTGATTTCACCTTTGTCTCTCATTTTTTTCAGCAGTGGGTGTACTAGAAGAAGGATCCAGTGATGCACTATACAGGGAAACAGTCTGCAGACGGCAAAGTGCCATGTCAACAGGAAGCCCACTCTGTGGCTGCCGCACCCTCTGGGGAGCTGGTTTTTTTAATGACAACCTTGACTTCCCTGGTGGCTCAGATGGTAAAGCATTTTCCTACAATGTGGGAGACCTGGGTTCAATCCCTGGGTTGGAAAGATTTCCTGGAGAAGGAAATGGCAACCCACTCCAGTATTCTTGCCTGGAAAATCCCACGGATGGAGGAGCCTGGTAGGCATGGGGTCACAAAGAGTTGGACATGACTGAGCGACTTCGCTTTCACTTAATGAAGGTGCAGACAAGGCATTTTCTGCTGTCTGTGCAGGGCCCAGGGTGGGGCGCAGGCCATGCTAAGGTCAAGCCAGGCTGAAGCTGCTGAAGCCTAACTAAGGTGATTCACTTCCCTGATATCATGGCTGAGAAAACCTCAGGCTCCTCCTGCCCTTTCCCTCTGGCTCAGACTCACCTCTTGGGATGGAAGACATTTGGCACCAGAAAAGGAATACGTCAGGAAGAACTGTCTCTAGGTCTTTCCATTTGCATTTGGGGAAAAAATGGGTAGAGGAAAAAAAAAATACCCACACACACAAAAAGAACCTTGGGCTTTGACTGTAAGTGGACTCTGAGCTCTGTTTTATAGTCAAAGTGAACTTGGGCGAGTTCCTTATCTTCACTGTGCCTGCTTTGTCAACTTTGAACTTGCCACGATAATTCCTCCTGCCTGGGGTTGCTTGAGGGAAATCTCAATGAGTTCTTCTACAAAGTCTATTTCACTCCTCTGCCTTAAATAAGAACTATGTCAGGAGATGCATTTGTGTCCTTGTATTTTTGTTGTGTTGTTGTTTTACTGTAATGAACCTATTTGTATTCATAATAAGAAAAAAAAATTTGATTTATTTAATTCTGTGTGAGGCTGACTGAACAAAGAATGCATGAGAAAACTGAGGCTCAGAGAGGCTTATCTGATCATTCCTAACAACCCAGTTGTTGAGGGCAGAAGTGAAACTGAAATTGGGCCCCTCGTCTCTGAGGCAGGTGCAAGGGGTTCCAAACCTATATCCGCCGCCGCTTTGAACTTCCCTCTTTTCAATTTCAACCCTTGGGAATTTAAACTTCCTTTCACATTCAGGACTCCAAATTTGGAGCTGATATTTAAACATGCACACGCCCAGATCTCAAAGCATATGGAATATAAGTCTATAAGTGCATATTGATCTTTCAGGAAATAGATTAATAGACTACCAGCCCAAGCAAACCGTTATCCCTTTAGTCAGCTTTTCACAGATGGGGACATGCACAGATTCTGCAATTCCTCTTTTCTATTCTAAGTGACTTTCCGGAGACCCACTGCCACCTGGGGCAAAGTACACAGCCCCGAGATCATTCTGAGAGCCGGGTTTAATTTCTTTTATTGTTGTTTCATCTGTTGCTGCCATCAGAAGGAAGTGTAAGCACTCTCTAAAGCAAGCCTCTTGCTGGTTAGCAACCAACTTCTCCAGCTTAATTGCTTTGTCCTCTTGGAGTTTACCTGGAGTCAGAATCCACACTCAGGGCCCTGCTAAAGCTGGAAATGGGTGAAACTGTCACCTCCAAGAATAACAGGGCATCTCAATGAAGAGAAATCTTGCAATGCAAGTAAAAAATAAATCTGATGACCTCAGGGAGACATTAAAAATTTTAAAAAGACAAAGAAAGGAGAGAAGGGGAGAGGAAGGTAATAACTATGAAAAACTTTTTTTTTTAAAGAGTAACAAAGAAATATATGCGATGAATGAACACACTCAGCTATTTGGAGTTGGGGGCAAGTTAATTATATTGAAAAAAGACTGCATCTCCAGAATTTCTTTCTTTCTTTTTTTTTGCAGTTAAATATTTTAGTTCCTTCATATAGAGACATATTACACATGTTAACAACCATGAAAAACAATACAAAATGCCCTCGATTTAACAAGTAGAAAAATATAACTAGTATATATGGCAATTGTGAATCTAATACTGTACAGAAGTAATTTATGGATCTTACAAATAAATTATACTTAAATGCCCTTTTAAAATTCTTTCCCCCACCCCAGATGTACACCAGAACTTACAATAGGAAAGGTTCCGAGCCTAGCTTATCGCAAAACAAAACTCAGTGCCAGTCAAATGTTCTGCCGACAAGCTCAAAGAATTTCTTATTTGGCTCATGAAAATATTCGTGCAGTTTATTGAGGAGTCTGGGGTCCACTTGGGGGTGCGCCCGGCCTTTGGACTCGTGTAAGCAGCGGTCCCGGCCGCCGTCCCTCAGGCAGTAGAACCCCTTGGTTTTGTTAAAGTAGAAATTGGAGGCGTTGATCTGCGGCGACAGCCTCAGGAAGCGCTCCACCTTCTGGATCTCGGGGAAGGGGTCCCTGATGAGGCGGTCGCCGTCCACGATGTGGATGCGGCGCCGCGGGAAGAAACGCAGCCAGTTCTGCATGTGCAGGTGGTACAGGCTGCGGTTGAGAGCCTTGTAGTCCACGTTGAGGCGGCCGTCGCGCACCAGGAACTCCTCGATGGCCGGGTAGGGCTTGCGCTTCTGCACGTGGTTGTAGAACACTTGGGTGTAGTCGGATAGCACGCGCTCCGACGGGTCCCGCAGGATAAGCAGCAGCCGGATGGCCGGGTTCATGCCGTGGACGCGCTCAGGCACTTTGGGCGACGTGAAGTACGCGGGGGTCTTTTCCACCGTGAGCTGGTGTGGGGCGGAGAAGGGCATCTGGCTGAGGTACCAGCCCAGGCCTTGGCTGTAGTGCTCTTCCCAGTCGAAGAAGTGTACCTCGTTCTCGGCGGCCGCCACGTCCGGATGCAGGCTGAGCATCTCCAACAGCGCGCGGGTACCGCCCTTGCGCACACCGATGATGATGGTCTGCGGCAGTTGCTGGGTGGAGCCGTTGGGGGCCGCACCGTCGGGGATCTCGTCCTGGAGGGTCGCCACTTTCCGCACCAGCTCCGGCTGGCCCGGCTCGTCCCCTGGCACCGCCGCGGGGCGGGAAGGCACTAGCTGGAGCTGGGCCACCAGCATCACCGCGCCCAGGAGCAGCAGGGCCATGCCGGACACCACGGTGGCTTCACTGGGCCGGGCGCCGCTGGGTCATGAAGCGCTGCCGGCGTGGGTACGTCTCCAGATCAGTGACACATGGGTATCACAGGCTTCTGATTACTAGGAAACAAAGGGGGAAAGTATTAACCCCACGTAAATACTTGGCTTAATCAAGTTGACAACTCTGGCGTCTTTGGCAAGGCATTCACCTCCTCGGGGTTTTCTCAGTTTATCAGATGGTAAAAATCTGCCTGCAATGCTGGAGACCCAGGTTGGATCCCTGGATGGGGAAGATCCCCTGGAGAAGAAAATGGCAACCCGCTCCAGTATTCTTGCCTGGAGAATCCCATGGGCAGAAGAGCCTGGCAGAGGAGTCCACAGGGTCGGGTAGCAGAGTGTGACATGTCTGAGTGACTTTCACTTATCCTACCAAGCAGCGGTGGCAAACGGTTTCTGTGTGGGGCTAGAGAGTAAACGGTTAGGCTTTGGGGGACATATAGTCTCCATGGGAACTCCCCCAGCTATGTTGTTTTGCTCTAAGGTGTCCACAGACAATGCACAGAGACCTGGGTGTGGCTGTGTTCCAATAAAGCCTCATGGGTCATTAAAAATTATTCTTTTACTTTTTTTCCCCAAACATTTACATGTTTAGTGCTCTATTTGGCACAAAACCAGGCCAGATTTGGCCTGTAGTCCTATTTTGCCAACCTCTGCCACAAAGGAAAAAGACTGGGAAGGTCTGTTGGACCTCAGGAAACATCAGTGAATAGCAACTAGCTTTGAGCCACAGGCAGAGGGGCAAGTGACAGCGAAGCAGGATGGTTTCTGCTCCCGTACCCACCAGGGGCTTCTGATTTAATAGGACCTACAAACCTGTTTGAGAAATGGAATGGTTAGCTCCAATTGTTCACTTGTCCCTGGATCCAGCTCTTGCTGTGGCCTCAGTGCAGGAGTAGTAGACTTCCCAGTGATTTTAGATTTGGCCAGTGCTACGTGGGCTGATTGACTGGTCTGAGCTCCTTGCAGTCCAAAGAACTCTCAAGAGTCTTCTCCAGCACTACAATCAAAAAGCATCAATTCTTTGGCGCTCAGCCCAAACCAGTCAATCCTAAAGGAAATCAACCCTGAATATTCATCAGAAGGACTGATGCTGAAACTGAAGCTCCAATACTTTGGCCCCTTGATGCAAAGAGCTGACTCACTGGAAAAGACCCCGATTCTGGGAATGAGTGAGGGCTGAAGAGGAAGGGGGCTGGAGAGGATGAGATGGTTAGATGGCGTCACTGACTCAATGAACATGAGTTTGAGTAAACTCAAGGAGATAGTGGAGGAGAAAGGAGCGTGGTGTGCTACAGTCCATGGCGTTGCAGAGTTGGACATGACTCAGTGACTGCAGCACAGCGTGGGCAGGAACAACAGTGTGCCAGTGCCCAGCACAGGCCTTAAGAGGACCGTGTGTTTTCACATGCCCGCAGCCCTTACACCATTTCGGTGACAAAAAAATAATTGTGCCCTAGTCCCAGGAGGAAGATGAAACACACCTGGCGCAGAGCCTCTCCCCCTGTGCCCTGCGTGCAGCCTAGCTGTCTCCCTCATGTGTGAGAATGCGTGCTTGTGGTTTTAAGCTGTTGCATTTTGGGGTGGTTTGTATTGCAATACAAATTTGGCAACAGTTAGCTGACACACCCTGACTGCAAGCATCAGTGCGATGTTCGTTATGACCACAGTCTAGGTACTTTGAGGACCTGTGTTCCTTCATTTTGCCTGAAGCGATTAGGGATGTCTGCCTAGTGGAGCGAGTGTGTGCAGTGGACCTAGAGAGATGAACAGGTGGGGTTACTGGAAGGAACAAAAAACTTTCACACAAGCAAAGGTTAACTGTTTGTAAAGAGCAGTCTTGCAGTCTGCTCAGTGGAATGTCATCCCAACATGACAGTGGAAGGTAGAAATGCAAGACAGTTATAATGAGGGTCATGCCCAGGGACACAAAAATTTATTCCATTTCAAAATTCACGGTCCAAATTTAAAGCTCTAAACGCAGGGCTCTTCCCATGAACTGCCTCCTTTATGCCTTCTCCTCTTTAACTCTCTGAGATTTATCACATTTGGGCACTAAAGTCCCTAAGGAACACAGGCACTGCTGGGGCTGCAGCGCATGGGCCCCCAAGACACATGAGCCACGGTTGATGTTTTTACGGGGCTGATAAGCAGCAATCCGTGTTTGACCCTCTCCAGGAAAGAGGCGATTGGAAGCTCTGTTTTAAATAATCTCTGTCTAAACACAGCTCAGGGAGAGTTGGAGACAGGCCCAGTTTGGGGACTGTGGGACTTACAAAGCCATAAAACATATTTTCGATCAAGAAGGCCCATCATCTGCATTATGCCAGGTTTAAAATTCACTTTATTAGTTTAAAACTTTTCTGGTGGTGGTGGTTTAGTTGCTAGTTGTGTTCGACTCTTTTGATACCATGAACTATATAGCCCACCAGGCTCCACTGTCCATGGGATTTCCCAGGCAAGACTTCTGGAGTGGCTTGCTATTCCCTTCTCCAGGGGATCCTCCCAACGCAGGAATTGAACCCAGACTTCCTGCATTGCAGGCAGATTCTTTACTGGCTGATCCACTAAAGAAGTACTAAAACTTGTCTTAAATGTGTAAATGAAGAACAATATACAGGCTTCCCTATTTATGATCAAATTGATTTGATATCCTTCAGATATCAACTGTATTAACCACTTTGAAAAATGTATATTCAAGATCAAACGATTAAAAAGTTGAAAAATCACAGAACCTGCAAAATCTCCTGACATGCTCATTTAGGGGGAAAAAAAAGAAAAAAAAAAGCGTTTCAGAGAGATGGTCAAACAAGATGGGGTTCAAGGTTGGTCTTACTGATTGGATGAGCTCAATTTAATGGGCCACTTGCTTTAGTCAAATGCATGTTTCAGCATGACTCAGTGAAATTCTATTTCCTTTTCCACTGCTGGTGTGGGTCAGCCACAGGGACCAGTTGGGTATGTGAGCAGGTGCTCATGTGTGCTTGTGTGTCTGTACGTCTATGTGTACATGTGTGAACACGTGTGTGCATGTGCAGGCTGCAGGGTGGGTGAGGTGAGGGAGACAGCAGCTCTTCCACACTGAGCAGCTACACTCTCCCCATCTCACAGCCTCACATCCCAGAAAACAACCCGATCCTGGGACACTGAAGGAACAGAGTCAGAGGCCAGACTTGAAATCCACATCCTTTGACTGTCCATGCTCTTTTCACTTTATTATTAGGCATGCCGGTTAGCACAGTGAGCATCTGAGATCACTTTCCTAAAGGGGAGTTACCAGCAGACAGCAAAAAGAAGAAATTTTTTCCCCCTAGTTGAACCACCAGGCTTGTGGGATCTTAGTTCCCCTGCTGGGACTAAATCTGGGCCCTCAGCAGTGAGAGCCTAAAGTCCTAACCACTGAACCACCGGGAATTCCTGAGAAGAAACTAAATATAGTTTGTCCTTTACAAAAACAAAACCACTCCAAAACAACGCCCCCTCCAAAACAACCAAAAGACTAGTATGTAGTTTAAAAACTCCTTGCTGCTATTCAGTCACTTAATCGTGTCCGACTCCGCAAGCCCATGGACTGCAGCACTCCAGGCTTCCCTGCTCTTCAATATCTCCCAGCACTTACTCAAACTCATGTCCATTGGGTCTCTGATGCCATCCAACCATCTCATCCTTTGTCATCCCCTTCTCCTTCTGCCCTCAATCTTTCCCAGTATCAGAGTCTTTTCTGATGAGTCAGCTCTTTGTATCAGGTGGCCAAAATAATTAATCTTCAGCATCAGTCCTTCCAAAGAATCAGTTCAGTTCAGTTCAGTTCAGTCGCTCAGTCGTGTCCGACTCTCCGCGACCCCATGAATCACAGCACGCCAGGCCTCCCTGTCCATCACCAACTCCCGGAGTACACTCAAACTCATGTCCACAGAGTCGGTGATGCCATCCAGCCATCTCATTCTCCGTCGTCCCCTTCTCCTCCCGCCCCCAACCCTTCCCAGCATCAGAGACTTTTCCAGTGAGTCAACTCGTCGCATGAGGTGGCCAAAGTATTGGAGTTTCAGCTTTAGCATCAGTCCCTCCAATGAACATCCAGGATTGATCTCCTTTAGAATGGACTGGTTGGATCTCCTTGCAGTATAAGGGACTCTCAAGAGTCTTCTCCAACACCACAGTTCAATATTCAGGACTAATTTCCTTTAGGATTGACTGGTTAGATCTCCTTGCAGTCCAAGGGAATCTCAAGACTCTTCTCCAACACCACAGTTCAAAAGCATCAATTCTTTGGCACTCAGCTTTCTTTATAGTCCAACTCTCACATCCATACACAATTACTGGAAAATCCATAGCTTTCACTAGATGGACCTTTGTTGGCAAACTGATGTCTCTGCTTTTTAATATGCTGTCTGGTTTGGTCAGAGCTTTTCTTCCAAGGAGCAAGCGTCTTTTAATTTCATGGCTGCAGTCACCATCTGCAGTGATTTTGGAGCCCAAGAAAATAAAGTCTGACACTGTTTCCACTGTTTCCCCATCTATTTGCCATGAAGTGATGGGTGGATGTCATGATCTTAGTTTTGTGAATGTTGAGTTTTAGGCCAGATTTTTCACTCTCCTCTTTCACCATCATCAAGAGGCTCTTTAGTTCCTCTTCACTATCTGCCATAAGGGTGGTATTATCTGCTTATCTGAGGTTATTGATATTTCTCTCGGCAATCTTGATTCCAGCTTTTGCTTCATCCAGCCAGGCATTTTGCATGATGTACTCTGCATATAAGCTAAATAAGCAGGGTGACAATATACAGCCTTGATCTATTTCTTTCCCAATTTGGAACCAGTCCGCTGTTCCATGTCTGGTTCTAACTGTTGATTCTTGACCAGCATACAGGTTTCCCAGGAGGCAAGTAAGGTGGTCTGGTATTCCCTACTTTCACCAATACCTTCTCCCCTCCACACTTCCAACCACACTGCCTTCCCCAAAAGAGTTATGTAAATAAAAGTGTAACACACTGTTTTACAAGATATTCAGAAAAACTTAAATCTCCACACGTCATTAAGAACTGCTCAGGAAGGTAAGAGCAACCCCTCTCAAAGCTGACAGTAACCACTGATTATTTATGTCTCCGACACTTAGTCACAGCTTGCCCTAAGATGGATCATGTCTCATTGTTAATTTTATTATAGATGATAAAATGATCCACATATGCACTTGAACATTTCCCAGGAGCCTCGTTTTAAAAATCAATTTTTTCTGTAACCCTATCCAAAATGTTCAAGCTGGTTTTAGAAAAGGCAGAGGAACCAGAGATCAAATGGCCAACATCCGCTGGATCATCAAAAAAGCAAGAGAGTTCCAGAAAAACATCTATTTCTGCTTTATTGACTATGCCAAAGCCTTTGACTGTGTGGATCACCACAAACTGGAAAATTCTGAAAGAGATGGGAATACCAGACCACCTGACCTGCCTCTTGAGAAACCTGTATGCAGGTCAGGAAGCAACAGTTAGAACTGGACATGGAACAACAGACTGGTTCCAAATAGGAAAAGGAGTATGTCAAGGCTGTATATTGTCACCCTGCTTATTTAACTTATATGCAGAGTACATCATGAGGAATGCTGGGCTGGAAGAAGCACAAGCTGGAATTAAGACTGCCAGGGGAAAGATCAATAACCTCAGATATGCAGATGACAGCACCCTTATGGCAGAAAGTGAAGAACTAAAGAGTCTCTTGATGAAAGTGAAAGAGGAGTGAAAAAGTTGACTTAAAGCTCAACATTCAGAAAACTAATATTATGGCATCCAGTCCCATCAGTTCATGGCAAATAGATGGGGAAACAGTAGAAACAGTGGCTGACTTTATTTCTCTGAGCTCCAAAATCACTGCAGATGTTGACTGCAGCCATGAAATTAAAAGACGCTTACTCCTTGGAAGGAAAGTTACGACCAACCTAGACAGCATATTAAAAAGCAGAGACATTACTTTGTCAACAAAGGTCTGTCTAGTCAAGACTATGGTTTTTCCAGTGGTCATGCATGGAAGTGAGAGTTGGACTATAAAGAAATCTGAGTGCCGAAGAACTGATGCTTTTGAACTGTGGTGTTGGAGAAGACTCTTGAGAGTCCCTTGGACTGCAAGGAGATCCAACCAGTCCATCCTAAAGGAGATCAGTCCTGGGTGTTCATTGGAAGGACAGATGTTGAAGCTGAAACTCCAATACTTTGGCCACCTGATGCAAAGAGTTGACTCATTTGAAAAGACCTTGATGCTGGGAAAGATTGAAGGCAGGAGGAGAAGGGGATGACAGAGGATAAGATGGTTGGATGGCATCACTGATTCAAAGGACATGGGTCTGAGTGAACTCCTGGAGTTGGTGATGGACAGGGAGGCCTGGTGTGCTATGGTCGCAAAGAGTTGGACACGACTGAGCGACTGAACTGAACTAATTCAAAATGCTTTTACTTCAACACATAATCACTAGATAAAATGGAGATATCTTGCAGTTCTTTGTCTTGCGTCTTCAAAAGCCAGTGTGTATACATTTGCAGGACATTTCAAGGCCGCGTTTTGTTGTTGTTCAGTCACTAGGTCATGTCTGAATCTTTGCAACCCCTTTGCAAAGCCAGGCTTGCTTTTTAATATGCTGTCTAGGTTTGTCATAGCTCTTCTTCCAAGGAGCAAGCATCTTTTAATTTCGTGGCTGAAATCACCATCTGAGGTGATTCTGGGGCCCAAGGCCACTTGCGGCTTCTGACAATTGGAGAGGACAGCCCAGAGATCCACAACACTGAGTAGTGTTGTAGTTCTTACTCTGAAAGCTCTTTAATTGTGGAAAGTGCTTTCTTCAAAAGTAAGATCCTTGACCCCACTCACAAATCAGGAGCGTCTCAAACAGGAAAGGAACCAGGAAGGCAAGTTTGAAGTTGCAAGCAGCACAAAAATAAACAGATTATTCTCTCTTCAGAAGTAAACTAAGTACTATCAAAGGGAATCTTCTGGAAGTCTGGAGCCTGAGCTGGCATCAGCACAGAGACTGTTCAACAGCACCTGGAGGCCAGTCCACATTCCTCCAAAAAGCAATGTTGGCAGCAGTCATCCAGAGCACTTGCTACTGAGCAGACCCTAGGCTAGCCACTTTGCACATAGGACCCGTGTGACGCGCACTGCATGCTGGACAGAACTGATACTTCACGAGAAAGTGAGGCTCGGAGAAACGGAGTGGTTTCTTCAGTCATGTCCGTCTCCTTGCATCCCTAAGGACTGCAGCCCACCAGGCTCCTCTGTCCACGGGATTCTCCAGGCAAGAATACCGGAGTGGGTTGCCATTTCCTACTCTAGGGGATCTTCCCGACCCAGGGATCGAACCCACATCTCTTCTGTTTACCTGCGCTGGAAGGCGGGCTCTTTTACCACTAGCACCACCTGGGAAGTCCCATCCTTCCCTGTGTTAAAAGAGCCTTGAAAGAGATCCAGCTCACTCTCTGCTCAGTCCTTTTTACCAGAGAGGCTGCTTGCTTCATCCTGCGGTGATAAACCAAGCCCTGAGTTTCAAGAATTCCGAAGCCAAAAGTCTTTCCCATCAGCAGCACCAGGCTTCCTTGGACTCCACATGAAGACGCTGACCACACACCAGGCATGAGGGACACATGGGATGGGACACAGAATTTTCCAGGTGGAGATTCCCCTGCATTAAGAATTAAATCCAAGGGAACTTCCCCGGCGGTCCAGTGGTTAAGACTCCTAGATTCCACTGAAGGAAGCATGGGGTCGGGGAACTGGGAACCCACATTCTTTGAGGTGAAAAAATAAATGTTAAATTCAAATCCTTTTCAGGTCAGGAATGAACCTAGAATAGGATCTGTCTGCCCCTCCCACCTCACTGCCCCTTTAAGCCAAACTCGGGCCTTCCGGTTCATTTGAAGGTACCAAGCTCATAACAGCTCTGTGCCTTGGCGTTCTCTGCTCCGTCTTTCCAGGATGCTCCACCCACACAGGCTTCCTGAGGCTGCTGTCCCCTGTCACGGATTTTATTTCAAACGCTAGCTTTCCTTGGCAACATGCGCCCACCCTCTCGCCTTTAATCATTTTCTTTCCCATCATCTTGTTTTATATTCCTGATATACTACCCAAAATTATGTTTGCTTGTTTACTGCCTGCCTTTCCACCCAACAAAGTCAATTCAGAGCTTCCTTATCAGCGTTCTCCCTCCCTCCGCTGCATCCTCGGGGGCTGGTGTGCTTGCTGGTCCCCAGCGGGTGCTAGAGACGCCGTTTGCTGAATGAACACATGGAATGTAGTGGAAAGTCAGGCAAATGACTGAAGGCACTGACAGGCTTTTCATTCAGCAGAAAGAGAAACTTAACCGTTTGCCATTTATGAAAAAGACAGTGGCAAAAAGTAGTAAGTTTTCCTTCCTAGAGGATCAAGCAGAAACCAGATGTTGAGAAGGGGGCTCAAATTTTCTCATGGAGGACAGACAAAACCGCCTGAGGGCCTAGAACGCATTTTCATTAAAAAAGGATGGGAAGAAGTTAGATAACCGTTCAAAAATATTTTAATTTTCTTCTTAAGTCTTACTACATAATTCACATTATGACCAAGATTTCAAATGTAACCACTACAACACATTTGCTCTCAGCCCCATCACTAGAACATATTCATGGATAAAATTAAAGAACTAGAATATGTCACAGGAGGGACATTCAGTATATCAAGCACAGCGATGCTTGCGGTCCCTCTGTCTGCAGGAAAACCTTTTCAGCCCTTCAGAAAAAGATGGTGAACCAGTCGGCACAGGCGAGAATCTTCTTGGATAACAGGGATGGTTATCTGGGGGACAAAAGTCATCCAAGGGAATTGACAGGAGGGCTGGAAAGGAAGCAATTACTCTCTCCCTGAGTGCCCACTGTGTGCCAGGCAGTAGGCCCCCGTGTAGAAATTATCCCCCCGAATACTTGTAATAGTATCAAGGGGGTGGCTATTCTCCTTTCATCTTATATATTTTTAAGCAGTAAAAGGGCAGTTAGTGGTAACAGAAAAGCAAACTGGACAGACCCAGGCTAGAATTCTTATAGTGAACTGAGCTCAGGTCGGTTTATCACCTCTTTGGGCCTCGGTGTGCCATTCTGCAAAATGGGCTAAAATCTACTTCATAGGGATGCTATCATGATTCCAAAGGTTACCCATGCCAAAGAGACAGGGCAACGTCTGGCATTTACAGGGCATACTATAAATGCTAACGGCTTGCCTCTCTCCCCAAGGCAGACGCAGAGACATGCTATCAAGGTTAAAGTGAAAGTGAAGGTTGCTCAGTCGTGTCCGACTCTTTGAGACGCCATGGACTATACAGTCCATGGAATTCTCTAGGCCAAAATACTGGAGTGGGTAGCCTTTCCCTTCTCCAGGGGATCTTCCCAACCCAGGGATCTAACCCAGGTCTCCCCCATTGCAGGCAGATTCTTTATCCCTGATAGCTCAGTTGGTAAAGAATCTGCCTGCAATGCAGGAGACCACGTTTCAATTCCTTGGTCAGGAAGATCCGCTGGAGAAGGCTGGAGAAGGGATAGGCTACCCACTCCAATATTCTTGGGCTTCCCTTGTGGCTCTGCTGAGTAAGGTTAAAAGACTTTCTCAAATAAAGAAGGCTAAATGCCGAAGAATTGATGCTTTTGAACTGTGGTGCTGGAGAAGTTTCCTGGGAGTCCCTTGGACGGCAAGGAGATCAAACCAGTCAATTCTAAAGGAAATCAACCCTGAATATTTTTTGGAAGGACTGATGCTGAAGCAGAAACTCCAGTACTTTGGCCACCTGATGCGAAGAGCTGATTCACTGGAAAAGACACTGATGCTGGGAAAGATTGAAAGCAGGACTAGAAGGGGGCGACAGAGGATGAGATGGTTGGATGGCATCACTGACTCGATGGACATGAGTTAGGGCGAATTCCGGGAGATGGTGAGGGACAGAGAAACCTGGCATGCTGCATTCCCTGGGGTCACAAAGAGTCATACACAACTGAGCAACTGAACTAGAACAAAAATGTCACAGGACCAAGAAGTGTGCTGCTTTGCCTCTGAGTGGAGATGCCTTCCTTGGTCTGCGGCGAGCACATTCCAGGCAGAGGGGCGAGCTTGCTCCAAGCCTGAGAACACAGCAGGAAGGATGAGAGCTCTTGTGCTGCTCTCCAAGAATTGCCTCTCTCCACGCATGCTGGGGTGTTGAGTGATTTAACTTTCTGGAATGCACTAATACCCGAGTAAAGACGGTTTGATCAGAACTGTCCTTTCTGTATCCAACCAAACTTCCGAGCAATCAACGGTATATGATTTTCTGTTTGCCTTTAGGAGACCTTTATCTCTGCGTGGCTAACTGAAGAGCACGTGGAAGCAGGGTCAACTTTCCATCCTTGGCAGGTCATCTTGGAAACCAAGAAAGAGGAAACAGATTTAGCTCCTGCCTGTCAGTCTACAGAAGGACAGCAAGATCTCAAGACTCCCATAAATATTTATTTTCTTGAAACTGTCTACACATGACACTCGTCAACAATTGTTGACATTGACTTTTGCTTGGATTTACTCATGGTAATTGCTGTGAGATAAATTGGGGTAGAAAAGAGCTCAGGGTACAAAAGACCCAAGGTCAGTTCACATAATGTTACTACAGAGAGAAGTAAGTCAGAATGAGAAAAACAAGTATCGAATATTAATGCACATATGTAGAATCGGAAAATAATTGGCATAGACAATCTTATTTACAAAGCAGAAATAAAGACACAGATGCAGAGAAGATGTGGATACCAAGGGCGGACTGGAATGGGTTGGGAGACTGGAATTGACATATGAACGTTGATATATATCTGTTTTATACATATTAGTACTATGCATAAAATAGATAACTAAGGAAGACCTACTGTATAGCAAAGGGAATACCGCTCAGGGTTCTGTGGTGACCTAATGGGAAGGAAATTCAAAAAAGAGGAGGTATATGTATACAAATAGCTGATTCATTCTGTACAGCAGAAATAAACACAACGTTGTAAAGCAACCATATTCCAATTTAAAGAAAAAAAGTTTCTCTGGGCCACTCTGACTGCCTGGGGAAAGGAGGAGTGACCAGCCCTATTTTCCTCTTGAAAAAGACCAAGACTCTTCCAACACTCCCCGCTCTACTTTCTAGGCTCCGTTACCTCCATGACAAGGGAGGTTCCATATATACAGAAGGGTACCTGGATAATGAATGCAACTCCCCGGGCTTGAAGGAAGGAGGTGCCTGGGTCAGCCAGGGAGAGCAGCATGGTGGGCAAGGATTTGGGGCCAGTGGATTTTAATAACCATGTTATTTCCAAGTTTCTGAGAATTCCCTGATCCAATGATGGATGATGAATGCCAACTGCCCCATAGGTAGCCTGAAGTCAACCCACAGGACACACTTTTCCAAATTAGGTGAGAGATTAGGTTGAAGGATCTGGACAAGGGGTTGCTAGTGGGAGGCAACTAAAGCTCTCCACACCCCTGCCAGGAGCTCTGGCTGCTCCATCACCACCGCCAGGCACAATGCTTTCCAGACTTACAAGTGCACATGATTCCCTGGGGATGTAGTTCAAAATGCAGATTCTAATCCAAGAGTTCTGGGCAGAGGCCTGGGAGTCTGCGTTTCTAACCAGTTGCCTGGAGAACTAGTCTGCCCACCCACAGCCTTTGGAATGGCAAGAACTCAAGAACTCCCTGAGCTTGGAACAACTGCATCCATTCAGATTCAGAGCCTGATGTCCCTGGCCTTGGGCTGGGAAGGCTGCCTTTGGATTTGGTTTCCTTTGGTTGTTAGGGTAGTTTGTTTTTAAATCCAGGGTTGGAAACAATTGCGGCAGACAAAATAGAGAGGGATCGGTCTGGTCACAGAGGTGGTGTTATCTGTGGAGGGAGGCGGAGGGCTGATGCTGGAATTCAGAGGATTTAGAGCCAAAAACCCAAGCACAAATCTCAGCTTTATAACTTAAAATCCACGAGAGAGCACTGAAAACTCAGAGCCTTCGATCGAATGCCTTGGCCAACGTATACTATTGTGAGGATTAAACAGAACAGCCTATGAGGGTGCTTACGATATTGCCATATTGCCTGGCCGATGGCAAGCCCTTCAATTGTGGCAGCTATTTTTGTCTCTTTAAAAAAAAAAGGAGGCTGTGTGATATAAATGGGAATCAAGGATGATAATTAGTCAAACGCATTTGTTCATGATCCAAAGTACTGCAGTGACTCAACCAGACAGAGGCTTGCAGGAGAAAGGACAGTGACACACAGAGGCGATCCAGGCACTCTGTCTGGAGAGGGGGGAGCAGAGGGTCCTCCAGAAAGGCCCCTTGCCTGAATGATGGGCGGCCGGGTGTGTGCAGGGGGGAATGAAGAGGAGCTCCCCGCCCCCTTCATGTTTAATCTGCGGTGCCGTGCACAGAAGGCAGTGGTGACCTAAATAAATCCTTCATTAAAAGCAGAAACACACTGGCACAGGCTGAGCTCCGTGACAGGAGGGCGGTCGGGGCCTCTCTTATTACTCAGACAGGATCTCGACTGCCTCGGTGCGCTCAGATACGCACAGCTCAGCTCCCGCTCCAGGTGTGAGCCAACCTCCCGACAGGTGCCATCAGACTGCGAGAACGTCCCTGGATGAGGTGGACAGTTCTCATCACCCCACTCATGGCCAGCACCCGTGCAATTCATTGCACAGGAAAGACACACAGAGAATCAGAGGCCAAAGAACCCCCTATCCCGTCTGCATCCCTGTCGATGAGGACACAGGTCACTGAGAACCGGAGCCCCAAGGTCAAGGGTGCAGGGGCTGAAATGAATCAGAAAGCAAGGTCTGCTGATACCCAGGCACCAAACTCCAAACACATGGGAACCTGTGCTTCTTTTATTTGGGGTCACGGAGCCCTACAATAGTTGCCACTGAAAATAAATATATACAAGTCAAAGTAAATTCTTCCCCTGGGTACACAAAGGTGGAGGGTGAATTTGTCTCATTTCTTGAGCCAGGCTGGATAGACTGAATGTTGTTGCCTCTCAAATTTCATAGGTTGAAGCCCTTGTCCCTGGTGTGGTGGATATTTGGAGATGGGGCCTTGGGGAAGTAATTAGAGTTAGATAGAGTCCTGAGGATAAGACCCGTAATGAGATGAGCGTCCCTGGGAAAAGAGGAAGAGAGATTTCTGCTCTGTCTCTGCCACCTGAGCATGCTCTTGCTTGCTTGCTTAGTCGTGTCTGACTCTTTGTGAACCTGTGGACCATAGCTCATCAGGTTCCTCTGTTCATGAGGTTTTTCAGACGAGAATACTGGAGTGGGTTGCCATTTCCTCCTCCAAGGGATCTTCCTAACGCAGGGATCAAACCTGCATCACCTGTGTCTCCTGCATTGCAGGCAGATTCTTTACCCACTGAGCCATCGGGGAAGCCCCAGTGCTAGATGGTAACCATCTGCGACCTGAAGAGAGCTCTCACCAGGAACTGAATCTGTTCACATCTTGAACTTGAACTGGGAATAAATAAATACTTACCGTCGTTTAAGCCTCCTAGTCTCTGGCATTTTGTTACAGTCGCCTGAGCACACTCAGGGCTGTGTTGTGCTTAGTCTCTCCGTTGTTTCTGATTCTTTGCGACCCCATGGCCCATGCACTGTAGCCCATAGGCTACTTGGTCCCTGGGGATTCTCCAGTCAAGAATACTGGAGAGGGTTGCCATGCCCTCCTCCAGGGGATCCTCTCAACCCAGGGATCGAGCCCAGGTCTCCCACACTAAAGGCGTATTCTCTACCATCTGAGCCACCAGGGCTGATACACAGCCCTTAGGAGAAAGAAGAAAGAAAGAGTCTGCCTGGGACTGGTTCCACTGGGTGAGTCTTCCCAGGGTGGCACACCATGGTCTCTTGGATCCAGGCAGGTGACATGAACCTTGGAAACTGGGTGGCTGGGGCCGGGGGACAGCAGCAAGCAGCCCCGTGTGTACATGGGCAGTGTAACGAGCAAGCTGCTGCCATAACTCTGGCCAATGTTGTTGGGGAAGAGGGACCAGTGTCATCTGATATTTGGGTTTTTTGAGACTCTGTTATGGATACCTGATGCTAAAGCTGAAACTCCAATACTTTGGCCACCTCATGAGACAAGTTGACTCACTGGAAAAGAGTCTGATGCTAGGAGGGATTGGGGGCGGGAGGAGAAGGGGACGACAGAGAATGAAATGGCTGGATGGTATCACCGACTCGATGGACATGAGTTTGAGTGAACTCCGGGAGTTGGTGATGGACAGGGAGGCCTGGTGTGCTGTGATACATGGGGACGCAAAGAGTCAGACACGACTGAGCGACTGAACTGAACTGAACTGACTGAACTGATATGAAAATTCTTGACTTTTATGGATGCTCAAAAAGGTGAAGTTAAAAATAAAAGAAAGGATTAGAAGGCAAGTCTGCAAAGACTGATGCCTCAGGTCTATGCTTGCCCACAGGAGATCACTTCACACTTTTACAAGACACCTATGACCCTTCCATCCCCTTCATGGAGCACAGCCTTGTCGTGGCAAAGGGGCTTGTGTAAATCAATGAAGCCATGAATCGTGCCGTGCAGGGTCACCCAAGATAGATGGGTCACAGCGAAGAGTTCCAACAGAATGTGATCCCCGGGAGGAGGGAATTCCTGGGGACACAGAAATGACCCAGTCACTGCCCTCAGAGCACCCTGTGGTATACAAGATACCCGTGGAAGGAAACCTATTATGGTGTCCGCGGTGAGCAGGGATCAGGCACGGCTGTATCAGAGCATAGGGGAGAGAAGCCACACAGGAAGAAGACAGGGAAGGCCTGGCATCATTACACGAAAAGGAATCAACATCAATGGACAGAAATAATCCAGGAGGAGGCCTGGGGTCTGCTAGGCAGAAGTCCCCGGGGAAAATCAGCCCAGAAAGAGTTTGCAGCAGAATCAGGGCTGAGCAGGGGGCAGGGACTCGGCCCGTGCTGGGGTTGGCTGTGGAGGTAAGGTCTTTGGGGGAAAGTGGCAGATGATACGAGACAGAAGGAGCCCGTCGGGCCACAACTTGAGATTCAGAAGCACAGGGAGGGGAAAGAGCCCTGGCGATAGAACAAAGCAAAAAGTCCTGAGCCCGAGTCCCAGAAACGCCACTCACAGACTCCAAGTTGGGACACGTTAATGGAAAATCTTGGAAACTACTGCTCACTCTTGGTCCAAGAGCTTGTTTTTGTCTTTCCTCTTGGATACGCGTGTTCTTGGTTTAACGTGATCATTTAAAAACAGACTTTTTAGTGTGAGCTCAGTACTGACCTCGAAAGACACCAGGGAGGGGCAAGGACTGAGATACCCCTGACTGCAAGTTGCTGAAGGGGAAACAGGCATGGGCAGAATTAAAGCACGGGACCCTAGCTGGTTTCGATTTTACACTGTCTGTAATTTTTTTTTTCCTTTTCTGAATTGAGCTGTTGCTGTTCCTGTAACAGCACTGAATAAAGTAACGGCTGTTTTCTCCCTCCCCCCACACATACACACAGAACTGTGATTTCTGTTCATCCCTTACTTAAAAATAAAATTAAATACTATTCAAGTTAAATATTTCCTTATTCTTAAAGCTTCAGGTTTTACAAATTGAGTTAGTGTCCCATTTGCCTCTGAATCGAGCTTGAACTTATCTATAATAAATTTCAACAGAAGGCACCCGCCTTATTATCTCAGTCATCTTGGAATCTTTAAATGCTGTTTAATCGGCCCAGAAGAACTACACCTAGATCTTGCACTTGACACAACCTTCTCTGTGACCTCTTGTTACTGCTTGTGATAACTTCAGTATCTTCAGATTAACTGCAATACTCTACAGTAAGTTCAACCATTGTCAGCCTGATCATGTATTCTTTCTGAACGCTGTTGCAAAGTGGTTTATAGTTTAAAAATATTTTCAATTTATTATTCCTTAAATAATGTACCCGAAACAATCTGGCACCTGAGGGAGACATTCAGGAATCTTCAAGAATGACGAGCTCAGAGGGGCCAGCTGGTGGTTAAGAGTGTGGGTTTGAACCCCAGCTCCATCCTTTTCTCCCACTGTGTGACCAAAGTCATGTGACCTCCGTGTGCTCTGTTTTTTTTTTTTTTTTACATAACATGTATGGATGACAAAAGCATTAATACTGCAGGATTGTTGTGAGGCTTAAAGGAGATATTACCACATACGTGAAGTGCTAAGAAGAGGGCCTGGCATGTGGAAAACCCTCACCAAACGTGATCATCAGCCCTGACAGAACTCTGTTTTCCATCTTTAATCCAGGTAATCAATTTCTCTGACACCAATCATTTCAGGCACATAAAATGCATTTCCACAGAGTCATCTTGGCTTGAAAGGATCCACACACAAGAGTGAGCAGTGTGTTGAGCTGGGGTCTAGTCCCAAGTTCTGTCCTGACTTCTGTGTGACCTTGGCCAAGACCCAGAAATACTCTTAAGCCTCTTTTACAAAAGAAAACAACTGGACCGTAAATTCTCAGAACATCTGCCCTCATATCCATCTACAATATGAAGGCTTTAGAGAATTAAGAAACATTCTTGTCTGTCAAAGCAAGACACTATTATCCAAGATTCTAAACAAAACAATCACTGTTAAAAATAAATCTTAATAATGTTTTGTCACTTGGTATCAGCCTTCCATTTCATAGGCTAAAGGGAGCAATATATATTGAATTTCTACACTTCTGAGGTCTTTTTGATATTCAAGGAGAATCATATAACTTCTAGCAGGAAAGACTCCCTTTGAGGGTGTGTGTGTTAAGCCGCTTCAGTTATGTCCTACTCTTTGTGACTCTGTAGCTTGCCAGGCTCCTCTGTCCATGGAATTTCCCAGGCAAGAATACTGGAGTGGGTTGCCATTTCCTACTCCAGAGGAACTTCCCAACCCAGGGATTGAACCCATGTCTCTTATGTCTCCTGTATTGACAGGTGTAGGGTCTCCCAAGCTACCTGTTGCTCTGGTTCTATTCAGATCATATTCAGCATTCAATCAACAAATACTAATCAAACCCAGTACCTGATTAAGAGGTGGATATGCAGGATAGGGGAACCCTCTCTGAAGGAGGCTTCATCACCCCCAGAAAAAAAAAAAGATCAATAAAATAGCATTATATAAAAGCTTCTCAATGAAAGGAAAATATACAAAGTAGACCAAGTCCTTCCAGCTGGGGTGGGGGCTGAGGTGTTGTGTGTCATGGAATAAGCCTTCCCCACACCCAACTCCAAAAGGTGAGCCTCAGCACCTTCTGGGCTGGATGGAGGCAGTTGAGTTCAGGACTTTCGCTTGGATACGTTTGGGAGGGAAGTTTTGGAGTGAGCAGAGTTCCTTAAGACAACAGAGAAAGACTGAGGGCTGCCAGAGGGGTCCTGCTTCTCGGTCCTGACCACACATAACATCCAGTCTCTTCCTAAATCAATGAAGATGCAACCTTTGAAGAATAATAGGAAGTGCAAAACACAATTATCAGCTGGTCCAACACACCCAGAATCCATCCAAGACCTAAACGGATCTGTTGTGTCTCAGGTCCTGGGGAATTAAAAGACACAGCTTGCATCCTTGTTCCTTCCCTCCAATAACTCAGGTAGACGCAGGGGTATAGGTTGTTTTGGGGGGCAGATGAGAGAGAGGAGGCAACATACGTGATAACGGCACTCAGGTTAGGGCTGAGAAATGGCCATGAATACACTGCTTACTAGCATAAAGATTCACAGACAATGGAATGCCGGGTATATATGCATCACACATCAAATTATTTTGGTCATATGAACAGGTCAAGAGGCAAGAAGAATTGTAACAAAGTTACATTTAGAAATAGTTTGTTCTATTTGTCAAAATCAAAGGCGGCAAAATGGAGTGGGAATGAGTTATCACGTCCCAATAATAGGTAGAATTTCTTCCTCCGAGTCTTAGTGAACAAGAAGGAAAAAGCAAAGGTGCTGGGAGAGGGAGAGAAGAGACAGGCGTCTGCGTGTGAATTTCTCCATTGCTCCTTCTTTCACGGTGTCACCTTGATTTGATGGGACTTCAATAGGGTTCAGACTTCCTAGGTGGAGTCAGTGGTAAAAAAAATAAATAAAATTCACCTGCCAATGCAGGAGATACAAGAGACATGGGTTCGATCCCTGGGTTGGGAATATCCCCTGGAGTAGGAAATGGCAACTGGCCTTAGAATTCCTGCCTGGAAAAAAAATCAGCACACACATACAACATGAAGGCTTATCCATGGGATTCCCTATTCCAGTTCCTTCTGAAGGGAATTTGCTACATAAAGTCTGTATGTATGTGTATACATGTGTGTTTTTGTGGTAGAGCTCTGATGATAGACCAGGTTTTTAAGACTTTCTGCAACTTTTACATCCTCTCAAGATAATCATGACACTGCAGAGTCGGACACGACTGAGCGACTGAACTGAAATGAACTGAACTGAACTGAAGGAAGCTAACACATGCCTTGAGGTCTTGCCTATGAGATGTTTCTATGACAATGCATTTCCAAAGGGACATTTTCAAAGATGGAAGAATAAATCACTACAGCCATCTTGTTCACTGAGCCACACAGATGTCCCATGTTGACAATCACCTTCATTTCCCTGTTAGCTGGTGTGAACTTGATGGCCTGGTTTGTGCTTCAGATTAGGATCCAAATCATACCAGGATTCACTGTTGTTCACTCAGTCGTGTCCCACTCTTTGCGACCCCATGGACTGCAGCGCGCCAGGCTTCCCTGTCCATCACCATCTCCCAGAGCTTGCTTAAACTCACGTCCATAGAGTCGGTGATGTCATCCAGCCATCTCATCCTCTGTCGTCACCTTCTTCTCCTGCCCTCAATCTTTCCCAGCATCAGGGTCTTTTTCAGTGAGTCAGGTGGCCAAAGTACTGGAGCTTAAGCTTTAGCATCAGTCCTTCCAATGACTATTCAGGATTGATTTCCTTTAGGATGGACTGGTTTGATCTCCCTGCAGTCCAAGGGGCTCTCAAGAATCTTATTCAACACCACAGTTGGAAAGCACCAATTCTTCAGCATTTGGTGTCCCATATGCGGGGCAAATGAGGGGATTGGCCCATTTAAAGGTTCCCTTTAAATGAGGTATTGACGATTATGCTGACATTTCTGGTTTGGCTGTCCACAAGTGTCTTTCAAGTATTTGGAATCACAGGAAGAAAGACATTTAATAATGTGAATCACTAAATCAAATGTAAAGATTTCTTCTTACACACATTATCCTCCTTCTCACACACATTATCCTCCTTCTTCTCTCAGATACCACCCAGGAGACTACATCGTTTGCTCAGGTCATGGACACCAGGTCTTCAGAGCACAGGTCCCTTCTGGACACTGGTCAGGGGTCCAAGAAGGAGATGGGTCCCTGCACAGCCCCCAGAGGCCCCCTGTGGACGGAGGAAGATGGATGTGGAAATAGACACTTGGCACAGTTAGTCTGAGGAGGCTCTGGGGTGAACACTATCTTAGCAAATTAAAGGAAGCCAGGAAGACGGAGTTTGGGACATACTTCATGGAAAAAACACCAAGGGAACACTCAGAAGGCTGGTGAGGGCAAAAACCAAGTTTAGTGTGCTTTTAAATGACATCCAGGGTAAAGCATATAAACAGAGAAATAAATAGAATGGCGTGGGAAGATCAAAGCAAGTGAGTTGATATCTGATGGGGTTTAAATCCTGGCTAAGTTGTTTGATCTTGAAAAAGTCACACATCTCTCTGGGTCTTATTTTTCCCATCTAAAGAAAGTGGGGGGGCTCCCCTGGTGTAGCTCAGTGGTAGAGAATCTGCCTGCCAATGCAGGAGATGTGGGTTTGATCCCTGGATCGTGAAGATCCTCTGGAGAAGGAACTGGTAACTCACTCTAGTATTCTTGCCTGGAAAATCCCATGGACAGAGGAGTCTGGCGGGTTGCAGTCCATGGGGTTGCAAAGAGTTGGACACAACTAAGCACTCACATACGCAAAAAAAAATTGGTGGTTCCTACATTGTTGAGTGACTGTAAGATTCAAATGAGATATTGAGGAAAAACACTTTAGCTCACCTGATAAAAGGTTAAACCCTCAAGACAAAGGAGTTAAAAAATACCAGAGTAACAGTAGCATGATGACATCAGCTTGAAAAGAGAAGTAAAAGGACAATAATAGCAATTAAAATTCAGATTTTTATAACACCTAGCCTGCTTAAATAATAGTTCTAAGTAAAGAAAGGAATCACAACATTCCAAAAACTGACATGTAAGAAAAAGTATTCTTTAGGGAAAGTGGAAAATTTTGAGCGTTGAGAGCTATTCACAGAGAGAGACGACAAAGAAAATAGAATGAAAACCACAAAGTGGCTCTTAATCTAACATTTTTAAAGGACAACGTTTATGAGATAATTAGCCTTGGCACCATCTTTGTAAAGAACTCTTCAAGTAAGAAAAGGCGGCAGGTGAAGGCAATTCTGAACACGAGATTGTTTCAATCAGCAGGGTCCGGTGGCTTGTGTAACGCAAATCCTCCTAAGTGGCTCCATGCCAACCCTGAGTCCTTCTGCAGCTTCTGCTGGAATCTGTGTGGCCAGGAAGCGTGGCTGGGAGCAGAGGAAGGTCAAGGCAAGCTTGAATTTCAAGACTGTGTGTGTGTGCACGTGTGCCCAGTTATGTCCAGCTCTTTGCCACATTATTGCCTGGAGCCCTCCAGGCTCCTCTGTCCATGGGATTTTCCCAGACTGGAGTGGGTTACCATTCCCTCCTCCAGGGGATCTTCCTGACCCAGGGATTGAAACCACATCTCTTGTGTCTCTTGCACGGGCAGACGGATTCTTTATCAGCTGAGCCACCGGGGAAGCCCACTTTCAAGACTAAATAATGTAAAGCCGTCCTTGGAACAGGGGCTGCCAGGCTGGGGGAGGCATGGAGTCCTCTGGCTGCCTGCAACCAGGAGGCTCAGGAAAGAACAGAGCACAGGGTGGCACTGATGTTACCCAGAGACTATTTACTCAGGTCACTTTCATTCCCTGATGGACCACCAACGACAGCTGCCCATCTGAGCTCACAAATCTGGACTAAAACCTCAGGCTTCTCTCAAAGACTCCTGTTTCTGTTTATGGTAGCGGTACTTTCACTTCCAGCAGCTTCAATGGGAAGCTTTTTTTGCTGCCTTCTCTCTGCATAGATCCACATTCTGTTGCACAATCCTGCACTGAGATCTGGGACCAGGCAGGAGCGGGTGCAGAGCTGACAGCAGAGGTTTATCCTGCTCTCCCGTGGCAGGCGTTTCCTGCGGGAAGCAGCCAAGCCCGTGTCAATTACAGCAATGTCACAGCGCCAGAGGAGCCGGGAGCACCAAGAATAGACCCTGCATCTCAGCACCTCCAATCCTCAGCTTCTTGTCCCACTCGGGTTGGTGGCAGGACTCTGCCCACTCGAGGGTCGCAGAGACCTAGAAAGACAGCGCCAGCCATCTGGGGCCAGAGCGGGGAGAACGTGCATAGAACCTCAGCTGGCCCTTCCAGCTCCAGGAAGTGACGCAGCGCTTCCTGTCACTTTCACTGCCCGCAGCAAGCCCCAAGGCCATCTGACCTTCAGAAGGGGGGAGTGCAACCCTACTCTGAACCTAAAGACAGACAGCAGGATGCTGCCGCAGGCATTATTATTTACTGTGGATGGGAGGCGGAGGCGTAGGAGAGCATCCAAGACAGATCTGGGGGAAAGACAGGAGTCTGGAGCTAAGAAGAAAAGGGAGGGGGCTGGCAAAGGGAGCACAGCCCGGGCAAAGGGTGGGGATGGCCACGTCCCTGATTCATCTGGGGAACAGTGGGCAGTCCTGTGGGCAGACCACGAGGTGGGTGTCAGAACAGAGGATGGCAAGGGACAAGGCTTGGAAGAGTGGCGTGCGAACGCCAGGCTGCGGGACTTGGAATTGCATCATTCCTTGCATTATTAACAGCTGGGTTTGGAGCACCCACTACGGGCATTAAGGCGTCCCTGGTGGCTCAGTAAGAATCTACCTGCCAATGCAGGAGACAGGACAGATGAGGCTTCGATCTCTGGGTCAGGAAGATCCCTTGGAGTAGGAAATGGCAGTCCGCTCCGGTATGCTTGCCTGGAAAATCCCATGGACAGAGGAGCCTGGAGCACTACAGTCCCACGGGGTTGCAAAACAATCAGACGTGACTTAGCTACTAAATAACAACATGAACACTAAATGTTCTCTATACACCACTGCCTTTAATCCTGACAAACCAATAAAACCGAATATGTTGGGGTCCTTAGATTTTTTGGTCAGTAGTTATTTCTTGGGTGACAACTGCCTACCACACCCTGGTTCAGGATTGATCTAGGGGTTGAGGGGTCCAGACAAAGCCTCCATCCTCCTGTGATTTAATCTACCGGAACAGATTAAACATTAAATAAGTGTATGAAAAAATCATGAAGAGTATGTGAGGTTTGCAGAAATGATAACCTTGCCCAAAGGGAGACTGTGATATAGCAACATAGTTGGGTCCAGAGCTCATCTGCGTTTAACTGTCCTGTACTCAAAAACTAATGCTGTAAACCATGGGCTCCATGGGACACTGTGCACTTGGGGACAGGGCTGGACCACACTCTATTTGTGTTCTGCACAGTGGGTCAGAGCTAGAGAAATTAACACAGAGAAATACTGTAAATTGCAAACAGTTGTAAAAGTTATAAAGCTGAGAGGGGAAAGAAAAGCAAAACCAGAAGAACATAAGAGTTACATCTCGGCTGAAGACAGCAGTCAAAGATGTTACAGAGAGGAGCAGCATCCATCACCAATTGCAAGATACAAACATAAATGTATTTGCTGCTCAAAGGCCTGTGCATGCTAAATCATGTCAGTTGTGTCTGACTCTTTGCGACCCCGTGGACTGCAGCCTGCCAGGTTCCCCTGTCCATGGGGATTCTCCAGGCAAGAATACTGGAGTGGGTTGCCAAGCCCTCCTCCAGGGGATCTTCCCAACCCAGGGATCGAACCTGTGTCTCCCTTACAGCTCCTGTAGTTGCTCAAAGGGGAAAGGGATAGATTCTGGATGACCCAATAATAATTGGCTTATTATTTGATTAATTGGCTCTTCCACAGTTTCAAATGGCTGTGCCTGTTTCTCCTCCCGCACTTCTGGCCTGTGTGCATGTGACCGAACTTTTGGATAAGGGGACCTACAAGGAAATCTGGCTTCCCTTGTGGCTCAGTTGGTCAAGAGTCTGCTTGCAATGTGGAGACCTGGGTTCAATCCAGTATTTTTGCCTGGAGAATTCCATGGACAGGGGAACCTGGTGGGTATAGTCCATGAGGTCACAGAGTCAGACATGACTGAGTGACTAACTTTCAAATTTCTCTGTTTCACAGGGAAATCTCCTGCAGGCTTTTAAGAAAGATTTTCTTCCCTGATTAAGAGTCCCTCAACTTTGTTCCCTTCTTGCATGAGAGCAGAGGGTAAGGGCAGCTGCCAGGGTCGTTCTGGGCTTCTCCCCATCTAGACAGATCAGCAAAGGACAAGGCAGTCTGAGTGGGGATACACAGCCTTAGTAACATTCTTAATCTGCTTTTCACACAAGATCAGGCTTACCAGCAAGAAAAGCTCGTAATCACTACTAAGTGCTGCCTTATTTGCTCAGTACCAGGCTTTCCAATGGGTATTTTACATATATTATCCAATGTTTCTACCAGCAAAAGGTCCAGGTTGTTGCTGTTGCTTAGTTGTTCAGTCGTGTCTGACTCTTTGCGACCCCATGGACTGTAGCCCACCAGGCTCCTCTGCCCATGGAATTTCCCAGACAAGAAAACTGCAGTGGGTTGCCATTTCCTTCTCCAGGGGATCTTCCCAACCCAGGAATCAAACCTGCATTCCCTGCATTGGCAGGTGGATTATTTACCACTGAGCCACCAGCGAAGCCCAAAAGGTTCATAAGGAAGTAACCTGCCATTTAACAGGTCAGTCAAGGTTGGGAAAAACAAAAGCATTTTCTCCAATGTCAAAACCTCAAATAATGCAGTGCCATGGGGAGCAGGCGTGGTTCCGTGATCTCCAATAATACGCTGGTCCCAAGGATGCTCCTGCCTCACTGAACAACTGAGGACTGACTTGTCCCCCAGAAAAGGTCAGTTCCTCTGATGTGTGTGTAGATGGGGCTGAGAGGTCAGGAGGGAAGGAACCATTTCACAGGGAGAAAGCAGGGCAGGAGAGATGCCACCCGAAACTCTCTCTAATAAGAGCCCATGTTTAAGAAAGAGACTCACAGACTTTGAGAAGGAGTTTATGGTTGCTGGGGGCAGGATGAGGGGAAGGGATAGTTAGGGAGTTTAGGATGGATACGCACACACTGCTATGTTTAAAACGGATAACCAACAGGGGCCTACTGTACAGCGCATGGAACTCCGCTCAATGTTATATGGGAGCCTGGATGGGAGGAGGGGGTAGGGGAGAATGGATGCACGTGTGTGTATGGCTGAGTCCCTTTGCTGTCCACCTGAAACTATCACAACATTCTTAATGGGCTATACCCCAGGAAAAAATAAAGTTAAAATAAAAAGAGCTCCTGTGTAACGAATGGAAATAAAACCAAATCCAAAGTCACAGACCCACTCCTGGCACCACGTGGAGGACCATGAGGGGCACAGTGGCCGGTGTCTCCACCAGATGGCACTGGGTTCCCTTGTGTTCAGCTGTCATCTGGGACTTCGAGCTGACTCAGAGCAGGGAGAAAGGCCTCAGCTTCTCTAGTTCCATCATGTTCCACAGTCTTTCCAGTTCCACCAGTACAATTTGTACGTCCTTCCCTCAAGGTCATAGGTATTAAGCACAGATCCTGAGAAGCCTTGGGACAGGGAGAGGGAGTGACATTTACTTGAATGATTGTATCCAGATATGCTTTAACCAGGGACTTCCTGCTACAAGAGGCCACTGCATTTCCTTGGGCTACGAATCCTGTCTGCTCATAATCCTTTTCTGTCCTGGCTTCTCCTCCCTTCTCTTCCCTCCTTCTTTCCCGGGTTCTTCCTCCTTCCCTTCTCTTTCTGTACTTTGTCTTCCCCTGATGGTTCCTGCTCTACCCTTTCTGCATTGCTGCTTCTAAGCTTTTGGCCCAGAAAATGAAATTATAAGATTTGCTCACACTATATAAATTAAGACTAAAGAAACAAAGGGCAAAAGACTCAGACAGTCTCCCAAGAATGTGAGTTATGAGAGCCACGCTCTCTGTGATATAACATTGAGTTTGCAATCTAGAAGTCTACACTGCTTTCTTTAGTTATCTTATTAACAGCATCTTTTTTTTTTTTAATGCTGATGAGTCAGGCATTGTGTAAATGTTTGACATTACTTATTTAGCTTAATGTGCAGTAAACAATTATCTGCTATAATTTTAATTATGCCCATTTTGAAGATGGGGAGACTGAGGTTTAGAGATGGGAGATAACTCGTTTCCTGTTGCATGGCCAAGAGGTAGCAAAGTGGATGCAACCAGATCTCTCTGGCTGAGTCAGTCTACATGCAACCTGCCAAGCCACTTTGCTTTCTTTCTGGTCCATTTTCCATATAATCACAGAGCTAGTAAGCAGCTCAAGTTAAATGAAGAGTTAGTAATTTCGAAGGCAACAGAAGCATCATTTTGGTATAAGCAGTATCTCACTATAGCATTAAACTCTGCCTGGGAAAAGTACACTGGCAACCAAAGTACTGCTTATTGAGTTTCTGCCAGGTTATTACCTGAAATGGAAACACATTTCCATGGCCATCCTCCGAACAACATAGTCCAGCAGTCCTGGGGAGATCTCGGACTCAGTTCATAACCTGAGGTCATCTGCTTGGGAGGAGCCAGTCTGAAAGGCCCTCTCACTATTTTATTAGCTTTGGATTCATCCGAGGAGGGAGCAACTGCAAGCGTGAGTTTTCCAAGCACAAAGCACTCCTTCAGTGGACTCAGTGGAGCCCTTGTGTGCATCTCATGGTTCCAACTCCGGTCCTGCAGTAATGAGCTCAGCGCAATGTTTGTGTTGAATAATGTGCTGCGTTGGTGGACTGGCTGCTCCCCTGGTGGCCTCAAGGGTTGAAACGCCTTCTTCCCAAAGGGTGCTGGTTATAATCTGCCGCATAGATGGGAGAGATCTGACTTGTCCACAATTCTGCTTCTTTTCAGAAACAAGTAAATTTGCCTCGGTTTGATCTGTTGCTAAGCTCATCAGAGAAAACTGCCCTTCCTTCTCTCCTTGGATCATACAGTGGCTAAATTATTTCACCTCCAAATGACTGGATTCTTCCCTCTCTCACTGCCTACAGCTCCAGAAGTTTCACCAAAGGCATCACCTACAACTGTCACTGCAAGAATAGAGATGCTTAATAAAATATAGGGCTTCCAGTTAAATTTAAATTCCAGGAAAACAATCAATCATGTCTTAATATGAAGTATCTGGGATAGACCTATACTAAAAGAGTATACGTTCTTTATTCAAAGTTCAAATTTCACTGATCATCCTGTATTTTTACTTGTGAAATCAGGCAACCCTGCATAAGAAGAACGTGCATTTTCTTGAGCATTAGGCTAGGCGTTTGACAAGGGCAATCTCCTTTAATCCTTATTAGAATACTGAAAAATCTGAGACCCTGAAAAACTGTCTTTCTTGGGGTGATACCATCAGTAAGGAGGAGATCAGAAATTCAAACAGACACGACTTCAAAAGCCACACTCTTCGAGAATAACTGCTACACCTAATTCCAGAAACCTGTAACTGACACTCTCTCTGGCCTTCTTATCTGGGGCACTGGGAAAAACTTGGCTGAAGATGGAATTTATATCAAGTGAAACTGAGTTTTTCAGAGGTGGTGCCGTGCTGGTCTGCTTTCACTCCGTGCCACTCGAGTATGGATTTCTCTGAGCGCAGCTAGAAGAGCAAGCCTTTTCATTTCAGCTGCCTCTGCAATCACCTTTCTCCCACTGTATGTTAACTGCTGATACAGGACTCTGACTTACTCTCCCTAAAGAATGAAGATATTTACACAAAAACAACCCTACTGCAGGGTGTACCTAATCTGGAGGAATTCTAGGGGAAATTCATCAAGACACAAAATGCATCTCGGAAAGTGCTGAAGTGGAAGTTCTCAACAAATCAAAGTAGACGTGAATGTTTGAAATCTAAATACATTTCTTTGCTTATAGAAAATGTGGGCTACTCAGCACCCCCAGGGATTTAACCAGTCTCCACCTTGAACCATCTGCTCACTGCAAGTGGAGAATTGTGGCCCTGGACTCAGGGTCTGCTGCCTTCATTCTGAGGATCTAAGAAAAGTCACTTTTCTGAATCTTGGTTTCCTTAAATATAAAATAAAAATGCTAAGAGATCCCTGTCTCCCTTGAAGGACCGGGTATAAGAGAAAAAGCAGACAGTGGGTATGAAATTTCTAGATGGAAGTGAAGACTTATCATTTTCATTCTTTTCTCTTATTTTTTTTCCCATTTTTTCATTCTATTTAAATCATTTTCATTCTTTTCATGCCAGAGTGCTTTTGTGCTGCCAGAATCTATTCAGGGAAGGGTTTGTGTTTAACATGCCAGCTATTCACCTGGGCTGACCACACTGAGGATCTCTAAAATGGACAAATGAGATGGCTTGGGGCCATATTTTGATTATCTTGTATCATTACCATTCGTTGGCTTTTCTCCACAAGTCTCTCTCTTTCCTTAAATATTTCTTTCCCCCATGAAGCCTTTCCCAGTTCCCCCAGGCAGAAATGTTGCCTCTTGCTTCTTTTCTGAGCAACTACTTGGAATCAGACACACTGTTCTGCAAACTGGTGGCAGAAACAAACCTGGGGCTCCAGATGCCTGCTCAGACCGGGCATATATTCTGATGGGGGCGTGAAAGGTGGGGAGCACGTGAACCAATGAAGTAACAGGATGACTCCAGAAAAAATTATGGCTGCAAAACTATGCTGTGGGAAGGAGGATTGCCGTGAAAGAAATACACAGAGTGATTGGAAAGAAGTTGTTCTCAAAGGCAGGCCTACCTGATGCCACAAGCAAAGGCCCAAACAGGGCCTTTCTCGGTTCATACGCAAAAAAAATTGCTCATTTATCTGACTGCCATACTAAACTGTAAGTTCCTCAAGAACAACTTTTTTTTTTTTTTTTTTGCTTCTGTGCAGCTATCCTGGCAACAACAGTCGCCATCAATGGCAGAGTCGACTGGAGAGGGAGATGTAGTGAGTCTCAAAGGGCCTAAGTACATTTCACACTTAGAACAGATTTTTTAAAGAATCCATTTTCTTGACACAAAATGAAATTTGGTTAAGAATACAAAATGTCATGGCTAGGTTTAAAAAAAAAAAAAGCTTCAAAAATTTTTTATTGATGATGGGGAGGTTGAAAAGCACAGATCTAAACTGTTCCTGGTACATATCAGATGGTCTATTAAAAAAGACTGCCTTTCAGTGTTGGGCACCTGGGTTCGATCCCTGGTTTGGGAGTTAAGATCCCACATGACTCACAGGCAACAGGTCAAACCATAAAATAGAAGCCATATTGCAACAAATTCAATAAAGACTTTAAAAACAGTCCATGTTAAAAAGTAAAAAAATCTTAAAAAATAAAAAGTCAAAAAGATGCTGAACGTCAGCATTCTTGTGTCAAAATTCAATGGTTACGAGTCCCTTCTCACCCTCGTCGCTCGTTTTAGCAGTCTCCTCTTTTGTGGGGGTTTGTTCATGTCTTCCACACTGGCCTACAATTTCCTGGAGGACGGGAAATTTTGTGTTAATGGATTCTAGCACCTAATGTAGCACCTACCACCTGCTGGACACTCAATGAATGGGCTCAAGAGGTGACCTCATTAAAACTAAGAGAAGAGTCTGCTCTTAGGGGTTTACCCACAGTAGCAACTCCCGGAATATAATACTAGGTCCGAACTCCCAAATCCTCAAATCCTTTATGTCCTTTACATCGGACCTGACTTCGGTTATGTTGGATCAGAGACTGAACCTGGAGATTCCTGGCCCCCTGCCAAAGTTGTTACCCCGGTACCCTGACATTTCCCCTAATTGATCTTTATTCTTAGCACCTAAGAGTCTGACCTAAGATGGACTGTCCTTCCCCATCTTGCTTTTACCTGTCTGCTCCACTGAAGACAAGCAGGAAAGCAGAGCTTTCCATCCGAGTTATCCCCTATTGTGTCACCAGTGAGAAGAACAGCACTGGGTACACGACTGGAACTCAATAAACGTGTTAAGGGCATAAATGTGATTGGTGTGGCTGCTTACAGGACAAGGAAAAAGTAACACCGCAAACAGAAATTCTGTGAATGCAAAATTTAACTCAGGAACGCTGCTTACACCACACTTCTGATGCACTCGTGCCTCAAGCTTATGAATAACTGATTATACTGAGCCTCTGTAGTCCCACCAATTTCTTTTCTATGCCTGGAACCCAGAGGCCATAAACTGGAGGCCTGTGGGATGCAGGTACAGATGAGTAAGGCGGTCTACCCATAGACGTGCTTTGTTTGGTCCACATCGTATTATTTTAAAAATACGGAATTAGCTGCTGATAGGAGACTGGAGTTTGATCCCTGGGTTGGGAAGATCCCCTGGAGTAAGAAATTTCACTCTACACCAGCATTCTTGTCCATGGAAAATTTCACGGACAGAGGATCCTGGCAGGCCACAGTCCATAGGGTCACAAAGAATCCAATATGACCGATCACACACACAGACACAATTAAAAGTCAAGGCCTTTCCTGGTGGCTCAGCAATAAAGAATCCACCTGCCAATGCAGGAGATGTGGGTTCCATCCCTGGGTCGGGATGATCTCCTGGAGAAGGAAATAGCAACCCACTCTAGTCTTCTTTGCCTGAAAAACCCCATGGATAAAGGAGCCTGGTGGGCTACAGTCCACGGGGTCACAAAGAGTTGGACACACTGAACAACAAACACAACAACTTAAGTCAGTCGATTCTACATAAAATTGTAAACTCACAGCCTATCTTGGAAAATAAAATCATACTCGGCAAGACAGAGCCTGAGGTCCCACCTTGGGTGCTGGGTCAGAGCCAAGACATCCCCCTTACCCAGCCTGTCTCTAGACCTGTTTCACTCAGGCTATTTACTTCAGCCAGGTTGCTGAAGGCATTTGAGTGAGCAACCCCTGCTGGAAAGTTACCAAAAAACACACAGCATGAATTAAAAAAAAAAAAGAGAGAGAGAGAGAGAAAATGCCCACTGGGACCTATTTCCGTTATGTTCAGGCTATTTCTCAGAAGAATAATGTATTCATTTTTCTAGAACTCTGGTAGTATCACATAACTGTTGACATACTATGGCCCAGTAAATATTACTCTAAGGGCCTGAAAAAGCTATGAAACTTAATTCCTTGTGGGTAGAGGAAGCTGAGAAAGCTTCATGCCCGCGGCAGGCCTGAAGATGGATTGTGAGAGGCTGACATCAGCTGGTTACAATACTGACTGAATCCGAGAGGGAAGGAATTTACTTGAAGACTATGAATTACCTCGAGGAATTCATGAGAAGCTGGAAAGTCAGGCTTGGAAATGAGAAGGAACGAAGAGAAGCTGGAAGCATCGGGATTATGCCCGTGGAATAGCATCCCTGGGACATCCCAAGACACGGAGGCTGCAGCTGACGCCTCTCGATTCATTACTCACGCTGGTAAATAAACGCTCAACTGTCCTTTTGTCCTTCAGTCAGTCCTTTGAGATTCCAAGCCTCAGGTGGGATCACCAGGCTGAGCCCCAGTTCAGAGCTCAGAGATATGGATACAGAGAAAGAGCACCCCCTGCCACCCCATGGAAAAGTCCCTCCATGAGGGGAGGTTGCTGTTGCTGTTGAATAGTGGCTAAGTCCGGAGAAGGCAATGGCACCCCACTCCAGTACTCTTGCCTGGAAAATCCCATGAACAGAGGAGCCTGGTGGCCTGCAGTCCATGGGGTCGCTAAGAGTCGGACACGACTGAGCAACTTCACTTTCACTTTTCACTTTCATGCATTGGACAAGGAAATGGCAACCCACTCCATTGTTCTTGCCTGGAGAATCCCAGGGATGGAGGAGCCTGGTGGGCTGCCGTCTATAGAGTCGCACAGAGTCGGACACGACTGAAGCGACTTAGCAGCAGCAACAGCAGTGGCTAAGTCCTGTCCAACTCTCTGCAACCCCATGAACTGTAGCATGCCAGGCTCCTCTGTCTATGGGATTTTCCAAAGAATACTGGAGTGGGTTATTTCCTTCTCCAGGAGATCTTCCCCACCTAGGAATTGAACCCATGTCACCTGCACTGGCAGGTGGATTCTTTACCGCTAAGCCAACCTGAGGGAAGATTGGTACCTCCCTGAAGAAGGGTGTTTGATTGCTGGAAACCTTACAAAATGCAAAAGTCCACTATGGATTAGGAGAATTTTAAGTGGTGATGGGAGAGAGGGCAACACAGGCTGAAGAGCGGAATGGAATGAGAACAGGCAGACCTCAACTCCAATCTGGAATCCTTTGTACCTTTGGAAAATTAATTAACTTTTCTAATCGGCAGATTCCAAATCTTTAAAATAGAAATGTTGCCATCTGCCTGTGTACCGCATGAGCTTGCTGTGAAGATTCAGTTCAAGCATTCATTCACTTATTTTGAAATTACTATTTGAGCATCTACTAAGCCACTTAGCTAGCACCTGGGGACAAATTTTGAACACCAAAAATGCAACAAAGAGACAGTGCTTTATGCTAGATGGCAGATGTAGACAACGGAGACCCAGGTCATCTTCTAAAACTGATCATGTATCCCTTTTCCCCAACTGCTAATACTCATCTGCAACATTCTTCCTTTTTTGGTTAATCAATACCAAGGCCCTTCCTGAAACATACATTTCCTTCTGATATACAAAATGCATTAAGCTAAAAAAAAGAAAAGAAAAGCATCCAAAAACTTTAACTCTTATTCTACAAATAAGAAACTAATGGTCTTCAGAAGCAGTGAAGCCTGATGCTGGTGAATTTCAGGTGGAATAATCAGGAGATACTGGCACATTATATGAAATCCTCTTCCTCATTGAATGTTTAGAATATGTAATTCACACAGACATTCACAAACTAAAATGAAAATTAGCATTAAAATAGACCAAATGAAATTTGCAGGAAAAGGAAATTAAGTAACCCAGTCCGTTTTTCACCAGTGTTTTAGAACTGCCCAAATGCTCTCCACATATATCTTCCCACTTTCTCATAATAATCTTTCGAGCTCTATTTTTTGGAGGATGAATCTGAGGCTCAGAGAGGAAAAAGAATTTGCTTAGGGTCCTGAGGCAAGAAGCTGGTTCCAAATCCCACTAGCAGTCTTGTCATTCTCCACTGGTAAAGGTTGGCCTGACTGGGAAGCACTGGGCCATAAGTGGGGTTGAAGGAAGATACTTACATCAAAGTGATGGGGGAAAACGCAGATCTTTTCTAATACCAGCTGGAAAGTTACAGCTTTCAGCAACAGCCAGAAAGTCACTTCATTTCCCACAGAGCAGCCAGAAGGCTGCTGCTACTCACCAAAGTTTCTACTTGCCTTACTCCTCCAAGACTGTCTCTTACACAAGAACCCTGGCACAGAAGCAGGCCCTGGAGCCTGCATTCTCAGCCCTGATCCTGAACACAGACTCAGTTCCACCAGGACATCAGTACCTTGTACTATCCCTTTCTCCAAACTGGCTTCTATAGCCAGAACGTTACTCAGGACTCACTGTGGGTTTGGACCACCCTGGGTAGATGCTCTGTTCTGGAAAAGCCACTGTGTACCAATCAAGCACATTACATCAGCCAGTCCCTCTCCCTAGGCTCTTTCCAATGCTGCTGCTAAGTCACTTCAGACGTATCCGACTCTGTGTGACCCCATAGACGGAAGCCCACCAGGCTCCCCCATCCCTGGGATTCTCCAGGCAAGAACACTGGAGTGGGTTGCCATTTCCTTGTCCAATGCATGAAAGTGAAAAGTGAAAGTGAAGTCGCTCAGTCCTGTCCGACCCTTAGCGACCCCACGGACTGCAGCCTACCAGGCTCCCCCATCCATGGGATTTTCCAGGCAAGAGTACTGGAGTGGCTTGCCATTGCCTTCCATCATCAAATTTTAATTCAAGATAAGGAAAGCTTCCACACTGCATTTCCCTTCAAGGAGCTCTCTGGACATTTCCAGTAAGAGAACGGTCTTCTTTTCAGAACAAATGCACATCCCCAATTACATGGGATAATACAAGTAAAGGGTTCCTGAACAACAACGTGGAAGACTTGAAATTTCACACAAGGCACACCAATAACACAGCTAAGAACCATGGACTTTTTCTGTTCTTCCCTGTAGAGTTCCAGGTATCACTTTCTCACCAGTTTCCCAAGCAAAGACTCTCTCAGCTTAAAGCTACAGTGCACTGTACAGCAGGCAGCATTAGCCTGGATCAGAAGCCCCAAAAGAAAGGCTCAGGATGCCTCAGAAAGGGATCCTCAGCTGATGCTGTCATGGTAATGAACTGTTTCGACTTAAGAGTGCTTAGTCACGAAGTTGTTGATCCCAGGCAAACTCGGCTGAGTTAGAGGGACCAGCTGAAGCCCTGAAACGCTCCATGAGAAGTTGATTTTGCTCTGCCGAGCGCTGGAGAAAACCTTATGTAACACAGTGGACCATTTCAATATGTTATTTCTGCAATCCTATGGGAGGAAAGGGAAAAAAAAATCTAACCGCTAGAAATACAAAGAGCAACGCGGGGATCTGCAGCTGAAGCGTTCATCTCCTGGAATTTCACTTGGTTAGGCTTATTCGAGTCGCACCCAATCAGTACCGAGGAAGCAGAAAGGAAGAATAATTCCGAAATGCAAGGAGGCAGAAGTTGGGTTAGCTCCCTTCCTTTCTTTCTATTTTTAACATAAAATTCCTGAAATTAACCCTTGAACGTTAGTGGTCAATTGCATCTCAACAAAATAGGGTAAGATGTGGCTGCAGAGCAGTAACGCCCAATTAGGACCCAAAGGATCCTGAGTGTAAACGGGTTGCGGCCACAAAAGCCAGCTAAGCACCTGCGCCCGGGCGCTATGGTACCCTCGGAGATCCGCGCCCGCACCTAGCAGCAGGCGGAGAAGCGGGGCAGGTGAAAACGGGGTTTCCAGAGCTCCGTCTTCATCCCTCGGCCGCTCCTCGCGGCTGCTCCCTGCTAGGAGTGGACCGCTTCTGGGAGCGGAGCGAGAAGACACCAGATTTGGAGTCGCCTCCCCAGAATCCCCCCCGAAAGCATCTATGTACAAGTAGTGGATAAAAATAGCCAGCGGACCGCGCCGGTGGGGGGAGGGAGGAGCGAGACTCACGCAAGGCTAAGCAAGGAGCCGACTGGTCCTGCAAAGTGGAGGGCGGAGGAAGAGGGGTGCGATCCCCTCCCAAGAGAGGGGCCTGGGTGCGCGAAGAAGCGTGGACGCTCGCCTCGCCGAGGGGAGGAGATGGAAGACTCGCGGAGCTCGCAAACCGCCGCGGAGCACAGCGCACCTCACGCTCCCCGCACCCAACCCGCCCCGGCCCCGCGCCCTGCATCCAGCTCTTGCTCCCTCTCGCCTCTCCATCTCTCTCTCTCTTTTTTTTTTTTTTTTTGCCGGTATCCGGGACAGGTTGGGGTCAGAAGCGCGAGCCGCGCGCTGCCGGCCGCCTGGCCGGGAGGGCGCACCTGGAGACTTCAGGCTCCGCGAGTGTGCCCGGTTCTGAGTCCGGGTCTACGCGCTTCCACCGCGGGTTGGCGCCCCTCCTCCCCTCACCTTCATCTGCCATCACCACTCAAGGTGCTCGAAATAGAAACAGACGCAAGATTAAAAAAAAAAAAGTAAAAAGTAACACGAAAAACCAGAACCGAGCATCTTTGGCATGGCGGGGGGGTAGGCTACTTACTGTCCGCCGCTTCCATCGCTCTCCTCCCGAGCTTTCCCCGCCCCTCGGGAGATGTCCCATCTCTGCTTCCTTCTCAAAGCTAACCGCCCTGAGGTTTCCCCACCCTGGATGCTCCCTCAAGGCGGACTTTGTGCTGTTATCCCCTCCCCAGTTGCCAGCCAGAGTGGTACCCAGGCTCCGCGGCGCTTTGCGCTCCTACTGCCCCTCACGGTCGGTCCTAGAGAGACGCGTCGGGCAGAAGCAAACCTCCTGACTCTTCTAGGGGGTAAGGGAAAAAAAAGAAAAAAAAAATCCACTAAGTCAGAAACCTGCGTGAAAAAAACCAGTCCCTGAAGACTTGCCTAGTTGAGGGACGACTTCAGGGGGCTAGTAGGATGGGGAAAGCTCTGGGCTCTCCGTCCTTCCCCCACCTACGTGCACTCCACTTGCGCCAGCCTCCACTCACCTTGGGCTCTGCTCTCGCCCTGAAGTCCAGGATGCCAGGTCGGGGCATCTCGATGGCCCCCGGTCCTGCCGCTCCCCGCACCGGCGACCCCCGCCGCCGCAAGCGCGCGCCGCACTCACCTGAGCCGCGCCTCGGCGGTCCAGCCGGTCCGGCGCCCGAGGTCGGCTCCTGGGCTTGGCCATGGGCAGCGCCGTGGAGCCCCGGCGGCCGGCGGAGCGAGTTTTTTCAGGACGACCCGGGCCGGCGCGCGAGACACGGGCGCAGGCGCCCGCGGAGACCCGGCGGTGGCGGCGGTCCGCGGCTGCCCTCGCGCCGGGGACTTTGCAGGCGGGGAGGCGAGGTTATCACCGCCGCCGAGGGGAGGAGCAGGGGGAGGAGCGGGAGCGGGAGGAGGGGACCGGGGAGGCCGGCCCCGCAGGGAGAGCGCGTCGGGCCGCGGAGGATCGCGAGCGCCCACTGCTGCCCGGTCCGCTCCGGTGCTGCCCCGGGGTCGGGTCGGCTCGGAGTCCGGCTCGCCGCACCGCTCCCGGGGCGGCCGGGCAGGGCTGGGGAAATCCAGCGGACAGGTACGGCACTAGTCAGCCCCGCCCTTCCCTGGCGCGGCAGTCCCGGGGTTTCAGCCCCGGGAAGCTGGGGGTGGGGATGGAACTTGCGGAGGGGACCAGCGCGCGCTCCCGGGAGGGTGGGGCCGGCTGTGGGTCGGGCGACCGCCGTGCCTGCGACCCTGGGGCATCCTGTCTCCACCGTCACCCTTGTTAGGGAAGGCGAGGTCCTAACCCCGAGCCCACGTCTTCCTCCACTCCCGGGCCGCGCCGGGTCCTCCCACGTGCGTCAGCGCGGCCGATCTCCGTCAGGGCAGGTGCCCACCTTAGGCATCGGTTGCTCCCTGCGCCGCCCAGGAAGCGAGCGGAGCCATCCACTCGCACCGCAGCCGGACCCGGACGCCGGCGGCCGGGCAGCCGGAGCGAAGATCCGCGCGAGGAGCCGGCTCCCCAGCGCTCGGTGTCGCCATTGAACACTCCCTCCCTCTTCGGTTTCGCGTCCCCGGAGCGGATGCGGATTCACTCGGAGAGCGCAGAGCTTTTAGCTCTGCCTTCGCTAGTGCATTGGGATTGCAAACGTCAGCTCTGAAATTAAGCCGGTCCCCCTGCCCCCTTCCCCCGCGTTCCTGTATCTGGGAAGTTTGTGTCAGAACTAGACCAGCCTTCAGTCTAATTTCGATGTAAGGTTTCCAGGGACCCGGGGTTGGAATCCCCTCGGAGAGAGAAGCTAGGCTGCCCGTCTATCCGAGCCCAAACTAGTGGCCCTAAAAGGCAGATCAGCCAATACGTTAAGGAATTAAATAAAAGAAAAAGAAAACGTTCCAGATGAGTGTCAAAGTAATTTATTTTAGATGAAATTTCAGTCGCTCTTCCATATCTTAAGTATTGGAAAATAAATGTTTGGAAGAAATCAAATTTGCCCTTCAAGTGTAAAAAACCTCTCATTAACTTAGCTCAGATTAAAAATACACACCAACCTAAGTAATAAATCCTGTAGGAAATTGACCTCTTTCTTGTGTAATGTTACCCACTGCCCTTTTAGAAAGCAAAACAATCAGCATTTTCTGGCTGTCTAATAAAACCAGTAGAACCTGGAGGCCAAAGCCAAGTCTTATTTTGGAAAATAAGATTATAGGAGTTTTCATGATCCTGATGGCTTCTTTGAGCCAGACTAATATTGACATATTATTTTAGAACTTTTAAAATGCATTTGGAGTACCTTTGTGTTAAGTTGCTTCTGTCATGTTCCACTCTTTGTGACCCTATGGACTGTAACCCACCAGGCTCCTCTGTCCATGGGTATTCTCCAGGCAAGAATACTGCAGTGGGTTGCCATTTCCTCCTGGAGGGAATCTTCCTGGCCCAGGGATCCAACAGTCCTCTCTTATATCTCCTGAATTTGTAGGTGGGTTCTTTACCACCAGTGCCACCTGGGAAGCCCAAGGAAATGACAACCCACTCCAACAGTCTTGCCTGGAAAATTCTATGGACGGAAGAGCCTGGTGGGCTGCAGTCCATGGGATTCCAGAGAGTCAAACACGACTGAGCCACTAAACACACACACACACACACGTATGTATTTTAAAAAGTCACTTTAATCAAACTTGTGGGTGGGGGCTGGGTGTGGAGAAAGGTAGTCAAAAAGTACAAGCTTCCAGTTAAAAGATAGGCAAATATCAGAGGTATAATGTACAACATAATGACTGCAGCTGACACTGTTGTATGGTATATAGGAAAGTTGCTAATAGAGTAAATCCCAAGAGTTCTCATCACAAAGAGACTTTTTTCTTTTCTTTTTTCCTTCCCTTTTATTGGGTTTATGTGAGAAGGTTTCTGTTAGCTGAACTCATTGTCATAATCATATCACAATAGATGTAAATCAAACCAGTAGGCTCTACGCCTTAAAGTGTTGTATGTCAATTACATCTCAGTAAACCTGGAAAAAAACAGTCAGTTTAAAGCCCCTCTTTGAAAAGGCTTAACATTCAAATTTGCATTAGCTTCTAAAAAAAGTACTTTTCCTGCCTCATTCGATGAAACCCTGTAAAATTATGTATGATGAGGTTGTGCAGGTCAAATGGTAGTTTCAGATATACCCTTGCCAAGTAATGGAGTCCTTAAGCTCCTACCAGCGCAGCTAAGCCCAGCGCAGATCACAAGTTTTTTTTAAAATAGGGAGCCACTTTGATGTCCTAAGTTGGTAAGATTGCTTTTTCTTAAGGGCCCACAGTCTGGATTTCACAACTAATTTGTGAGATGCACAGTGAGACTGGCAGTGATTCCATTTGCACCCTGGGAGCCAAAGTCGGGTTAACTGATCTACTCAGTTCCCCACTACAAGCCCTAAAAGGGAACTAGAACCTCAGGCTGCAGCCCTGAGACTCTGTTACAAGCTTCTCTTGCCTCAAATGGCCCCAGACAGATCTGGCCACAGGCAAGGACTGGTGTTTTAGCTTCTCTCTCTTTTTTGATTTTGGCCAGCGTTCACTGATCAATGGTCAATATTCTTATGCTTAGGTAAATAAGAAAGTATTCACTGGTTATTTTGTTCTTATTTTTCTTGCTGTTATTGTTGTTAACTCACTAAGTCCTGTCTGACTCTTTGCAACCCCATAGACTACAGCATGCCAGGCTTCCCTGTCTCCCAGAGTTTGCTCAAACTCACATCCATTGAGTTGGTGACATCATCCTCTGTCGCCCCCTTCTCCTCTTGCCCTCAGTCTTTTCCAGCATCAGAGTCCTTTCCAATCAGTTGGCTCTTTGCATCAAATGACCAAAGGATTGGAGTTTCTGCTTTAGCATCAGTCCATCCAATGAATATTCAGGGTTGATTTCCTGGCTTCCCTGGTGGCTCAGATGGTAAGGAATCTGCCTGCAATGTGGGAGATCCAGGTTTGATCCCTGGGTCAGGATGATCCCCTGGAGAAGGAAATGTTACCCACTTCAGTATCCTTGACTACAGAATTCCATGAACAGAGGAACCTGGTGGGCTACAGTCCATGGGGTCACAAAGAGTTGGACAAGACTGAGCGACTAACACTTCCTTTTGGATTGACTAGCTTGATCTCCTTGCAGTCTAAGGCACTCTTAAGAGTCTTCTCCAGCACCATAGTTCCAAAGCATCGGTTCTTTGGTGCTCAGCCTTCTTAGTAGTCCAACTCTCACATCCATACATGACTACTTGAAAAATCATAGATTTGACTACATGGATCTTTATCAGCAAAGTGATATCTCTGTTTTTTTAATACATTATCTAGGATTGTCATAGCTTTTCTTCCAAGGAGCCAACATCTTTTAATTTCATGGCTGCAGTCACCATCTACAGTGATTTTGAAGCCCAAAAAAATTAAATCTGCCAGTTTCCATTTTTTCCCATCTATTTGCCATGAAAAAATTCCTAGCCTACTGCTTTCTGTACTTGAATAATTTATGTTTGCTTTTGTTGTCTCTGGTTTTCTACTTTTCCTCAAATGTATGATGGAAGAGAGAGGTCAGGAGAAGGAGAATTAGAGAGAGAGAGGGAAAGAGAGGGCTTGCTTCCTCGAAAGACGTCGAGGACACAGAGTCACTCTACCTTTCTGATCTCAACCTGATTTTATCTGTAAGGCTCCCCTGTACAGCCTCAGCCTTTCCTCCCTTAATGGCCATTTGAAACTTTCAGGTTAATAGCATGAATATTAAGGAGTCCAATGGGATTCTTTATAAGCAGAGGAAATTGGGATCAGGTTAAAAATCCAATTTTAATAAACTTTCCAAGTCTTGATTTAGATGATGCACTAATGGCTTTCAGTGCTGAATCACCTTAAAAGTCAATGTATTTTTAAAAGGTCCTTGTTGTAGAGAAAGCTGCATGGGTGTCGTTTAATTGTAGACTGTGCATCCCTGTCTTCACAGAAAAGATCACGTATAATGGATGAGAGCAGATATGAAATGCCGCTGTGCCCAGAGCTGGTTGGGAGAGGAGAGGGCGTTCGGTTTGAAAGATAGTTTTCACTCATTTGACCAAAACAAAGGGAGTGTGATTGCACTGTGTGAAAATGGTATCCTCAAATAACTCCTCTAATTTGATTGTGCTGAGGTCTAGAATTGTTTCCATTTCTTTTGACTTGCTAATTAGCTGGAGCAGAAGGCTTGTGAGAGTAGAAAAATGATGGTCATATCCAGAAAATACGTAGGATTGTGATTCCTCCCAGTCAGCGCACCTGTCACCTGCCTACCCCACCAGCCTGTCCAACTCCCAGCCTTATCTGTGTGTCCTTGAAAATGACTCACGCCTTTGTGATTAATAGACTACGGGATGTTTTTCTGAAAACAGGACTTTAATCCCCTTTATAACACTGGACATACTCACGGCACATGTGGTGACAAGTTTCAGTTCTAACTTTTGCCTTTATAGGGCCTATCCTTCTCCCATATTGCTTATGTAATTAATTAAACATTAAAATTGCATGGCATGTCTACATTGCCGTAAAGAAGCATGTGTGTGCGTGTTCAGTCGATCAGTCGTGATCTGACTCCCAGGCACAAGCTCCCTTGTGCATGGAATCCTCCAGGCAAGAACACTGGAAGGGGTTGTCATTTCCTTCTCCAGTAAAGAATATACTGATATTATTTTTATTTATTTAAATATTTTCTGAGGCCCCCCAAATTAGTATTTCTTGGGAGTTTAAATGAAATTACACTATTTTTGAAAGGCCCTGAAAGTACCTTGGGCTCTCAAGACTTCTAATGCAGTGGTTGGCCCTGTGTTGGTGGTGATGTTGTTGGGGATGAATGCTTAATTGATTCTGTAAGGAGGTGCAGTGGTAAAGAATCTGCCTGCCAATGCAGGAGACAGAGACATGGGTTCAATCCCTGAGTCAGGAAGAATCCCTGGAAATGGCAACCCACTCCAGTACTCTTGCCTGGAAAATCCCACAAACAGAGGAGCCTGGAGGGCTACAGTCCATGGGGTTGCCAAGAGTTGGACATGACTGAGAGACTGATCACACAGAGTATGTATGAAAACCGCAATTCCAGACTCATACGCCAAGGTCCATTTGTTATGCTGGATAAACAACTATAGAAAACATGCTGCTTTTATTTCTGGCCCTGTGTCAAGCTTTGCCCCAAATTACACACATCAGTGCTGCAAAAATTGCAATATTGCAGCCCTGAAGTGGTCCTCTTGTTCAAATTGTTAGACCCTGCTGAGTGCCAGAAAACCTTCAGGGCCATGGGAAATTGTGGCACTCTCTTTGATTTCAGGTTTGCAGGGACCAAAGCTGATGACGCTTTGACAAGTGGGTCTTGCTGATTCTCTCTTTTAGGCCTTATTCAAGGATCCTGAGAGGTTCAAACTCTTCAGGGGAAAAAAAAATGCATCTTTATCTCTCTCTCTAGCCCTGTCAATTCAGTGGAAACATTTACTGGGTACGTCCTAGATAGCAGCCTAGTGGTAAGTACCTGGGTGGAGATGTACAGAGAAGAATAAAGTGTAAGCCCTAACCCGAAGGGGCTCACAGATGTGCAGAACATAAAAATTACAATTCAGCCTGACGATTCTCATGCGCTCAGGTTCCCTGTGTACTAGCAAGGTCAATGGAACATTTGGGATGTGATTCTCATGCCCTTACATTCTACCCTGAACTAGCAGCTTCAAGCAGCACTTGCTATTTCTAGCAGATCTCTCCTCTTGGAGTCCCTGCTGAAGTCCTCCAGAGTGTGGCCTTATTGTCCCTGAAAACCGGCAGGGCTGCCTTCTCACTTCTGAGCCTTATTTTGATTCCAGATTTAAAATAGAATCAAAACCATGAGAAAAGTCTTGAAAGGTGCTCACAAGTTCTCTTTCTGACTTTTGTAATACTTTTCTAATAAAAGAGTTTGCAATGACACTCAGAAAGAACTAGCTATATATATATGCATTTTTTCTCCTTTATGGTAGTAATGTGTATTTTATAGAATACTTTGAAGCTCAGACAACTTAGCTCTAAATGAAAAAAAAAATTGATATTTAAAATGATCAAGTTGACATATCTCAATATATTGGTAACAGTATTTATTATAAAATGCTAAAATGGGTAGCTTGTAAATATGATACCTCAATTCCTTTTTGTATCTATCCTGTGACCATGAGAGACTTCAGCATGGAAACAAAGTCTGACCTCCAGGACACAGAAGATGTCAAAACAAGTGGACCAAGGACGGATTAGGACAGAGACTTGATGAAGCCTGGTAAAGGATCCGCCTGCAATGCGGGAGACCTGAGTTCAAGCCTTGGGTTGGGAAGATCCCCTGAAGAAAGGAAAGGCTACCCACTCCAGTATTCTGGCCTGGAGAATTCCACGGACTGTATAGTCCATGGGGTCACAAAGAGTCGGATACAACTGAGCAACTTTGATTAGATGAAACCATGCTTGAATTCCATGTTAAAAATGGCTAACTTGTACAAAGTTGGGAAAATGTATTAGACAGCATGAGAAATAAGTTGGAGGTATGAAGAGATAAATAAAAATCATGGCATTTATTGATAAGCTTTGTGCTAGGAGATCTGAATATCTCTTATCCTCGTTTTGCACAGACATGGAGCAGTTAAGGAAGTTCCTAAAGGGCATACAACCAGCAATGCTGGATTTAGGACCAGGTGAACATCAAGTCCTTCTGTATCTTCCCCCCTCCACCCCTGTCTCATGATATAATCTCTGTTTCCTTGCTTAATTTCATGTATTCACTTCATAAAAGAAAGAAGAGTCCAGTGGAGTTTATGGTCTATCTCTTCCAAATGAAGAAGCAATCAGAGGTTCTCTTCAGGCCTTGAAAAGATACTTACATTCTAGGAATTATCCATAAGGTATTTAAATCCTCTATTCATGATACTGATGTAATTGCATTTAGTAAACTTCCTCTAGGCTTAAAAGCTCAGTTCTCATTGTAACTGTTTTTCTCGCCCTGTATGCATCTGTGATGAAGGTGTATTGCTGGCAAACTTTGTCTCACACTGTGGCCCTTGATTTCATGCAGGGCTTCAGATCTCAGCTCTGTGTCTGGTCATTCTTTCCTTTATTCCAGCATCACGTAGTGTTTAGTTCTTAGTCGGTGTCAGGCTCAGGGGTGGGCCCTGGAGATACAGGAGTGGACAGGACAGCACTCCCTGTCGTCTTAGAGCTGAAAATCAGGAAGTTATCCGAACATCCTTTGGAGGGTTGAATGCCCTTCCCAGCTCTTGTTCCTTATCAGGAGTCAGCCTGCCTTTCTGGATTCATTTTACCTGGAAGCTGTTCTGATTGGTAGAGACACTCTGCCTGCATAGGGAAGAGGGTGGACTTGTGTGTCAGTGTGTGTGTGCGTGCTCAGTCACTCAGTCGTGTCTGACTCTTTGCGATCCCGTGGACTGTAGCCCACCAGGCTTCTCTGTCCATGGGATTTTCCAGGTAAGAATGGCAGGTTGCCATTTCCTCCTCCAGGGGATCTTCCCAACCCGGGAACTGAACTCACATCCCCTGCATTGGCAGGCAGATTCTTTACCACTGAGCCACCTGGGAAGCCCAGTGAATGGACTTACTTGTGGACAAACTGGGAAGTATATCTTCAGATTATCCATTAGCTCTGGCTTTCTTCCTCTTGGAAGCAAGATGCCTTTCAGAAGTGTCCGACCTGCTCAACTCCTCTGCTGCCTCTTTGGGATCCATCTCTATGGGAGAGATGTCTGTTCTGGCCTGAGGCTGTCTCTTCTTCCCTGAGTAAGTGCCCAGTTCTGAGGTTCAGTTATGCAGCTCTCTTAGCTCTCACATGGTAAATTTCTGCAATCTCATTTCCCTCAGTAATAAAGGACTTATTTAGCTGACGTCCATCTTGGTCTTCATGGCATGGGCATGGAGTAGGCGTGCCACTTACAGAAGTTGATTTAAAATCTCCCAACTGATGAACTCTTTTTCCCTTTGTCTTAATTTACTTACTGTTCGTGGGGTTCTCACAAGGCAAGAATACTGGAGTGGCTTGCCATCCCCTTCTCCAGTGGACCACGTTTTGTCAGAACTCTCACCAGGACCTGTCCTCTTGGGTGGCTCTACATGGCATGGCTCATAGTTTCATTGAGCTGAACCCCAGAACCACCTGTAATCAGCACTCATTCTCTACCATCCCGTGCTCTAATTGTTACCATGGCCAAGGACAATTCCTGGGGTTAATGTCAGTCTGTTGGATTCATAGTTTATGCCTTTTAGGCCCTACTCATTCTTGGAATCTAGTACTCTTGCCTGGAAAATCCCATGGACAGAGGAGCCTGGTGGGCTGAAGTCCATGGGGTTGCTAACTGTCAGACACGACTGAGCAACTTTGCCTTCATGCATTGGAGAAGGAAATAGCAACCCACTCCAGTGTTCTGGCCTGGAAAATCCCAGGGACAGGGGAGCCTGGTGGGCTGCCATCTATGGGGTCGCACAGAGTCGGACACGACTAAAGCAACTTAGCAGCAGCAGCAGCAGCATTCTTGGAAAGAGAACATGAAGTGAACTCCTCCAAAATAAACATTCAGGACATATGACAAACTTCAAGAGGGCAGATTCCAGGTCCAGGTTGCCAGGGTTCAGATCCTAGATCTGCAGAATGAGCTCTGTTATGTCACCTGAGTTACTTAGCCTCAGATGCTTCTTCTCTAAAATCATGAAAATGGCCCCCTTCTCTTCTTATTACATGGAAAGCACCTGGTACATAGTACATACCAAATCGGCAACAGGCAAGGCCATCCACGAGCAGGCAGCGATATCAGCCTCATGACAACTTCTTGGCCGACCACAATGGTGAGATGCTACCAACTGTGGTATAATCTCGGTTTCATAAATATTAAAACGTAAAAAAAATCTTAAATCAGTGAAATGCAATGTTATTTCTTAGAATCTTTGAAATGGCACCCCTACATGATGTATTATTTTTTTTTTCTTGTAATTTTCACATTACCTTTGCAGTTATATGTTATAATAGAAAATAAAGAAAGCCCAAACCGTGGAATCAAATTTTGAGGTACTTAATTAGTAAATCATTTAATCAGTCAAGAGATGGATACCACTAAGTTCTATGCATGTGACAGCTGCTTCATGCATGATCAGTCATTCCAGCTTCTTGCAATCCCATGGACTGTAGCCCACCAGGCTCCTCTGTCCATGGGATTTCCCAGGCAAGAATACTGGAGTAAGCTGTCATTTCCTCCTTCACAGAATCTTACTGACCCAGGGATCGAACCTGAGACTGGAGTCTCTTGCATTGGCAGGTGGTTTCTTTACCATTGCACCACCCAGGAAGCCCTTGTGCATGTGCAAGTGTGTTAGTCACTCAGTCTTGTCTGACCTTTTGTGATCCCATAGACTGCAGCCAGCCAAACTTCTCTGTCCATAGGATTTTCCAGGCCAGAATACTGGAGTGGGTTGCCATTCCTTTCTCCAGGCGCTCTTCCCCACCCAGGGATCAAACCCATGTGTCCTGCATTGCAGACAGATTCTTTACCAACTGAGCCACCAGGGAAGCCCTACCCTCAAAGTGTTTGATGGATTCAGAGAAAAAGATTAGCTGATCAGGGAACAGAATCCTTCACAAAGATGTGGGATCTGGGCCACATCCATGTAACATAATTCTTAGTTTCAGTAGAAGTTTCAAATAACAAAATTCTCTACTGAATTTACTGAACAAGTCAGAGGAGAAAAAAGCACACAGGCCACCAATGACACGCAAGCGAGGACTAAATACTGTTTTTAAACGTCCACACCCCAGTATTAAGGGTTAAGCTAAATTTTAAATTTACTTTGGCATTTGTTTTGTTATATAGTAATACTTGTTCATTACAGCTAGTTTGAAAAAAATCACAGAAAATTAGACCGAGAAAAAAAGAAAACAATAATACCACTATTTGAAGGCAACTCCTGGATTAAGACTGGGTAGATAATAACTGACGGAGAAGGCAATGGCAAGCCACTCCAGTACTCTTGCCTAGAAAATCCCATGGATGGAGGAGTCTGGTAGGCTGCAGTCCGTGGGATCGCTAAGGGTCGGACACGACTGAGCGACTTCACTTTCACTTTTCACTTTTACACATTGGAGAAGGAAATGGCAACCCACTCCAGTGTTCTTGCCTGGAGAATCCCAGGGACGGGGGAGCCTGGTGGGCTTCCGTCTAAGGGGTCACACAGAGTCGGACATGACTGAAGTGACTCAGCAGCAGCAGCAGCAGATAATAACTGAAATGAAAATCAAAATTGAAATCACAAGTTTGTGGTACTGGAGTATTTTAGCATTTAAAATTGTTTATGTTTAACTTTATTAAACATAATGTTATTGTATATTTGGATTTCTGATTTCTTAGGAAAGGGTGCAAACCAGGGCCTGGTCTCTGATTTTTAAAAAATCAGTTTTAGTAATACTTCGATATTTACTTTATATAGGAAATGAACAAATACATTCTTGTCTGATGACACATGGAAGTCTGAAGAAGGGCAACTCGTCAAGCAACTCACTCTCACCCAGTTCTTGAGCCAGGAATGAAGAAGAGGGTTTAGATGGAGGAGCAGGTCTTTACCTCCCCCAGACTTTCAGGCCTCTTCCTCATGAGACATCCTCCCCCTCCTCCTTCCCCAAAGTCACTCCCTCTCCTCAATTTTAAAGTTAGAGATTACATTTGCAAACTGGAATGTGATTTAAATACCAGCACAGCACACATCACTATTCTGAGTCCCAGACCTTTTTTTCTACATTGTTTATACAATTCATCCATGCCATTGCTTGGAGATGGTATTCTTTGTTACTGCTGAATATTGTATGAGTGTTGGGAGATTCTTAGTCCTACTGTTGATGATGTTCAGGTTGTTTCCAGTTTAGGACTTTCCCAAATCATGCGTCTGTGGACATTCCAGTGTGTGTCCTTTTGGTGCAGAAATGTAAACATTTATGTTTGTTGTAAACTTAGGAATGCGGTTTCTGCATAGTGATTCAGTATTTTTGCAGTTACATTCAATTATAGGCTATGATATGATGATTGCTATAATTTCCTGTGTTTTGCAACATAACCCTGTTGCTTGTCTATTTTATATGTGGTAGGTTGTATCTGTTAATCCCATACCCCTAATTTGTCCCTCTTTTATAAAATACCTACTCATGTCTTTTTTTTAATCTTTTTTAAAAATTTTAATTGGAGGGTAATTGCTTTACAATATTCATGTCTTTTGCCCATTTTTCTATTGTCTTGTGTTTATTGATTTATAGAAAATCTTTATATGTTTGAGGCAGGTTACTGTGCTTCTGTTTTGCTGCCTACAAATGTGAATAATAGTAACGCCTACTTTACATCTTGTTGTTGCTGGGCTATATGAGTTAGTGCATGTAAACACTTAGAACCCTATGTGGCACATAGTGAGTGCTCCATAAGCGTCTGCGTTTGGTACCGGTCAGGTCCCCATGGCTAGCACATCATGGACACAGAACTCCAAAGAGGCTTCAAACTCCCGTTTACCGACATTGCCTTGCAAACAGTTACTTTACAGATCCAGAAAGATTGGAACTCACCTTGCTGCTGCTTCTACTGCTAAGTCGCTTCAGTCGTGTCCGACTCTGTGCGACCCCATAGACGGCAGCCGACCAGGCTCCGCCATCCCTGGGATTCTCCAGGCAAGAACACTGGAGTGGGTTGCCATTTCCTTCTCCAATGTGTGAAAGTGAAAACTAAAAGTGAAGTCGCTCAGTTGTGTCCGACTAGTAGCGACCCCATGGACCGCAGCCCACCAGGCTCCTCTGTCCAGGCGATTTTCTAGGCAAGAGTACTGGAGTGGCTTGCCATTGCCTTCTCCGGGAACTCACCTTAGTCACCCCTAATCGGGACCAACTAGGGCCCTGGTGGCTTAGTGGTTAAGAACTTGCTTGCAGTGCAGGAGGTGTGGGTTCAATTCCCGGGTTGGGGTTATCCCCTGGGGAAGGGACACACTTCAGTATTCTTACCTGGAGAATCCCTTGGACAGAGGAACCAGACAGGCTACAGTCCGTGGGGTTGAAAGAGTCAGACGTGACTGAGCAACATACACAAGGCCCTAGTCATAGCTTTAGAGGAAAATGTTGGTTGTGATTTTACTATAATCACCACACTGTTTTTAAAATATTAAAATTGTGTTTTTCCCTCTGAAGAGAACAAAGCAGTTTTTGACTGAAAATTACTGAAGTAGCAGTTAACTCGCTGCCATTGTATTGTGCATTTGGCATGTTGATTCCAAGATTCCAGAAGTTTTTATAGAATGACTTTGCACCAGGACTTTAAACACACACACACACACACACACACACACACACACACACACACAATCCTCTCCAAACACAGGAATTAAATGTGTTTGAAGTTATGCAGTGTGCGCAATGAAGTGTTTTAGGCTAAGTGCCCATCTCTGCCTCAAACAACTTCTCTTGGTCCACCAACCACACTTAGGAAAAAAAGGACATTTCTTTTCTCCCCATTTGGGAATTGCCTCTAGTAGCCAAGGGAGTAGAATTTCTTATAAACAAACAAATCAACAAACTGTAGTCAGCCTGCCTTGGCTCCTTCCATTTGTGAAATTTTTACAGATAAATTCATTCTTTTTTGAGGAGAGAAACATGCAGAGGACCGTAATTTAGGCCTTTACAACCGAAAATGACAATCTTTCATTTATCATCCCTCACCGAGAACAGCTACTAATATCTTCCTTCTTGGTCCCTTAATTAAATTCAGCTTCTTATATTTTTTTTTTCCTGATTCACTCTGTTTCATTCCTGGATTAACCTAGTTCTTCATAGTTGTAATTTCTCAACTGTTAAATTTCATTTACCTCATTTAAATTTCTGGAGATTTCTTTCCTGAGTGGAAAGTTTGTTTATTTTTTCAATTCTCTCCCCAGGCAAGAAAACCATCTCCTTTAGACCAGAGTTAACTAAATTATAAACATCCACACTGTAATAATCTATATAAGTATACGTGTGAATAGAGAATGATTTTTGGAAAGGGAGAGTGATTGGTCCAAGACTGTCAAGAAGACAGTCTTCATCCTTGAAACCCCTTCAGAGAGTTACATAGTCCATAAAATATTGTTCTCTCATCTTCTACAAACTGACTTCAAGGATAACGTATAAACTGTGTTTTTGTCCCTGATATTGTTCCCACTTTGGAAGCAAAGTTATTACCAACCTAGACAGCGTGTTAAAAAGCAGAGACATTACTTTGCCAATAAAGGTCCATCTAGTCAAAGCTATGATTTTTCAAGTAGTCATGTCTGGATGTGAGAGTTGCACTATAAAGGAAGCTGAGCCCCGAAGTATTGATGCATTTGAATTTTGGTGTTGGAGAAGACCCCTGAGAGTCCCTTGGACAGCAAGGAGATCCAACCAGTCCATCCTAAAGGAGATCAGTCCTGAATATCCATGCAAAGGACTGATGCTGAAGCTGAAACTCCAATCCTTTGGCCACGTGATATGAAGAATTGGCTCATTGGAAAAGACCCTGATGCTGGGAAAGACTGAAGGCAGGAGGAGAAGGGGATGACAGAGGCCTTTCCAACCAGGATGAGATGCCTTGATGGCATCACCGACTCAATGGACATGAGTTTGAGTAAGCTCCGGGACTTGGCAGTGGACAGGGAAGCCTGACGCACTGTAGTCCATGGGGTCACAGAGTCGGACACAACTGAGCGACTGAACTGAACTGAACTGATCGAACCCACCTTCCTGTATAGGGTTATACATACTTGACTGATGCTGTGTCATTGTAGCACTGCTTGTGGCAAGACTGTACTTTTTGGTAAAGTCATGTACGTTGGCCTTGGCCACGTGATGTGCTTTAACCAATGTGATGTGAGTAGACAAGTCTCATCTAAGGGGAAGCTTTCAAAGACACCACTCTTCTCCTGGCCCAAGTTCCTTCATTCTGGTTCCAGAAGGAGCATGCACGGGGCATGCCAGGGGCCAAGCTGTGGTCTCCTACATGAGCCATCGGCAAGAACTGACTAAGGCTTGGAGGCTGTTGGATATTTCTTGTCACTGAAATTGTCTGTTGATTTGTTTTATTCAAGGTACCTTCCTTGAAACAGGGAATGCATTTGCTTTGTTGGTTACGTGCACAGTTTGGTGCTTGGCTGCCAGCAGAAACTAATAAAAGTTTGTTGAACAACTTTTGAAGACTTGATGAAGCTCTCCAGTGACGAACATCTAACCTCTTCTATGGCAGCTGTGCCTTTTGAAAAATATTTCTCATTCTAAGCAGATCTCTGATCCTCTAGGACTTCCACTAAGGGTATCAGTGCTCTCCTTTGGACTCACATAAAACCATCTCATACCCATCCATAAGACAGCCCTCTAGGGTTTGAAAACAGTGCTGTCCACTATTCAGGAGTTTGTTCCTTTTGGTTTATTATCTTTCAAGCTTTCACCTCCTCAACCTCCTGGGGTTTCTACTTTTTCGGTGCAGAGATGTACCCATGGGCTTCCCAGGTGGCTCAGTGGTAAAGAATCTGCCTGCCAATGCAGGAGATGTAGGTTTGATCCCTGGGTTGGGAAGATCCCCTGGAGAAGGAAATGGCAACCCACTCCAGTATTCTTGCTTTGATAATCTCATGAACAGACGAGCCTGGCAGGCTACAGTTGATGGGGTTGCCAAGAGTTGGATACGACTGAACGACTAAGCATGATGTACCCATGTCCCCTCTAGAATATGAGATTTGGCATCAGCACCAGTCTTAGTGTGTGGTCAGAGCAGCCCAGAGTGAGAAAGGGTCATCTCCTCTGGAGTAATCGCCCATCTGGACTAATTACACTGCTTCTAACGCAGCCTTTGCTGTTCTTGGCAGCTTCATCACACTGCTGACTCAGAGTGACTCAATCAAATCCCTTAAGCCTTATTCACGAGTCTTTATGACCACATCGTGCCCCAACTTGTGAGGTAGGTTTAAGGCACCCAGATGTCAACCCTAATACTTTTCCTTGTTAAATTCTTTACCTCATTTCATCTGGTTCGTGGTTTCTGTCTAGTTGGGAAAAGGATTTGATTTCTGGGAATGGAAACTCAGCTATTAGCCAAGAGAAAGGAGAAACAACCTTGTGTCATCAACTAAGGAATGATTAGAGAGCTCCATTGTCTGGTCCAGCAGCCCGTACTTAACTATGTGATGTACATTGCCAAGCGTGTGGTGTCTTCTCTGAATTTGTCAAGGGGAATGGAAGAATACTGAGATCCAGCAACAAACAACACCTCTATTTACAGGTGACAGACTCAAAGGGGCTTCCATGATCCCCACCTTTTAACAGTCATGCCTTTGCATAATTCCCTCTGCTTGAGTGCCTGTGTGTCTTCTAACTTGCTTCAGATCACTAGAATATGGCAAAGGTGATGGAAAATATGTGACTGCATGCACATGGTAACGTTACATGAGACTGTAACACTGTCTTTCTAGAAGGTTCTCCTAACTGGCTCCGAAGAAGCCGGGCATGTCATGAGCTGCCCTGCGGAGGAAGCCACATCACAAGGAACTGAGAAGAACTTCTAACTGAGCAAGAAACTGAGGTCTGTCTCACAGCCTCAGTGGTGATGCTGCCAGCAGTCACGTGGCCCTGGAAGAGGATATTTTCCCCGCTGAAACTCAAGGTGAGACTGCAGCCCAGGCCAACACCTTAGTTGAAGCTTTCAAATGAGACTCTGAAGTGGAGAACCCAGCAAAGTAAGGCCTGGACTCCTGGTCCACAGAATAATGGTGTGTGTGCTCAATCGTGTCCGACTCTTTGCGACCCCACTTGGCCCCTCTGTCCATTGAATTTTCCATGCAAGAATACTGAAGTGAAACTGTGATACAATAAAGATATGCTGTTTTAAGCTGCTAAGTTTCTTGCTAATTGTTACTCAAGGATCTGTAGCAGGATATGTACTAATATATCATGAAACCAATTCAGTTGGAAGCCAAAGCCATCATGAAACCCAGAAAACACACATCCTTTGTCTTTTTTTGGTGGGTTGGATTGACTTATAGAACCTTTGGTGAACCCTGTGTAACGTATTATCAGGACATTAGAAGATCACCTTAATATCCAACCTCAGACAATAAAGATTTTTTTTCTAGTATTTGTCCAAATGACCTTCTGCTAATTCATTTCATTCAATGGTCCTCTCTTCTGTTTTCCTGCCTTTGAATTCCTTGCTTCTGTACCCAAGTCTGATTTTTCTTCCTGCACTCTGATCTCTTAACTTTGTTTCTTCACTGGATGAGGGTTCCTGGTTTTGCTGCCTCCTAGACTTTTATTGAGAGGTGTCTCCATCTTGGTTCTATTATATCTATGTTTTTCAGGTCTAGTTCTCCCAGGTCTCCTGCCAAAAGGGAAGCATCTAATATTCTAGATCCTTACTGGTAAAAAGCCTTCAGGCAATAGTGTGAATTTCCACACAATCTTAGATAGTGCTGATAGCAGTGGCGTCACCTCAAACATTTTATTATTTTCACTTGAGTTCTTTTACTCTTTGAACATGAATCTTGTCATTATCATCATCATAGTAAAACTCTGTGTACATCTTCCCATATGAAAAGGAAACTGTGACTACCAGTGTTTAGCTCAGAGTTGTTTGTATGTATATGCTGATGGCCCATTGGCATGTCCCAGCCATACCAATTTGTTTGTTTCTGAAAAAGTGCTTGTTGTCATGAATCTAGTGTGAATCCTGCTTATAACGTCAGAGACTGGATACTGGGGCCTGAGGAGGAAGCTGATGATTGGGCTTTTGAGTTTGTATCAGCCGTGCTATTTTTACAAGCAGTTGAGCTTGCAAAAGATAGGAAGGGCTCTGGATTTCTTTAGACCTAATGTACTCCCTCTCTCCCTCTCTCTCTTTCTTTCTTTTTTGGCTGCACAGGGTCTTAGCACATGGGATCTTTAATTACAGCATTTCAGAATCTGGTTTTGTGATGTGCATTGAGAGCACAATCTTCACCACTGGACCATCAGGGAAGTCCCCCTCAGGTACTTTAAATACCATGTCTATAGAGACAGAGAATCTAGGAGCCCAGACTCTACTCAGCCAGGCTTGTTCTTTAAAAGCAATAGGATCTTAGCCATGACCTTTCAGGTTCAGGCAATTTCCTCCAATGTATCACTGCAGAGCAAAAACTTAGGCGACAAGCAACTTGAGTCATGCCTGTTAAATGGCCTTAGAATAATAGAGAGAACAGAAAGGAGACTGAACTAAACACTCATTCCAACCCTTCATTTTGCCAGCAGAAAAACAGAAACTCAGAAAAGTCAAACGCTTGGATCAAATTTCTGCAGTTAATTCATGGCTGCGTCCAGACTTGATTTCAGACAAGGTAGCCATGGTGTTCTTTAAAAGGCTGTAAAGAAATTAAAGTCCAGAGGAGAAAGTCAATCACTTCTAATTACTCAGAGGGAAGGTGGGTGGGAACACATGAGGCCAGACCTGAAAGGACAGGCACACAGATCCAGGGAAGACCATTGTCCTCCTCCTGTCTAGACTCTGAGGAGTCCTGATAGCAGGCGGGGGTGAAAATAGTATCTGCTAAGTCGAGGGAGACCAGGGTCTAGGAAGGGAAGGCGTCAGCCCTGATGCTCTTACCCCAGGGATCCCATGTAGAAGGAGCAGACCTCTTAGACAAAGTTTTGATATGATAGGACTGTTTATTTCCTTGTTTCTGCTCCTGAGCATTCAGCAAAAGACATATTGATTTTCATTATTTTTAATTCCAGCCTGGCCTAGGCTGTACGTTGGGGAGCTAATAGAAAGGTCTTTTCTGTCTGGACCAGGGTATTTGAAGAAGATCATTACCTTCTGAGGCCAGCAGCATGGTGATAGCAGGAACCAGAGAGGGATGCAGAGCAAAGGAGAATCTGAAAAATGAGGTCAGAACCTCAGCATCAGGGGCTTCTTCCTCTAAGATATTCTCTTTTAAGTGTCCGCTTTGGAAGGACTTTTCTTTTTTGCTTGCAATCCATTTAGGGCCTAGATTGAAGGTCGCATCTATCAACCAGGTCTTCAGAATTGACCATCTACTCCCTCAATTCCCTCTTCTGCATCCTCACAGCCTTTAGCTGGACATAGATACCTCTACCTGTCATCTGTTTTGGTAACTGTAAGTGGGTCTGTCTGTCTTACTAGATGATCATCTTTCTCCAGGAAAAATATCTTTTTTCTTTTACATGCCCTCCTCCAGACCCCACAGAAGGTGGCTAAAATGAGGACTTAAAGGTGGCAGATAATCATGAAATAAGGCTTCCCTGGTGGTTCAGTGGTAAATAATTCGCCTGCCAATGCAAGAGACACAGGTTCCACTCCTGGGTTGAGGAGATCCCCTGGAGAAGGAAGTGGCTACCCACTCCAGTAGTCTTGCCTGGAAAACCCAATGGAGTGAGGCCTGGTGGGCCACAGTCCATGAGGTCGCAGAGTTGGACATGACTTAGTGACTAAACAACAATAAGTCATAAACTACATAGTCTTTTAAGGAGAAGCAGTGACACACTGAGGTAAGCCAAGAGCCTCTGAAGTCACGTGACCTGGATTTGATATGTGGCTCCACTGAGTGCTGGCCTTGTGTCTTCCACCAGCATCCTTGGCTTTTCTGTGCCCTATTTCCTTAATCAGTAAAGGTCAATGTTATTAGTACCTGCTAACTGGAGTTCAGTTCAGTTCAGTTCAGTTGAACTGTGGTGCTGGAGAAGACTCTTGAGAGTCCCTTATACTGCAAGGAGATCCAACCAGTCCATTCTAAAGGAGATCAATCCTGGGTGTTCATTGGAGGGACTGATGCTAAAGCTAAAACTCCAATACTTTGGCCACCTCATGCGACGAGTTGACTCACTGGAAAAGACTCTGATGCTGGGAAAGGTTGGGGGCGGGAGGAGAAGGGGACGACCGAGAATGAGATGGCTGGATGGCATCACCAAATCTGTGGACATGAATTTGAGTGAACTCCGGGAGTTGGTGATGGACAGGGAGGCCTGGCGTGCTGTGGGGGTTGTGGAGAGTCGGACACGACTAGGGTATGTTAAAGGAGATGTTTCATGAAAGGCTCTTAGAACACTGCATCATCAGGCATTTACAAAGCACTCCAATAATAGGGCTTCCAAGATGGTGCTAGTGGTAAAGAATTTGTCTGCCAATGCAAGAGGTGCAAGAGATGCAGGTTGGATCCCTGGGCCGGGAAGATCCCTTGGAGTAGGGAATGGCAAGCCACTCAAGTATTCTTGCCTGGAAAATTCCATGGTCAAAGGGGACTGGCAGGCTACAGTCCATGGAGCCACAAAGAATTGGACACAACTGAGCGAACTCCCATCCATCTGAACGTAGACCATGTGCATTGTGTTCTATAGTCCAACTCTACACCTAGTGGCATCCCACCAGAGCGTGGCAGAGCAAACTGCAAGCTCCAGCCTGGCTTTGTCAACTCTCCCCAGTTGTCCCCTCCCCCCTGGAATGACCTCCCTACTGTCCGCTGTCCTCTTCCTGACACTAGGGATGGGTCCCAAGGCCCAGGTGTCCTTGTCTCATTTTCTTGCTTTGACTCTGCCTTGGGTTTCCCAAGGCTGTACTATACAAGCACTAAACACTGTACAGGCATCCATGTTCCAACAACCTCCTACTTTATTCAGTTTAAAGAGGGTTAGGATTCGCGTTGCATGTCTGAGTCTACATGATGACCAACCTGGGGATTCTAGATCTTATTGTCTGATATACTATGATGGAGGGAGAATCTTGGCCTCTAGTGCCTCAGGGTGGAGAAGGCAATGGCAACCCACTCCAGTACTCTTGCCTGGAAAACCCCATGGGCAAAGTAGCCTGGTGGGCTGCCGTCGATGGGGTCGCACAGAGTTGGACACGACTGAAGAGACTTAGCAGCAGCAGCAGCAGTGCCTCAGGGTACGTAATTCTTGACTGAGAATCTCCTGTCCTTTTCTACCAGTTTATTGATTTGGTGAGGGATTTCCTTTGGTGATATAGGTGAGTGATAATTACCGTGGTAATTACTTCAATGCGAATACCTATGGACATTGTGTTCCTTCTGGATCAGTCATTCTCAAAATGTGGTCCAAGATTGGCAGCTTCAGCTTCACTTAAGAATGTCACAAATACAAATTCTAAGACCCCAACCAAGATCTTCTGAGTAAGATACTCTGGGAGTGGAACCAGTGATCTGTTTTGTCATAGATCCCCCAGGAGACTCCAGGAGATGCTGGGATGTATCAAGAACCACTAGTCTCACCCTTCAAACCACCTTTATCTGTGATGATAACCACAGATGACCAGGGAGATCCCTGCTAGGTATCTACTTTATACCTTTGCCAGGTAAGGGACTTTAAAATGTTGTTTCACAAACTTCCATGATAACTGGAGTCATAGTAAAAATCAGTTTCAGCTTTCACCTCTACTCTCTGATTCATGCCCTCTGGGGGCAGAGTTGGGGAAGCTGGGTTTTTAACCAGAGTTTCACGTTAAAATCTTATCTGTGAAGTTTAGGAAACTATTTTCTTTAATTAATTTTTTAAATTGAAGAATAATTGCTTTACAGAATTTTGTTGTTTTCGGGCAAACCTCAACATGAATCAGTCATAAGTATACATATATCTCCTCCCTTTTGAACCTCCCTCCCATTTCCCTCCCCATCCTAACCCTCTAGGTTAAAACAGAGCCCCTGTTTGAGTTAGGAAACTATTCTTGAAGGTGGGAGTTGGGGCTGTAGGCTGGGTGGAATTTTCCCACCTGACATGTTGGAGATGAGTGTTAAGGAGTCAGGAGCTGTCAGAAGAACCGATAATTATCAATTTTTCATTCTTTTTGGCTCCATGAGGTGGAAAAACACGCTCCGGAGTCACACAGGAGCCTCATGGAATGCCTCTACTGGCATCTTCATTTGTCCCTGGAAATCTCAGGTGCAATCACAGCCTCTTGTCTTCATTTCCCTGGTGTCCTGAGTCTTTGCATGATGGGAAAATGAAAAGGTCCTTGCTCCCAGGGTGTCAGTCACTCTGAGCAGCTTTCTTTCAGCTTCTTACCATCTGGGGGCATTCACTCCCGTGTGTCCTTTTGTCCTTTTGTTCTGTCAGTCTTTCTCAGGGAGGTCTCACAGCCTTCCAGTCCTGTGATGAAAGAATTTTTACCCACCAGAAACTTGCCATCACTCTAAAGTCCAAAATCCTAATGCAGCCTGGACTTGCCCACTGGGATCAGGTAGAGACCTCTTTAAAGCACTAAAGACTGAATTCAGAAAACTAAGATCATGGCATCTGATCCCATCACTTCATAGGAAAGAGATGGGGAAACAGTGGAAACAGTGTCAGACTTTATTTTTTGGGGCTCCAAAATCACTGCAGGTGGTGATTGCAGCCATGAAATTAAAAGATGTTTATTCCTTGGAAGGAAAGTTATGACCAACCTAGACAGCATATTAAAAAGCAGAGACATTGCTTTGCCAGCAAAGGTCCATCTAGTCAAGGCTATGGTTTTTCCAGTAGTCATGTATAGATGTGAGAGTTTGATTATAAAGAAAGCTGAGTGCTGAAGAATTGATGCTTTTGAACTGTGGTGTTGGAGAAGACTCTTGCCAATCCCTTGGACTGCAAGGAGATCCAACCAGTCCAGCCTAAAGGAGATCAGTCCTGGGTGTTCATTGGAAGGACTGATGCAGAAGCTGAAACTCCAATACCTTGGCCACCTGATGCGAAGAACTGACTCATTTGAAAAGACCCTGATGCTGGGAAAGATTGAGGGCAGGAGGAGAAGGGGACGACTGAGGATGAGATGGTTGGATGGCATCACCGACTCAATGGACATGAGTTTAAGTAAACTCTGGGAGTTGGTGAGGGACAGGGAGGCCTGGTGTGCTGCGGTCTGTGGGGTCACAAAGAGTCGGACATGACTGAGTGACTGAACTGAACTGTGGCAACTTAGGTGGAAAGGGAGATTATTGAAGGGTTTTCAGGGCTCATAGAAATGACAAGAGAAGGACGAGCAGATGTAGAAACAAGTGATAGCCAGGGACAGATGACCACCAAAGACTGCAGCAGAAGGTACTACAGAGGTGTGTGGGCTGGCCTGCTCAGGCTGCAACCGTGATGACTGTGACCTATATTCCCACATAAGTGCGTCATTCTCTCAAGATCCAAATTGATTGCTCAAATTGATTACCAACTTGCAGAGCGCAGTCCATGTGTCAGCGTCCTACTGACCCGAGACAGAACAAGAAGAACTGTTTTGTTTCTCCTTGCCTAGTGAGGGATGGGTGTTTCTCCCTGGTACTCCACCTAATAGGAGTTTCTCAAATACCAGACTGAGGGTGGTAGGAAAAGGAGGCTGGCTGCCCCAGAAGCAGAAACGGATGCTCCTGATTTGGACAACACAAATATTTGTGGGGAAAAAATTTACACAATTTTAAAGGCTTTCTTGAAATCAATGGTAGCAAATGGTCTTCCCTTCCCTTTCCTTTCCTTCCTTTCCTGTCCTGCTTTTCTCTCTCCTCTGACCCACTTCTGTCTTCTTGTACTGGCAGCAATGTTCTATTGCCCAGTATTAGACAAGTTCTAAATCCTTGGCGGTAAAGGTAGGAAAGTAATATTCTGAATGGTGAGAAAGGAAATTAGAAATTATGTTCATGGAAGTTGCTGAATTAAAACTACCAAGAGTTTATTATCTTGTTTATGGATCAATTTGTGGTTCTTTTTTTTCATTCTACAGCATACTAATATTCATTTTAAAAATAAGTCCTTAGCAAACACACTGTATAATACAATACTAATAGTAGAGTCTAGGTTTGCATGTATGGGTGCTTACTGTAAAATTCTTTCAAATTTGTTGTATGTTTGAAATTTTCATTAAAAAGTTACAGATAACCAACAAGGACCTACTGTTTTGCACAGACTGTGTGTGTTCAGTTGCTCAGTTGTGTCTGACTCTTTATGACCCTATGGACTGTAGCCCACCAGGCTTCCCTGGTGGCTCAGCTGGTAAAGAACTTGCCTGCCAATGCAGAAGACATGGGTCAATATAGAGCTGAGTCACTTGGCTATACACCTGTAACTTAGGCAATGCTATAAATCAGCTATACAAATACAATGCAAATACAAAATTTGATCAGTCATGTCCAACTCTTTGAAACACCATGGACTATCATGGAATTCTCTGGGCCAGAATACTGGAGTGAGTAGCCTTTCCCTTCTCCAGAGGATCTTCCCAACTTAGGAATAAAACCCAGGTCTCCTGCATTGCAGGCAGATTCTTTACCAGCTGAGCCACAAGGGAAGCCCCAAATCAGCTATATTTCCATTTAACCTAGAATTTTCCTTATGAATATTTCTGTTTTTTTTTAATCCAGAATAATTGTGGAGAAGGCTTATCTAGAAATACATTCATTTCAGCTCTATTTTTAATAGCTTTCAAATTAGAAACAATCGAAATGGGATGAATATATGATGTGCACACTTTGTGGTAGACTATGCTTACAAAGCATTTAAAGTTTGTTAAAAACTGAAGTTAAAAAAGAACAGTGCATAAAATCTAATTACAATTAGATCTAATTTACATGGAGTAAATTAAAGGAACAGAATCTACCAACAGAAAACAGAGGAACTGGACACACAACATTCTTCCAGGGCTTTCCTTTAGGTGAGGATTATTGATGATTAAATTTAAAATACATTTTTGTTGGTCATCTCATGCATTTCTTTAATTCCCTTAATTTCCAGTCAGAACATGCATGTATTTCTTTATACCAAAATAAAATACGCTTCTGTTAACAATAACAAGAAAATGCCTTCCTGGGGCATGGATCCTGTGTGCTTCACTTTGCATTGGAGTCTTCTGAAATGGCCACCCTCTTGCTAAGATCACCATGAAGTCATCAAACATCCCGGGAATCATATCCAGTAGGCTGTCCTCCTCTCATCTTACTAAACCCTCCAGCAAAATGTAATATGGTTCATCAGTCTTTCTTGACACCCTTGGCTACCCTTTTCTGAAACACCACTCTCTCCTGGGAACAAGCTTGCTTCTCTGCACACTCTTTGCACTTGCCTTCTCTGTTTTCTTCAGTTGTTTTCCCTCTCCTGCTTAAGCCCTAAATGATAACATGCATACATGCTCAGATGCCAAGTCCTGTCTGACTCTTCATGACCCTGCGGACGGTAGCCCACCAGGCTCCTCTGTCCATGGGATTCTCCAGTCAAGAATACTGGAGTGAGTTGCCATTTCCTCCTCCAGGGGATCTTCCCAACATAGGAGACTGAACCCATGTTGCCTATGTCTCCTGCCATGACAGGCAGATTCTTTACCACGGAGCCACCTGGCAAGCCCAATGTTAGCATTCCCTTCTATTTAAAACGTTGTTACTAAAGGAGCCCATCAACTCCCCTCTCTGTCCTGACACCTTGTTGGTTTATGGCTCCAACTCACCTTTTCTTGTGATTGCTAGTCTAACTGTATACTTGACAGCTCCATTCAAATCTCTCTCAGATATTAGAAACTTATGTCCAAAATGGAATTCTTTATTTGCCATTCTAACATGGAAATGAAATGAAGATCAATGTGTCAACTGATAGAGTCATGCATGCGTGCATGCTAAGTCACTTCAGTTGTGTCTGACTCTTTGAGGCCCTGTGGACAATAGCCCTCCAGGCTCCTCTGTCCATAGGATTCTCCAGGCAAGAATACTGGGGTGGGTTTCCATGCCCTCCTCCAGGGGATCTTCCTGATTCCGGGATCAAACCCAGGTCTCCTGCCTTGCAGGAAACTAGCACAACCTGTAAATCAACTATACTTCAATAATAAAAGAGTATACTTTAGAGTCTGTATATTAAAAATAAATTTACAAAAGTCATGTGTTGTTTACAATGCATGCACCTCACTTTTCAGCCATGCTGAAGGGACATAGTTTAACCAGAGTCATCTCTCAAGTCGAGCATGTTGAGTAGTGTCACATGATGGGAATGGGGAGAGCAAATTTGTGACCCTTTTCCCTCACCATCCTCACAAGCACATTTCCCTCTGGAGGAGGGCAGATTGCTTCCTTTTTTTTTTTTCTGATCATCCCCACCGCCTCTCTGAGCTGCATTCTCTTCTCCTGTAAATAAGACACAACTGGTAACACACAGGAGAGAATGGAAGCATAGTGATTTGCAAACTCTAAATAGACTGCTGTATCATGAGCCTGCTTTCTTAGGCTACACTGGGGTGGAAACAAAAGTGTGCCTCTCGTTCAGAGTTTGGATCACTATCCCTGGGACCTGGAATGAATAAAATAGGCCAGGAAAACTTGTGTGACTTACAACCTTGATGCAGCTCGTGTGCTACGGGCCTTGAGGGCAGTGCAAACGCGTCACAGTTCTTAGTGGACTGGCCTTTATCTCAGGTAAGTGGGGCCTTTCCGGTTGGCTCTCTTCCTGACAGGTGTGCAGAGAAAGATGAGAGCCTGGCCCATGGGTGAATGATTGCTTTTCATCCACGGAGTTCATTTTCATATTTGAAATGCTGCGTGGCCTGGTGGATGGAGCCCTGAATTGGAAATCCAGGGTCTGTGGACTTTGGAAGATCTTTGCTGCTGACACGGAGGTGAGGGCTTTAACAGCCTGATGCCTGTGTTAACTCAGTAATTATTGTGATTGCTAATTCGTAATAAAAATGCAGAAAATTTACCCAGGGTTTAAGTTTAGAAAGTGCTTTCACAGCCAGGTTAACCCTCTTCATCTTCGGGTTCGCATCGGCAAAGAATGGCTGAGTGGCTTTCGGGGTCTGGTTTGATAGGAACCAGGAGAGCTCCCAGTTCTTTTGTTCTTCCTTCCCTCCATATTCATTCCGTAAAGATACTTTAGCTAATGAAGCAGACTTGATCCTGGACCGGATGCATTCCTGAATCATAGAATTTGAGACTTGGCCTTTTCTTTTTCCTCTTCTTTTCTTTTTTCAGTTAAAAATAAAATACAGTATAGATGACTTAGTGAAGTCCAAAGAGGGGAAGAGAGTAAGTAAAGGTCACTCAGCCTGTAAATTACATCCTTAGAAAATGAGGCCTGAAGCCTCTGAAATATCACCTTCTGGGACCTAACTGCGATCGCGTGTGTGAAAGGGGCTGGGTTACTTTGCATCTGTCCCGACAGTGAGGGAGGATACACAGAGGCAATTTAGGAGGTGCTTTCGATTCTTTGGGGTCAGTAAAGCGATTGCAAATGGTGGTTGGTGAGACATAAAAAGGAAGTGAAAATGGAGACATGATTACAATTGGAGTGATGGGTTAAAATATAAGTTAAGCACATTGAAATGGAAATAAATTAAAATAAAGTATTAATCTTTTCCAGGTGACACAAGTGGCAATGAAGAATGAAAGAATGCTTTGCTTCAGTGTATCCGACTCGTTGCCACCTCATCACCTTAGCCCGCCAGACTCCTCTGTCCATGGATTTCTCCAGGCAAGCATACTGGAGTGGGTGGCCATACCTTACTCCAGGAGAACTTCCAGTTGCAGGGATTGAACCCATGTCTCTCGCTGTCTCCAGCGTTGGCAGATGGGCTCTTTTCCACTAGTGCCACATGGTAAAGAATCCACCAGGAATATAGGAGATGCAGGAGACTTGAGTTCGATTCCTGGGTTGGGAAGATTCCCTGGAGTAGGGTGTGGCAACTCACTCCAGGATTCTTGCCTGAAGTATCCCATGGACAGAGGAACCTGGAGGGCTACACAGTCCATAGGGTCACAAAGAGTCGGACATGACTGAAGTGACTTAACGCATGTTAATCTTAAAGCTAAATTAGAGAGTGTGAGCCTCATGACCTTGATGACAATTAGATGTTTTCAGTTTTATCCCCAGGGTGGTCCAGCATTGGTGTCTTCCCATCTCCCATCACTTATGTGGAAAACATAGCAATGAAAACCAAGTGGCCACATCTCATCTTCCAATACTAGGTAAGAGAGAACCAGGACTCTGGGGAGATCAGCTGACTCCATGGGATAGAGAAAAATTAGGATGGAGTTTGAGCTACAGTGAGTGCCAGAAGATAAGGAAACTTTTTAAAAAGTCATACTGCAAGGACAAAAGAGATAGTTTTATGAAACTCCTACTTGTCAAGTTATAACAGTTTAAGCATCAAACAAGAATATTAACTACAGCTAATTGGAATGAATTGAGTCTATAAGAAAGCTATGACATTCAAAGATGAAATAAGTTCATTAAAATGTATAAGGTGATAATTATAATACAAAGAAAGGGTGAATGAAATTTTTAAATGAGCTAAAATTGGTAAGAAACTATTGTCATTGATTACATTCTGCTTTTCCAAGTAAATATAAGGATTACATTTTTGTCTTTTTGTTTCTTTACCTAGGAAATAGAAATTATACCCAGAGGAGCAAAGGTCTGTGAGCACAAGAAACCACAGGCAAAAATGAGAGTAGAAAGCCTGCCAGTCGGTTTCCATAAAAAGAAAGTGAAAGTGAAGTCACTCAGTCGTGTCCGACTCTTTGTGTCCCCATGGACTGTGGCCTACAAGGCCCCTCCATCCATGGGATTTTCCAGGCAAGAGGACTGGAGTGGGTTGCCATTTCCTTCTCCAGAGGATCTTCCTGACCCAGGGATCAAACCCGGGTCTCCCAAATTGCAGGCAAACACTTTAACATCTGAGCCACCAGGGAAGCCCTATGGTTTCCATCAGTTCAGTTCAGTTCAGTTCAGTCGCTCAGTCGTGTCCGACTCTTTGCGACCCCATGAATCACAGCACGCCAGGCCTCCCTGTCCATCACTAACTCCCGGAGTTCACTCAAACTCATGTCCATCAAGTCGGTGATACCATCCAGCCATCTCATTCTCTGTTGTCCCCTTCTCCTCCCACCCTCAATCCTTCCCATCATCAGTCTTTTCCAGTGAGTCAACTCGTCGCATGAGGTGGCCAAAGTATTGGAGTTTCAATCCTTCCAATGAACACCCAGGATTGATCTTTAGAATGGACTAGTTGGATCTCCTTGCAGTCCAAGGGACTCTCAAGAGTCTTCTCCAGCACCACATATGATGGGTCAAATTCAAGAAGACGACCTGATAGGTTAATGCAGCCTCTTATCACCTAGAGGATGAAACGTCTGCATGACTCCATCAATTTTCCTGAGATGCAAAAACTGTAAGCTGAATTAAATTGTAAACTGGAGTTAAATGTCTTACTTTGCTAGGGCTGTTGGAACAAAATACCACAGACTGAGTGGCTTAAACAGAAACTTACTTTCTCAATTCTGGAGGCTAGAAATGCGAGATCAAGGTGTCAGCAGCTTGGTTCCTTCTCAGAGTCATGAGGGAGGAATCTGTTCTAGGCAGCTTTGTTTGACTTATAGGTGGCTGTCTGCTCTGTCTTTATATTGTCTTCTTTCTGCATACATCTATGTCCCAATTTACTTTGCTTATAAGGACATCGGTTATATTGGATTAGAGTCTACCCATATGACCTCAGTTTAATTAAATTGTCTCTTTAAAGATGCCATATGCAATTATGGTTTCATTCTGAGATACTGGGGGTTAGGACTTCATAATAGGAATTTGGGGAGGACAGAAGAGAGCTCAATGTGTCCATGACACAGAAGTAACGAAGGTGGAGAGCAGAGAGAGCAAGTTGCAGGGAAAGACGTAACCATGGGCATTCTGATTGACAAAATGAAACAACCTTGATAAGAAATACCTGCTAGGGTTTCACTCACTTTAGAAGTTCAAACTGTGGCCTTTGGTGTGACTAACAGTGAATTCACTGATAACTCAACCATCTCAGCTGATCAGTCATAATCTCTTTGCTTTATATTCAATACATCTCTGTAACCTGGAAAGATGCATTACAAAATATTAAAGTATGTGAGTAATGGAGAAATTAGCTAAACCTGTACGATCACTAATTTTATGCTAGGCTGAGTATGAATATAACAATATATTTTATAAGCATTATGATACTTTGTGAATATCATGTATTTGTGAATACGTTTCTAAGGTGTTTGAAGCACTAAAGGAATGTTATACATTAGGTTTATGCTTTTGTTGAGGTAGAGAATTTGACTAAGGTTTGCTATCAACCTTTCAATGTGTAAGATGATTTATAGTTTAAATTTTGATTTACGAATAGAGTAAGTCTGTTTAAATATTTAGATAAAATTTACCTGATATACTTCTAAGTTTAATTACATCGTACATTAAAGAAATAGCAAGTAGTAAGTTTGATGGTTTGTACAAACAAAAACTCCTTCAAGTCAGCTCCCAAGAAGGTCTCCAAAGTTGGTTGGAGTTGGGAACAGGTGTGATGTGTGGGCATGGACTAATGGCATTTATCTTCAGCCCTCCACTTCCCACGTCCCAGGACTCTTGGCTATTAACTCCAGTATAAATGAGGGAGGCTGACTTTCACTCAAAATTTTTTTGAGTGATATTATATTTATATCACTAACTCTATATCTATATCACTAATATTTATATTACTAACTTTATTTATTTATTTATATCACTAACTTTAAAGTTAGTGATATAATCATTAGTAAAATTATATTACTAACTTTATCCTTTTGCAAGATTAAGATCCCTGGTGGCAAATAACAATGATTTTGCCTCATTGGAAAATGTTACAGGTGTTGTATTTCTTAAAGAGATGGGAATTATGGAAAATATCTGTCATCAAAGAGATGTGCATCAAAAGAGTTCCTATAAACACTCACTGACCTTCACTTTCCCTACTTGTGTTCCAGATTTCCCCACCACCTTATCTTTGCCTGTTGATACCCTCTCTTCCAATTTCTCAGAGATGAGCCAAGAATGGGTCTATTCTCCATGAAGAACTTTACAGGCAGGACATGTCACTGGCCAGAGTCTGCTGTTAATAAGAAAATTGATTTGATAAATTGAATTCATTAAACATGTGTGTGATTCAAGATATTACTAAAGTATCACATTATAATTTACATTTAAAAATAGGGTTATAGGGGAGGTCAGTGCTTAATTTGAAGAAATTATCTGAGTACTAGGCATGAATTTAAATCTGCTTTATTAAATAACTCCATGTCCCCATGACTGCTACGTACCAGGTCCCTGATTTTAGTCACAGCATCGCTGTTCATGGGAAACTTACTCCATAGAAATTAACACCAGCAGTTATCAGTTTTTGGGTACCTCTTTCAGTACTAGTTTTAATTTTGCATTCATCAAATATGAAATATTCTCTCTACCCAGTGGTCTCTGTGTTATTTGCCGCAAGATGATAATCAGAGACCAAAAAATGTTAAGGTATTTCTGGTAGTAATATATGCACAGAGCTGAAAGAAAAAATTTAGCCCTCTGGGTATATATCTAGGGGCTTCCCTAGTAGCTCAGTTGGTAAGGAATCCACCTGCAGTGCAGGAGACCTTGGTTCGATTTCTGGGTCAAGAAGATTCCCTGGAGAAGGGATAGGCTATGCACTCCAGTGTTCTTGGGCTTCCCTAGTGGCTCAGCTGGTAAAGAATACGCCTGCAATGTGGGAGACCTGGGTTCAATCCCTGGGTTGGGAAGATCCCCTGGAGAAGGGAAAGGCTATCCACTCCAGTATTCTGGCCTGGAGAATTCCACGGAATCTATATTCCATGGGGTCACAAAGAGTCAGAGATGGCTGAGAGACTTTCACTCAGAGGGTATACACTAGTTCACTTCTGACTAAGATTCAATGTTGCTTTACTCCTTGACTTTAAGTTTCCCATTTGTGAAATACACATAATGATGCTTGTCCAGGAGATCTTTGTGAGGTCCAATAATATTGATATAAAATTGATAAAAGAGAAGGCCTCCTTCCTTGGTGAGGTCCAGGGTGGTTGGGTACTTTCAGCCTTCCAGTGCACTTGTCCCCCAAAACTTCAGTTTTGAATATACTTCTATTTAAAGTTATATTTGTATTGTATTAATATTTATACATTCATGAGTACTAGAGGTGAGGTCTTTCCTGTCCCTCAGTCTAGATGGGGCACAGTGTGGATGGATGATGATATGGGTACCCTCTTCCCCTTCAACTTGGTTTTGGATCAGAATCTAGGTTTGCCATTGTTCAGAGTAGGGTTACCAGATTAAGGCTATGGACCGTCCTGCTACATTTAAATTTCAGGAAGACAATAATTCATTTTGTTATAAGTATGTCCTAATATTTGTATGTAACATTTGGGATTTTATACTTTTACAAGAACTAATTTGTTATTTATTTGAAATTCAAATGTGACTGGACATCCTGTATTTTATCTACCAGCCCTAATCATAAATTCATCTTTTACCAAAGTCAGGCCCTTCCCAGGCAGAGAACTGACACATCCTCAATTAACAGGCTGATAGAATTTGGGGCAGGCACTGAGGGTGAGTCTCAAAGGTAGAAAGAAAGAAAAGACAGGCGCAAAGGATGAGGTCAGACATCCCCACGCCCCCGGAGGACTTGGCCCTCTTACAGGGGGACGCTCTTCCCCCGCCTGATATTGACCTGTTTACCTTCTTTCATTTCTCTAAAATGAACAGTTTTGCTTTTGCGCTCACCTTCCATTTGGGGAACTTCTACATTGATCTCAACTGTTTTCTCTTATTTTGTCACACATTCATAGTACACTGAAAGCCCTTCCCTGGTGGCTCAGTGGTAAAGAATCTGCCTGCAACGAGGGAGATGGGGGTTTGATCCCTAGGTTGGGAAGATCCTTTGAAGAAGGGAATGGCTACCCACTCCAGTGTTCTTGCCTGGAAAATCCCATGGACAGAGAAGCCTGGCAAGCTACAGTCCATGGGGTCACAAAAGAGTCAGATACAACTTAGAGACTAAACAACCACCCCCAAAGTGTGCAAAGAAATTTTTCTGTTTCTTATTTAGTTTTTCTATTCTACTGGGTTATGGAAGATAATCTAAATTTAAATTATCTGGAAAATTAAATCTTATCCAATAATTTAGATTGTCTGGAGTCCCCCCTTCTGGGGATAATGGATTTCCATGGAGTTAAATGTGCATTCTTTTGTATTGTTTCCCTCTTTCCCCTGTGTGCTTAGGACATAGTGGGTATTCATTAGTTCAGTTCAGTTCAGTTCAGTTCAGTCTCTCAATCGTGTCCAACTCCCCGCGACCCCATGAATCACAGCACACCAGGCCTCCCTGTCCATCTCCAACTCCCAGAGTTCACTCAAACTCATGTCCACAGAGTCGGTGATGCCATCCAGCCGTCTCATTCTCTGTCGTCCCCTTCTCCTCCCGCCCCCAACCTTTCCCAGCATCAGAGTCTTTTCCAGTGAGTCAACTCGTCGCATGAGGTGGCCAAAGTATTGGAGTTTCAGCTTTAACATCAGTCCTTCCAATGAACACTCAGGATTGATCTCCTTTAGAATGGACTGGTTGGATCTCCTTGCAGTAAAAAGGACTCTCAAGTGTCTTCTCCAGCACCACATTTCAAAAGCATCAATTCTTCGGTGATCAGCTTTCTTCACAGTCCAACTCTCACATCCATACATGACCACGGGAAAAACCATAGCCTTGCCTAGACGGACCTTTTTTGGCAAAGTAATGTCTCTGCTTTTTAATATACTGTCAAGGTTGGTCATAACTTTCCTTCCAAGTATCTGTTGAAAAAATGGAAAGTACCTCACTTATCTACACCTGCATCCATAAATGATACGTCAACTGTAATAATAAATGTATTTGTAGCTGCTGTGAATGGTGCATTGTTATATTATTTCTAACTTTTGAAGTGCCCTGTTACAATTCATAGATAGAGAAACCAGGGTTCAGATGAGTTAATTTTGCCTGAGGTCACACAGATTAAATGTTAATAATAGCAGAGCTGAGAATAGACCCAGATATGTCAAACCTTAAAGTTTTCTATTCTATTCTACTGCCTTTCAAATAACAAAAATAGTGCGTGCATTTTACAAGGTGCTTTGATGTACTTTGGGAAATGTAAGGCGAATTGAAAAGAACTCTTGATTTGGTGTCAAAATACATGGATCTAAGCCAGGGTTTCTTAACCTTGGCACTATTAACATTTTAGTCTGGACAGTTTTTTTCTGTAGGGGGTTGTATTTGTGTATGGCAGGATGTTTAATAGCATCCCTGGCCTCTGCCCACTAGATGCCAATAGCATAATCCCTCTAATGTGACAAGTCCCGATCTCTGAATATCACTAAATGTCCCCTGGAGGCAAAATTACCCTTGGTTGAGAACTAGTGGTTTAAAGTGATTGTTAACCCCTTGTGAGATTCTGGTCAGTTCATTTTATTTCTCTGAGCTCAGTTGCCTCCATGTGGGACACGGATTATATTTTTCACCTGCACCGTCAGCCTCATCAGGTCAGAGCATAGCTCCAGTGAAATTAGAGGAAACCACATTGATGAAGGACCTATTATATGTGAGGCATCCCACTAAGTTTCGTCTTTTCTTGCTCAGTCTACCCACAGTCCTGTGAATACTGGTCTTGTCTCCATTTTACATATGCAGAAAGAGACTTTCAGAGAAGTAAGGTAACATGTTCAGCTTCACAGATTCAGCAAACATGAGAGAGTAGAATCAAATGTTGCTGCTGCTGCTGCTAAGTCACTGCAGTCGTGTCCGACTCTGTGTGACCCCATAGACGGAAGCCCACCAGGCTCCCCCGTCCCTGGGATTCTCCAGGCAAGAACACTGGAGTGGGTTGCCATTTCCTTCTCCAATGTGTGAAAGTGAAAAGTGAAGTCGCTCAGTCATGTGTGACCCTTAGCGACCCCATGGACTGCAGCCTACTAGGCTCCTCCATCCATGGGATTTTCTAGGCAATAGTACTGGAGTGGCTTGCCATTGCCTTCTCCGAGAATCAAATGTTAGGTTAATCTTAAAAAAAAGTGTATTGAAAAACTGTGAAGCCACTTGGTCAACTCTAACCTATGGGACATGTGGAAAATTTGACAGGTCATTTCACTTGTTCATTGGTCAATATTATTGCTTTGCAATACAGCAAACAACCACAAAATTATTTCTCTTTTGCTTAGCCAGGTAATCAGAGTGGGAAGGAAACTGGCAATATTAGTACCTGCCCCAATCTGTAAAAGTTGAATAGGCATTCCTTAATTCCCTTTGTGACTGTGAAAATGAAAGTTCTTTCTTCACAGAGAGGAAACAACCCAGACATCATAAAAGAAATACCAATATAGCCACTTCTTTTAAGATGAAAAGATAACATTTTATTCACATGACAGAAGTAGGCAATGTTCAACTCTTAAATCTATCAAATCAGTATAATTTCGTGGAGGATCAGCACTTTGACGCTTTTAGGATTTAACTGCTCTTAATGGTTTTCGGTAATTATACTGTTGTCATCATTTTAAACTAAGTGTAACTGGTACACTCTTCAGGGATTGAACAGGAAAATGTGGTATTGTTTTTGCCAGAGAAAGAGAGAGAGAGATTAATTACTGGAGGAAGGAAGAAAGGAATGAAGGAAAAAAGGAAGAAAGACACAGTATGAAAACCACTGCAAGAAATTATAGGTAAGGAAGCTATAAACCAACATCTCTTTCTTTGCAGAAGGAAAGAGTGTGCTGAAAGTGATGAAAATTTGTAAATAACTGTCCTTTGGCCCTCCTGGAGGTACTAATTCAACTGCAACCACTGCCTTGGTCTCCCCTACTTTCCCAGAGCCTCTGGGGGACAACACGTGGCCGTGCCCCCAAGGATCATCTCCAGGGCTGCCATTCACTCACAGGAAGAGGCTAAAATAGATCTGAGTTTGCCTTCTCAAAGGAACTTCGTGCAGCTTGGGGACCTTCTCCCTTCTGTGGTTTTTGAAAGCTGTGGTGGAGGCTTGTTTCCCTTGTTGTTTAGTCTCTGAGTTGCATCTCTTTTGTGGCCAAATGGACTGTAGCCCACCAGGGTCCTCTGTCCATGGGATTTCCTAGGCAAGAATACTGGAGTCGGCTGCCATTTTTTCTTCTACAGGATCTTCCTGACCCAGGGATGAAACCCCTATCTCCTGCATTGGCAGGTGGATTCTCTTCTGCTGAGCCACCAGTGAAGTCCTTGATTTCGTTGAGTGAGTGTGTGAGTGAAGTTGCTCAGTCATGTCCGACTCTTTGCGATCCCATGGACTGTAGCCTACCAGGCTCCTCCATCCATAGAATTTTCCGGGCATGGGTACTGGAGTTGGTTGCCATTTCCTTCTCCAGGGGATCTTTCCAACCCAGGATATAACCCAAGTCTCCCTCATTGCAGGCAGATGCTTTACCATCTGAGCCACCAGGGAAGCCCTGATGATTCCATCACCTAAAGCTGTTGGCCTTTCTCTGCTGCTGCTAGGCAGCTTGAACATGATAAAGTCCTATTGTTTTATATTAGAAAGAAAGTGTCCCCTTCCATTATTTCATTCAAGCCTCTGATCCAGTCTTTTACTTAGTCAGGATGGGGGTGCCTAGAAGAACATTCTGGAGCCAGAAGAGATGGTGGTGAATTTCTGGAGGGAATGTATGGTTCCTAGTGGGAGAGGTGGCTACACCAGGCCTTCTGGAACCTCTCAGGAGCCAGGGACACAGAAACTTCAGTTTTAAAGATTTTTAAAAAAAATCATTATGTTTCTTTCCCTTCTTGGTTCAGATCACTTGTGCTTTTCATTCACTGTGAGTGGTTTGGCCAGATGCAGCAGTCACATGTTTTGTAGTAGAAATCAGAATGATGCCCAGGATGAGGACTTAGTTTCTGCTCCCTCACTAGTAAGCTTTGTGATTTTAGGTGAACAGTTTCCCTTTCCAGGCCTATATTTCTTTACAAACACTATGAAGAAGATATTGTAACTTTGCCACAGATTACTAGTCTCCAACTGATATTTTTTTTCTCCCCCTGCTATGAGATCTATGTATCAAATGAAATCTATGTTACCCATGGTGGTGATGGCTTAGTCACTAAGTCATGTCCGATTCTTGCAACTCCATGCACTGTAACTGCTCCAGGCTCCTTTGTCCATGGGATTCTCCAGGCAAGAGTACTAGAGTGGATTGCCATTGTGGACTTCAATATATGGAACATGTATAGATCTTCCCTGTAGCTCAGATGGTAAAGAATCTGCCTACAATGCAGAAGACCTGGGTTGGATCCCTGGGTCATGAAGATCCTCTGGAGAAGGGAGTGGCAACCCACTCCAGTATTCTTGCCTGGAGAATCCCATGGACAGAGGAGCCTGGCGGGCTAGAGTTCGTGGGGTGGCAAAGAGTCAGACATGCCTGAGCTATAGCGCTGCTACTCCTACTGCTGCTGCAGGAGCAAGCAGCTGAGTTGGCCGGTGTGGTTGGCGGAGCTAAGGGCAGAGAAATAAGTGAGCTTCCTGCTCTGAGGGGTTCCCCTCCCACCAAGAACAGGACCCCCGAAGCTTCCAAACTAGTTTTTGCAGCACAATCGAAAGGAACGTGGAAATCCCTAACGGTATATCCACACACGTTGTACACATTTGTTTAAAGTACTCTGTGCATGAAAAGAGACATGGAAAAGCCCCTAGCAAAACCGGAAGGATGGAGTTGTGTTACTGTGATGATTATGGTCTTTGGATGGAGTGAAGGACCTTTGTTTCTGACCTACGAAGGCCTGTGGGCTGCTGGCTTCGCCCAACATTAACTAAGACAAAACCCGAGGCAGAGCTTCAGAAAGGTGGCTTGATTTTCTTTGGTAAAAGTAAGATTTTGAAAAAGTATTGAGCGACTCAAGGAAAGAGGGGAGAAGGCAATGGCAACCCACTCCAGTACTCTTGCCTGGAAAATCCCATGGATGGAAGAGCCTGGTAGGCTACAGTCCATGGGGTCACAGAGTTGGACATGACTGAGCGACTTCACTTTCACTTTTCACTTTCCTGCATTGGAGAAGGAAATGGCAACCCACTCCAGTATTCTTGCCTGGAGAATCCCAGGGACGGGGGAGCCTGGTGGGCTGCCGTCTATGGGGTCGCACAGAGTCAGCCAGGACTGATGCGACTTAGCAGCAGCAGCAGCAAGGAAAGAGACGGTGAAAGAAAGAGAGATCTGAATGTCTTTTCTTAATAAAGCATTTACTCCAACTGAAAGGAAAACACAGAATCCAGGGCAACCAGGAACCACCCTGATGGGTTAATTACTGGCTGCCGCCCCCAAAATTCCTCTAAATGCTAGATCAGTGCAGGAAAGGCTTGCTGACACTGCTGGCGTGGAAGGATGACAGAGAAGCTCACCTGAAGGGAGAGCTTGTCTCACTATGCTCCTTGCAGGTGAGGATTTATTCACTTGTTCATGAATTCACTCACTCATTCAATTAGGAACACTGCAGTCTGTACACAAGATGGGTGTGTGTGTGTGTGTGTGATAGTTGCTTAGTCGTGTCTGACTCTTTGCAACCCCATAGATGGTAGCCCACCAGGCCCCTCTGTACATGGGCCTCTCCAGGCAAGAACAATGGAGTGGGCTGCCACTTCCTTCTCCAAAAGAACTATAGAAAGAAAGAAAGTGAAGTCGTTCAGTCGTGTCCAACTCTTTGTGACTCCATGGACGGTAGCCTACAAGGCTCCCCTATTCATGGAATTTTCCAGGCAAGAATACTGCAGTGGGTTGCCATTTCCTTCTCTAGGTACACAAGATAGAATACCTCTATTTTCAAGTTCACCAGTGAGTGAGTTCCCTACATGCTAGGCTTGAGAACATAGAGGTGAGCCAGATCTCACAGGTTCATCATCTCTAGGAATCTTAAGGCAGCAGGCACGTCCTCCCTGAGAAGCCCCCAGTCTGGATGAGCCGCCCGTCCATCACAGGTGCTCCTGAGGTACTTTGCCTCAAGCGTCACTGCACCCACTGCAACGGGAGCTCTGGGCCCTGCTCCCCATAGCTCTGGCCCCAGACAGCTTAGCATAACACCTGGCACGTAGAAGGTCCTCAATGAATAGTGTTGGAAGACTATAGCAGTACTTCTCACAGCACTCTATGCCATCCAGTTACTTTTTTCCCTTTTTTCAAGTTTAAGCTTTTATTCTTTATTTAGGTTTTTTTTTTTTTTTTTTTTTTTATTGAAGTATATGTGAGAGTTGGACTGTGAAGAAAGCTGATCACCAAAGAATTGATGCTTTTGAACTGTGGTGCTGGAGAAGACTCTTGAGAGTCCCTAGGACTGCAAGGAGATCCAACCAGTCCATTCTAGAGGAGATCAATCCTGGGTGTTCATTGGAAGGACTGATGCTAAAGCTGAAACTTTGGCCACCTCATGCGACGAGTTGACTCACTGGAAAAGACTCTGATGCTGGGAAGGATTGGGGGTGGGAGGAGAAGGGGACGACAGAGAAAGAGATGGCTGGATGGCATCACCGACTCTGTGGACATGAGTTTGAGTGAACTCTGGGAGTTGGTGATGGACAGGGAGGCCTGGCGTGCTGTGATTCATGGGGTCGCAAAGAGTCGGACACGACTGAGTGACTGAACTGAACTGAACTGAACAGTTGATTTAAAATGTTTTAGATTCAGGTGTACAGCAACATGATTCAATTATGCATATACACATATCTGTTCTTTTTCAGATCCTTTTCCTTTGTAGGTCACTGTGAAATTGAGCATAGTTTCTTGTGCTGTATGATAGATACTTACAGTTTATGTATTTTATATACAGTATTGCATGCGTGTGCTCTGTTGCTCAGTCACATCAGACTCTTTACGAATAGCTGACCAGACTCCTCTGTCCGTGGAATTCTCCAGGCAAGAATACTGGAATGGGTTGCCATTTCCTCCTCTAGGGTATCTTTCTGACCCAGGGATCAAACTCCTGTCTGTTGAGGCTATTGCATTGGTAGGCTTATTCTTTACTGCAGAGTGACCTGGGAAGTCCCGATACAGTTGTGTATATGTGGTAATCCCGTTTTCCTAATGTATCCCTCTCCCTCAACCATGAGCTTGTTTACTATGTCTGTAGGACAATTTCTGTTTTGTAAATAAGGTATTTTGTATTGTTTAATAGATTTAACGTGTAAGGGTTATCATATGGTATTTGTCTTTTCTATATCCCTTCTCTAGCCTTGCAAGGTCTGTGAGCTCTGGAAGGCCAAAGCCCCACCTCTTTCTGCCTGACCACAAATGAATGATCCCTTCTAGTGATACAAAATGAGCCCGGTCTGAGCTCAGATCCAGGACCCTGCCACATCCAGCAGTGAGTGTATCCTGTTTCCATTTCCTCATATCAAAACATGAAAATGATTTCCACATCCAGAGCTACTGAAAAAAATTAGAAAGAATGCCTGTGACCTACCTAGGACACCATAGCAAATGACGGGCACACAGTAATTAATCACTATTAATAGAAACTTCAATTTGTTTAAACTTCTAAAGCTCATTGAATTGGCAGAAAAACAGTCTCTCTCTCTCTCTAGAGAACTTATAGTTATACTTCTGCCAGATTGACCAGTTTGTAACACTTTGCCACATTTGGTTTATCGTCCTCTCTTCATATATATATACGTATATATATATATACGTATATATATATGCATACATCAGTTCAGTTCAGTTCAGTCGCTCAGTCGTGTCCGACTCTCCGCGACCCCATGAATCACAGCACGCCAGGTCTCCCTGTCCATCACCAACTCCCGGAGTACACTCAAACTCATGTCCACAGAGTCGGTGATGCCATCCAGCCATCTCATTCTCCGTCGTCCCCTTCTCCTCCCGCCCCCAACCTTTCCCAGCATCAACAGCTATATATCCATACACATGTGTTTGCATATACATGCACCTATGTATGTGTAAATTATAAATTCTAAAATATTGTTTTTCTGAGCCCTTTGAAAGTTGGTTACATATATTCCACCCTTTTACTTATTAATATTTTGGTGTGTAATTCCTAAGAATAAGAATATTCTCTTAAGCAGCCATACTACTGTTCCATTGGTGCTTCCCTGATAACTCAGTTGGTAAAGAATCTGCCTGTAATGCAGGAGACCCTGGTTTGATTCCTAGGTCAGGAAGATCCACTGGAGAAGGGATACACTACCCGCTCCAGTATTCTTGGGCTTCCCTTGTGGCTCAGCTGGTAAAGAATCCACCTGCAATTTGGGAGACCTGGGGTCAGTTCCTGGGTTGGGAAGATCCCCTGGTAGAAGGGAAAGGCTACCCGCTCCATTCTCTTCTGGCCTGGAGAATTCTATGGACTGTATGGTCCATGGGGTCACAAAAAGTTGGACACGACTGAGTGACTTTCACTTCACTTTCACTGTTCCATTTAGGAAATTTAACATTATTACAATGCTTTCACTAAATCTACCTTCCAATATCCCATGTTTGTCACTCGTCCCATGATGTCTATTAAGCTCTTTCTCCTTCAGTACAGGGTCTGGTGGCCATTTGGTGGTCATGTCTATTTAGTCTCCTTTTTTCTGGAAGGTTTCTCCGTCCTTAAAGAATCCAGACCAGTTATAGACTGTTCACTGTGGGTTTGCCTGATTGTTCCCTTTTGATTAGATTCGGGTGACTTGTAAGGGATGGTGTTTCCTCCTCAACCCATTACATCCAGAGGCTGTGATCTCCGCCTGCTCCTCACTGCTAGGGTTAGTTCTGAGCACGAAGCCTAAGTGTCATCTGTTCTCACCAGTGTATGGTGACTGGTCTTCCTTTTGCAACTAAGAAGCAATCTTAGTTGCTTTGACATCATGCCAGTATTCTTCTCCTCACCACATCTTCCCCTAGATTTGGATCGGCATCGATGATCCTTGGCTACTGGATCCTCCCTAGGATAGATCAGCATTGTGATTCCAGTACTCTAGCTCTCTCCATTTTTCTAAACATATATATATATATTTATTTTTGGCTGCAATGGCTCTTCATTGCTATGCGTGGGCTTTCTCTAGCTGTGGTCCATGGGCTTCTCATTTCAGTGGCTTCACTTGTTGTGGAGAGTGGGCTCTAGGTGTGAGGGCTCAGTAGTTGTGGCACAGGGGCTTAGTTGCCCCACGACCTGTGGAATCTTCCCAGCGATCAGACTCATGTCCCCTGCTTTGGTAGATGGATTCTTAACCCCTGGGCCACCAGGGAAGGCCCCTCTCTCCACTTTTATCACAGGCATTCTACAATAAGAAAGAACTCTTTTTGAGTAGGCAAGGTGATGCATGTAAGGATATTTATCCTATTTTCAGAAGAGACTGGGGACTAGTATGTTGGTCAGAGAGCAAGCAGGAGATGAAAATTTATATGTTAACCCCCAAGAAGCCCCGAGAATGTCTCGGAACAAAGAGAAATATAGCCAAGGGATCATAGGAAATTCAGCACAGGAATCAGAAAGAAGTTGCAGTTGCAGGAGATTCAGTGGTTCAGGGAGAGCCTGGGCAGGAGCTGCAGGCAAAGGATGGGTCAGATCCCACTCGGGCCACATTCTAAATGGTTGAGGAAAGTCTCTCTACCCTTAACCCTGTTTGTTCCTCCATAAAACTGTGATCATCACACTAACGTCATAGCATTTCCCCACATTCTAGACAGAAATTGAATCTAAAGGACACTACACTACATTATGTAGGTGCTCATTAAATGCCCACCCCTTTTCCTTCTTCTCTTCCCTTTGTGTTGTTCAGATATTGTCATGGAAACACACCTCTCTGCTTATGCTGAGGTCTCTTTAAAATTGTTGCCATTACTTCAAAAGTTTGGTGTTTAAAAAAAATCTGAAATGAGAAATTCTGAAGGTAATAATATGCTATATTTCCTGCTAATAGTAAGTTAAATGCTCAAAAGCCACCTCTGAGCTTAACTAGGAAGTCTCAGAGATGCTTCCATTTCAAAATTGTCTTAATTATTTTTGGTCAATTAAATATGACAAACATGATTTTGCTTGATGATAATGATATCACCATTTTATTAGTATCAACAAAATGCAATCATAATAATGACTGCTTTTCAAATTGAATATGTAGTATTTTTGCTACATCCTTTCCCATCCTCACAACTGTTTTATCGGTATTCTTTCCATTTTACAGATGAAGACATGGAGACTCAAAGTGTCCATGAGACCTGCCAAAAGTCTTATTGCTGGAAAGGGACAATAAGTATACTTTTTCTCCAGAATGTATATGCTTTGCATTCCAGGTTACTTCTGGACAGTGATTTCATTTCAATGTGTTGAAAATAATATGTTTTCCATTTGCTTCTTCTGAGCTTGATTTAGGATAACCAAGTGCAATCAATCATCTGACTGAGGCAGAGATGGTTATTTCTCAACAAATATTCTGGGCATCTCCCTTCATTTCTCGCTTGCACTTGCCATTAGGTTGAGGCCAATGATTCCTTCTGTCCAAAGAATCTGAAAAAGAATGATATGATACTTCCAGGTGGAGACAGTTAACAAGCCAGTGAGCTTCTTCCGTTTATCTTCCCCATGCTAAAGTGACCTTAAGAAGGAACATGCTAAAGAGGCTAAATTATAAGCTGAAGAAAAACCCTGGATCTCTGAATCACAGGATGGAGGAAAATCCCGGGCAAGCTACATCAGACTTTGTATGTGGAAGAAATCAACTTCTGTTGTTCTAAGCCCCCATGATTGTGAAGTATATTTGTTACTGCAGCGCAATCTAGCCTACCCTGACTGACATGCTAGGGGATCATTTTTCAGTGGCTAGTTATCAGGGGAGGCATAAGAATCTCATAATCTGGGGTTCCAAAGTGGCTAGGCGACTCCACTTACCACCATCAAAATCGAAAATGAATGACCTAACCTGTCTCTCTCTCTCTCCCCCCATATATATATATATATATGGCAAATCTACCATGATCTTGTTCTTTAGAGCTGGAGGTGGAGGTGTAAAGAAATAGAAACTCCTTCCTTTTTCTGTACTGAGATATAGGTTAAGCTAAATAGAAAAAAAAATCTTTCTCCTCCAACCCAGAAGGACAGAGAAAGAAGGATCTGTAGGAAGAGGCAGGCGTATACTTGGGGGAACATTTTAAATATTGTTACCACAAAAAGCATCTGCAAACATCAGAATCTAAAAGAAAGGAATCACAACGAACGAGATGCAACCTGATTAGAGAAAATCATTTCAAAATCACTGTGCGTTTTCACTTCTGCACTGGAAGGCTGAGCTTTGCCTGAATCTTATTAATAGGAGAATGATGCCAAGATAACTAGGACTGATAAGGGATAAATACAATTTGGCTTGATTCAACTGCAGGCATCATGTGTTTTGAACGATTATTAGAAGTGACTTTCAAATTTGGGTAATTCTTTTCTATAGTAAGTTTTTGTTGGCCTATAAAAATATTTTTCAATTTCCCTAGCTGAGAAATGGGAAAAAGAGGTTAATTAAAAGTCAGCTGAAGACTACTTAGGCACTTAAACATGTAATTTCTTGAGCTTCAAACTTAAATAGCTCAAAATATAAAATAGCTGACTCTTATGATTCATGACTTTACTCTTTAAACATTGGTTTTTATTTCCTTGGTTTGATTTAAATCCTATCCTAAAACTTTGCAGAATCTTAGGTTTTGAATAACCACGTCTGCATTTAGATGTGTGAATGAGTCTAAGTTTGCAAGCAGAGAGATCACCAAGGTTGAAAGGGTCTCTTTGCAACCTCAGAGGGCTGGTCGCAGGTTTCTACAAATCTCATGACTTATGCTCTCTCCACTGCCTCTCTGCCTCCCACTCTCACGCCTTCCCTCTCCCTGAGTGAATTATCCAGCTGATACCCATCTTTCAGAAGCCCACTCATTCCTCATGACCCAGTTCAAACTGCTATTGCTTTGAGATATCTTTCCTGATCATGCCTGTCTTTCCTTTTCTTGATTTTCTATTTTATTATCTGGGGAAACCACTGGTCGCTCCACAAAGCTCATACTGTGTTGTTAAGTGTCTTTTTGCGTTTCCATGCCCTATCTCCTTATTCACTCTGTAGATTTCCTGGGATCTGCCACTCTCTCCAGCACCCTGTAGAACATCTGTAGTTCTGGCCTGATAGTAGATGGAATTTGCAAATTCTCCTGTGGTGCCTGCATTCAGGATTTACATTCAGCTCTGCCTCCAGATGGACAGGGAGGCCTGGTGTGCTGCAGCCCATGGGGTCACAAAGAGTCGGACACGACTGAGAGACTAAGCTGAACTGTCTCCAGTACTAAGTTGGAGGGGCAATAGTAGTCAGCCCGGAAAGAAGGTCAATGTCCAAAGCCAGTCATGTCTGATTCTTTGTGACCCCATGGCTGTAGCCCACCAGGCTCCTCTGTCCATGGGATTTCTCAGGCAAGAATCCTGGAGTGGATTGCTGTTTCCTTCTCCAGGGGATCTTCCTGACCCAGGGATTGAACCTGTGTCTTGTGTGTGTTTCCTGCATTGGCTGGCAGGTTCTTTACCCCTGTGCCAGCAGGGAAGGCCAGCTGTATACTCTTGCCATTGAGTGAGACAGATTGCAGGGCCATGAGAACAGACAGGAAATCCTGGCCAGAGTTTAAAAGTGTTCAGGAGACATATTTGGAGTGTACCATATTAAAAATGAAACCTTGTTTATTAATATTTAATGACAACTTTGAACATGCATTAAAGGAAGATTAAGAATTTTCTGTACTTGCTAATGGAGTCTGAGAAACTCAACTCATTATGGGCAAGTCATTCATGTGACACAGCAGGTAAGCCTTGTTTTACCTTAAAGAACACCTTCCAGAACTTTTAAGACTGGGAGATATGATGTTCTCGCCAGGCTTCAAGCCATTGTACATATTTCCCATCTGTCTACAAGTATCCTTCACTTTACCAGGATAACTTCTTTGTTAGGAGGGTTTTTATTTGATTTTGTCCTGCGTTTTAATCTTTATAAGGACAATGTCACACACCTTAATTATCTTCTTATTGGAGAAGCAAAGAGTTCTTTTTTCCCATCTTTGTTCCTCACCCCGAGTTAAGTTACTTGTTTCTATCATATGCATCCTGTGCTTCCACTACTGTAGCAGTTTTCTACTGTGATTTCTTTATTTAATTAGCCCCTTTCCTGGTAGCCTAAGTATGTGCGTGTGCTTGAGCCCTCAGTCATATCCAACTCTTTGAGACCCTTTGGACTGTAACCCACCAGGCTCCCCTGTCCACGGGTTTCCAAGGCAAGAATATTGGAGTGGGTTGCCATTTCCTTCTCCAGTGGATTTTCCCAACTCAGGGATCGAATCCCTGTCTCTTGCATCTCCTGCATTGGCAGGTGGATTCTTTACCAGCTGAGCCACGAGGGAAGTCCCCCTGATAGCATAAGCTCTATGAAGGCAGCAACCAAGCCTGTGTTAACTGCTGAATCATTTTCCCCTTACACAGTGCCTTGATATATCAGGCACTCCAAAAATATTTGTTGAAAAAAATATATATATGGTTTCTAAACTTTGGAGATGAAAGAGGAAAAAATCCAGGCAAACCAAACTAGAGTTGGCCTTTCAGTTCAACCTAGCTAAAATCCTTCACATTATTGAAGAAGAAATTGACATTTACACTAGAAATCTAACTGTGCAGTATTTACAGTACAATGTATTTATTAGGAAGACAGTAAGCTATTTAGAGTTCTCATTTTGTGGGTGAATTTTACATTTTCACCTGCATGGGATGTGTTGTCCTAAATTTTCCTGGACAGACCATTTTATAGATGTGTCTAGATTCTGTAGCCCCTACCTGATTATTGCAGTTAAACCTTGTCCCCAGAATGGAGACTGCATTTATGTGTTCCCTTTATACAAGGGAGACATGACTAATACTTGTTAATGCTTATATTAGTAGCACAAACTCACAGCTGTTGAGTACTTATTATGTATTAGTTACTATTCTAAAGTATTTACATCAATTATTGGAGACCACAACCCCTGTATGAAGTCAGCACTATTATTATATTAATTCATTAATTTATACACCAGACACATATCAGGTTCCTGCCACATACAACTCATTGAAATGAAAGTGAAAGTGAAGGTCACTCAGTTGTGTCTGACTCTTTGCAACCCCATGGACTATACAATCCATGGAATTCTCCAGGCCAGAATATTGGAGTGGGTAGCCTTTCCCTTCTCCAGGGGATCTTCAAAACCCAGGGATCAAACCCAGGTCTCTCACATTACAGGTAGATTCTTTACCAGCTGAGCCACAAAGGAAGCCCAATGCATTGAGTTAGGCATTAGGAAATATGATAGGGATTAAAATAAGTGTAACATTTTGGCCCCTTGGAATTTACATCCTAGCAGAGCATAAGAGCAATAAGACAAACATCAATTAAGCTAAATGCTAAGAGTGTTACAAACAAATGTAGCAAGGAAGGGAAAAGGGAGTGCTGGGCTAAGGAAATTTTTCAGAGAGAGCTCAGCGAAGACTTTACTGATAAGGGACATATGAGCAGAAATGGGGAGAAGGGAAGAGGGGGAGTTACTCAGGTATCAGGATGTGCATGCAGATCCTGGGCTAGGGACATGTTGGAATATTTGGGATCAGGAGTGAATTTCATGTAGTTAGAGTACAGGAGCTTCCTCATTGGCTCAGCAAGTAAAGAATACACTTGCAATGCAAGAAACATAGGAGATGCACGTGTGATCCCTGGATTGGGAAGATCCCCTGGAGAAGGAAATGGCAATACACTCCAGTATTCTTGCCTGGAGAATCCCATGGACAGAGGAGCCTTGTGGGCTACAGTCAAGTAAATGGGTTTCAAAGAGTTGGACATGACTGAGCAACTAAGCACATACATACATAGACATATGTACATAGACATACGTACATAGACATCCATACATGAATACATAGAGTATAAGAAATGAGTGAACAAGGAGAACGCTGTAGAGGAAGGAACAGCTAACAGGAGTCTCACAGATTATTCTGTGAAGGGCTCATTCTGAGTGGCAGGGGATATTACTGGGGGGTTTGAGGTGAAAATGACATGAGCTGGTTTGCATTTTAAAAGAGTATTCTGGTTTCAGTAGTGAAGAATTCACCTGCCAATGCATGAGACTCAAGAGACTCAGGTTCAATTTCTGGGTAAGGAAAATCCCCTGAAGTAGGAAATGGCAATGCACTCCAATATTCTTGCCTGGAAAATTCCATGGGCAGAGGAGCCTGGTGTGCTACAGTCCTTGGGATCGCAAAGAATCTGACGCAACTGAGTGACTGAGCATAGCAGAGCACCCAGCACTGGTTGTGTTGAGAATAGATTGGATGGGTCAAGGGCAGGGTTCAGTTCAGTTCACTTCAGTTCAGTCGCTCAGTCGTGTCCGACTCTTTGCGACCCCATGAATCACAGCACGCCAGGCCTCCCTGTCCATCACCAACTCCCGGAGTTCACTCAAACTCATGTCCATCGAGTCGGTGATGCCATCCAGCCATCTCATTCTCTGTCGTCCCCGTCTCCTCCCGCCCCCGATCCCTCCCAGCATGAGTCTTTTCCAGTGAGTCAACTCAGAAGCCCAAATAGGGGACCATGGCAGTAATCCAGAGAGGCGGACAGGTGGCTGAGACAGGGCTGTACTGGCGCAGGGGATGGGAACTGCTTGGGTTCAGTGGTTTGTTTTTTGTTCTTTTGGTTTATTTATATTTTGAGGGGTAAAGCCCGTGGGATTTGCTGATGAGTGGGATATGGAGAATGGGAGAAATCAAAGATGACTCTAAAGCATTTGTGCAGCTGTAAATGTTGAGTTGCTATTTACCGAGATGGGAAAGAAAGAAGAAAGGACAGCTTTAGGATAAAAGATGGATTGTTTAAACTTGGACAGTTTTGTCTTAGGTTCCTGTTGGAGAGCCAGTTGAGATGTTAAAGAGGGATTGGATATATCTGGAGTTCGGAAGACAGTTTGAGGCTGGAGTCACAAATTTGAGAGACTTCAACATAGGAATGGCATTAAAACCCTAAAAAATGAAGTGGGCTTACCTGGGAAATAAGAAGGAACAGCGATTCAAGAACTGAGACCTGGAGCAGTCAGTATTTGGGTGTTGTGTCCACTCAGGGAAATAGATGCTTGAGCAGTTTACAGGGCTCCTTAGCCGTTTTGCCAGTGAAAGATAAAGAAGGAAGATGCAGGAGAGGATGGGGAAAGCCTTGACAATGTCTTGGCAATGCCAAGGAGGAGATCCAAAATGAAGCTTGCCCTTTAACAAGGCCCCAGGTTGGACAAAAGGTGGTAGGTTGTGTGTATCCATGCTCTGTCATTGACTAGGGCCATTGAAGGGCATAGGGCTTCCCTCACAGCTCAGTTGGTAAAGAATCTACCTGCAATGCAGGATGCCCCAGTTCGATTCCTGGGTCGGGAAGATCCGTTGGAGAAAGGACAGGCTAACCGCTCCAGTCTTCTTGGGCTTCCCTAGTGGCTTAGCTGGTAAAGAATCTGCCTGCGATGTGGGAGACCTGGGTTCGATCCCTGGGTTGGGAAGATCCCCTGGAGAAGAGAAAGGCTACCCACTCCAGTATTCTGGCCTGGAGAATTCACTGGACTATACAGTCCATGGGGTCACAGAGTTGGACACGACTGAGCGACTTTCACTTTCACTGAAGGGCATGGCCTCAGCTTGAATTCTGTAGTGGAAACCAGTGGTACTGCTGCTGAAGGCTGATAGCTAATGACACTACTGTCAGCTTTCTGTCAAGTTCTTTCTTCAGGATCTGAGCAGCAGACTTCCACAGCAGCCACGGTTATCAGTTTTACCCATGAGAACTCTGAAGCCCAGAAAGATGAGGCAACTGGTCCAACATCACACAGCAAGTGAGTGGCAGCCTGTCTGCAGATCTTAGACTTTTAACTAAGATACAAGATGGACTCCCTCCGATGAGCTTATGTGTGAGTGTCAAATAATGAATTGGATTTTATCTGCCATTGTACAAAGAACTTAAACAACAATAACCATTGGTTGGAGGGAGGTGCAACTTATGCAAGAGGTGCCCTTATTCAAAGTCTCCTTTTGCTCTTTGGCTCTGAAATTTTCCTGGAGTGTTTTCTCAATCTTCCTCCCCACCCAGCTCCCCACACTCAGGCACATAAACCCTGCCTGTTTGATCCCTGTGCCAAGTTTGCGAAATACTCATAGATAACTAAAATAATCACTTTCTCTTTCATGAAGTTTTCGTGGGTTCTTAAGCAAAAGCAACATTTGACACTTCTAAATTTTTGTAATACTTTAATCTGATTGTCATTCATGACTTCATGCCTGCACTGATAAACGTGTTCTTCAACTTCCCATGTCTTCGACATCAGCTCTTGGTCCTCGGGTGGTAACTTGAGGGATCAAGGTACAAGGCATGACCCATTGTAAGTCAACAACTGCTACTCTGCAGTCACAAGACTTCTTCAGTCTGTTGTGCTTTCTGAATGAATTCTCTGTGCCTTTTTCAGAAGCTGACATTTCTCTTAGGTGGTGCAGTGGCAAAGAATCCGCCTAACAATGCAGGAGATGCAGGAAACACGGCTTCAATCCCCGGGTCAGGAAGATCCCTGTGGAGAAGGAAATGGCAACCCACTCCAGTATTCTTGCCTGGAAAATTCCATGGACAAAGGAGCCTGGCAGACTATAGTCCATGAGTTTGCAAAGAGTCAGACACGACTGAGCCATTTCTCTTGGAATTACTGCCTTTTCTCCAAGATTCAGCCGAGGAGTTCCCTTCTTCAGAAAACTTCCTCTACTATTTCCTAGGAGTCTCATCTAGATATCTCTACTCCATGATCCCACTCACACCATATTAGCATCTTTCAAAGACTCTTGACAGTGACCTCAAGTTAGAAGTATATTTTACATCATGACTTGGTGTGCAAGCCAACACATACACAGCTTCCCACACAGTTGAAATGCAATTGTCTCACCAAAATTCTTGCATCTTTACTGCTGTGCAATGCCCACTGATATATTCTGGTCTGTTTTATTTCTTTTTTTAAAAATGCTGTCTGCAGCCTACTAAATTGATTTAATGACCTGCCAATGGGTCTCAACACACAGCGTGAAAAACACTGCCCTCTACGGACCTTCATTAATACACTCCGCTCACAATACTGACATCATTAGTATACTTGTCTGTTTCCCCCGGCAGGCAGTAAACTCTGAGGGTAGGGATCATATCTTATTCTTATTTTCTCTTCTATTTTAGCACAAGTAAATGTCTGAGGAATGAATAAGTGAGTGCAGGCAGGCTCTAAAGTCTTGACAACCGCCTACTCCTAGTTTTAAAACGTAACAGAGTTTCCAGGATGCTGAAATGTTTACCTTAGACTTAGCAGAAACTTCTCTCCTGCCCCATGGATGTTTGCCTCCATTGTCCTGGGTGCCAGTGGTACAGTTTGGCTTACTATTCTGTTAGGTATAGTTAGGTATGGTAAGCCCAGTAGGCTTACTATTCTGGAAAGTTCTCTTTTTCCTCTTTATTTGTGTGGTCAGAACAGGAGCTGCCACGAACATACAGAGCTACTTCTCTGGCCTTAGTTGATAGTCCAAGGGTGGACACCCAACGTGAGGTGAAATTCTTTCTTTCTTTTTTTAATAACATTTTTTATTGATATATAGCTGTAGTCCATGGGGTCGCTAAGAGTCAGAGACGACTGAGCGACTTCACTTTCACTTTTCACTTTCATGCACTGGAGAAGGAAATGGCAACCCACTCCATTGTTCTTGCCTGGAGAATCCCAGGGACGGGGGACCCTGTTGGGCTGCCGTCTGTAGGGTCGCACAGAGCTGGACATGACTGAAGCGACTTAGCAGCAGCAGCAGGAGCAGTTGCTTTACAATGTTGTGCTAGCTTCTGCTGTACAGCAAGGTGAATCAGCTGTGCCTATGCATGCATGCCCTCTTTTTGGATTTCCTTCCCATTTAGGTCTCCACAGAGCCCTGAGTAGAGTTCTTGGGTGTATGGCGGGTTCTCACCAATTATCTATTTTATGCATGGTATCCATAACTTCCTGTTTCATCCCATTCCTCCCTTTCCTCCTTGCTATCCATACGTTTGTCCTTCTATTTTGTAAATAAGATGATCTGTGCCAATTTTTCTTTCAGATTCTATATGTGTGTTTTAATATAAGGTGTTTGCTTTTTCCTTTCTGACTTACTTCTTTCTGCATGACAGTCTAGACTATCTAGACTCTACAAAATACCCAATTTCATTTCTGTTTATTGCTAAATAGTATTCCCCTGGGGCTTCTCTGATGGCTCATTTTGGTAAAGAATCTGTCTTCAGTCTGGGAGACCTGGGTTTGATCCCTGGGTTGGGAAGATCCCCTGGAGAATGGAATTGGCTACCCACTCCAGTATTCTTGCCTGGAGAATTCCATGGACAGAGAAACCTGGCGGGCTACAGCCCATGGGGCCACAAAGGATTGGACACGACTGAGCAACTAGCACTTTCACTTTTCACTTTCAGTATTCCATCGTATATATGTAAGTTCCTTAAAAAAAAACTAAAAATAGAACTACTATGTGACTCACCAACCCCACTACTGGGCATATACCCAGAGAAAACCATAATTCAGAAACACACATGCACCCCAATGTTCATTGCAGTCTATTTGCAATAGCCAGGGCATGGAAGTAACCTAAGTGTCCATCAACAGAGGAAAGGATAAAGAAGATGAGGCGAGCTAATTTCTAAATCTGGGACCAGAATGAATATAAGTCAGTCCCTCTTGGAAGGTGAGAGGCAGGTTTCCTACTACATGGAGAAAGTCCACCCTTAGCAAAAGGTTGAGGGTCATGTGAGACTATAGGAATAAACCAAGATAGGGATAAAAAGAGAATGTATTCTGGCAGCAATCTGTGCTCCTGGTTTCAGTTGTCTTAAAAACCAACAGATCCTATATTGATCCCCTCACCTCATTTAGCCCCTCTGTTCAAATGCCCCAATGTTTGGTCTATACCAAATTCCTGTTTTACTTTTGCTAACTGATGCTGGTTTCTGTCACTGGGAAACAAAATTCTAAAATCACACATGTGACTTGTCAAGGAGTCCCAGACAAGCATCTGATCGGGTGCGCAGGGACTGGTGGGTATTATTAACACCTTATTAAGGTCCTGTTCTAGGCACCTCCATCCCCTTAACTCCTCCAGGAAGGGAGCCCTGGAATATTTTGCATGACAGGGCAAAGAGTCTTCAGTTCAAACCAAGAGATACATCTAGGTTGTGCGAGAAAGGGCAGAAGGAGAGATTTTTCTTCTCATATATGCACCAGTGCAATACATTCTGGTATTTTGTCCCTCAATGTTTTCATCTATAGAATCAACACAGTTCTAAATTTGTGAAGATTAAATAAGGTTGTGAACAGGAAGGAAGTAACACAGTTTTTGACATAAAGTAAAGGACTTCCCTGGTGACTAAGATGGTAAAATCGTCTGTCTACAATGCGGGAGGTCTGGGTTTAAGTCCTGGGCTGGGAAGATCCCCTGGAGAAGGAAATGGCAATCCACTCCAGTACTATTGCCTGGAAAATCCCATGGACAGAGGAGCCTGGTAGGCTACAATCTATAGGGCTGCAAAGAGTCGGACACAACTGAGCAACTTCACTTTCACTTTCAAATCATTCCATATAGGTCTTTTGACTCCTCGTTTCCTTGTGAAAGGCATGATGTAGTCTTTTCATTTTAAATTATGGCTTCTTAATATATATATGTGGAATCTATAAAAATGGTACAGATGAACCTAATTCCAGGGCAGAAATAGAAAAGCAGACAAAGAGACTGACCAAGCAGATGCAGGAGAGGAAGGGGAAGGTGAGATAAATTGGGAGACTTGGGTTGACACATATACACTACCACGTGTAAGGTAGCTAGCTAGTGGGAACCTACTAGCAGGAAGCTCAGCTAGGTACTTTGTAATGACCTGATGTTTGGGATGGGGCTGGGGTGGGAGGGAGGTCCTAGAGGAAGGGGCTATATTTTTACATGTAGGTGATTCACTTCATTGTACAGCAGAAACTAACACAACATTGTAAAGCAATTATATTCTAATTTTTTAAGTGTTGATGTCTTTGATAAAGCAGAGATGTCCTATGGCCCAGTGGTTCTTTTTATTTAGTTTTCTAGTCTCTTCTCTGGAGAAGGCAATGACAACCCACTCCAGTACTCTTGCCTGGAGAATCCCATGGATGGAGGAGCCTGGTGGGCTGCCGCCTGTAGGGTCACAAGAGTTGGACACGACTGAAGGGATTTAGCAGTAGCAACAGTCTCTTCTCATTTGCTTAATTGCTCCATCTCCCCATGATTTGAATGTTTGCTCTCAGTCATAAATAGTGATAATGACCCCACATTAGGTAAAGATGTTCTTATTTTTCTAGAACAGTCCTAGAAAGACTTGTGAATGGTCCAACACAGCATGGGTCTAGATGACAGACATTTCCCTGGATAGAGCATCTACCCCCATCGACCATTACAGATCAAACAAAATTGTTTGGCCCTCTTTACCAGACAGATCTTGAAGTACCTTGTCTTGTCAGAGCCTGACACTGAATTGTCAGGAAAAATCAAGTTTCTGAACCTGCCATGTTGTGTCGTGGCCAGAAGCCCAGTGTGGGGGATAGCCTCTTTGTGTTAGCCACTTCTGACTTCTGATCTGTGTGCCTTTGTCTGGGAAGCTCAAGATTCTACCTTTGAGCCCTGGGGGAACCTCTGTCACCTAAACCTGTCAGATGGAGTTAGATTTGGGCTGGGTTAGTGATCTGAGCTCTGGACATGGCTGGCATAAAGCTCTGTCTGCACCGTGGCCCAGGAAAAGTTATTGGGTGGAAAAATAAGGTGATGGGGATAGTTCTGTGTCTTTCTTCAGTGTGAACTGAGTTCCTGCACAGGGAAAAGCAGTGCATAGAAGGTAAATCCAAATTAAGACAGAAAGGGCAAAAGACATTACATATAATCTAGACCCAATGCGGGTGGGCAGCTGGGGTAGATTGGGGAATGAAGATGTGCCAAAATCACTTGTGAGACTTTGATCTCATTGTCCAAGACCCTGCGCCTTGAATCCTGACATTTAAAGACACTATCAGAATTAACTTGGCTGAGGGGCATTTTTCTGTGATTCCATCATTGGCAATTAAAACAAAAATCTCCCAGATGATTTCAGTATACTGCTGCCACTCTCAGAAAAATAATTTTCCCTGTCCATTTCCTCACTCACTATTCTCCTCTACTATCCTGGCTGTGGATCGTATACATTGTTCTTACATTTGCATAAGAGGTCTTTCAGGTGGCACATGGGTAAAGAACCTCCCTGCCAATGCAGAAGACACAGAGATAAGGATTCATGAAGTTCGTGATCCCTGGGTTGGGGAGATCCCCTGGAGAAGGCAATGTAACTCACTGCAGTGTTCTTGCCTGGAGAATCCTATGGACAGAAGAGCCTGGTGCACTACAGCCCATGGGGTCATAAGGAGTCGGACCTGATTGAGCACAAGCGTGATAGTACATAAGAGAGAAAACACTTCGCTTAACAATCAATGCCACTAATGTGGAGTGACTTACAGAGCCATAAACCCAGAAGTTGACTTTCAGATCACTTTGTTCATTCAATTCCCACTTATCTGTAGACTGAAGTGGCAACCCATTCCAGTAATCTTGCCTGGGATATCCCATGGACAGAGGAGCCTGGTGGGCTATAGTCCATGGGGTCGAAAAGAGTCAGACAAGACTGAACGACTGAACACACACAGAACACACACAATCTGCAGATCATGAATCAGGACCCAAAGAAGGAAAGCGGGGTCTTTAAGATGGACAAACCTGTTAGGGAAAGAAGAAGGCCTAGCACTTAAGTTGCCAGAGCTGACTTCGTTGTTCGATTGTCTGATCATGGTTACAACTATTGTAAGGTAGCTTTTGTCATGTGATCAACACTAGTAGGAGAATAACCTGCCAAATGACTTCACAGGTCACCTTGCTGTTATCTCAGCATCATGCATGTCCAGGATGAACAAAGAAAAATACCTTGTTTAAGGATACAACTTAGAAGTATAGAAGATGAAGTAAACATACCGTAGAAAGCTACTCAAAAATATAGTCAACAATGGTAGAGTTTTTTATACAGACTTTTAAAAAAGAATAACAGCAAAAGGCTACAGCAACAAAGCCAACACTGATATGCAGACGTGAACTTTTACCCCAATATTCGTTCTATTCTGATGACAGAATCTCCGTTTTCCTTCTTGAGAATTATTCCTCCTCCATTTTCCTGCATGTGATCTGAATACACAGGGAAGTGAAGCTCATGACCCAAGACTGGCATCTTGGTTCTCTTGGTGCAAATGTAACAAATGATCATAAATGTAGAGGTTTACCATTCTAGAGGTCAGAGGTCAAAAATGGTTCTCATGGGGCTAATCTCATGGTCTCAGCATGCAGGTTGTTTTCTTTCAGAGGCCCTATGAAAAGAATATGTTCCCTGTCACTTTCAGATTGCACAGCCTGCTGGCCTTTCTTGGCTTGTGGTTATTTTATTCTAATTTCTGATTCCATTGTCATGCTGCCTGACCTCTGACCCTTCTGCCTTCCTCTTATAAGAACCCTTGTGATTCTACTGGGGGACCGAGATCGTCCAGGGTAATCTTTTTCTCTCGCAATCCTTAATCAAATGACACCTGAAAAGTTCCTTTTGCCTTGTAAGGTATCTAATTCACAAGTTCCTGGGATCAGTGAACATCTTTGGAGGGCTATTAATTGACCTCCCACAATTAGTCATTCAAAGCATCAAATCCCCCAAGCAATTGTCATTGTTTTGGGTGAGCAAGTGACCCAGGTTGATCCATTCAGAAGGACTCCTGGGAGTTGTACATGTGATAACAGGAAGAGGCTCTCTCTGCTGGCATTAGGATTGTGGAGGACTGGACCAACACCTGCTCCCGACCTGATGGGCAGGGCTTGTCTCTGAGTAGGAACCACCCCTCTGATTAGTTCTGTCCAGGACTATGTGCAGACTTGGCATTTTGGAAATAAATGTGCTTCCATATACTGAAGTCAATTAATTTTCTTGTTATTGTTGTTATTTGCAATCCAAAAAAGTCCTGATAGTTATAAACAATAATAATTTTATTGAGTTCTTACTTTTTACCCAGGATTCTCCTAAGAGTTTTACATGGATCATCTCACTTTACCCTCACAAGGCCCTGTAATAAGTTGGTGGCTTTCATTATCCTCACTTTGAATGTAAAAGTTTGATGTTTACAGACTTTGAGTAACCAGCTCAGGGACACAGAGCAGGTAAAGGGGATGTTTAGATATCACAGTTGGTTTTCAGATATTTAGTTCAGTTCAGTTCAATTGCTCAGTCCTGTCTGACTCTCCAACCCATGGACTTCCAACATGCCAGGCTTCCCTGTCCATCATCAACTCCCGGAGTTTACTCAAACTTATGTCCTTCGAGTCAGTGATGCCATCCAACCATCTCATCCTCTGTCATCCCCTTCTCTTTCAGCTTTCAATCTTTCCCAGGAACTGGGAATTTTTCAGGGAGTCAGTTCTTCGCATCAGGTGGCCAATGGATTGGAGTTTCAACTTCAGCATCAGTCCTTCCAATGAATATCCAGGGTTGATTTCCTTTAGGATTGATTGGTTGGGTTTCCTTGTAGTCCAAGGGATTCTCAAGAGTCTTCTCCAACACCACAGTTCAAAAGCATCAGTTCTTCAGTGCTCAGCTTTCTTTATGGTCCAAATCTCACATCCATGAATGACTACTGGAAAAACCATATCTTTCACTAGATGAACTTTTGTTGGCAAAGTAATGTCTCCGCTTTTTAATATACTGTCTAGGTTTGTCATAGCTTTTCTTCCAAGGCACAAGTGTCTTTTAATTTCATGGCTGCAGTCACTATCTGCAGTGATTTTGGAACCCAAAAAAATAAAGTCTGTCACTGTTTCCATTGTTTCCCCATCTATTTCCCATGAAGTGATGGGACCAGACTTCTTGATATAAGACAAATTTTTCAACCTCCTCTTTCACTTTCATCCAGAGGATCTTTAGTTCTTCTTCACTTTCTGCCATAAGGGTGGTGTCATCTGCATATCTGAGGTTATTGATATTTCTCCTGGCAATCTTGATTCCAGCTTGTGCTTCATCCAGCCTGGCATTTGGTATGATATACTCTGCATATAAGTTAAATAAGCAGGGTGACAGCCCTGATGTACTCCTTTCTTGATTTGGAACCAGTCTGTTGTTCCATGTCCTGTTCTGAATGTTGCTTCTTGACCTGCAAACAGATTTCTCAGGAGGCAGGTCAGGTGGTCTGGTATTTCCATCTTTTTAAGAATTTTCCACAGTGTGTTGTGATCCACACAGTCAAAGGCTTTGGCATAGTCAATGAAGCTGAAGTAGATGCTTTCCTGGAACTCTCTTGCTTTTTTGATATCCAACGGATGTTGGCAATGTGATCTCTGATTCTACTGTCTTTTCTAAATCCAACTTGAACATATGGAAGTTCACACTTCATGTACTGTTGAAGCCTGGCTTGGAGAATTTTGAGCATTACTTTGCTAGTGTGTGAGATGAGTGCAATTGTTCAGTAGTTTGAACATTCTTTGACATTGCCTTTCTTTGGGATTGGAATGAAAACTGACCTTTTCCAGTCCTGTGGCCACTGCTAAGTTTTCCACATTTGCTGGCATATTGAGTGCAGCACTTCAACAGCATCATCTTTTAGGATTTGAAATAACTCAACTGGAATTCCATCATCTCCACTAGCTTTGATTGTAGTGATGCTTCATAAGGCTCACTTGACTTCCCATTCCAGAATGTCTGGCTCCTGGTGAGTGATCACACCATCGTGGTTACGTGGGCCATGAAGTTCTTTTCTGTGCAGTTCTTCTGTGTATTCTTGCCACCTCTTCTTAATATCTTCTGTTTCTGTTAGGTCCATACCATTTCTGTCCTTAATTTTGCCCATCTTTGCATGAAATGTTCCCTTGCTATCTCTAATTTTCTTGAAGAGATCTCTAGTCTTTCCCATTCTATTATTTTCCTCTATTTCTTTGCATTGATCCCCGAGGAAGGCTTTCTTATCTCTCCTTGCTATTCTTTGGAACTCTGCGTTCAAATGTATCTTTGGGTATCTTTCCTTTTCTCCTTTGCCTTTAGCTTCTCTTCTTTTCTCAGCTATTTGTAAGGCCTCCGCAGACAGTCATTTTGCCTTTTCCATTTCTTTCTCTTGGGGATGTTCTTGATCACGGCCTCCTGTACAGTGTCATGAGCCCTTGTCCTTAGTTCTTCAGGCACTCAGGCTAGCTCTTCAGGCACTCGGTCTATCAGACCTCATCCCTTGAATCTATTTCTCACTTCCACTGTATAATTGTCAGGGGTTTGATTTAGGTCATACCTGAATGGTCTAGTGGTTTTCCCTACGTTCTTCAATTTCAGTCTGAATTTGGCAATAAGGAGCTCATAGTCTGAGCCACAGTCAGCCCCTAGCTTTGTTTTTGCTGACTATATAGAGCTTCTCCATCTTTGGCTGCAAAGAATATAATCAATCTGATTTTGGTATTTACCATCTGGTGATGTCCATGTGTAGAATCTTCTCTTGTGTTGTTGGAAGAGAGCATTTCAGAGATTTAACCACTCTGCTAAAAATGATCTTTGTGATATTGAAGGAAAAGCCTGGGTAAAATGGTAGGGTATCTATAATAAAACTGTAACAATGTGAGCGAACTCTGCTAACAACCATTACAGGAAGAGGCAATATCTCTTGGGAGCACTAAGAGACATTTTTAGGGGAGGAGTATATTCTATTTTTTGTACAATTGGAGTTATCATTTTTAAAAATGGAAAACAGTGTTTATTTAACCAGAGATAAACTCTTTCCTTGCCA